>NC_140520.1:25515614-26136447 GCF_964339955.1 Pipistrellus hanaki
GCTCGGCCAGGGAAGGAGAAAGATAAAAGCCTGAAGTTGATACACAACTCAAAGCAAACAGGAGGGAAAACAGAACTTTTCTTATAAGGCCAAAGAAAACATCAGTGAAGGAAACCGAAATGCGTTGGCCCGCAAAAGAGGGCCAAGGAAGCAACGCGGGCACCGGGCACAAAACACTCCGCAGAGAGGGGCGTGCGGAGGAACGAGCAGATTTTGGCTGCTCGGGAATTCTCTCCGTGGCAGACATAAGAACGTATACATATGGGGGTGGGGAGGGGAGGGTGGGGGAGAGGCACCCATCCCTAATAAACTAATCTCGGCTAATGTAATGTTTAGCAAGATCCTTGGATAATGATACCATGCGTGCCATTATCATCATCAAAACCCAATCTATGTTTTAAAAAGTTACAGATGATTAACACAACATCAAGTTGATGCAAACAATTACTTAAACACCCCCCTTCCTCCCCTCCCCCCCCCCCCCCACACACACATGCACGCACGCATAGAAAGAACCAGGAGGTCCCCATATTCTGTAGAATGAGGCAGGCTGCAGCTGTAGGCCCGACAGCTTTCATATCCTCATTTGAATAATGTGTCCTGAATCTGTCACTTTATTCATTCTCCTTATGCTCAGTGTACTCTACATCAACAACAAATTAAGTTGTAAATAAGGGACAATCATCACTTTTGTTTTTAAGCAGCTACTGCATAGAGAATTTCAATGTACGCTCCTTTCCGGCAGGGGGGTAAAGGAGGTGCTAGGGTTTGCTTTCAAAAGCACACGCAGGAATAAAACAGAAACAGTGGGCTGTTGCTGAGGGGAGGGGCTAAGCATCCCCCGAAGCACACCCATTCGGTACCAGCTGAAATCTCTCCCAAGAAGTTCCTAAGACGGCTAAAGACAGAGGCGAAGTTTCTCCCGGGCTGCCATGGAAACCACGGGACTTATTAAGACCGGCCCTGCGGTCTCAATTCGCAGGGGGCGGCTTTGCTTGGCCCAGCTTTAGACAGAAGGACGAGTGCATGAAATCAGTACAACACAGGTGTATCCGTGAACTGATCCCACACTCAGCTCCATCACCTCCCCAAAGTTCAAATCACGACAACATGCACAGAGATTGAAGGGGGGGGGGGGGGGAATGAATAACAACAAAACATCCCTACCTTTACATCGGAGAAGTAGGTCTTCAGCATGTTGGAGCTGGGATAACGGGTATAAAAGAACATGAGCTTTGCTTTTTTCAAGTGATTGGGTGACAATCCCTCCTGCATGTAGGATGCAATTGGTTAAGGAAAATATTGCTTTAAACACAGGGACCAGGCCACCTCCCCCCCACCCCCCCACCCCCTCCCGGGAGTCTGGAGGCCCACCACGCAGCCATGGAATCCACCCCTGACCTGCCGCCGCTTGCTCCAAATGCCCACTGCCTGCCACAGATTGCCAAATGCCACGGCGAGGATGCACAATTCAGTTGCAGAATCCTGGCCACTTTGTGGCGAGGATGGCAAAGCAAAGCCCCTCTCTCTATACGTTCACTTGTTGCTAAGGAGACAAATGCACCCAACACGTGCTACACAACTCTTAACAGGAGAGTTTTTTTTTTCTTCTTCTTCTTCTTCTTCACAATTATGGTTCTGTTTATTCTTCTCTCCGCGCTCTGCAGTTTACATCAAATTATTATCCTAATGTGCGTGAAAACACAAAAGGCATTATTTTGAACACTTGGCATTTTACCTTTCGGTGCAAGCTTCGCATTTTACCTTTCAGCGCTAATGTAACGGAGCGTTATTGACTCACTTTCTTCCTATCTTATTATTGTATCCTTTTAATTGTTCCCTTTTAAATAATAGCTAAATTTGGGAAAGGGTCCTTTTGGCACAGAGAGAACGGGGCCGGGTTTTTGGGGGCATGGGGGGGGGGGGGAGTGTCGCTTTTGTTAAAGCAATGATCCAAGACCAAGTACAATTTGCCTCTCCCGGATTTATAGTTAACTCCTTGGAGAGGAGCGCAGTGGTTGAGACTAACAAATCAATAGCCGTGGGTTAGCAGATCAATAAATGGCCACTTACCCCAAATAAGAAGGCCTATTTATCTGGAAACATCATTACCTTTTAGATCTGTAAACAGCAGCAACTAAAACAGTTCCCGAGAGAATGTGAGGCTAACCATAACAATCCAGGCTTCCTGATTCTCGCCCGGATTCTTGGCACTCCTCCGCACGCTCGGAGCTGGGGCGGCCCTGGTCACATCTGTGCCGCAGCCTGGCCCTGCCATTTCCTCAGCAAATTAATGGCTTTATAATTTATCAGAAATGAAGATTGCACGTGGAGAAAATCAATGTGGTCCCCCACAAGGTCAATTAAGGGTCCTTCCTAGAAGCTTCTCTAAGGATTTTTCTCTTAAAAGAGAGTCTGGGAAAAATTAGGAAAAAAGAAAAAATGTGTGTGCGTGCGTGTGCGTGTGCGTGTTTGTGTGCATGTGTGTGTGCGTGTGTGTGTGTGTGTTAGAGAGAGAGAGAGAGAGAGAGAGAGAGAGAGAGAGAGTTTTTCTACCCAACAGAAATCTCACACCTTATGCAAAAAAAGGTCAAATACACACAGATATTTAGGAAATGTTTCCAAATGACCTCCACGGAGTACAGCGCGAGCCATCGTTCAGAACACGGGGAACCCAGCGAGTTACTACGGAAGCAGAATCAAATTAATATTGATAAGCTCTTGACTACTTTCTAACAGGGTGTTTTTAGCCAAATACTCTGCTGAGAAGGTGATTAGCATCTCCTTTTAATATCATGCAAATTGTGCGAAAGATCACCTTGGTGGGTAAACAGAAGAGTTCAATATTGGGCTTTATTTTTATTTTATTTTCCCCCCCCCCTCTGCACTGAAAATAAACACCGAGGCAAGAAATTTTGATTTTTCAGATCTGTAAGCCAAAGCAGCTTAACTGAACTTGTGTTTTTGTTTGAGATCCTTAATGATCACAAAGACGATAATTTATGACTGACATACTTTTTGTGCCAAGGAGAGGGCTGAAAGGCCCTCCAGTAACCTCCATTAGACAGATAGAGACGGCGAAAGGAGAACAGCCTACTTCAGGGCCATCTGTCCAGATGGATAAGTGAAATAATAGTTGCAAGCTGTCTCCTATTGCCTCACGATAAGAGTTTTAGGCGAGTCCAAACTTCCACAAACATTCTCAGATCTGGGTTCTAATCTTTTTTTTTTTTTTTTGACGGTTACATTAAAACAACCTCGTACATTTAACTCTTCGTGGGGGGAAACGTCCCAAATCTTTCACAGCGTGGCCTCCTACAGAACCAATTGCTTTTTGCTGTGGCTCTCGGACGGTTAAGAGCACCACGGAAACTTCCCGAAGCTTTCCACGCATTTATATTTTTGCTAAGAGATGGTCTCGTTCTTTTTTTTATTTTAAAAGGCAAAGCCAGCTTCCATCTTATTTTTAATGGGGACGCTGAGGCTTTTGATTTCTCAAGTCTGTTTTTGCTTTGAAACGCTTCCTGTTGGTAATACTTGGAATCGATCGGTTGCAAGGGAACACAGGATAAATCTTGCTCCCTCGCCCGCCGTGTAATTGAGATAAAATTCCCATAAAATAGATGTTTCTAATCAACTATTAAAAATAGCTAATGAAACCTTTAAAAGCCAACAGTTAGATAATCCTTTTTTTTTTTTTTTTTTTTTTTTTGCCTCCTCAAAATAAATCTGAACTGACCAATTGGTTAATTTCCCTTTTAAGTGCTTGTGCTGAAAAGCAACTGTTCTTCCAAGAAAGCACTAGCTGTTTCCAGGATACTTACACACGCACAATGACTCATGATGGAATAGATTCAGTAAACATACAGCTGTACTGAACACGAGCTAAGCTCCATTCAAGGCCAGGAAAGAAAATGAGCACAAATAAATATTAAGGAGGTAAAGGGAGGGGGTATGGGTGGGTGAGGGGAGGGGGGGGGATGGAACGCAAACAAGATCTGTCCAGGCAGCTCATGTGGCTTTGCCTCAATTCTCTTAGCCATAGCTTTGTGAAGACAGATGACATTCAATTCTATGTGTAATGCAAAATAGACAATAACTGCTGAAACTTGAGACAGCTGCCAGGTGTAAAAAAAAAAAAAAAAAAAAAAGCAAGAAAGAAAGAAAAGGAAAAGGGGGAGAAAAAAAAGAAAAGATGATAAATCCATAAGTTAATGAAAGACATCTGCTGGGGAATATAAAAGATCAGAGAAGTAGAGTGCTACAGCTGAATCTAAAGCGGTGTTCAAACAACCTGAGAATGCGTGTTGTCTGTTTACCAAGCACAATATAACCTTACCTACACGCAGCAGCAGCAGCCGGAGGAGCAGCGGAGGCAGCAAAAAGGCAAATGGGAGAATAATGGGTGGTGGAGGCAAGAGGAAGGAAAATTCTCTTTTTCCCAGTCTGCACTCTGAATTGTGGCTGGAGATTTTACAAGCTGCATCTCCAGCCACGCGGAGGGGGACTGCTTACCTACGTTTTTCTGAACCCCTTTGGATCCCAGAGAATTTCCGCTTTCTCCTTCTGCCTCTGACTTGCTATATTTCTAAGACTCTTGCCCCTGGGAAATCTAAAACCGGGGAGCACAGATCTAAACGATCTCATTTCGTGACAGTGATAGAGCAATGAAGTGGTTGCTTCTCTAAGCTCACCATAACCGGGGGATGAATATTTTTTAAATTTTACTTCACAGTGGAAAAGATGGACAGGAACCCAGAATCTTTTAGTCTTGAATATACATGTTTCCCTATAGCGAAAATAACTACTATGGCCCCCAGAAGCTTTAAAAAAAAAATGTAAAAGATCAACTTCTATGGATTATTTCACACCTTAGAAATTCATTTTTAACCCACCTATTCTGGTTAGACTTTAATTTCAAGCTATTAAACAACGTTCCTTTTGAAACTGCTTCAAGTATTGTTAACATCCTTCCTCAAAGCCCAGTAGGGACAGCTGGCCCGCACAGAGAACAGGTGTGTCTTCACCTGCACGTCTTAAAGGCTTAGGATCCTTACGGGCTTTAACTGGGTGCATGCAAATGTTTGAGGCCTACACAAGGCTATTTCTCTTGAGATGCAAAGAGGACGAATGACAAGGAACATCACGGAGGAAAACAATTGGCTGGCTGTTTCTTTGGGGATTTGAATAGAACTTAATATTTGATTAAATAGATTCATTTGCAAAGATACTGGACACATTTTTTTTATACCCAAGACGTGAGCAGGTGCACTGACATTCAGTGGAACATGCACACGCTCACCATTTCCTTTCTGTTAGAAGGGAGAGCATGGTACTGTTCTCCCTTCTAGAACACAGATGCCTAATGTGCTGAACTTAAGTGGATTTCTCTGGTAAGCTGGTGCTCCCGGTAGTTCTTGTCTTGGCTACTTTTGTTCAGAGAAACAGATGATGCCCTCCGAAGTGGGAAAGAATTGTTCCTTAAGAATTAAATTATTCATCACAACTCGGAAACCCGGGAACTAAAAATAAAAACATAACGACGATTATAGTGGTACCATGTCATCTCATTTCCACTGACCTTTTCAACACGAGTAACTACAGGTTCAAATATGTGCTCCCATGCCTAAAACTGAAGTAAGTCACCATTCAATGTGGTTCCTAGAGATTTCTTTAAACTAAATGCTTGAGAATTTTGCCTACACACAAAGGAAGAACTCACTGCCATACAAGGATGAAGCAAGCAGAAAAGTCAGCCCAGTTTCCCAAGGAACATGCAGATCCTCACTGGCTTCAGAATTATGTGGACTATATAGAAAAGGTTGTTTGCCTGGCCAGTGTTGCTCAGTGGTTGAGCACTGACCTGTAAGCCAGGAGGTTAAGGGTTCATTTCCCAGCCAGGACACATGCCTAGGTTGTAGGCTAAATCCCCATTGAGGGGAGGGGAATAAGGAAGGGGTGGTATGCAGGAGACAGCTATTAATTATTCTCTCTTATCATTGATGTTTGTCTCTCTCAACCTCTCCCTCTCCCTTCCTCTCTGATATAAGTAAAAATGATATTAAAAAGAAAAGAAAAGGTTGCTTGCCTATCATCTTCCTAAGAAATAATATATCAATGACATAAATGGTTAAAAGTGTGATGTGGCAAAGGCGAAAGAGAAAGAGGCAGAGGGCAGAGAGCTAGAAGGTAGGAAATGTAATCATTACTTGCAACAAGTGGTCCAAATTATTTAGCGACATAGAAGAAACACCTCCAGGTACAAGAAACTAACATTGCATGTGAACCACAGGTGTTTCCAAACCACCACCGTTTAACAGAACCTTATCTTGGGAGGAGAGAAGAGAAGTTATTCATCTGAAGAAAAAGCAACTATATTCTCTCTAAAGCCTTTGATACGTGTAGAAATAAAAGGAACTTCTTTCCATTCAAATCCTTAAAATTCCTCAGGAGATTTAGAAAGTCAGAGACAATGAGCATGGCCACTTTATGCAGTCAAAAAGATTTTTTTCTAGAAGATCCAACTTAAAAAAAAATACAGAAAATTATCTGGTTACATTGAAAAGTCTAATTAAAAAAAAAACAAACTTCATAAGCAGGCATCTTGAGATAAAGAATTTAATATGGACTTATAAGACTTTGAAACCTGACTTCAAATATTCACCAAAATAGGCATGTCCTTTTCCGTGATGTGGTATGGTGTGTGTGTGTCAGAGACAGAGAGAGAGAGAATCCACCATCACTACTATTGGCTTCAAATGAACTAGAGCCGTGGTCTGCAAACTGCTGCTCGTGAGCCACATGTGGCTCTTTAGTCCTTTGAGTTTTTAGCAAAGGCCAGCTTAGGAGTACCTTAATTAAGTTAATAATAATGTACCTATATAGTTTAAGTTTAAAAAATTTGGCTCTCAAAAGAAATTTCAATCGTTGTACTGTGGCTCTGTTGACTAATGAGTTTGCCGACCACTGTGCTAGAGGGTCTCTGAAGAGATGGGGTTGGGCTCTGGACAGTAGTCTGGTATGAACATGAACTTTGGAAGATGTTCAGCCTAAAAAGGGTAAAAAAAAAATCCAGTCCTTATGTCTTACTTTGCCTATCTCATCACACATAGCTATATTCCAATCATTCTGCTTGTTCATTGCCTGCTCATCACAGGTAATGTATGGTGCTTGGCACAGCTCTGATGCATGACCAATGGGTTAGATTTTAGGTCTTTGAGCGGTAGAAGTTAAATCTGAAACCAAACCAACACTCAGTTTCTATTTATAAAGCTAGGTCCTCAACATCTTTCTCTTGCTTTCTCTCATGACATGATTCTCTTCTTTGCCAGAGAAAGACACTCTGCTAGCTGCCCAAGCGGGTCTGCTGCTAGTGATTCCCATTCACCTTATCAGAAATCTTTACCAGTATCCTAAGATTTGGCTGGAAGGACGACCTTCACTACCTGGGAAAACACATTTATTTCCACCAGAGCTGGGACTTTGCACTCAAGTGGCAGCCTCCTGAGTGGGTTTACATACTAAAATGTCAATTTCTAGTCATCAAGATGATTGCTCAAAATCCTTAATTTAGCAACAGCCAACTTAATTGCTAAATGTTATACCCATATGGCAACTTATTATAAAAGAAACATGCCTCTCTACCTGCCCTCCCTCCCCCCAAAGCGACTAGTCTACGACCCAGAACATCAATGACCAACAAGATTCTTAAGAATTTACTGCAAGGACCAATTTATAGAGGGGGAAAAAAATCATCAATTAAAAATAGCCAGAGTGCAGGACAGAGCCAATAAACTATGTAACTGGCATCTCTACATCAAAGTCAGGTTCAAAATATAAAAGAGTCATAAAAAGAGCCATTTTTTAAGTCGAATACAGCTTGAGTTTTATATTTAATTGTGCTCTCTCGCTTTCCAAAATAATTTGCTTTGTGTATGTTAGGACAAAAGATTTCAGTGTATGGCTGAACAGAGGTTAATCATGCATGGAAGGCAGCTGCACCAGCCCCAAAGAACAGACCTTGGTGAACGAGAGGCCGATGCGGCCTGAATAAATCAGTACCTGTGCGTTTCCTTTAAAAAACCGCGTCTCGCTCCAGGATTACAGTGAGAGTCCACCTCCTCTCCCACACCCCTCTCTCTCCCACCAGCACAGCGCTCTTCACCAGGCTGCATCAAGCCTTCTTTAAACAGCCCAGGAACCTGTTCAGGGCTTAAAGGGAGAATTCTTCTTATGGCATCTGACACTGACTTTTCACTCCATTCTAAAACTTTCCATTTCTTAAAAATTATATATCTGATAGAATTCAATATTACAATGAGATTTCTTTCTATCTCTGATTTTACTCTTGGAAAAAAAAAAAAAAGGTAGCCCCAGCTGGTTTGGCTCAGTAGATAGAGCATGGGCCTGGGGACTGCAGGGTCCCGGGTTCGATTCCGATCAAGGGCACATGCCAGGGTTGTGGGCTTGATCCCCAGTAGGGGGCATGCATGAGGCAGCCAATCATTGATGCTTCTCTCTCTCCCTCCCCTCTGCCTTCCTCTCTGAAATAAAAAAATATATATATTTAAGCCCAGCAGGCCTGGCTCAGTGGTTAAGCATTGACCTATGAACCAGAAGGTCATGGTTCAATTCCCAGTCAGGGCACATGCCCAGTGTGGGGTGTGTAGGAGGTAGCTGTTTGATGCTTCTCTCTCATCTTTGCTGTTTCTATCTCTTCCTTCCTCTCTGAAATCAATAAAAATATCTAAATCAATCCATCAATAAATTTTATTTTAAAAAAGTAAAAGGGTAAGAAGAGAATACAGGAAGAACAGCAGAAAAACACTGCTGATAAAGCATAATATTAAATACCAGCTCTTTGGGGACAGTTCACAACTTGTAAAAATTGCAAAGGTGTTGGTTTAGTTGGGGAGGTTTTGTGCCATTAGAAGTGCCACAGGCCTGTTGCTCAAACTTACTTTGAGTAACAGGAATGAATGAATTCTTCAGAAGGTGCTAACCTACATTATTCTCCATGTGCTGTGCACCTGACCCGCCTGTTGGGAAGCCTTTATTTTGTTTGGTTTTCCGGGAGGGGAAAAGAAAAGGATATTGCACTTCCGGAATAAGGTGAGATCTCAGACATGTCTTGCAGGTCGCCACACTCGGACTTGATGAGTGACAAGGAGAGTCCCTCAGCCGTGCTGGGTGGGTGTGCTGGTGAACAAGGGTGGTGGCTCAGGTGGTGGGATGACATCTTGGTCCTCAGACTCGTCGTCTCCCTGGTTAAGTCCAAGGACTCGGGGGACACTCTGTCTTTCCCCGAGAAGGAGCCAGAGGGAGCACCTAATGGACCCTGGAACGGGTAGGCCATCAAGGGGAGGGGGAAAGGGTGGCGGAAGGTGGAGGTGGTGAAGCCCGCCGTGGCAGAGAGAGGCGACTGGTGCAGGGGCTGGTGGTGGCCGCCGGCGGGGGGGCCGGAGGCAGACTGGTCGGAGGAGTTTTTGCGGACCACCAGGGGCAGGGCTTCCGTCTGGTCCGTGGAGCTGGGCATCTGCACGTTGCCGAAGGTGTCCAGGGGGTTCGGAATGATGACGTCGCCAAAGCACTGCAGGCGCTGGTTGGCGGTGTGGAAATTGTGGTTTTCCCCGTTGACTGCGAACCGGGCCTGGGGGATCTGGAGAGGGGGGAAGACCTGAGGAACCTGGCGGGAGGGCTTGGCCGAAAAGACTTTGACCACCGTGTCCACCACTTGCGACATGGCAGAGTTCAGCTCCTGTTTCAAGGTCTCGGCCAAATGTTTGCCTTCCGGCTGTAAGGAGTTTGGCCCGTGGTCTCTCTCTTTGTTGCTGCCTTCTCGCTTGGGCTTGTTCTCAGCCATCTCCTGCTCCCTGATCAGGGCCCGGGCTCGGTCAATGAACTGTCCCGGGTCTAGCTCGCACATCTCGTTATCTGACCTCCCTACGGAGTCCTGGGCCCGGGCATCCAGCATCTCCGAGCGCATGCTGTCTTCAGACAGGTTACCATCTTCATCATTTTCAGAATCAGTGCTGTCATAGATTTGGTAGAACTTTTCCTGCAGCTGGCGCAGCTGTTTCTGCATGTCCTCCAGCTGCTGTTTCAGCTGTCGGCGCTCCTCTCGCTTCTGTTCCTTTCGGGCTGAAACCAGCTGCTGGAAACTCTGCTGCTGCTGCTGGGGCAGCTTTTGCTTGCGTTTGTTTTCCCGGTAACTTTCCCGGGGACTCACAGACTGTGGGGCCATCTCTCTTTCATTTTCATTGCCCCTTAACGCCACGCTGGGGGAATGGCTCATCCCCCGGATGATATTCTCCACCCGGGCGCGCTTTGCTCTCAGGTGCTCGTCACACAAGCGATCCATATCAAACTGACTCATAGTAGGCCTGCCAAAGGGGGAAAGACACTCTGGGGGGCTGTCTCTTGAAGAGTTGCTGCATATATCCTCCTGATGTACTTCGGAGCCCGTGCTGGAGAGACCGCTGGCTTGGAAACTGGGCTCCGTGCCACCATTTTTGTTCATGTTATTTTTCAACAGCTGGGAAATTATGGTTGCTCCTGGAAAAGGCATCATGGCATCTTCATACGAGTTCGCCCTCTTCAGCAGCTTGCGGAGCACATTTGACTTCTCCCCATCTGCATGCTGCACCACCGAATACTCAACATCCTGCTCGGAACCTTGGGGATTCATGGCACTAAAAAACGTGGCTCTCGCCTTAGCAAAAAATGCAGATGCTGTCCCTACCGTCCTTTTCACTCCAATGTCAACTCTTCTCCTCTTGGTCTGCCGGCTTAAGAGGGCTGTGCTGTCATGGTCAGGCATCACTGGGCAGTTATTGTGCCATCTTCAAAAGCTCGTCAGCTGGGCACAGCTCAAGAATCCCGGGACCCTGGCCAACAGAACAAAAGGACTGATGAATCATTTTCTTTAAATTTCTCCAAATTTCCTGACCTCAATCCTGAATCAAATACAAAATGCATAGGCTCTGGGATTTATGGCACATTACAATTATTGAAATTTATTATGCACTCTGCTTGAAATGAAACATTTTTAAATATTTCTGCTCCACTGGTTTAAGATGGATTAAGATTAAAAAAAAAAAAAAAAAAAGCCAAAACTGCTTAAGCACCAGTAATATGATTCTCTTTCACAAATGCCTAAAATGATACTGTTTATCGTCAGAAGAAATAGTAGATTATAAGTACACAGCCTCTGACAACCAATTGATTAGATTTTGGGCAGTCAGATTCACATTACAAAAGAAGATGGACGTGAGCTGTACTTAAGAAATAGGATTTAATTTTGAGGCTAGGTGAAATTGGGATGCAAAATTCCATTTCTGCATTAAAATTTTAAGGCTATGAAAAGAGCACTAAAGTAAAGGCAAATATTTAAAACGCACCCTTTGTTACCAAATTTTAAAATATTTTTGTCAAATGTGAAATGAAATGAGAACAGCCCCATCAGCATCTTGCCAACATAGATGGCCAATTTCACATTGAAATCACTGCACAAATACTCCTACTACAAGTCTGCTTATTTAGCATAATATGCATTTTTTTATTAGTAAAATCACTATTGAAGATTGTATCTTTTGGGTTTTTTAATGTAAGTATGAGACTATTTAAAAATTTCCATGATGCCCTTCTGATTACTTAAATTATCAAGTTGAACTCACTGCAAAAGAACGACATGTTACATTTTAGAAATCAATAAATTGAATTAGGCAAGGATAAATATATCTTCAGGACTAGTTTTCTTCTGCTAAAATCTGCCACAATAATACTCCCCATGCTTAAAGAAACTCTTCAACGTACATCACTTGTGAATCTTATTTCATATGCTGGATGTAAGAAAAAAAAAAACCCACAGAAATAAAGACCAAAAAAAAAAAAAAAAAAAAAAAGATGTATGAAGAAGAAAGAAAATAGAATGACTGCAATATATGTGAGAAAGGAAATACCTTTTCTGCCTTCGAACTTCCATTGTTTCTCGGGAACACCATGTGAAAAAGAGAACATCCCTCCTTGGGTTTTATAAAAGGTAGTTGCCATATTTTGAGACTTATTAACTAGTGATGCTAACCCCACATGTGGCATACATGTGAGATGTCAATCTCTTTTTTTTTTTTCTTGCTTACAATTAACGTTTTGTGGAGGAAATGAGGATTTTTTTTTCACCCAGGGTTTATCTAATATTAAACTTCACGTTTGCCTAACAGAGCACATCTTCACAATAACAGGGTCCATTGCCAAAGGCAGCGTGCGGAGTGCTTGGAACCGCTCCCATCTCTTTCGGTTCACCTGTGAAAACATCTACGTGCTCCCCAGGACTGCATCTGTGGCTAGTTTTAAAGAATGGCTATCCATGCAAATAGGCATGATTTCAGCATGAAATAACCTGTAAAAAAATCAAGAAAATGCTCAGTGCTTAGATGGCAGCATGTATTTTTTTTTTTTTAAAGTGAGAGAGATTTCATCATGCAGACCTTGCTTCTGGTTCCTGTGTGAAGCTACATCATTTTAAAAGAGCCTGTTTTAGAATCTCGTGAAAGCAGTAGGATGCCTCTTCATATATGTGTGTATATACATATATGGGTATGTGCATATCAATATGTATGTATACATATATATCTGTATGTTTGAGTATAGAATACTTTTTGTATGCCTCAAAATAATAATTTCCTGAATTTGGAATGGAAACAAGCCTTAATAACTTCAGTACTGAGTTCAATGTCAATTTTGGGAAAATTGGACTCCTCACACAATACTGATAAAATTGGTTTCAGAAATACAAAGATGCAACGACAGATCTCTCACTAACACGTTAGATCTGATAAACCCGGTGTAGCTGTCAGGTGGGAGGGAGAGGAGGAAAGACTGAGTGAGACAAACAAGAAAAAAGATGACAGTGAATTCTCAGAAAGACTTGCATATTGAGGGAGAGGTCTTTTCTGCATGCAGTTCAGCTTTCCAAAAGCGGAGCTCATTGCCACTATTTTAAAAATTTAATTCTTTTTGTGTGCAAATCCTTCTCTCTATAATGTCACCTGCAAAGCACACGGATCTCCAGTCAATACACTGACCCAACTTTCTGCAGTGTTTTTCTCCCCGTTCACCTTCATACCCAAACGGGAGATTGTGCTGCTCCCCATCCTTGCTGTGGGAAGAGCACCTCTGCACCAGAGGCTCAGACGTGACAGGCTGTGCAAGAGATGAGCACAAGGTCATCCCCAGGCATCCTTCCTTTCCCAGCTGCCATTTACCTCTGCGTCAACTGCACTTCCTCTCATCCAGCCCAGGTCTCAACAGCTGCACCCCTGCCTCCTGCCAGAGCCAAGAGGAGGGCTGTGCTCTTCCTAAGGTGGAAAGAATTGATATTCTCCCTCCTCTTCACTGGAGAATAGTGCTAAACGTGCTTGTTGGATCTTTGAAGAAAAACAGCCTGAACTTCCTCCGAATTCACCAAACTACTCTGTTTTTTTGCTGTTCCCTTTCAATCAGTCAGCATTTTTAGACTAAATCATGATCCGTTTCTGTTGTGTGCTAAGAGAATTTAATTACTTTTAGGTCTTGCTGTACCATACCCAGCTGAGACATAATAAATAGGATGAAACAAACGGCAAAAATTATATAATCGAGCAAGACAAGGGATTATATTAATAGAAGAAATATATCTCTCCATATAGCTTGGACCTAAACTTAGAAATAATTGTACTAGTACACTGTAGGTTTATAACCTATGGAGGCTACGGGAAAGACTAAATAATTATAACTAGTTGACATAGTATTTTACTATCATAATGTTTCACAAACAGGATATATATATATATATATATATATATATATATATATTATTATTATTATTATTAACCACATAAGAAACACAGTTAAATGAGTATAATGCAAATTAAATCACTTGAAAATACTTTCAAAGCACTTCCACGATTTCCCAATTCAGAATTTAGAAAATGCTATCGAGTGACTTTATCATTGATATTGCCCTGTCCATTAGGATTTTTAAAAAGTCTTTTATTTTTCAACATATGTACTAAACCAGAATGTCTCAGCTACAATTCTTATTGATTCTTGTGTGTGTGTTATGTACCGTTAAGTCAGCTTCAACTCCTGGAGACACTAAGAATGAGTGATGACCGAAATGTCCAGTCTTCAACATCCCTGCACAGCTTCTGTAGAGTCCTGTCTATGGCTTCTTTTTATGGAGCCAATCCATCTCATATTTGGTCTTCCTATTTTCCTGCTACCTTCTATTTCCCCCAGCATTATTATCATCTTGTATTTTAATTTCAACATTAATTTTGAGTTGTACCAGGCAATCCGAAACTTCCTGAACAGCAGGGGTGAACCTGAGTCTCAGCCAGTATGCAGAATATTACTGACGTTGAATTTGAACTCCAATGTATTATTGATTAGATATACATAATCTACTCCTGTAAACTCCTCTTTAATTAAGGTGAACATCTCTAGAGAATATTTTTCACTGTTAAATATTTTTGTTGTACCCTTAGGCACAAATGCTCTAACAATTCTTTATGCAATGGATATCTTAGCACAGCAGATTCCTTCTAGTAAAATATAAGAATAAGTATCCAGGTACAATCAAGTCCGATTTTAATTACTCCCAAAGATTCTTAATTAACATTGGAGTGATCTGACATTCTATTTAACATAATCCTAAGGAAGCTGATGACTTGATGTGAGTAGAGAATAATTTTCAGTGAAGCATTTTTAAGGAACACTGGTGTGAAGTAGAAAGTGGTTAAGTGCTCTGACTTGAATCAAGAACTTGTTTGTGGGAGGGGAGTACAACTTTTATGCTTCTACCTGGAGTCCTTATTCTGGACAAAGAAATGTTTCATTACAGTAATTATCCAGATAGTTCAGACAAATCTTTTGTGAGGCAGGGCAATTGTAAGGTTGGCATGGTTTCCTGTTTGGATTCTTTAGATTATCTGTCTTCGTTGATAAAAAAAAAAAAAAAAAAAAAAAAAAAAAAAAAAAAAAAATTGCTCAATTACACTTTACTTCTTTTAGAAAACAATCTTTGAAGGTCCCTCATCTACTTGGATCAACCTGGTTATGAAATTTCAAATGGAATTATCATTAATAAATTAATCTGGGAATCAGTAATTCAAAGGGGGAAAAATCTGATGATTTGATTTAGGTAGCTTACGCCTTACCCCAAATGTCTAAGCTGTCCCTTCACTGTCCCCTTCATTTTTGCTAATTAGCAACTTTTCCTTTGGAGGTGTTTCTGCCTGCTAGCAGGTTAAGAAAACCTTTTATGTTTACTCTTTAAGGACTCACTTGACGTAAGTTAATATTTCAGTGAACTGAGATTGCATTGTCAAAACCTTGTATCAGATTTTAAAATTTCCTATCATCGTTGAGTTCTCAAATCATAACCATTTCATTTAAAATGCCTCCATCCTATCAAAAATCCCATACATTTTTCACCAGCAAAGTGAACACAACATTTTTTGAGACAAGCCTAAAATATTTATTTCTACTTATTTAAAAAGAGTTAGTAAATCAGAGTGAGATGTAATCTCAAGAAAAGACACATTTTTTTCCTTTTTGTTGAAATTTAAAATACTCCAAATGTCCTCCGAAGCTTTAGCATACACTAGGCAATAAGATTTGAGAAATTCCTTGTGTATATATGTTCTTTCCAATTTGTATACCGGTAGGTACTTAATTAGAATCCTCTAACAACATAGCATGCACAATCCATCTTCACATTATGAAATCAGTAACATTTTATAATTTCCTTTGTTAATCCTAAACCTTAAACATTTCTTATATAATAAGTTGCAAATGCAAGACAATTCCTGAAATGATATAATAAATTCAGGGGAAAAGGCCTGTTTGTGCTTTGAACAAATAAATGGCCAACCTGGCAGCTACCTTATGTTTTAAGATCGCAAGTGCCACTTGTAGAGGGCCGATGCTAGGAAATGAATAAAGTGGGAACAAAGATACATGTTATGTGTGTGTGACTTTCCCTCCACAAGGTGGTGATTAAACTAAATAGAATTCTGCATAATGGACACATAAAAATATCACTAAGTGCCAAGCACAGATAGCCCCTATTAAAAAATAAGCAGAACATATCCATAGAGGACATTTCAATTATGAAAGAACTTCAGAGCCACCCAAGGAAAGTATTGGAGGGAAACTTTGATGCTTAAGTCGAAAAGAATAAATGGCACACATTATCTCATTTCCACGAAACAATGAGCATCGCCCAAGCAACAAAAACCAACAAAAACCATCCACCATCCAACCTAATTCTATGCAACTCAAGAAGTCACCTGTGTAAAGGGGGGGGGGGGGGAATGTACAGATCAAGTATGAAGAATCCAGATACAGTGCTTACATTAAATTCTCAACATCTCCCTTCACACATTAAGCCACAGTCCTTACCTTTGTCTGTGTTACCATTACATAAACATAGCCGTGTTATGTTGCATGGACAGGTTAACCCAAATACTCCCCTTTTGACTTCCTCACCATGTACATACAGCCCTTTTCATCTCGAAAATACTCAGAAGTTCTTGTAAGGAACTCTTCACAGAACTGACTGCCCGCATCTTGCATCCAACAGAAAAGCAGTTACCTCTCACGTACTTGAGATTTCCCTTCCCCATCAAAGTAATAACTAGGACATCTGGCACATGTCTAGTACAATGACAGGCTCATTCCACTTTATGAGAATATTTAACATATGACTTGAAAGAGTTCATGCACATACCTATTCTTTCTGGGCAGAGAGAAAGCACACACTAAAAAGATAAGCTTTCACAACAGTCACACTTTCAAACTGACTTTGGTATTCTTGGCAGTTACACACATCACCCACGGCTGTCCAAAACACACACACACACACACACACACACACACACACACACACAAAAGACAGCTCTCACCCCCCCCCCCCCCCCAGACCTGGGAGATAGACATAAACTGGAGGGAAGCAAAGAGAAAGTCAATCTCCCTCCACCTGCTGCCTGAAGTGGGAGTACTTTCAGCCGCCTGGCAGACAGAAGCCTGAGACACAGCCTCAGCAGCCGCCTGCCAACATCCTTAAGAAAAATAAACACACACACACACAAACGTGTCCCCTACCCCCAACCAAAGAACTCACATGGCAAGGGCTCAAAACATAACAACAGCCCATTCCCATTAGCCTGGACAATCCTATTAACCAGGGCAACCATAAATTCATAAATCTCTACAACCCCGGGGCATGCATTGTGGTCTGGAACTGCACAGACACACACAGACACAGAGGAAATTTGCACCTGTCTTTCTTGACACAACACACCTGTCAGGCCCTGCTCATGCGCATTCTGCTAATAGACCTCTGCCTACCTAGTTTAGGAAAGGGACTTTTTTAATGGGAGGGTATAGGTGAGAGAGAGAGAGAGAGAGAGAGAGAGAGAGAGAGAGAGAGAGAGAGAGAGAGAGAGAGGGAGAGAAAACAAGAGAAGAAAACTTCTAGCCTTGACTTTGAGAGAAGGCCATCCTGTACTCGGTCTGTTTTTATAAGCTCAAGGAGACAACACAGACCTTCTTGGAAAAAAATTAAAACAAGCAGGTGAGTTCCCAGCCTCCCCCCAGGCAGAGTAGGGCTCGGGACTGCCAAGAACAGCAGCACTTTCACACTCCTACCTGCCTCCTTGGGCTATTTAAGGAGACTGACTGCCTAAACCTGCCTTCTCCTTTTTCCCCATCGGCCTGGGCCTGGAGGACTCAACTTCCAAAGAGCTGAAAGGGGGCGGGAGACCTCTAGTCTCTCAAAACCGACTCCCCCTTCCCAAATCCACACTCTCTCCAGCGGCTTCAGCTTGAGCAGGAGGAGTAACTGGCTGCCACAGCCCTGGGACCAACAACTCGCTAAACTGGACTTTGGGTGATGTCTCCCCTCAATCCCACCGCCCACCCATAGACCCCCACCCCACCACGTCTGTCCAGGCAAGATAGCAGCTCTTCCCGCCCCATCCTCACTCTTCTTCCCATTAACAAGGACTCTCACCTCTCCTTTCCTTCCACCCCCGTCGTCCAAACGGGCAAAACTGCAGGTACCACCCGCCAGGACGCGATCCAAGCAGCCGGGCACCATGGGCTGCCAAAGCGATGACAGAGAGTCTGGGCCTCGCCAGTCCCCTGCCCAAGAACCCCCCACCCCCCTCCCACCTCCCGAGCGCGATCTGTGGGTCCTCCCGCGGCGCCGGGCACCAATCCCTCTGCCCCAGGACCCCTCCAGGCCCCCGGGGCGGCCTGACCCCGCTCCACTTGACCTACCCCGGGCTCCCCTGGAGCTCAGGAGCGGGGCGCCGCGCTCATCTCCCCGGGACCATCTCTCCACCGCCTCCTAACCCCGATTTCCACATTTCGGTGTTAGGAGAGGAAAGTCACAGAGCGCCCCCTCTTCCCTCTCCCCACCTCCCTCCCTTCTCCCTGGCCCTCGGCTGGGGTTCAAAAAAGGAGAAGTGAAAGGTATGCAAATGACAAGCAAATTGGAAGAGCCTGAAAGAAAGGCAGCTGTAATAAAGTAGACAAAGAGAAGGGACGCGGGGGCTGGCCCGGACTTTTCTTCTTCACCCCGGGGACCGGGGAAGAAGGATGAGGCTCGGCGGAAAGCGGGGATCCAGACGAACAACAACAAAAAAGCGACCCCTGTCCCCCCTCCGGGGGTCCTCTCTCCGGAGCAGCGAGGGCAAGAGGACGAGGGAAGGAAGCCAGACGCCCCCCAGCGCACCCCAGCCCGGGACACACAAAAGGTGACAAGATCAGCGGCCAGTCCAGCACCGCCATCCCCCCCATCGCCACCGCCACCCGGGCCACCGGCAGGAAAGAGAAAGAAATAAAAGCCGAGCGAGCGAGCGGATCACTTACTCTCAGTCACTGGGGGAGAGCGGAGCGCGGAGTTCCACCGAGGCTCCTGCTCGGACGCGGCGGCGGCGTTGCCGGCGATTTGATTCTGGTTCATTTAAATCACCCCGTTTTCTCCTGGGGGGGTGCGGGAGGGGAGGGAGGGAAGATGTTGACAAGCGTCTAAGTCCTGGGAGCCTCTTTTCTTCCCATTGAGGAACAAGCCAGCACAAGTGACTCTGGCAAAGGGGAGGGGACTGGCGAGGGGACAGCGGATACGCGGGGCGCGGGGGCGCCGAGCCGCGCGGTGGGGTGCGCTCCCCGCCGGCGGCCGCGAGGGAGACGCGCGCGCCCGCACCCGGCGGAGGTCCCGGCGGGCGGCGAATGTAATAATGATCGGACAAGGGACGGTGAGTGTGATGGGGCGAGAGAGGAGAGGGAGGGGAGGGGAGAGAGCGAGCGGAGAAGAAGAGAGGAGAGGAGCGCCGGGAGCAGAGGAGGAGGACGGAGTGTGGGCGGACCCGGCGGCGAGGCTCCTGCGCCTCCGCTCGCCCCGGCGGCGCGACTGGACTGTGTGCCCGAGCGCTCCCTCCGCTCAGGGCTGCGCTCCACGACAAGATTTACTTTAAGACACAGCTGAAGGAAACAGGAAGACTGCACGTCACAGTCTGACTGACGTACCCGGCCCCGACACCCAATCGCGAGGCGCCTTCGGATGCAAGGGGGGATAGCCAGGCGAGAGAACTTGGGAGGGGAGAAAAAAAAATTATAGAGAAAAGGGGTGGGGGTGAAGGGCTGGGAAAAGAGGAGGGGAGAGGGCTCCCCCCCACCCCCGCGCTGCTCCTCCTTCCCTCTCCCCATCCCCCGCCTCCACCCCAGGCCTCTACCCCCCACCCCACCCGCGCCCGCCGCTGCGCCGGGGCCACCGGCTATCGCCGCGCCGGGGCCGGAGCGAGCCCTCTGCGGGTGCGATGCGATGTAGAGCGGGCGAGGGCGCGAGCGGCGCTCCGCTCCCTCCTCTCGCTCCTCCAGGACTCGGATGCCCTGCCTCTCCACCCTCTTCATTTCCCGGGGAGACACAGCCGGGGGAGTTCGCCCCGTGCTCCTCCTCGGACTTGGGTGGAGGGAGGCACGGGAAAGTGCCCGGGAGAAAAGTGTTGTGTGTATGTGTGTTTGTAGGAGGTGGGGTGGTATGGAGTAGGGATCCTGAAATCATTCCACTTTTAAAATGAGGATAGGTAGTGTGAAGAATACAGGCCACTAGCAGAATTTTAAAGGGGGAGGTGGACACTTGTAAAATACAGGTGGGTTTTGGGTTAAATTATAGATGCCGGAGGTTTTCCACTCCGGCCCCATGGCATCTGGTATGGGAAGATCAGCGCTGGCCGAATCCCAGTCCACCTCTTGTCCTCGAAATGATCAAGAGCAATCCTTGCCCTTGGCTGCCTCCGACCACATATGTGGATGGCAGGCGCGGTGGCCTTAAAGAAAGCGTGAACAAACATTATCTGGAAGTTACCCCTCAGTCACTCACCCCAGAGTAACCAGAGATGGGTTTCAAGCGCAATCTACACCACTTTGAATCCCAGGTGACAAACTTAAAAAATGTATTGATTAGGTAAGAAAATGCAAATGCTTAACTATTGGGACGCTCCCACATAAAGCCATTGAAAATTCACTTTGGTTTGACATATCTGGGGTGAAAAAATAACCAGCAAGTTTGCTTTAGATAAGGTGGCTCTTAAAGAGCTCCTTGGGGTTTGCAAGTTACAAACCTTCAGCCCTGCAGCTAGCACTTCTCTCTCTCTGGCACAGTAAATGGCTTTTCACAAAGCGACCAAGTTTATGACTTAAAAATGCTAAGTCTTGCACTGGCTGCAAAGCAGAAACATTCATACTTAGTTGACCAGACACTCATTTTCTTAGGTAGGATGGGGGCAAGTAAATGCTTTGTGTCCCCCCAAACTTAATCAGATCAAAGGTTGAGTCATGTTGCATCCTGACAATAGGGTGTTTATGAGGTGTGTTATAAGTACGAAGAGAACACTACCACTGGCTTCTGCAAACACACACACACACACACACACACACACACACCCCTCCTAGGACATTTACCATTCCAGCCTCAAATTCATCCAGCTGTGAGGGAGTATTCTCTTTGAATAAATAGCAATGCTACTCTGTCCAACTCCATACCCTGTAGGAAACTTTTGGCACTGGGATTCAAACACTGAAAAGAAGAAAAAGAAAACCAAGCCGTCCAGGTTAGGTGTCCAGGACAAGACAGGAGACTCGCTTGAACATCCCCAGCCTTCCTTGTGTCCCTTCCAGAGCCCTCAGACACCCCGTTACTGAAAGGACACGGACATGCACAAACACACCAATCGCACTTGCCTGATAGGCTACTGTACCAAGTTTTCTAATGGAGATGTGACATTTTAGGCTGGGAAGAGAGAGAAATCCTCTACCAGCATGCCCAGTAAAACGCCGTGTGGAATAACGTTTCTATTGGCTGGGTCCTTTCGAGGTAAGCGGGTGTCTTGAGCAGAAATATTTGGGTCGGGGATACTGTTTTCCTTCTTTTCCGTCCTATTTTTTTTTTTTTTTTGAAGCATCCCAGTGTGCACGTAGCTGGTACATAAACTGGTAGGAGTAAAGGATCCATACCCTCCGCACCTTCAAACCATCTGCTCAGTTTGACATTTAAAAGGGAAGAGGGCAGGCAGGGAAGGAGGAGGGGAAGGAGGGAGAGGAAAGGAAGCCCAGAGGGGCAAGATTCAGACTCTGGGAGGAGTAGCCCGCGAGTTTATGTCAGTTGCACCTAGCGCTCCATATACAGTTTGCACACACGCTCCACTCGGGAGCTAACGGCGGCGGGAAAAGTTTCCTCGGAGCTTTAGTACTTTTTCTCACTCCCTGATTCGAAGTCGGGGTAACCCGCTTGGCAAACAAGGGAACATGCCCCCCGCAAACGCTTCGCCTATGCGGCTGAGGCTCACGGCTCTCCCCGCTCCGCCCTGGCAGTTCGCAGCCCGCTCCGGGGCTCAGGAGCTGAGGGTGGAAACAAGCGCGCGTCGCCGGGGCGGGCGAGCTCGGTCCCCACAGCAGCCCGGCTCCGTGAGCCGCGTCCCCGGTCCCGGGTCCCCAAGGTCGGGGCGATGTGCAAGCCAGGCTCTGGGCCAACCTCTCCTGCCAGAGCCCAGGCGCTCTCCCAGATCTCACGCCGCCTGCCTCCCTGGAGCAAGGCGTGAGGCCGGAGACCCCTATCTCCTGCGACTCCCGGTTTGCTTTCTGATATGGGGAGAAGCGATCTGTCAGCCCGGAGACGACCAGTCGCCTAGAGGCCGGCTCCATCTCCAAAGAAACTAGCGGCCAAACCTAGGGGTCAATCCCTCCCTCCTCCCTGCTGCCAGCACAGCCCCAACAACTTAAAAGTTAACCCGAATCCTGAGCAGTCTTCCAGCCAACCCCATCCACGCACAGGCTGCGTTTACTCCTGGATCTGAAGGGTGATCTGCGTGTTCTCAGTCAAACTTGCAGTAATCGCCTGTGCATCTGGTTCTGGGTTAGACACGCGTCGCCTTGATATTTCCTCCGTGTTATTTCAACCCCCATTCTGTTCTTTCTGAAAGCCGTAGATGGGGGATCCCAGCGAAGACTGCATTTAAGTAATTTAAAACCTTGCAAACAACTGTCATCGGATCCTACACAAACCAATTCCGGCCATTTCAACCAGATCCAGTGGAGACACGGACCGTGGGCGTGGATTTCAGGCGAAGGAGGACGCTGGAGATCCTTGCCGGGACTCACACACACACACACACACACACACACACACACACACACCCCACCTTGGGCCATACACCAGCACTGCCACCCAAAAGAGGGGAAGAGAAAGAAAGAAAGACAAACTCAACTCCAAGCAGGCCTGCTCTGAGCTGTCCAGAGGCAGACAGACTGACCTCCCTCTTCTCACCCCCGCAGCCCTCAGCCCGCTCCCGGAGTGACCCCAAGCCCACCCTGAATTTGTTCCCAAGTGTCTGAAAGGGGGGGGGGGGTGAAATGCCACAAGATCAGTAGCAATAGCAGCTGCACGCGTTTCTCTTCTGGGAACCCCGCTGCTTCAGAAGCCTCCCCAATGATGTTTGTTTAACCAACAGCTCTCCAAGTAAACAGGCGAATTCCTCCCAAGAAGTGGAAATAGAACCCTTACAAGAATTTCGGGTCTATGTGCTGGCAAAAAAAAAAAAAAAAAGTCATTTTAAAAACACAATACAGCCCCCTCCCCAATAATAGTCCCCCACAAAGAGCTTAAAAAAAAGAACCCGTAATTGTCATTAAAAAATACATATCAATTCATGGAAAGGTCATGGCTATGAAGTTACCTGGAAGCAGATCCCTCCTCCCCCACAAACACAGCCCTCCCGCGGGGAGAAGGGGAGGAGGGGGGCGGTTGTCAGTCTGAAGGGGGCAAACCGAGGCTTGATTTTAGGGAAATGGGCAAAAGCGATCCAAGGAAGGAAGGTGCCTTCCCTGCCCGCGAGAGAGGAGGCCGGGAGCTCCGGGCCGCCAGCCCTGGCTTTGCCTCAGGCACCGAACTTTCCAATATCAAGATATTAACAGATGGCGGTGAGCACATGGAGGGCTGTTACTTACATAATCCAGCCGCTAGGCCGGCCGCGCACAGGCCGGCCAGGCGCCCGCCAGGCCGCGCGCGCGCCCTGCGAGGAGGGGTGCTGTTGCCCCCGAAATGGCTTGTCTTTCTCCAATCCCACCAGGCTTTTTGGGGGGCTCGGGTTTAGAAGGGTCCTGACCTCAACAGGGGGAGCGGGGAGCGCACGAGGGTCTGATTGTGCTTTATTCGCGGTCCCGAAGAAGCTGGAGACCCAAGGGCCTAGGGAAGCGGGCGAGAGGGAGGGGAAGCTTTCAGGGAGCACGGGACCTTCTCCCTGGGTACCTGGGGGTGCCAGGTAGAAGAATTTACCCAATTTACACCCCTTCTTCTTTGGCTCAAATTAGCATGTCTGTCGTGGTCACCTAAGTACAAAGGCAGGCAGGCTCCGGCCACAGCCCGGCGTGGGGTGGGTGGGTGCGGGCGGGGGTGCACGGGGACGCCTCTGCGCGCGGGGGGCGCCGTGGGCACAGTGACGCGCAGCCTGGGGCGCCGCTGCCCTTCCGAGCTCTGGCAGGTTTTTAAGCGCCAGCTCGTCCTCCTCGCGCTCGAGGAGTCCCTTTCGGCTGCGGGGAGGCCGCCTGGTGCCCCCACGCCCTCGGCCACCTCCCTAGAGGCCAGTCCCTCCGGGTGGACCGGGTCCCTCCTCCGCACGCGTGCCGGGGGACGTGTGTGTTGGCCGATAGCGACTCGGAGCCGCCGAAACCCGCGGGGCACACGCCTGCGTGCGATGGGAAAGTTTCGGGGTAGGAGGGAAGGCTGGGGAGTGTCCCCTCCCGGCCCTCAGTGGTGCTGGGCTGTCTGGCCCGGGCTTCCTCCGGCTCTCCTCCTCCCTCCCAGCCCTCCATCCGCGGCCTCTGGACACACAGAGGGGCCGAGCGCCGGAGTTGCTGCAGCGGCGGCGCCGGGTTTGGGGCGGAGTGCACGCCCCTCCCGCCCTAGCGGCCCCGGGGGTCCCCGTCTCCGGGGTCCCCAGCCTCCTCCGGGGGCCCCGCAGGCGCTATTGCCCTACCGGGCTGGCTGGGGCTCAGCGCACGCCTGCCTGGCGCAGGGGGCAGCCACCTGCTCCGGACGCGGCGCGGAGCTGGGGGACAGCATGCGGCCACCGCGGCCGCCGGCCTCCCCTCCCCCGCCGCCAGCCTGTTGCTGCGGGACCGCTGGTGCCCACAGCCGGCTGATGCGTTCGATCTGAGACTGGGGGGTCTCCAGGGACCTAAAAGAGGGGCGGGACCCTTTAAGGGATGGACATCTCCCTCCGTTCCCCCCCACCACCCCTGCCCACGCCTTTTCTTTTGTCAATTAGTCTAAGAATATGTGTCCGTTATTCCCAGCTTCCCTTTCTTGGATCTTTCCAGTCCAGGGTGGGAATTCACAGGAGAGGCTCTGGGGATAGGACTTGAGTGAGCCTCCTCCTGTCCCTAATTTCCAGGCTTTTATACAGGACGACCAGCGGGTTAGAAATAAACAGGCGTAGGCTGAGCACACAGAGGGGATGGAGAAGAAGCTTCCAGTTTGGATTTATTGGGATGGGGGGCGGGGGGTGACGCTGAGAAGTTGCATTTTGTTTAAATTAGAGCAAGACAAAGTTGAAAGCCAGATTTCTATAATTTTTCTGGTAATATTTCTTTTATGAAGTATTTAAGTGTCTGTTTGTCATCATTTTGAGATCAAAAGGAAAATCCATATGCTGCATAGTTTTTCGAAATTGCTATTTAAATATGTTATCCAACGTGGAGAGAGGGCTGCTGGGAGGCAGACTGGTGACAGGGATAGCCGGATGGTTTGATGTGAAGCAGGGTTCCCAAGACTTGGCTAATCCTCCAGCATCACCAAGGGGACTTTTAAAAAAAATAAGGATTTCTGGGCCCACCCCCAGCTGGGCAAACTGCAGAAAGACTGAGAAGCTAGGGGTCATACCGTATTTCCAATCACTGCTCAGCCAGTTACTGACTCTGTGACCTTGGGTGTATTATTTAAGCTATCTGAGCCTTAGTTTTTTGTTTGTTTGTGTGTGTGTGTGTGTGTGTGTGTGTGTGTGTGTGTGTGTTTTATCTGTTAAGTGGGGGATAATATCCAACTCATGGAGTTTTTTTTTATCCAGCTGTTGACTTTTACATCAGTAAAATTATTCATGTGAGCTTCATGATTGGTGCTGAGTCAATGGAACCTATTTAGTCTACAAATGTGTGCTCTACACACATGAGCTGACAGGTACTTCTATATAGACACCGCCCCTCAATATTCTAGTGAAGCTAACATGATTCTCATTCCTGATGAAGCTCGCATGATTGTCATCCCATGATGCACATTTTAGTTCATACTTAGCTGCTACTTTGGGCATTCTATATGCTCACCTCCCCACCTTGTAGGCCACAAAAATAAATGAGAATGGGTGTGTGTTTGGAAACCAGGCCCTGTGCTCTTGGGTCAGGCCCGGGGTAGACAGGAGGCATTTGCCAATCTAAATTTTTCTTTTTTTCCTATTTTTTTTTTCTTTCTTGGTCCTTTCACCGTACCTGCTTTATAGATGGAAGCCTTTCCTACAGAAGCTGCCCATCTGAACCATGAACCCACAGGACAAAACATTCTATTCAAGGAGGGAACAGCAAGAAAGAAAAGAAGGTCAACATTCCTAGGTAAAACTAAAAAAAAAAAAAAAAATTATATCATTTATCATTATGTTCTTACATGTCAGAATGAACAACTCTCCCAAATCTACATGTAGTAAAGTGCAACCCTTCATGACAGTATGTCCAAACCGATGACCACGGGCACACCCCAAGGTAATTAACAGCCCGGCCAAAGACAGCTGCGAGAAGGAACAAGCTCGGTGGGAAGGTGCCATCCCTGGCTGTGACTGTGCAGCAGGTGAGGGAAAACAGCCAGAGGAATGGCTCCTTGGGCTGAAGCAGCGGGGACCAGATCAAGAAGGCTGACAGTTTTAGAACCGGAGATGGCCGTGCGTGGCTAATTGCACGTCCCCAGGAAGGTGTTTTGCTGGTGTCCTCAGAAGGCTTGAGATAAGTAACCAGGGTGTCTTGCTGGGAAGGGGTAAGAAAGAGTTTGGCAGCTTGGGGTGCCCACGGGCGCCCAGGCCCTAGTGAATGAACCCAGGGGCTGGGAGCAGGCCAAAGCCCAACCATCCAGCCAGATGCTTGTCCTCTGAGGGCCGGTGGATATCTCTAGGCAGGTGTGGAAGATTCCAGCTCTCTGGCCACTCTCCGGAGGACGGGCTTGGAATTGGCAGGGGAAGAAAACGGGTTGTCTGTGACAAGTTAGGGGACAAAACAAAGAACCTCTAACTACAGCGAAACAGTCAAGCTGGTAGTAGGGGGACAGGTAGGGGGACAGGTAACAACCTCGGGTGGGTTTCTTATCCCAATCACCCTCCTGGTGAAAGGAGTGCTTTTGTGTACACTTGTGGGGAGGGGAGGGGAAGGGAGAGGGCAGAAGCTGCCAGGGGAAGTGTGCTGTGTGGGGGATTGAGTATGGAAGGGCAGGCTGAGAGGCGGGGGTAATGGGTGTGGGGTGGGGAGAACAGGTGGGAAGGGAGTGTGTGGGTGGGGGGAAGTTGCTGAGTAGGGGTGAAGCCAGAGTACAGATGAATGGGTGGGGTGGGGGAAGTGGGTGTCAGCAGAAGGTGAATGGGTCAGTGGGGATAGCCTTTAGCTGGGGATAGCAAGGAAGCAGATATAGGGGAAGAGAGAGGAGGTGGGAGTTCTATTGGAGGAGCCTGTACCTGAGTTGGGTAGGGGATGCCTGGGAAGGGGGGACTGGCGAGAAGTGTCCATGACCCCAACGGAGCTCCAGTGCCCCAGGGCAGGCTGGGTGCATGCGGGGGAGGCAGGAGGAGAGGCCCACAGGAGGGAGGCTGAATGCCGTGCTTGCTCAGACCCAGGGAGAAGGGCTAGGTCTTGCCTCCCTCCTGCCCTTACTTCGCCTGGGAGACTTTGGCCCTCAGCTAATCCCAGGTTGGCAGGAAGGCCTGGGACCCCACCTCCGAGCAGCAGCCACAGCGGGTGCCTCAAAGGCTGGACATCCAAGACTCTTCTGGGAGGGACTCTTCTGGGAGGCGCGCCTGGGGGCAGAGACCAGAGCCTTACCCAGCAGCGCCTCCCCTGGCCCTGAGCAGGCATGGGCTTCCTCCTGCCCCACCCTAGGCCTTGTTCCCTCCCTCCTGGGGATCCCCTGGGTACTGGTTTCCTCCCAGAAGAGGTGAGTCGCCCCTCTTCATCTCCATCAGGAGAATCCTCAGGTGGAGAAGGGGGGTCCAAGACCCAGAGTGGTCTCAAGGAGGATCGAATAACTCAGTTCAGCAGATAATGACTGTTTGCAGGACACCGCGAAAGCATGGCAGTTGGTGACCCTGTTGTGAGAACAGATTTTGGTTCTCAGCCAACCCCGGTGGACAGTTATTTTCTGTGTTTGATTCGTCGGCTTTCTGAAGCCTCAAAGAGGGGCCCGCTCTAGAAGAATCTGGATGAGGGGTAGTAATCCTCTCCGCTCATTACTCCAAAGTGGTCTTTCAGTGAGAATGGGGAAGGAGGCAAACAGACAGTGAGAAGTGTGGGGGCTAGAAACAAGAATGCTTTCCCACCCACCTTCTGTGTTCTCCTAGCTGGGCTGGTAATTAAATTAACAGGAGAAAATTCAATTAAAAAAAATATCTTATTGATTTTTTACAGAGAGGAAGAGAGAGGGATAGAGAGTTAGAAACATCGATGAGAGAGAAAGGTCAATCAGCTGCCTCTTGCACACCCCCTACTGGGGATGTGCCCGCAACTGCAACCGAGGTACATGCCCTTGACCTGAATCGAACCTGGGACCTTTCAGTCCGCAGGCTGATGCTCTATCCACTGAGCCAAACCGGTTTCGGCGAAAATTCAATTTTTAATACATGTGCATGGGGAACTAACAGAAGCATGGGAAATTTAAAGACTGAGTCGGCATGGGGTATACATGATATTTTTGACAAAGGAGAACATTTTTGCTAAATGGGAATGGGTAATTTATAGGTAGTTCAAATTGCGGGCAAATTCTTGGTAGGCAACTCAGAGACAATGGGATACTGGAGGTATTTAGCTAACGGGCCCTGCCTGAAGCTCTCTTAGTTGCCAAACTTAATTCAAATTAGGCTAAGGCAGTGGTCAGCAAACTCATTAGTCACCAGAGCCAAATATCCACAGTACAACGATTGAAATTTCTTTGGAGAGCCAAAGTTTTTAAACTTAAACTTCTTCTAACGCCACTTCTTCAAAATAGACTCGCCCAGGCCGTGGTATTTTGTGGAAGAGCCACACTCAGGGGGCCAAAGAGCCGCACGTGGCTCAAAAGCTGCAGTTTGCCGACCATAGGGCTAAGGAGACACCCTTACATTTCCTTCCCAAGGCAGGTTTTTCTGTCTGAATATCTGGAGCAGGAAAAGGGGGGGGGTGTCACAGGTTCTTTCTGAGTCTTCTGTTTCTTCATAACCAGTTTAAAATTAATATCCCAGCCAAAACCAGTTTGGCTCAGTGGATAGAGTGTCGGTCTGCGGACTGAAAGGTCCCAGGTTTGATTCTGGTCAAGGGCATGTACCTTGGTTTTGGGCACATCCCCGGTAGGGGGTGTGCAAGAGGCAGCTGGTCGATGTTTCTCTCCCATCTATGTTTCTAGCTCTCTATCCCTCTCCCTTCTTCTCTGTAAAAAAATTAATTAATTAATTAATTAATTAATTAATATCCCAAAAGGCAGCTTCAAGGGGGCAAAACTTTGGTCCCCTTCATAAGCAGTGATAAGAGAATTCTAGCATTCGTTGAGCATTTTCTAGGTCAGCACTGTGCCCGATGTTTTGTACATGGCATTTGGGATTTCTTAATTCAATCATGCTGCAGACTAGAAGACACCCCATCCATTTAAAGTTGGCCTTTGGGAGAGAAGGAAAACACAGTGACCCTCCACGCACTGTGCACTGTGAGACGTACCGATTTCCTGAACATAATAAAACGCGAGAAAAAAACCGAACCTTGAAAGTTTGCAGTAGTCGTCTGACTAAGTTTAGTTTTTAGACCGACTTCAAGGGACAGGAGCCACTGAAGTATTTTGAACATATAACAATCCATCGCACTTATTGCCTGCCAAGCACCATGCACCACTATAGTTATCATTTTTTGAAATAAGGTACAAGTGTAATACTTCCAACCACCCTGCTGAGAATGATCCCCACTGCATGGTGAGTAAAAGGGGGCTGGGGAAGGTTTCACCACGCGCTCAAGGCCACAGAGACAGTAAGTACAGCTGGAATGGGGACCCAGGTCTGCCTGGGGTCAGAGCCAGAAGGGTGTCTGCCGGGACACGGAGCCTCTGCAGGCATTGGGCTTTGTCAGCTTTTTCCCAGCCCTGGTTCCGCCCTGACCTTTTTACTATCAACACCCCCCTTCACGCAATGAGATTTCCCAGAGGAGAATGCAATTCGTTGAGGGGCAGGGGGAGAGGACGGGCAGAAGGTACAAAATAGTCAAATCACCATATTTTTCAGATTTAAATAAAGTCTTTAAAGGGTAAAAAAGCCACGCGTACCACGTCAGGTTTTGCTGTGCACTGCAGGAAGTCCATGAATTCAAGGATCCCCGTTTTGCTGAAAATAGAATTGTAAAAAAGAAAAGGGGTGGGTTGGCGGGGGCTGGGGGGGAGGAGAAAGTGAAGGAAACTAATCCTATTAAACGTGGTAGCATGTTTTTGTGGCTCGAAGGGAGAGATTATGCACAGGAAAGGGGATAAGTGCTGCTTCAGTTTCACTAAACTAATGTGACAACTTGTCATTGGAAATCTTTGCAGCTTGTTAGTAGATGACTAGCTGATTCAGAAGTGTTTTCTATCATTCCCATTGTGTCTCTCGTGAGGTGGTTTTTTTTTCTCTCTCTCTCTTTCTTTTTCATTTCTTTCTTTTCCTGTTTCTTTCTTACCCACGCTGCTCTGTTTTGCTTTTTAATCTTTCATGTCTCCTTCAAGTCAAAACATTTAGCTGGCTCTAATCAAGATTTGGTTTTGAAGATGCCCTTTGACCTCGAGTTGCCCAGAGAAGCCAGCTTTCCATCCTAAATCGGGGCCGGGGGTCTGCCCAGTGGCTTGAAAAACAAAAACTCCTGGAGGAAAATTCTCCTTTCAGATTCCATTTTTCTGCAGTTCCTCTCCCTTTCCCTTCCCTCTTTTCTTTCTTTCTTTCTTTCTTTTTTATCCTCTTATTCTCTTTTTTTTTGCCTTTCATTTCCATGCCCCTGTCTTCTCTCACTTGCCTCTTTCTCCTGTTTTCCTAATTTCCTTCTTCTCTCTTGCTTTCTTGCCACTTTCTCTTTCATCTCTTTCCACGAATTTCTTTTCCCTCTTTAATTCACTCCAGTAACTCTCATTCTCTCTTTCCTTCATGGAGAAAAGTTATGAATCTCTCAAGGTGGTAATTTTCCCATGGAATTCGCTCCGGTGAAGGGGGCGGTGTTGCAGGGAGGAGGCCCAGGACCCACCGTCACAGACGCGCAGGGAACAATAAGCCGATCTAAATTCGGAGGAAGCGAGCGCTGTAGGCTGGGTCTCTGTCTTTCCAGAGCAGGTGTCCAGCTTGTTTGGAAACGACTCCTCTCTCTCTCTCTCTCTTTAGCTCTGGCATCACTCTCTCCCACCGTCGTCCTCCCTCCCTCCCCGGCTCCAACTTTCCCCACTGGCTTACCACCAGAGGCGAGATGTTGAGTCAATGGAAAAACAACACTCGCCAACATTAAAGGGAGACTGTTTGGAAAAGGAAGGCCCCGCTTAGGGGCAGAGGAAGCCTGTACATTAACACGGGCCACCTCTTATCTGGGGCAGCTGGGCCCGAGCTGCCTGTGTGCATTCCCTGGCTTTGCCAAGAGGCCTTCACACAGAGAGGCCGCCTTGGGAGCTGGGGGCTGCCTCTTCCCCTGGGGCTTCACCAGCACTTTCAGAGACACAAAGTCATTGCTTTTTCCCCCCTCTTCATCCCTCTTCACCCTCCCCCCCCCCCCCCAGCAGTCTCATGGGGAAATCTGGACCAGTAAGCCAAGCTCTGCAAAGGGCAGCACTCGTCCAGGCCTGCTCTGGACACTCCTCACCATGAACCTGGCCCCTCTCGTTGCCAGTTGGGGGACTCCCATGGAGGACTCCCATGCTGAGCTGAACGCGAATTATAGGGAAGGACACACTAAAGTGACCCTAAAGGAAGAGAAGAAAGAAAGAAAGAAAAAAAAAAAAAAAAAGCACGTGGGTAGGTTCACCCTGGCTCTAAATTGCTTACCGTTAAGTCTCCAGCCAGCTCCTGATGGAAAGATAAGGTAAATCCCTAATCAGTCAATAATTAACCGAAGCCCCATTAATGGCCCAGTCAACCAAATCCTGCTGACACCTTCAAGAACCCTGCGTTAGGGGCCTGGTGAGGTGGAACCTTGTGGTAGAAACAGATATCTCTTTAGCCTGCTATAGATCCTACTCATGGATCACCATAAAAGGGGTCAAGTTATTCCTGTGCCTGCCGCTGAAATATTTTCTTAGGCTAGTTAGTTGCTTTGGATTACTTATGGAAATCAATCTCTCTCTCTCTCTCTCTCTCTCTCTCTCTCTCTCTCTCTCTCTCTCTCTCTCCTCTCCCCCCACCCCCCCCCTTCTTGTGTTTAGAACAGTTTGAAGATCCTTCTGGTTCCAGGTCAGTTTGAATAAAATCCCAGATGTATTCTGATTGTTACTATTTTATTCTTCCTAGAGGAGCGTATTTTCTCTCCCCTGCCCTTCTCAGCTTCGTTTGAAGTGTATTGCCAGTGTCTGTAGATATTCCTGTTCCTCTCCTCTCAGTGTGAGCGCCTCTTCAATGGGTGATAAAGTCAGAAACGCTGTTTAAGCAACCACACAGCCCTACCAAAGCATGAGCATGACTTTTGAATTTTAAATAAGTAAAACAACAACAACAACAAAAAAAAACTAAGATTAGTAAGTATTTGATTTTGCTACATCTGGTGGATCAAATTCTTTTTACATTCTAAAAAAGCACATTTTTAGGAAGGGGGACTTAGGTAGGACTTCCTTTCTAATTTGAATTCTTTGGTTTTGTTTTGCTTTGCTTTGTTGTTGCTCTGTATAAGATTTAGCGTGACTATATAGCTATACTACTAGATGAGAAAAATCAGTACATATTAAGTGTGGTTTGAGTTTTTTTTTCCTAAGGTCAAATTGTCGGTAATGACCATATGCCAATCAGTGAACTTTGTTCCTCCTTTTATCTGTTCAAGCCACTTGAAAAATGTGTGCTTTTAGATACGAGAGGAATGGGGTATGAGTGTGTGGCTTGATACGAATCCATCTCCATCACAGGACAAAAAACATCAAAAATCACATGTTTTGCTATTCGGGTATCAGTGGTGTGGTTCCTCCCCGGCGAAGATGGTTCGCCCAGTTACACTTCTGTTGGTTCCACAGCTCAGCCTCTATCATCGCCAACAGGTTACTTTCCTCTTCTCCTAGAGCTCAGGAGTCTGGCGCTCAGTTCATCTTTGGGTGTTTGGGGGAGTTGTCAAGGAGAGGAAATTCCCCCAGTGATCTGTGACACCCTTTTCAACAAGCATTCATTGAGTGACTTTTCTTTTGTTCCCAGATCATCCATCTGTCCTTTCTTATGCAACCTTTGAGTTTCAAAAAGGTAGAAGGCAAGTTTTCTTTTCGTCATACATGTGGCCTGAGAAAATAACCCATAAGACACACAGTGTGCTCTATTGCAGCCCTGCAAATAGGTCTGAAAGATTCACTAGCCTAAAGCAGCATATTAAATATAAAACCAGCTAAGTTCAGCATGCTATTCTCTTCACCCATTACAAAGTCTTGCTTTTTTGAAGGCAGCCAGTAAATGGCCAGCTTATTAAGTGTTGCTGTAATCATTTGGGGATACAAATAGCAATAGGAAACGTAAGGGAGAAACAATGAGAATTGTTTTAAAAAAGTAGTTGTTATTAAATTTGTAGGTAAATACATTTTGGATGCAGAACTCTTAGTGTTTGTGCTAATTTTTGATTGTTTTAAAACATCAAAAATATCTCACTTATACGAGCACTGCTAAGTAAAGCAAAGGACATACACCAAATTGTTTGTGGTCCCTTTGTTTAGATATTTAAAAAATATTTTTAAAAAATGGAATTGGCATCTAGAGGTTGAAAGGCATTTATAATTACAGTAATAATTTTTTTGAGTGTCAAGCTCAGACTAGGAAACCTTGACAATGGCATGTTTAGTTACATTCACTAGGAAAAAAAATGTTTACCCCTGGAAAATTCTTAAGGAAAAGAAAAATCAATCTCCATCAATGAGCAATATTTTTCTCCCCAAAGGATATTGATTTGAACATTGACTTCACAATGGGTGAGTTATTTCCCTCTGGCCCCCTAGTGCGAATTGTTAGGTGACATGTCTTTTATGAGCCAATAAACATGCTGTTTCTAGAATGGTAATCTCATCGGGGAGATGCTGACTTCTGAATTGGGGCCGGTTTGGAATATTTCAGCTTTTGTGCTTCTGTGTTAAATATTTCTATGGGATACATTCCAAGTGTAAAAAGCATTATTGCTCACCTTTCTACCTTTTTTAATGAAGTGCAGTTTTTCAGTGCTTTTGAGAGAGTAAGTCCCCTTTCTGCTTGCTGCTTCACTGCACAGATGCAGGACTCACCCGCAGTCATATAAATGACCTCACGGTTCCCTTTCTCCCATGATGCAATGGTACAGTATCAGTCCCCCTAATTTTGAAGATGAACCAGATTTCCAGTTGGCCAGAGAAACTACTGCGAAAAGGAACATTGTGGTAGGTGTAGATGAAGAAAAGATTAGGGAGAGTAGAATTCTTAAAAAAAAAACAACAAAAAAAACCACATATTTTATTGATTTTTTACAAAGAGGAAGAGAGAAGGATAGAAAATTAGAAACATTGATGAGAGAGAATCGTTGATCAGCTGCCTCTTGCACACCCCCTACTGGGGATGTGCCCCAAACCAAGGTACACGCCCTTGACCGGAATCGAACCTGGGACCTTTCAGTCCCCAGGCCGACGCTCTATCCACTGAGCCAAACCGCTTTTGGCGAGAGTAGAATTCTTGTTTCGTGAATGATCATTCTTCAATTTATCTGTCATCTGTTTGGATTGAGTATAATGTGTTTTCTTACAGGGGGCGTTTAGCGTTAATATTCAGTTGCCTTGGTCAGATTCATCCATTCATTTACACCCCATCATGTTCCAGACACTGTGCTCAACACTGGAGATACCAAGCTCCATAAGACCCGTCCGAGGCACTCACAGTGCAGTAGGGAGTTAGGTAGGACAGTTATGAGCATCAGACGTTGACACGAAATACTTGAGCAGCCCTGAGCCTTCTCTTTGTGGCAGTTGAGAGATCAAGGGAAGAGGTGAGCACAGTAAGTCATTAATGAGACTCTGGGGTTAGGAGAGGAACAGAAGTGAGTCATGTTCCTGTTGCATGGTAAGAGAAATCCTAAGCCAGCCACCGCACCTCTCTGAGACTTAGTTTCCTTGTCTGTGAGTTAGGGATTGTAGCAATATCTGCCTTACGCGATGGTTGTGCAGATGAAGCCAGATAACGCGTGAGAAGGCTTTACCACTGTGCCTGGCACAAGACAGGCACTTAGTACATGTTGGCTGGAAGGGGATAATGAGTGTGACATTTTAGTACACTCTCTAACATTAATTCAGCAAATATTTATCGGGTGCCTACCATGCAGCACGTCCTAGTGCTGGATCTTGGGCAGAGTAGCTACTGGTCAGGAGATTCCATGAGGGTAGAGAGGGCTGGAGTGACAGACAGCTCACACAAGGCCATCACCTCTACCTGGGGATCCTGAGGTGTGTCTTATTGCTGGAGCTCAGAGCACCAGGGGAGGTCTGGTGGAGGAAGGGGCAGCAAAGGTTTGTCTCCCCAGACCGGGAAGGGCCTTCTGGGGCACTGATGGCCTCACAGCAGGAAAGAAACAGGTGTCTGCTCCTTGATGCGTTCTGAGTTCCCTCTAACTTCTCCGTGGGCTCAGGTTTTCTGTGGCTAGTCATGTTTTCTTTGGGGACCAAGACTCCCAGCTTTTGCTGTTCCTGCCCTCATGTTCCCTCTCATGATGTGGTGCTGCTGTTATATTCTCAATACACATAGGTAAGTCTTCATGCTTCCCTCGTCTCCACATGCTGAAATATCCCTGCCATTGCTCATGTCAGTTGACATCAGAATGCTCAGATTAAAATGCTGTCTTTGTGTTTGTGAGAGAAGTTCATGATTTGGGAATTGTGATCCTGTCACGGCTTAAAATTCTTGGTATTGCTCTTAGGATAAAGTCCAAACTCCTGAATGTGCCCTCCCTCCCAAGATTTTGCATAATCTGGCTCCTGTCCACAGCTCCTGCCTCATCTCTTGAAACTCGCCCCACTCTTTCCACGTGTCCACGTCACTGGCCTTTTTTTCCTGGGATTTCAACACCAAAAACACCTTTATGCACGTGCACCTCTCTTTGAAAGGTCTCCCAAGTCTTTCTCTGGACAAACCCTTCTCTTTACTGAGGGTCTAACTGAAATGCCTTTTGCTCAGGCTTTCCTCCCTCATTTCCTAGGTTAGAAACCCTCACGATACATGCTCATAACACCTGTAATTTCCCTCTGTTCTGCTCATCAGAATTGAAACGAGTACGTTATTTGAACAGAGGTCTTATTCGTTGAACAAATATTCTTTGAGCTTTTAATGTGGCTTAGGTGTCAGGGATATCACAGTGAGGCAGTCAAAATCCCTGCCCCTGGCGCCTATATTTTAGTAAGTGAGGCTATGAACAGGAAACAAATATAGATATGATGCAATGTCAAGTTGTGATACATATTCTGGAAAGAAGTTAAGCTTTGTACAGGGACAGAGAAGGCTGAAATTACCCTGGGGAAAATAAGACGGAAAAGCATGTGGTTGTCTTGTTGAGTAGAGACTTCCCAATACCCAGCACAGTGCAGGAATTGACAAATAACCTGACACATATTGGCTGAATGAGAAGTATATTGGTTCAAGTAGACCCACAGGAGCAAGGGGTAGTGAAGAGGGCTGATGGAGTTGTATAGTCATGCTCATTTCTCCCAAGTTTCCTGACTGCATCTGGGACTGGGTGGTCTTGGGTGTTCACCCCACCCCCGGTATGAATCCACATCAAACCTAACTTCCTGTTAACCTTGATTATGGTCACACCCTGCGTGTGGTTGCATTGCATACTTTCTTCTTCATTGCCGAGGGGAAAATAGCAACTGGTTGGTGAATGAAATATTTCTGCTTTGAGGGATTGGTGTTCTGATCAGTTTCTATTTATACCGATGATCAGCTATTTCTCAGTGAGGAGGAGGATCATTTTTTTTTTTCCCCCCCGGGGATCGATGTGCTTCTAAATGACTAATGAAGTCAATCTGGACCCGGCAGATTTTGCCACGACTTGGACAGACATAGCACTCATGATGCTGTGTTACTTCTCGGCTTGCTGGTTCCCTGGTTCCCATCGCAATGATCTCATTGTTGGCATTTTGTTCCCAAACTGTCACCTTCCCCATTTTTCAGTGGGAAGTCCGTGCCTTTGTGTAGCTTAAAGCTTCAGTCCAAGCCTTATCTTCTTAGAGGATATTTTGAAGAGTATAAACATCCCTTTATTTTGCTTTGACTTCGGTGGAATAGGGGCATGGGGGAATTCATGATTTCATAATTTTCTTCGGTAGTTGGCATGAGAGAACTAGACTTTGGGAGTCAGTCTGAATGGAGATCTAGATATGTTGGCTCCATTCTCTAGACGTGGTTGTACAAAAATTGGACCACATGAAGGCAGTGGTCAGTAGGAATGGCTCCCTTCCCTCACACACCTTTCTTGTACGTGCTGTCAGCAGGCCCTGCTTTTCTCATGACACAGCCCCATGACCTGCCCCAGGGCCTTTTCACCTTCTGCTCAGCTACAGGACACTATTGCTGTTATACTTCTCTTTGGACAAAAACACCACTCAAGCCTGGCCCGTGTGGCTCAGTTGGTTGGAACATCATCCCATACACCGAAAGGTTTTGGGCTCGATTCAGTGAGGGCACATACCTAGGTTTTGAGTTCGATCATTGGTTGGGGTGTGTATGGAAGGTGGCCAACCAATGTTTTCCTCTTCTCTCTCTCTCCCCCGTCCCCATGTTAATAAACATGTTTTCAGGTGAGGATTTAAAAAAAAAAAAAAAGGGAGAAAAGAAACACCAATCAAAGTCTATATTCCAAGTTCATTTTTAGCTCTTATCCAATCTATTTTGGTGGTCCGTGCCCCCACCCCCTTGCATCACTCTCTTTATCTCCATAACCAGACCCCAAACTCTCCAACAGAAAATTGCATATTTTCTATCTGCCATTAACTAGCTTTCTCAACCACCCCATGCATAATAACGAGGGTTTCAAAGAGTCACTATTCTCGGGATTGGGTAAGAAAAAGATTGGAGAAAAATGGAATCTGTCCCTATTTTCACATTGTTTCCTTCCATCTTACCTATTTGTTATTATATGTTTATCTTTTTATTTATGGACTGTAAGCCTCATGAAGGCTGGGAAACATCTGCTGTGTTGACCAATGTATGCCCAGTGCTGGCCAGAGGAAACCTGTTTAGTGAATCTTGGTGGCATATAGGCGTGAATGTAAAGGAGGAGGAGTTTACTCAGTGATTTCCACTCACCCTACCGCAGTGAAACGAAAGCAAACTTTGGTGGGTTTTGTTTAACTGTGGGCAGATTGATATGGACTGAGCAACTCAATGGACTGCATTCATCAATTTTGGTCTCCGGGGTAGAGTCTTGAGACTAAGTCCCAGAATTCTTGGCCCCACCCCGTTTGTGGCATTAACACACACACACACACACACACACACACACACACACACACAGACCTTGGCATAGTTCACCAACCAGGTTTTTTTTTTTTTTTTTTTTTTTCTTTGTTTCAAAGAGGCTCAGCTGAACACTAGATTCCTCGCCCAGCGCAACAATCAAAAATCCAGAAAACCTCAGCTGCCTCCGATGATGTCACAAAACCCTTAAGAATGTTCACTGCTGGGCTGGGCACAGGTCCAGCAAACACAATTCTTTCTGCCAGTTATTCAGCATCTTTGACAGGTTAGGTGGTCTTTTTTTTCTTTTTCTTTTCTTTTTTTTTTTCATCCTCTTAAAAGGCAGTTCAGTTTACCTCTAAGCAAGACATTAGCTCTGGCGGCCCCAAATAACATTTTAATTGAAGTCTCAGTCCAAACAAATGCTCGGCCTCTTTATTAACCCCAACAGTGTAATTTTTCAACCCGGGACTGATTCAGGGGGAAACTGTCTCACTTAAACTGCCATGCTACGGAACATGGCGGTTTTCCTCAATCAGTCTCTATTCTGACCTTAATTTGAACCCTAATCTCTTTTAACCATGTTCTCTTTATTAGCTGCCCCTCGCTTGCCACAATACTAATTTTCCTGTTTTTGGACTATCGCTTTACAAAGGTGTTTTACTCCCCCTTCTGTCCCCAAATGTAACCAAGAATTTCATGGGCCTTTTTGAGAAAGAGGAAGGTAATACTTATGCTTACCATTTTTTAGGTTTAGTAATTTAAATAGCTGCCCTACAGAATGTTCTATACAATTTTAGACTGTATTTTTGAGGTACATTAAAGTTTATGAAAAAAAAAACCAAAAAACCCATACACTTAATTGTCAGAAAAATCTAAAAAAAATATTTAAAAGGATTATAAAATATATATATTTTTTTATCCACAGACAGGTCCAGACTAATAAAGTAGGAACTAAGGCTATTATCTTGATAATTTGGGCAAAAACAGTATTTTATTAGAAGCTTCTCATCTTTTTTGAGGGGAGGGGGGGCCTGAATTACCCAGATAATTACTTCAATTCCTTTCTTCATTTTTTATGCTTAGATACAATCAATGAGTAATGGCAGAGAAAATAATTTATTTTCTTAATGATACCTTCCCACTTTCTGACATTGGTAAAATGATCCAAATTAAAAAGGAAAACAAAAGCACCCTTTTCAATAACAATGAAAATAACAAACACAACAACTTGTGTTTCTCTATTTGGAATCTACCTTAATATAGCCAAACTATGTAGGGACAAAAACAGTGCTGATGATCATGTGCTCAATTAGATGTATTATAGGTCCTTGTACTTTTTGGCATTAGCATGAAAGCATATTGGCTGTTATTTGTTATAACCTAATTGGACACTTTGTCTCTATTTACCCCTCTGTTCTCTGCTTAATACAATGGTTTGATGATTGCAAAAATTACATTTCTGTGACTTTAAAGTCCTAGAACTAGGACTGTCATTGAAAGTTGGAGGTTTGGCCTTGGTGTTTCGAAGGGCCTGTGTGCCTTCTGGGTGAGAGGAGGTAGGCAGCTGGGAACAATTGTCTGTCCCCTGCAGTGTTCAGAGGCATTCGCAGCGTGCTGGCACTGTAAACTTTGCCTTCATTTCACTGGCTCGAACAATTAGTGGGATTGAATCTGAGTTCTCCTGGACCATAGTTTATTACACGTTATTAAATTCCGTTATTCAAGAACTTGCTGCTACGATTATAAAACTTCCCGACATGTCCCACAAAGCCCCCTTCTCCATTCCTCGAGTATTTCCTTTTCCGTGTATCTTGTGTTTCTCTCGTAGACAAGGTTTCTTTTCTTCTTTTTCAACCCCCCTTGGTGCGTATTTAAGGAGCTAAGAGCTAATGTGAAAATACATCTTTGAAAGGATAACGAAAATGAGAAGTGAAAAAAAAAATGGATGAGGATTCTTAATTAGTCTGTTATTTGACACGCACGATTTAACATGGTATGCTTAGCATTGTGCATTCCCCAAAAGAACAAGGCTCTTTTTTTTTTTATCCCAAACGTTAGCTGCCTCTCATTCATTACATCCCTTCCTGTCGCTTTCCATTAGCTGATGGTGACATCCTTTGCTGGAAGGCGAGCAAGCAGATAACTTCCAAACTGGTGTAAGTGACACTCAAAAGACTGGCCTAACGGGGGTTCTGTGACAGCAGCAAGCTCCTTAGCCCCTGGAGTCGGAGAATGTCATTTCAATAATATATTGGAGTGCACTGTCACAGCATTTTTGTAGCAACTTGTTAACTTCCCAGAAGAGGCAGAAATGGGTTTCCTGCTGGAACTTAATATATTATTATAGCATCTAGTGTTGTCCCTATTTCTGACGATGGTGATGATGATGATGATAATTTATTGTACCGATCCAACACTTCTAACTAGCATGTCTTATATTTTACAGATGAGGAAACTGAAGAGCAAACAAGTTAAGTAAATTGTCCTATTGTCCCATAGCTAATAAGTAGCAGAGCTGAGGTTTTAATTGGAGTCATTCCATTATAGCAGGCTACACACACTGCACTAACTTGTAGGACACGTTAGCATCTCTCCCTAGCAAAAGAAATGATCAAAAGATTATTCATTTTAGTGCAACTGGAAAATATCCTCACGAGGCACTTCTAAATGGAGGTGGGAGCTGACTGAATGGGTCAGCCAGGGCTCAAACTCAGGTGGGTAGATTATACAGACTAAGAAAAGAAGTGGAGAGTCTGATGTTCTGATCAGATCAACCCTGCATATGTGAATTGTCCCCAACCATTATCCCTGTCCCCCTTTATCCAAAGGTCCAACCTTAGGAATCATCCTCGGCCTTGGAAGGGGGTTGACCTGGGAAGAGCTATTATAAATGCTTGCAGATAACAGATGAATCCAAGTCAGTCACAGACAGGATTCTGATATGAACAGCACCAGTGCTAATCCTGGCTGTCACCCAGATCCTCACCCCAGCTTCTGACCTCATAAGGTCTTCTGCTCCAGAAAACTAAATCTTCTTCATTAACCAAGTTCTAGCTTCTTTCCTTCAGTAAGAAAGTTTTAACTTCTTTCCTCCAGCAACCTTTGAAACGTTTTGATTATAACATAGAGAATAGGGAAATAGAGAGCACTACATTAAATGGAATGGCTCACCACCAGAGGAAATTGGTAGTCTTATGGAATATTCCTTTCTAGACTAGGTTATACCTATGGCAGTAAAACATGGTGGGACAGATGCTGAAATCGGACCACCTGTCTTTAAATCTAAACACTGCCACCAGCAGTGTCACCTAACCTCTCTGGGCCTCAATGTTTCGCTTGCAAAGTACCTCCCGTGCAAAAGTTGTAACAATGACGGGGTGCATGTGAGGTCACTGGCCCATGGGAATCAGTTATTTCATTCTCGTTACCATTACGTGTGCGTTGGCCCGGTGTTCTTGTCTCACTTGCTGTTTCTGACCCAGTTCCAGCCTCCTGGATTCCAAGTCCATAGATAACTTCATCCTCAACCATGATTCTGTCCCTTTTTAGTCCATGTGTTTTCACCACCCTCCCCCTTACTGCACATCAGTGACTTTCTAGGTCTCACATTCTGTCAGATAACCCTGACTCTTACATCAGCATCGATAGCGTCTTATTTCTATGTCTTGTTTGCTGGACACATTTCTGCCTGGATGTCCTGCTTCCCAGGCCTGGCACCAAGGCGAAGCCTGAGCATCCCTCCTCCTTCTCGTCTGTCTGGAACTCCTTAAGGCAGTGTTTCCCCAGGGGTACGGGAAGAGTTTGGTGGGGGTATGCGCTGCACCAGAGTTTGTTGGGGATATGCACTGCACCGTGCTTAGCTGCGCCTAATTCTATGTTCTCATGAGTACGAGGGGTACTCAGCGTTATGAAAATTATAGAAGGGGTACACATATGTCAAAAGTTTGGGAAATACTGGCTTAAGGGATTGCGCATGGAGGCAGCATCAAGAGTTTGTGATCCTGCAGATAGCAGTAGTAGCATCAATCTCCAGCTTGGGGGCAAAATAGGTTCCAGATACACAGGGTGGGCAAAAGAAGGCTTACAGTTGTGAGGACGTGAAACACAGAGTTTGTTCTTGTATTATCATTTACTAATTGTATTATTTTCCACATGAACAACTGTAAGCCTACTTTTGCTAACCACAGTATAGATCCAATACAAGGGCAATTATATTTGTTAAAACCATTTTAAATGTAAAAAAGGATTTTAAAAATTATTATTATTATTATAATTATAATTATAATTATTATTATTTTTAAATGCCTGCTGTTGTCAAGTCTGTCTTCTCACAGATCTTTGCACCACTGAGAAGGGGGAAAATATGTATATTACATATATGTGTGTCTGTGTTTGTGTGTGTGTGTTTTAACTGGCAGAATGCATGTGATGGGAGAGTAGATGGCCAGCGACGGGAATGGGGGAGGGGAATTACATTTAAGGAAGCTGTGAGTTCGCATAGACCTTTCAGACTCAAAAAAAAAAAATGTTGATTTTTACATGCCAAAGTCTTGAAAGGGGCTTGACGGCTCACGGCTTTGGTGTATTTTTCCAGATGGCAGATGCCATTTTGTGTTTTGCATAAACGGACTAAATTTGCTTGCTCTTTGTACTTATTTCAGAGGCAACCATTCTTTGCTTTCAATAGGACAGAAGAGCTCCTTGGCACTGAAGCCCTCCTGGTCTGTGAGGGAGGAAGGAGGGATGTTCTGGGGATACGCAGGCATCAGCCAAAACTTCCTCCATTCAGATGAGGGGAGAGCATGGGCTGGGGCTTCCGATGCTATTATAGTTACCTAAGGATGGTTCTGACCGAGTGAATCACAGAAGGTCAGCTACGCTGAAGAACTTCCCAAAGTTCCCTTTCCACTTTGCCCATTTTTATTCCCGTGGAGGACCCTTAGGTTTGTTAGATTCTTATTTCAACTCCTCTACATATTACTAATTCCTAGATATGTGATCCTATAATTCAGCACCTCTGTGCTTCAGTTTCTCCAAGAAAAAATAAAAAGGGGGGGATGATAATAATAAATAACACTTATCTCTGATGATTGCTATGAAAATCCCATGGATTCTAAATCCATGTAAAGGGTTGGGAACAGTGCTCGGCATATAAGTGCTCAAGAAATGTTGGTAATTATTATTGTTGTGATTAATTTCTGTGGGAATTTGCATGCTTTTCTTATTTTTTGCTGATGGGCCCTGTCCTACTCCCTATGCTGACTCTTTGGGTAGTTTTTATGGAACTAGACTGGTGATCGAGTGGTTAAACCACAGGTTTTGCAGTCAAATAGAGTCAAGCTAGAGTTCTTAAAGTAACATTCAGTAGATATATATCAACAAGTAACTTAATTTTCCCAGCCTCTGTTTCTTTATCTATACAACAGGGATGGTAATAACAATATTTGCCTTACAACATTTTTGAGAGGGTTAAATGAGACAGTGCTTGCACAATGCTTGCAAGTATATAAAACATGCTATGTATTGTTATCATTTTTGCTCTTACACTAAAAAATGTCTTTAGAAGCTTGTCAAGGCTCCAGGGTTCTGGCTTCATGTCAACTCCTCCACCAGAAAAGAGGGCAAACACAGAAATAGAAATATGCTGTGAGGCTGTGACTTCATGGGGACTCTTTGACAACTAATGACACAAAATTGAGAGTATTGAGTCTTGCTCAACATGGATTTCAATTAAAGTTAGAAAACTCACAGTTCTAAGCAGGTCAGTCTCACTAGGGGTTATCCCAAAGGACAAGAACTATTAGGATAGGAACTAAAGCCTATTTTTCTGTCCTAAAGCCCCCCAAATAAAGCGTAGGGTGAGGTAGGTTCTGGAAGAAACAGTTACTTGTGCTGCTTACCTCTCGTGGAGGAATGTGGCATATGCACATTATAGAATGATCAAGTTTCACATCTTCAAACATGTATGTTGATTTCTTCCCTCAAAATGAACATGGATGGAAATGGCACCTGTGAGTGGAAGTAAACCCCCTGCACACTATGATCGTGCTATCGGACAGTTGGAAACTGTCTAAATCATGTTTTCCTGCCTCATTCCTCACTGATGACTGGCCAGTATGAAGGGAACAAAGAGAACACAACTGAACACTTGAAGCTTTTACCCCAAAGCCAACAGGGTACCTGAAAAAAATAGAAGAGCATGGAACAAGTATATAAAGCATCCACAATCTTGCAGATATTTTGTTTGCCCTCTTAGATTTGTTTTAACCTCCCCTTGCACTGACCATTACTTATAAAGTAAGAATCAGATGGGGTTTAGTTTGGAAGGAAAAGGGGCAGAAATGACTTTTTTTTTTTTTTTTCAATTCTGACAAGATGACAACCCCATCTTTTTCTCTTGACCTCATGCTTAGAAATGGCTCAGAAAGTGGAATGCTATGATTAATGATCATTAACAGTGATGTAAGAGAGGAAAGTTAAGATCAAACAAGAGACAAAAGAAAGTACATGTAAAAAAAGAAGAAAGCCCTAGCTGGTTTGGCTCAGTGGATAGAGCATCCGCCTGTGGACTTAAGGTTTGGGTTTGATTCCAGTCAAGGGAATGTACCTCCATTGCAGGCTCGATCCCCACCCGGGTGGGAACCTGTGTGGGAACTAACCAATCAATGTGCCTCTCTCACATTGATGTTTCTATCTGTGTCTCACTCTCCCTTCCACTCAGAGAGAGAGAGAGAGAGAGAGAGAGAGAGAGAGAGAGAGAGAGAGAGAGAGAAAATAAAAATCAATAGAAAAATATTAAAATATTCTTGGGTGAGGATTAACAAACAACAAACAAACAAACAAAAGAGTAGTTAGAGAGAACAGGAGGAAGCTTTATTAAAGTGGGGGAAGGAGAATAATAGCAAAACAACCAATAAAACAAAACCCCCCAAAGCTTTATAGTACTGTGACAGAGAGGCTAGCTGGTCAATGAAGATTTAACCTCCCTTTCCACAGAGTAGAGTTGTTCTTGAGAAGCAATTACTCAGCCACAGACTACGTTTCCCAGCCTCCCTTGCAGTGATGTGGGACCATGAGACTAGTTATTATTAGTGAAATCTAAGCTGAATTAACGTGTGTTACTTTTGTCCTCTGTTAAGATTGTGTGTATTTTCCCTATTCTCCCCACTCCCTTTTCCCCTAATTCACTCTCTCCATCTTCTGGCTGCACAACTCTGATGTCTGCCATATCGAGAAGATATGAAGCCATTACATGGAAGGAACCTGGGTTCCTGAATGACTTTTGAAGGAGGGAGCCTAGGACAGCTGCCCAACCAAGTTTATACACATTAGACTTCTTGTGAGTGATAAGTGAACGTTGATGGGTTAAGCCACTGAGCTTTATGGGGTCACTTGTTACACCAGCAAGCATTACTTACCTTGACTAATACCGTACTTGACACCAGAAGGGTGCTCTAGAAGGGAGTGCTTTTTCTGTTCATCTTTGTTTTAAGAACTAGTTAATTATTTCCTGATAATCTTTTTTTCTTCTATTGTGTTATGAAAAGCAGCCAATACCAACCCACCCATGCTATTTTTTCACCTACAAGCCCAAGAGTCATGTGGTCTGACTTTCAAGTTACTAAAGGCAACAGATTTGCTCAGTGTTTTTCCACTGCCCGATAGGGATCTCCAGCTGTCTGGCCTAATATGTTTCCAGCAACTTGACTACAAAGGTGATGCCACATGTTTTAGGGTTTTGTTATAGGATACCACATCTGGCTTGAAATGTAACAGTCTCCTTTGGTCAGAAAAATAGAAGCCTCTTGTGGCAGATGTAAGGCAATGTGTTCACCAAGCCATTATGTGCCCAGGGAGGAGACCATAGTTCCCCCTCCCTTGCAATGTAATTGGGTCCACAGCACCAATTCTTTAATGGAATGTAAGCAGACATACTGTGCAACCTTTGGTCCAGGGAATTAGGAGTACATGTGTTTTTTCTCTGCTTTCTCCTCCTCTTCCATAGGAATCTTGAATAACATGTATTCAGATAGCGTAGCTACAAGATAGAAGCCACTTGGCCTACATCCTGAACAAGAAACAATCTGTATTTTGTTATGCTGCTCAGCGTAGGAGCTTGTTTATTACCGAAATATATCTATCTCATTCTGACTTATTACGAAAGAATTCCATGTACAGAATTTGAGATTTACAGGGAGAGTCAGGGAGTAGAGATCAAGGAGATTGCTGATAAGTTTCAGGAAATCCAAAGTGAAGGACTCGCCGGGAGGCCATGTTGCTGCTGCTGATCTGGGCAGCCCGCAGCACTGAAGGGGGTGGTTCCCAGGAGGATGCTCAGCAGCAGACACCTGGCCCACGTCTGCTGCCTGCCAGTGCCACACACCTGCTTGTCGCTACCAAGAGACCAAAGTGGTTTCTTCCTTCCACCTTCCAATGATTGTGCCTCCCAGTGGCAAGATCATACCAAGTGGCACAGTGGGAGCTCAGGACAAAGATGGTACTCACTGAGTCTCAATGCGAAAGATCTGGCACAAGTGTTCCTTGTCCTTCCCATAGGAAATTCAAATGGCCATTCCTCGATAACCCATTTTCTCTTAAAAGCTCCTTGAGGACAGGTCTTAATCAGCTCTTTATTCCCAGGACCAGACCATGCCAGACAATAAATAGTTCTGAAGTGATTTGGATGGGATGACAACAGAATCAATAGCAAATGATACACTTGTCCCCAAGTGTTTAAATTGGATTTCAAGGACCGCTGTCCATAGAACCTGACCATTCTTCCTAACGACCGCCCCAGATTCTGCCTCAGCTCAAGCCATCTTCCTTTCTAGCCTGCTCAAAAAGGGACCTGAAGCTGGAGCTCTGGGTCCTGTCTGCACAGCCAAAAGGAGGAGGATCCGACAGTAGTCTAGTTTATTGGATTCATGGAGACTTTCATTAAACAGCATTATCAAGTAGCGTGAGTCAAGGTGTTTCTATATTTTGTACACTTGGTTTTGAACACTACCTTTGAGCTCTGGCAGAGGTGGGATCTCTTTGGTAATGTAGGATTTATGAGTTCACCTTAGGGCAGGTTGTGGAGTATTCTCAGTGAAGAGGAGGTGGAGTGGGTTTGGATACTAGGAAGACCTGTTCAGCTGTAAGCAAAGGGAGGGCCAGACCCTGGTGTGATTTTATCTGAAAAGGCACAAAGGTAAAACTCCGAGGAAGATTAAAGACATCCTCTTGATATTTATTTTCCCCACCAAAAAAAAAGGGTAAGGCTACTGTGCCCATGGTAAAAAATAATGGTGGAATGACCCAGACTTATTTAGAACCATCAAAGAAATGAAATATATGGATCATGTTGATAATTAATCTTTTGGTCATTATCAAATGGTGGCTGTATCCAGCTGAAGAGCGCTGTGTGCATAATAGCACAATTATGGGGATATGGTGATGTAACAATTGCTAGTGCCCAGCATTTACCCTCTCTTTTCCATTCCCACCCACCCTGATCTCTGGCTATATTTAGTTGTTTTTGCATAGCGCACCTGGGCCAAAATCTACTTTACAAAATTAAAAGAATACAGAGAAGAGCTAGAGTCTTCATAGAAAAATCAGGCTCCATATAGGTTACCCACGTTCCTTGTCGATTAATATATTTTCCCCTACTTTGCACCATACTCATGGCTGAAACACAATCACGTTTACTTTGTATAAAGGGAAGTAGGGCATTGAGCAATCACCTAATGAATATAGTCAAGATGGTTAATGAATCTGGAAAATTCCACTCTCAAAAAAATTACTTTCTCTACTCTGTAGCAGATTTCCTCTTGGCCTTAATTATCCACAGAGTTGTCCAATTTTTCTGATAATATTTACCCTTGTTGACATCACCTTAATAATTTATTTAATGGATTTCATTGGGTTTATTTGGGAACCCTTTATTCTAAGTGGCTTCTTTTATCAATTAATGCACCTATTCAATAAACATAGAACTCCTTTCCAGTTGTCTGTTGCTGTATAATAAACTATCCAGAACCTAGTGACTTAGTGCAACAATTTATTACCACTCTTGGTTCTTGAAGCTGATGGGCTCAGCTGAGCAGTTCTTGTTTGGAGTCCTCATATGATTGCTATCAGATGGTAGCTGAGATTAGACCCATCGTGTATCTGTCATTGAGTTAGTCAGGAATCTCTCTCTCTCTCTCTCTCTCTCTCTCTCTCTCTCTCTCTCTCTCTCTCTCTCTCTCTCTCTCTCTCTTCTCTCTCTCACATTAGCTGGGGTATCTTCAGAACTTGTTGTTCTCTTTGTGATCAGCCTTTTAACACTGTGACCCAGCTTCTTCTAGCACAAGTGTTCTGAAACAATCAAGTAGGAGTTACAAAGCCTCTTAAGACCTAACCTTAGCTTTCATGCGGATTACTTCTATCTTCTGTTTGTCAAAGCAGTCCCTAGGCATCCCAGATTCCAGAAGTCAGAGAAGTAGATTTCACCTTACATTAGCGGAATCAAGTTTCTTTCTGATGGCAGTCATTTAAATGACAAGCTACCACAAGCCCCTACTATGTGACAAGCAACCACAAGCCCCTACTATGTGACAAGCACTAAGTTAGGTGCTGGGGGAAAGTGTTGAACAAAACAGGCACAGCCTCTACCCTTGGGGAGATTAAAATCCAGCATAACTAACTTTAGTTTGACTCCAGTTTTTACAATCCAATGCTAAATAGTATGTCCCAATAGCAAGTATATTTGGGTATGAAATTTGCAAACAGTTGTTCTGATCATTTGTGGTGTGGTCATTTTGTGGCTTTCTGGTCCATATCTTGATCAGCTTGATAAGCTGGTTCATCCATGCATTCCTTAAAACATTGTCCAAGCATAGCAGATATTCATCTGTGGCTTACCATGTGGAGTTCCTACTATGCATGGAGTCTGCGACTAACTCTTCAACTTACATTAGGGAATACAAGAGAAGCTGCAAAGTCAGATTTTGCTCCTGCTGGGCTTTCTCTTTTGGTCCGGTGCAGGTAGAGCAATTTGTGACAATTACAAAGCACGAAGGGCACCCAGACAACACAGGATAAACTGGCCAGGTAGAATCTTCCAGATCCCTCCCTGAGAATTCTCTTCTGGAGAGAAATGTTTTATTATTTGCCTCAGTTTTCTTCTCCCTGTGCCATTAAGAGAAGGTGAGCTAGGTTAAGTGAAAGGAGATTTCAGAACAGGAATGTTGACAGAAGAATTGTGCTGCTCAGCAAATCTCAGGTCTTATCATTTTTGGCATAGTTCATGTCCATTCAGTGATAACAGCTAGGAGGACTTGGGGGAGAGGGCTCATGATGACACAAGAAATACCTTGACATGTCAGAGACAAAGGTCAAAGCCTGCAAAGGTCCAAGGGCAGGCAGTATTCCTGTGCACACTTGTCAAGTTCCCTGCCATGAAACTATTGTGCTTTCTTATGGCATGCCTATATACCTTTGTTATCTCACAAAGGAAGAAAGGACATTATAGGGGATGTCTCAAGCAAAACTGAATTTTGGCTCAGTTTTCTTATAATAAGGCTCCTCTATCAATCCATTAACTTCAACTTCATAGTTCATACTGCAGCAATAGTGACTCTTGTGTCCCCTGCTTATGATTTGCTAAATTAAACTTTTCAGTTGTCATGCCATCTATCTACCTGAAATGCCTGTCCCTGATTTCTCTGGATATTCATAATATATTTTAATTACATAATATTCTTCATTTGACCAGCACATACTTATTTGATGTGTTTTGTGTTAGATTCTTTTGTGCCTGCTGATAGATTTATCACTTTACAACTTTTCTTGGACACCTGATTTACCCAACTAGTTGGTAAACTGAATGATGATAGGAGTTTCTCTATAGACACACACACACACACACACACACACACACACATATGTATTATATGTACAGAATATGTAGTACATGTATACATACATATACAAGAGACAGCTTTCAACAGCTGATGACCATGCCTCATGCTTCATTTTCCTTTGTTTTTATAGCTTAAAATCAAGTAGACTATTTTACAGTTACCCGGTGATCAATACATCTGTCTAATGGATTACTTAGATTTTAAAACACCTCAACTTCATATTTGTAAAGATGAAAATAACCTAGGTTATTGCATATATGGGAAAATTATTTTTAAAAATTCACAACAAACATTAAGTTCTTGAGCTATAAGCAAGTACTTGTGTTCGATTATTTGGGGACAAAACTGCTTTTTTTTTTTTTTTTTTTAAATTAAAGAAGCCTTACTCTTCAACTTGAGGCTACATACTAAGCCTTTGAATTTCCATGTCTGCTTGTGTCAAGGTTTGTTTTTACTGGTTGTGAGGGAGCCACAAACAGTTTGGAGGACTTAAGTTTTTCCTCTATAATATCTATCCCCCGCTCTGAACCCCAAATAAACATATAATTTAAGAAGAAACTTGGGATTGACCTCAGGAAAAGTTTTCCAAGCCAACATGCCATCATCCCCACTCTTCTCTCTTCTAATCAATTTGCTGCCCCTGAAACCTTTTTATGTACAGTTTGGCGCTGCCCCTGCCTCTTCACTAGAGAAGGGGCATCCCCTCCCTTTTCTGATTTCAGGGCCACCAGGAAACATTTCCATCCTCCAAATATCATGAATTGTGTTGTCATTTCCGATATTACATTAACCTGAAATAAAGCTTTCTTCTCATAATTAGGTATACGCTTAAAATGCAAATCCTGCTGGAAGCATTAATATAATGATGAGTCCTTATGCACAAAAGATGATAATGGCTGATGGCAGATCTTTTCTTGAAAATAGGTTTCAATTAACGCAAGGTGGTGGTTGAGTTTGAGAGAAGGCAGGTCACTGCATTCTTAGAGCAAGGGTTCAGAAGTATGATATTTACATCCCATGGAGAATCCAAAACAATCCAGTGCAGAAAGAACCTAGTAAATCTTCTATTTATTTTCAGTTCACCTTAAATAAAGATTTTGGGGTATAATTTTGATGCACACAGTACAGTAATACATATGTAATTTATAAGGAAAGATTGTATATACTTTAAGTTTCTCTTGTTGTTGTTGAGAGAAGTGCATGACCTAAAAGTTTAGAAACCACTGCTTACGAAGGATGAACGTGGATAAGGGCTTCAGAAGCCTACGCGGAGGAACAGGAAACAGTTACAAAACAAGTGTTTGCCACCTCAGAATTCCGACTCCAGTTCCTACTGATTTCAGTTATGTGATCAATAGGGAGTTTGCTAACTCTCAACCTGACTCCAGGACAGTCTCTTTTAAGATGTGGAGAAATTGCTCAATTTTAGGATGTTGACCGAAGAAAGTAGATTTTAATCATCTGTTTGTGTTTTCCTTTTCATTTTGTTTTCTCAAGGGTCCCATGGGAACAGAAAGTTTTGAGGGAGTTTACTGTTTGTGCAAGATGACCGGTTGGGTAAAGAAGTCCAAAGTTGATTATCTGCAGAACAAATAAAGCCCGGGCAAAGGTAACCGAAGCGAACGTCTCCCACCCACCTTGTCCCTTCAGCATGTCTAAGGGGATGTTTGCCCCAGCGATTGCATAATCAAGAACCTTATTGGTGAATGTCAAAAGCAGAGGAGGTACATTGTAGACTCCTGCTGGTTAAAAATAATCACTGACTCTTCTTTTTCTTAGCTTGATAGGCAGTTGATGGTGGTGCTTATACAAAAATCATTTTAAAAAATCTACTTGTTCATGAGATATTTCTAAATATCCAGGTATTGTCTATCAGACAGCATCTGAGAGGCTGAATTCTTTTTTTTTTTTTTTCTCCTTCCCCAAAGGTAGACAAAACACAGCTCTAGGCAAGTACAAAAATAAGTTTACTAATCAGTGGCTAGTCTGGACCTTTGTTGTTGATTGTGATTAATGCCAGCAAGGACAATTGGATTGTTCTTGTGATTACTCCACAGTAATTACTGACAAGTATACAGAATGGACAGACATATAGTGTGGGGCTCAGCTAGTCTTTTAGCATAAATGTTGATGGGAAAGTGGGATGCGGTTCAGTGGCTGAGGTTAAGAACTTATTATTGGGGGGGGGAGGGAAATTGGTAAGGCTTTGGATTTCAGATCCTTACTGACTAGATTATTATTTAGCATTCTTTTTATTTTGACTCCTTGCTCTTGTTTTTAAAAGCTGAAGTTTATAAAGTCTATGAAATGTTTCTCAAGGAAATATTTAGGAAAGGGTTTAGACACTAAGAACAAGTTAATCAGAGTGAGATTCTCTGCCTAATTTTTGGATAGTTGAACAAAATCCTGATAGGAATGGTAAAGTCTTGTGGGAAATTCACAGAGAATTGTCTCTATCCATGTGAGTATGTATAGATATATAAATAATAACTAAAACTAGTTAGTGTCCAGATAATCTCGATAGCCATAACATTTACTGGCATAATTGTTTAAAAAGAAAAAAAATTTCCAATATGGAAAAAGACAAATTCCAATTTCTAAGTCTAAGCCCTGCTCTGACCTATAGTTTGGAATTTCACTTATGACCAGTTATTCAAGAGGAAAAACTAATTATAGTATAAACTTAGCTTAGCTATTTGGAAATACTTCTACTTTAGACTAGGGGACATAGAACTGAGTCCTAAACAGAGTTGGTAGATTCTGGACTCTTTCAAAGTCCAGAATAAATTATTACCTTTTGGATTCTGTACATTTTTAGATTTTCCTGAAAATAATGACCTTGGGAGGGTCCAACAAGCTTTAGGAAACTACCAACCACCCATCCAGGGCTTACAGCATTGAGTATTAAAGGGAACTGCTTTCTTGCCTGGCCAGTATGACTCAGTGGCTGGGCATAAACCTATGAACCAGGAGGTCAGGTTTGACTCTGGTCAGGTCACATGCCGGGGTTGTGGGCTCCCCAGTAAGGGGTGTTCAGGAGGCAGCGGATCAATGATTCTCTCTCCCCATTGATATTTCTCTCTCCCTTTTTTTTGGAAATCAATTATATATATATATATATATATATATATATATATATATATATATATATATATATATATGGCTACTCTCTAAGGAAGGTTGGTGGTGACTGTGGGAATATGTGAATTTGGACCTATAAAGTGAAATTCCTGAGTAAAGATAATGGAAGTTTGTGAGTCAAAAATGAGCTTTGAGACTTGAAAATCTTATTAGATCAGTCAGTTATTAATAATAAAAACAATAGTTGCATGCCCTGGGACATTAGGCATTTGGTAAGGAAGATGACAGAATGGAAGAGGAAAAGGGGAGACAGAAGGACAGAGCCGGAGAGCCAGAGCGGGGCGCACATGAGGAGATGGCTGGCGGGCTGGCGAGCAGAGGGCCTGCTTTTCCAATCTGGCACGGGGCTTGATGAGCCTGTTTATTCAGCCACCGTATCAGACATTCCCTTTTCCTGCCCGAAGAAGTCCCCTTTGAAGAACGGCTCTGCTGGGGAGTAGTTTCCCCTTGGGCAGGCTGCTCCTGTTTGCAGGCCTAAAGGAAAAGAACTGGAAAGGCCACAAGCATGTCCTTTAAAGCGATATTCCAGCGCCATGTGAGGGGAGGATGAAATGGCAGTAAAAGATTTATTTCCCGGCTGAGGTGTTTTTTTCCTCTCTCCAGTGAATGGTAGCACTGAACAAAGGTGTCACATGAATGCGGCAAGGGTCAGGGGTTCTCGGGTCCCCCCCAGATCTGCGTGGTCAGGCCAAGGCCAGGCGTGGAGAGCATGCGCAATGTAGGAATGCTTCAAGCATCTGTGGGCCTGATTGAACCGAGCACACCGGTGCATGCGAGTCCCTGAGAATCCAATTGGAGGGCCTAGTCCTGCAGGTCTTTTCCTGCTGGTGAATCAAAGGTAGTGATCAGCAGAGAATCCACCCGTACTTTCAGAGCAAAGTGGCAGAGAGAGCTTTGGTAGACCGGGGGACAGCATTCATAATCCCATCGCATAATCAGAGGTTGACGTTTTTTGCTTTGGGGCTTTCATATTAATTTCTTGTATTTCATGAGGACACTTTTCTTGTCTTGTTTTTTTTTGTTGTTGTTTTTTTTTGTGTGTGTGTGTGTGTGTTTTGTTTTTTTAATCCTCATTTGAGGATATTTTTCCATTGATTTTTAGAGAGAGTGGAAGGGAGGGGGAGAGAAATAAGGTGACCAGACATCCTGCTTTTGGTGGGACAGTCCGATTTTTAACAATTTGTCCTGTGTCTCACAGCATAAAAATTGGGACTTTTGCCGAAACCGGTTTGGCTCAATGGATAGAGCATCGGCCTGCGGACTGAAAGGTCCCGGGTTCGATTCCGGTTAAGGGCACATACCTTGGTTGTGGGCACATCCCCAGTGGGGGGTGTGCAAGAGGCAGCTAGTCGATGTTTCTCTCTCACCGACGTTTCTAACTCTCTATCCCTCTCAATTCCACTCTGTGTAAAATCAATAAAATATATATATCAATATATATTTTTTAAATTGGGACTTTTTAAAAATGCCACGGGACAAATTGTTAAAAATCGGGACTGTCCGGCCAAAAGCGGGATGTCTGGTCACCTTAGAGAAACATCATGCCCATTGGCTGTCTCCCTCACGCTCCTGACCAGGGCCAGGGATGCAGCCTGCACCAGAGTCAAACCTGGGACCCTTCAGTCCTTGGGCCAATGCTCTATCCACTGAGCAAAACCCACTAGGGCGACACTTTTTGCTTTTCAAATAAGTTTTTCATCCAGCCCTCACGTTAACCCTGTGAAGTAGCTAGAGGAGATGTCAGTCTCCTGAACTTCTCTCTTTGGAAAAGGCTGTGGCCAAAGAAAGAGGTGGGAACCCAGCTCATCCCTGGGCAGGGGCAGAGCGACAACCCGGGTCTCCTGACTCCCGGACCAGGCCTCTTTTCTCTGTGTCCTTGCGCCCTGTGAAGCCGCGATGGAGTTTCAGCAGAAAGGAAGGTGACTCTCTCCATCTCCTCCCAGGCCCACAGGAAGTTGCTGTGACTTTGAAGCCACTGGCTTTGCTGTGTCCACACTCTCTCTCCGGGACTGGCCTTAGGGAGGAGATTCAAAGAGAAACCTTCAGAGGGGAAATCTCGGATCCCGGTCCCCGTGGCTGCCCATGCCTCTGGTGGATTTGTTCGCTCTGTCGCCAGACCACATGAAACGGGAGCTCTCCGGAATGAAAAGGGGTATCTGTGCCACAGCTGAAGGTGAACCCTCTGAGGAAGAGACGCCACTTTTCAAGGAGAGGGGATGGGACCCGCACTCTCTCCTTGATTCCTGGCGGAGACCCTGGGACTCACGTGGACCCTCGAGGCCTAGGAGCGAGGTTTGTGCAGAAGGGAACATAGCACAAACGATATGTCCTTGAGGCGTCAGTGTGAACCAGAGTTACCTGCAGGGAATACAGATTCTGCTTATCGGGGCTCCAGGTAGCAACTTGAAGACGAGGTGTTACTTACAGACTGCCTTGCTGGCTTTGACACACACACCGCCTTGCACTTTATCTGTTTCTGGATGTTTGTCCTCTGTCTGCATGTAGAACCGAAGCAGCTCGACATTGAGCCATATCTTGTAATTATTTGTATCCTCTAAGGCTTCCTCGTGCTTAACATATCTGATGAACCAATAGGAATCCATTTTCAGCCGCCCCCCTTATCCCCGAGTCTCTCAGCCCATGCTTTCAATCCGAATCACCTGGGAAGCGGGCACGTGTACTTTGAAATAAGTCCCGAGATGAAGCCCGGGCACACGGGCGTTGGGGAGAATGACTGCTCTATCCCTTGCCTCCTGGTTTCGGGCGCTCTGGTGATTTTGAGCAAACACAGTCTCAGACTTTGCAGTGTTTTCTGATTTACGAGGCTGATTCCTCATGTTTGTCCAATTTATGCCTGATGCTATGGGGCTAATGTAATAATAGCCCTGTGATGTGGGCTCTTTTTCTGCCCACCGGACAGAGGAGGAGACAGAGGAGTGGTGTTCTGAGGTCGCATAGCCAGTTTGTGGCTGAGCCTGTACTCCTCCTAAGCCTTGGGATTCCAGGTGCTGGGCTCTTCCCCCCTCACTCCCCTTACCCCCACACACCCTGAAACTTTATACCTACGCTATTCTCTGCGTGGACGGTGTTATTCCTGATAACGCTTGCTGCCCACACAGCTGAGGCCAGTTGCCGTGATGCGTATGTGAAGCCAGGAGAAGCTAGCAGCCTGTATTCTTAATAAATTCCATCATAGGATAACTGGCTAAGACGAACACTGAAGCGTCCTTTCATGCAAATGTTAGCGAACAGCATGTTCATTATCACATTGGCAAAGCAGAACTGGGGCCTGGTGAGAGGTGACAGTCCTTTCAGACAAACGCCAGTGGGGTTGTTTGGTGACCTGTGATGGAAACTGTGCTCTCCTGACTTCGTTTTGCTGGAAATGGAGAGGGCGTGAGAAGCAGGTAGAGCCCCCCAGGACTTGCTCTGTAACCTGGAGTCCCAAGGATGGCCAGGGCCAGCTCGGCAGAGGTTGGCTTCTTTAGTGTGGACATGGGGAATGCTGTGAAGGTAAGTGGTTCTCGTCTCACTTCATTTAAAAGGTTCCGAGTGCTCCAAAGTTCATTTGATGTTCCAGGGAACAGGTAGCCATGCTTTCCATGGCAATCGGTGGTTGCTGGAACTTTCTAGAGGGCTAGTTTACCCTTTGATTAAGTTGCAATGTACAGACAGCCATCAGAAGCGCAGACTTGTCGACTGAAAGAAAAGGTGGGTCTGAAACTTCTGCTAGTGCCCAGTTCTCTTCCTCTTCTTTCATCACGGACTAACAGATGATTGATTTGCCTGTGCCGTGATTAGAAAAGGTTTCATTTTACTTGTGCACCATACATGGAATTAGTTAAGGGTTGCATTGGAAAAGAAGTGATGGACTATTGTTCACATTAAATTATAATGACAGGCTTCCTAACCACTGTGTATTTATTATGTAAGAAAAGAAAATGTCTGGTAAAATTCTGTAAAGGTTAATAACACCTTCATAATATACTCCCTTCTTTTCTATGGACTTGAATAGCCCTCCTACTGACTTTTAATGGATTATTAGAGTTAATTACATCAATTGCAATATAATTGATTCCTAAATACTATGTAGAAACCTCGTACAATTATGGAAAAACAAAAGTTATCTAGACATCTCAGATCAAAAAAGATTTGGAATTCCTGCACATTTAATTTCTGATAATCACTAGTCAGTTTGGACATTAAGATTGCATGGTGTCCTGTTTTCTCTTTGCTAGGTTTTGACAGAATTGATAGTTTTACAACATTTAACTCAATACACATGGAAATATAAGATTAAAGCTGTGAATGCATTTTTTTTCTATAAAAAGATCACTTCACAGCTTAAAAGCTGAAATGTGTTACCTGCCTAACATTGACAGAAACAAACTCAAGGGAAAATCAAACGTGGATTTGATGTTGAGTTTTAGAAATCTCTTCTCCGCAGGTATAAAGATTCCTGTGGGTCTTAGGGTTTGTTACCTGAGGGCTCTAAAATGTGATAAGGGGATGAATTGCCTAAAGGGGTAAAAAAAATTCTCCCATTTTATTATCTAGACACAGGCTATGTGTTCTAATGTCAAAACCACTGGTTTAAAAGTGAAACTTCATTAATATCTGTTACTTGATGTCATAGAGATTAAAAGAAATCCTTGTGAGTAGAGCTGTTTGAATTCAACCTTTTTATTTTTAACTGATTTGGGACAACTAGTTTGTAGTATGGACACAGTTATAAATGTGGATTTCTAAAGGACTCTTCTTCATAGGTACAAATTTCTAGATCATTCTAAAGTGGTCTACCAATAAATGTGTCAAGGAGTAAGAGCTTGATGCAGTGGACAAGTCACTGGAATAGGGATGAGCAGTCCTGATGTTTTTTGTTACTGCTTAGCTCTATGACTTAATCTGGCAGGGCCTTAACATTCTCTTCCATAAAATAAGAGACAGAGACCCTCTTAGCTCTCCTATCATGAATCTCCTGCCTTTGAACTCTTGGAGCTCTTAATGGCAACATAATTCATCTGATTCTTAATAAGCTGCCCTATTTTCACTTTTCAACCAGTGGTTTTACTTTTCAACTAGTGGCTTTGACATTAGAACACATAGCCTGTGTCTAGGTAATAAAATGGGAGGATTTTTTTTTTTAAATCAGTAGGTAAATTGCATATATCAATATATCTTTTATGTCTATGTGTATATATATATCTTATCTAGTTAACTAGGTTATAAGTTTCCAAAGACAGGGTCTATGCCAAATACCTCTCAGTATGCTCATGACATATACTATAGTTTTCTAGATAGAATTCTTTGTTTGGTTGAATGAGCAGCCAATCCAAAAGAAGTGTTTCCATTTATCTCTTGAAAGTCTTGATATAACAAGGATAATGGCATAGCATCCCACTTATACTGATTTAACTTCTAAAAGCATTGTAACATTCATGGGTATAGAAAACAGGATTGATTAGTCTTCCTAAAGTATACATTATCTAGAGTTTTTCTAATGTATCACATGAAATGTTAGTTGCTTTCAATCAGATGGCATTTAATATGTAACACTTCACTCTGTTTGTTTATAAATCAAAATGCAATCCCATTTCCAATGGGATTTTTAGTAGAACTTGAGCAGCTTATCCTAACATTTACCTGGAAGGGCAATACATGACAAAAGCCATGAAAAACAAACAAACAAAAAATTAAAATGAGTATGGGGACATACCCTAGTAGTTTATCAACACAAACTATTCATCTTAAGCAATACATAATTGTAGTGATGAAATTCATGCACAAATGTGGTGATAGAGAAATTAGCTAACCAAAAGATTAGCGTCCAGAAAAAGACCTAAGAATATAGAGGAACTTAACAGATAATATGGAGGAATTTCAAATCAGTGGCTAAAAAATAGACTGTTCAGTAAATGGTACTGGGACAACTGGCTCTCCATCTGGACTCATACCATACACAAGAGTAAATTCCAGATGGGACAAAGCTCTAAACATGGAAATCAAATCTATATAAGTGTTGGAAGGAACTATGAATGAACCATTAAAAAAAAAATAGTGTTGGGTGAGAAAATCTTTGTAACCAAGATGGAAAATTCAGAGACCATTAAAAAAAAACCCTGACATAATGGACTTTATATTTAAAAAAGTCATAAATAAAGTTAAAAGAGCAATGACAGATTGGGATAAAATATTTAAATTATACATTACGGGGGGGAAAAAAGTGTTACTATCCATTATTCAGAGTGCCCACAAGTTAATGAGAAAGATATAAATAACTCATAAAATGGGCAAATGATACAAAATAAGCAATTCCCAGGAGAAATTGCAATGGCTAGCAAACATTTAAAAAATATGTTCACTCTCATTAATGGTAAAAGAAATGTAAAATGAAAGGACATGAATTTCCATTTTCTACCTATCAGATGGGCAAAAAATTAAGGGAGTTGAGAGGCTTTATCAGTTAAAATGACTATATAGACCATTGAGAACAGATGTCAGTATTATGTGGTTAGGTGAAAGAAGCAAGTTATAGAACATTGTACAGTATGTCATTTTTGTAGTATTTTAAAAAATTATATGTATATAAGCAATATTTAATTATTAATTATGTATGCATTACAAATATAAGACATTATCATATATATATATATATATATATATATATATATATATATATATATATTAACTTACTTTTACAGAGAGGAAGGGAGAGGAATAGAAAGTTAGAAACATCAATGAGAGAGAAACATTGATCAGCTGCCTCCTGCACATCCCCTACTGGGGATGTGCCCGCAACCAAGATACATGCCCTTGACCGAAATCGAACCTGGGACCTTTCAGTCCACAGGCCGACCTCTATCCACTGAGCCAAACTGGTTTCGGCCATATTTATCTCTTGAGATGGCACTAAAATGAGTATAAGTATACATCTCTAAGTTTTGGATTACTTTTCAGCTGGAAAACAGTCCTCTCATTATTCTTTATTAAACCCTCATCAAGCTGAATAACTGATCTTTAGGAGGCAGTTAAAAGTCATTGTGTAATCGAACTGAGTATTATATGAATAGGTGTAGTATTTTATGGAATCTCAGAAAACTCTGGTTAAATACTTCAAGTCAATCTTGTTGAATTGGGTCAATTATATAGGGTTCTGGCCCTAACCCATGTCTTTGGTTGGATCTTGTCAAGACCCTCTTAATTTTCAGGTTCCTGGCTTTTGTGCAAGGGCTGAGATTGGTCTGCCCTCTATCTCAGCTGTAATGATTCCATATGACATCCAAGGGCATCCCCACCTCTTTAGAACACCTCGAGTATAACTAAATTACAGCATCTTGGAACCCAGGTCATCAGCGGGGTTAAACAAGTCAATGTAAATGAAGTCTTGTAGACTAGTTTGAACTTGCTTCCATGTTATTTGTTAGTAAAGAGTTAACAAGTTCAGACCTTTGGTCATATGGGTCTTTAAGGAAAGCTTTTTTCCCCATCCCAATGACTTCCTGTTCATGAGAAAATGAGAGGAAATGAACGTCTAACAGGAGGATGGTCCCACCCTTTTCCAGTCGTGTGGCTAATTTGTCAGGTGTAATATTGGCACCTGGTGGCTTTTGTTGGCTTCCTGCCCACCCTTGCTGGGGAAATATCCAAATACTTGCAATAGGCGGTAGAAGACTTCAAAGCCATTTGTAAGAGAAAGGATATTGTCATTAAAGAACTTGATGGCGAATACTCCCAATCATTTAGTGATGTCAAGATAAAAGGAAAATTTTAAAAACACATTATCTAGAGTTTTTCTGATGTATCACACGACCTGATACAAAACAAAGCATTGTAGTTGATTTAGTAATAATACATTTTCAAGAAAGTATACTTATTGATTGAATGTTAATTTTTCCTGTTTTTGAGAAGTTAGCAAAGGTATCAGTTATTTGTAAGAAGATTATGACATTATTTATTTAAGGATAGAATTCTTACTGCTCAGATTCACCTTTAAATATGTACTCTCTTTATTCCTGCTAATGGAATCATTTTCTTTTAATCAAAAGAGAAAACTACAAAAATATCAAGTGGATCTGAGAAAGGACAATATGGGTTTTCAGGATTTCTTAGGTATGTTGGATGGGCACAGCTGGTTCAGTTCCATACCTCTCAATTTTCAACTAGAAATAATTACTGCCTTTTGAACATGATATAGATAATTGTCCAGCAATTCAAGGTAAATTTGTCCACAGACTATAAGCAGTGGTCATTAAACCATAATGAAATTCTACACAACAATGAAACTTCTTTTATTTTTTGTAATTAACATAAGCTACACTGGCTTTAGTGTACCTAAAACTCTTCTGGCAGAGTCAGCATTAATGGGTATGGAAAATAGGATCGATTAGTCTTCCTAAAGTATGCATTCATGGTGTCATCACTTTTAAACCTCATTCAGTTAATGGTCATCAAATCATCAACAAGTATTTATTGTTTTTATTGGCCTAACACTATCAAAAGTTTCATAAATTATTGAGTAGATATTTGTTGAATGTCTACTGTGTGGAAGGGTATGTACAATTGAGTTGGCTCTGGTAGAAATGAAGCATAGAAGTCCCTCAACCTTAAGAGCTGATGGCAAATAGTTCAGCTTTCCAGAGATCTTACACACTTACAATCTACCTTCTGACAAACTGTAAATGGGGTGGTAGTGCAGAAAATGGGTGATCATTGTCTCTGAGGAAGGCTATAGCTCACTGAATATTAACACTAAATAGTATTTAGACAACCAAGAAAGGAAAACTGAACATTTGGAGTAAGTGGGAACTCTCAAGTGAGTATTGAGGGAGGAAGATCCATTGAAATGACTATCACATGGGTTGCCGTTTCTTTGTGGAGGGAAATAAGGCTGATGGGCCCAGTGGCAATAACATAAAAGATATGTAAGTTCAGATGAGGAATATGGGTTCTTGAATATGGGGGTGCGGAAAGGGTATGCAATTTAAATAGTACAGTAATTTAGGAAGATTTTTCTCACAGTGATTTAGACTCATTTAGAGGATGACTACAACTAGGAGAAGCTGTCAGGAGGAAGATTTATTTACAGAGCTCTTGCAGGAGAGGTTAACAAGGTTAAAAGAGAACCCCAGATGGTGATGATAGGAATGGATAGATAAATGAATTCAAGGGACATGTTAAAGGAAGGAAGGATGATACTAGGTGGCATTGGATATAGGGGTTGGGAGAAGAAAGCAAGTCAGAAATAACTCCATAATTTCTATACTAGAAGGCTGGATGATGGGTAACACCACAGATCTCTTGATGAAGCTTATACCTAGACAGCTTATACCTAGGATGGTATAACTTGGGAACTATCTTAGAGGCAGTTAGGGGCCAGGAAAAGACAAAGAAATGATGGTTAACAGCTACCCACCACCTATAAATCCGAATTCCATACCCTGACTTTTCAAGGCTGCTGTCTCCTAGCCCCATGCTACTTATTCAAATTCATGTTCAGCTACCCCACATCCTGTACTAATCCTCCTGGTCTAGTCAGGCAGCAAGTAATCCTCCTCCTCCTTGCCTCTGCCTCTTCCCACTTTCTCTCCTTCCCTTATTCTTCCTATCTCTGTGTCTGAATTCTTTCTATTCTCCTTGTGTGACACCCACTTTCTAAATCTCTAAGTATTAACATCTCCCTGTGCATTAGGACCTGCGCAGGTCCTTTCACATGAAGATGTGTTTCTAAAACTCCAATGCACACCCTTCTTTCTCTTTTTGAATTCTTGCAGCATTTGCAGCTTGCACTGCTTATGAAGCGCTCATGCCATATACAAGTCTCTGTTGTTTAATCGGGTCAAACATAAATGCCTATCTTGTTTTGTCTGCAAATTTATGAATGCCTTGAGGGTAAAGATCAATATTCCTCTTGCATCAGATAGGAATTATTTTTGACTGCCGAGAACAGAGGCTTCCAAACAGTGGCTTAGATGTTCCAGTCCCTAACATGGCCACAGTAGTCTTGGTAACCAAGTCATTGTTTTCCATCTGTAGAAGCCTACCCAGGAACACCATACCCAGCAGATCTCCAGCTACTGTGCATGTGAATGAACGTTCCCTTTGTTTCCTACCTGAATGCTGTACCTCTATTTTGGATTGCATGTTGTGTTTGTGCATTTATGCTTTGATTCATAGTAACATCTCATATTATGGAATTGATTTGCATTGAACACAATGCAAATAAAAATAAACGGCTAAATAAAAATAAATGGCTGGGGGAAAATTAGGAGTCTAAATATGAGACCTATGGAGGTAGGTAACCCACAGGTGATTTGGCAGATCTTGATAAGAGGAGAGACCCAGCCTCCCTCTATCTTTCTACTTAGCCATCCTTAGCATGCGTTTGTCACTTCAGAATAACAAGCTGGTTGATCCTTTTTTTAAATATAGCATTGTGCCAGAGAGAAGTGGGAAGGCAAGGGACTTGCCAACCTAATCGGCCTGGCTTCTAACAGGCTTCTCTGGAATCTCCCCGCCCCCACCCCAGTTTTGCTCACTTTTAATTGGTCAGCAGTTGGATATATAACTATTTGCAAGTAATGTTTTAAATATTGTTCTCTTAGTGGGACATACTGCCATCCCCAACAAGATCTGGTTATTTTAGTAAGGAAAAAGGCTATTGACAATTCATAGGCAACTAATTCTCTGAGCTTTTAGCCCCTTCCTCTCTCTATACATGTATATAGGGTGTTCTCTATTCATTCTTATCAGAAACAGGGTGAGGCAAAAATAGGTCCACTTTTGTTTATATGGAAAATAATATCTATATCTATATCTATATCTATATCTATATCTATATCTATATCTATAAGCCTAAGCGACGGTCCGATTGTTCTGTCTAACCAGTAGCTATGATGTGCAATGACCACCAGGGGCAGATGCTCAACACAGGAGCTGGTGAGCTGCAGTGACTTGGCAGCTGTGGCTTTTAGGTGACTTACTGGAACCAGACAGGAGGGAGCCTGATTCCAGGGTGCATCACTCAAGAAATGCCCTCTTGCAATCCCCTCAGGGGATATTGGAGAGCTGGTTTTGGCCCAATCCCCGCAGTCCAGGTTGAGGGATCCCACTGGTAAATGAATCCATGCACCAGGCCTCTAGTAATCTATCTATCTGTATAAAAGCCTAAGTGACTATTTGACTATTCAACCAGTAGCTATACATGCACTGACCACCAGGGGGCAGGTGCTCTAACCAGTAGGTTAGCTTGCTACTGGGGTCTGGCCAATCGGGACTGTGTGAGAACTGGACATGCCCTGGAGTCCTCCTACGGACCCTCCCTGGCCCCAATTATGCACCAGTGGAGTCCCTCAGGCTGGCCTGCGCCCCTTCCCAATCTGGGATCCCTAAGGGAATGTCGGAGAGCTAGCTTCAGTCTGATCCCTGCAGGCCAGGAGAGTGCACTGGTCCTCTAGTTAATAAATAATAATACAATAATAAATTCTGTGTTTCACATACTCACAAGTATAAACCTACTTTTGCCCACCCTGTATATTCACATACGTGTGTGTGTGTGTGTGTGTGTGTGTGTGTGTGTGTGTGTACACGTATGGAGAGAGACAGAAGCTATACTATATTTTTTTCTATATTTTATTGATTTTTTACAGAGAGGAAGGGAAAAGGATAGAGAGCTAGAAACATCGATGAGAGAGAAACATCGACCAGCTGCCTCCTGCACAACCCCAACCGGGGATGTGCCCGCAACCAATGTACATGCCCTTGACCAGAATCGAACCTGGGACCTTTCAGTCCGCAGACCGACGCTCTATCCACTGAGCCAAACTGGTTTCGGCTATATTTCTTTATGTTTATCTCTAGCTGAACAATAATATATAAAAATATATTTTATATCTAGAGAAAAAGATTTGTTATAGTAATCTCTATTTCTGCATACACATGTGAGACATAGTTAAAACTGAACAAAATCAAATAAATATTATAATAAAAATAATATTACATATAATATGCTAATTATCACATCTATTCTAGTTAAGTATAATTGTAGATATTGTTACATAAATAACTATTGGCATTATTTATACAAAATTAAACCAATTTTTTTCTATTGTTATAGTAGCTGTGATTAGTTGACATGAATCTCTGAAAACATTCATACCTTATATTTCTTAGAAGTTAATGGTGTTGACTTAGTGATTAGAGGGTTAATTTATGTATTTTTAAGTTTCCCCTTTGTCCCTTTCTACTTCTGTGGTATAACCAATGATCCTCAAACTGTGTTTGTGACAAATATTTGAACCTTATAATTATTATCAGCACCTATGACAAGATGAAAATACAGTGAATAAGAAATTGGTGATAACTCCACACAGTGATGGCCATTCTAACAAAGTCTCACAGAGCCTGCAGAAGCATCCCCCACAATTGTCTTCCACTTGTCACTGTTCATACTGTGTCACTGTTCACTACCCTGACCTGCTCTCTTTTGAATCCTAAGGCAATGACTCGATCAGTGTATGAGCAGAGTCATGACTCAGGTCACTCTAGTCCAGGCTCCTTCATAGCCTATGTTATTCATAGCCACAGCAGCAACAACAACCGCAGTTTACATGCTTTCGGAATTGTTCGGAGTGCCTCACCAGTCATGCACTATAGACAGAACCAATGTTGTCTATCCTTTTTCTTTTTCTTTTTAGATATATTTTTATTTTTTTCAGAGAGGAGGAGGGAGAGGAAGAGGGAGAGGGAGAGGGAGAGGAAAGGGAGGGAGAGGGAGAGGGAGAGGAGAGAGTAGAGAGGAGAGAGAAAGAGAGATCAGGGAGAGGGAGAGGGAGAGGAGAGAGGAGAGAGGAGAGAGAAAGAGAGATCAGGGAGAGGGAGAGGGAGAGGAGAGAGGAGAGAGGAGAGAGAAAGAGAGATCAATGCTGAGAGAGAACCATTGATTGGCTGCCTCCTGCACACAGCCTACTCGGGGATCAATCCTGCAATCCCAGCATATGCTCTGACTGGGAATGGAACCTTGACCTCCCGATTCATATATCAGTGCTCAACCACTGGGCCACACTGGCTAGGCATTGATCCTTTTTCTACAAGGAAACACTATACAAAGATCATGGCAGGTATTGGAAGAGTAGCAATTGGGACACTATCACCTACTCATGGGTCATTGGAGGAGCTTCCCTCCAGTGATGACACATACTCAGTGTGGTGCTGTTAGAATGCCCCGATCGGAAACCCTTGGATTAATACATTGGGCTAAGGTGACAATTTGTTTGCAGGGCCATTCCTAGCCCCTCTTCCTATGATTTAGTCTTAGCCAATAGACTAAAGTCTGGGCAGGGAAACAACGAAATCAATAAGAAAAAGAAAATTACTGTACCTGCTTGCCTAGAATATAGCACTTGAGCTTTGAATTTAAAAAAAAAAAATCCTACTAATTATCTGAAGGCTTAAGTCTTTCTAAAAATAAATAAATAAATAAATAAATAAATAAATAAATAAATAAATAAATATTGATTTCAGAGAGGAAGGGAGAGGGAGAGAGATAGAAACATCAATGATGAGAGGAAATCATTAATTGGCTGCCTCCTGCACGCCCCACCCTGGGGATTGAGCCCACAACCCAGGCATGTGCCCTGACCAAGAATTGAACCTTCTGGTTCATAGGTCCACGCTCCACCACTGAGCATGCCGATTGGGCAAGCTTTGAACTTTCTGAGACAGCATTATCAGTTAGGGTTTAGGCACATTTTAATCTGCTGAGGGATGGCATGTGTGCCAGGCTCTGTCACACCTGGACCAAATGTGACATAATTACCTAAGCATCAGGAAAGAGACTGGTAGAGTACCCCTTGCATATCTATATATTATGGGGATGACAATGCTTAGGATAATGAGCGGTAGCAGAGGTCCATGCTGTGAAATAGTTAAAGACAATCAACATTAATTGGAAAGCCCTTGTTTGTTTTCTTTTGAAACCTTAAAGTTCTCCAAATGGAGTGTGATTTTTTTTTTTTAAAGAAAGAAATGTTTTCTTGGGAAAAGACAATATTTTGAAATGTTTTTAGTTTATGAGAGCCCGGCTCCTTCAGTCTCCCATTGCCGCATGAGGTTGAACAAATGTTAGCTGCAACTAATTAATTAAGTTTGCAGAAAGTAGCAGCAGGGGATTGGAAACTCGAAGTGGAAGTGAGCATTTTGACTGTAAACATGTTGTCCGCCTGAGAGACTGGATGGAGTGGCTGCTGCGTTATCCAAAGAATTGCTGTATCTCTGGGAAAATCAGGCTTGGCAGGGAGAAAAAAATAACAATGTCTCTTGTTGGCAAACCCATTCATTTATTTCCTGGGTTCCTCCCCTGGGTTTTGCTTGGTTCCGGCCACACACTGTTACCGTGCTATCCTTTCTGTGTGCCAAGGTGACTCCAGGGACTTGCTCTCAGGAGAAAAGGAACGCCACCTTTTCTATGCCAGGCTCTTTATCAATATCATGCCACTTCTTTCCGGAAGGCAGATATGTCTCTCGTTTAATGGATGGAGAATGTAGGAGCTCACTCAGCATCAGTTTGTAGGTGGTGGAACTTGGATTTGAACTAGACTGATCTGGATCGGAGCTGTCGCAGGACGTTTTTGTTTTCTTTTTTTTTTGTGGTGCAGGGTAGGGAAAGGACTGCTGTGGGCCTGGCAGCCTCTTGCCTGGTTTCCCTCATGGCTGAGGGAAGTATAACTCAGGAGAGTTAGAGATAGATGAGAGAGAGAGGAGAGAGAGAGGGGGGGGGGGGGGAGAGATGCAGAATGTAGAAAGGTGACTCTCAGATCTGAAGGTGGTCTGCAGGTGACACTGAAACTACTGATTTAGAGGGATAGAAACATCAATGATGAAAATCATTGATTGGCTGCCTCCTGCACACTCCCAACTGGGGATTGAGCCCAAAACCCAGTCATGTACCCTAATCTGGAATTGAACCCTGACTTTCTGGTTCATAGGTTGATGCTCAACCACTGAGCCTCACTGACCAGGCCATTGGTTGATCCTTATATGTTCCCTGACCAGGGATTGAACCACAACCTTGGCTTATTGGGACGATGCTCTAACCCAGTGTTTCCCAACCTTCTCTCATGATGAGAATCACCTGGTGGAGTTGTTAAAACACAGATTCCTGAATCCCAACTAAGAAGTGCTAAACTAGAATTTTTGGGAACATATAGGTAAAATCGCATACCTAACTTAGTGCTCTGTATATAACATCTGTGTTAGAGCACTAGTTAAGTATACAATTTTACCTATATGTTCCCAAAAATTCTAGTTTAGCACTTCTTAGTTGGGATTCAGGAATCTGTGTTTTAATAACTCCACCAGGTGATTCTCATCATGAGAGAAGTTTGGGAAACACTGCTCTAACCAACGGAGCTACCTGGCACAGCCTAGGTTGTGCTGTTAAGTACTGGGAATGATTGACTGGAATGGGTCCACAGTCTGTGTAACATCCTCCTTCTGAAGCTGTGTAACAGCATTCTTAACACAGTGCCACATCCCCTTTCTTACTCCTTGTTGCTGACAATCATCTCAACCCGGGTTGGACAGCATGTAAAGGTTCAATGAAAACCTATTGCTTCTTAGGAGAAGTGCTTCTCCCACCTTCCTCATCACAGCTTCCCTCTTCTTATTTCCACAATTTCGTGCACCAGATATTTCATATTACTTGATTTAAAAAAAAAAACACATTAAAATGTGTCCGTTTACTAGTGACTTTCCTTTGGCTGCTCTTTCAATTTAGGGAGGCTGGGTGGTGGAGTTCTTTCCTGGGTCCTTAGTGCTGAGCATGCTCAGTGCTCCAAAAAGGTTTGAGTTTATCGGCCTTTCTCTCTCAGCACCTCTTTGTAAAGCTCTCTACCTGACATATCCTTCCTTCCTTTCACAAAATGGTAGGTACATGTCCTGTGTCCTGTGGCTATCTTGCCTTGGCTCTTGATTATCCCTTCTAAGTGGAAATCTGTGAGTCACATGAAAAATTCTTTCCTGCTAAGATCTGGTGGGTGGCCGGCCCCATTAAGACCTTTAAAAAAAAATTTAAGAAGTGGTTTACTCAGCCAAGGAGAGAGGATGGAGAGGTTGGCATTATGGGCTCCACCACCCCCATGTGCAGTGAGAGATCTGAAAACAGCCTCTTTCTCAAGCATAAATTCCCTGCTTTCTCCAAAGAGCAGCAAAGGCCAAGCTGTTGGCATGCAAATACTTGCAAAGTGAAAATGGATACACTTCCAGGGCTCATCGCTGGCCTCCTGAGCACAGCCTGCCAACCGTGCATGCATGTTGGTTTGGCACAGAGACAAATGTTCCCTGGAGCATAGACTGAAACCACCAAGCTGATATCACATGGGACCCCAGCCAAATCCTGACCTTGCTCTCTGTAGGTGAGCAGCTGTGGAATTAACCTGTGATGGTCTCCTGGTTGGTGGCCCGGGTTTTGTGTCATTATTTTATTATTATTATTATTATTATTATTATTATTATTTCTTTAATATATTTTTATTGGTTTCAGAGAGGAAGGGAGAGGGAGAGAGAGAGAGAGAGAGAGAGAGAGAGAGAGAGAGAGAGAGAGAAACATCAATGATGAGAGAGAACCATTGATTGGCTGCCTCCTGCATGCCCCACATGGAAATTGAGCCCATGACCCAGGCCTGTGCCCTGACTAGGAACTGAGACCTCCTGGTTCACAGGTCAACACTCAATCACTGAGCCTCACTGGCTGAGCCTGTGGTTTTGTTTAATGCTGCATTTGAATTTTTGCTCTCCCCAATCCACTGGTATCTGCCAGCCACAAAACCAGCCTGGTCTTGATTTGTGAACTGTGGGCAGCTACTGGCTTCAAGAAATGGGAAAACCACATGATTTCTTCTTGCCCCTTGAGAGGGAAGGGCCACTAATGGACTGGCCCAAAATTGTACCCAGGGACTGTGGACTGGCATTGCTGGCAACTCTGACTGCTGTCCGCTCCTTTTGCACCCTACTCCTATATTTTCTCCCACCACTCCAACTTCTCCCCCTTTTTGTCTCCAACCCTTATTTACTCAGAGCTTCCAAGACCTAAGTTATTTTGTGAATTCAGAGCTTTAATTTTGCAGGTCGGGTGTTGGCTCTTCCAACAACCTGCTTATGTCATTGTTTGCAACTTGAGGGAATAAAGAGGCAGCAGGGTGCAGTGGATAGAGTGGGGGCTATAAGCCAGAAGGCCTTGATACAGTCCCAGCCCTACTTCTAACTAGCTTCAGGACTGTGGTAGCTGGGGCACACCCTGGCTGCGGGCCTCAGTTCCCTCGCCTAGAGCCTGGGGAGTTTGGATGAAATATTTCTAAATTTTCTAAAATCATTCTGCTTTTCTATGCAGCTCACTAGGTCTGTGAAATCCATATTGGATTGGGCCAGTTTCACTTTCCCTTTTCTTTTTGAATAACTTTATTGTTAAATGAATGGATGAGTACATGTGAACCGTAGATTTCTCAAAAGCAAAAGATGGAGGGGGAAATCATTCCTTAAAGCAATACCCAGAGACTTATAGTCTCAAAATAAAATTGCACTTCCTGTCTTGAATATAGAACCATGCTTCACTCCAGGAGAAGAAAATCATTCAAGTGATAGTTGTCCTTTTCTAAGGATCTGTTTCTGTACTGCTGCATAAGGACGAATAATTGTACAAGTAAAATTACACTTTTGGAAGGAAAAGGTTAAAGTTGGCTACTGATATTCATCAGGAGATGGATATTTAATCTTTAATCTCTTGTCCGAGGCCTCCACTTCGGATCAACTCATTATCCCGAATAAACGATGTGTCATTCCCATTATTTATGTTTCACTGCAGCCGGAGTATCTGGGCCTCGCTTTAGTAAGCGCCATTCATTTCGACCCATTCAGCATTAATCTCCCTGCTAACATCTTTCCTGTTCTATGTGCTGTCCCCTATTTGCTTTTATGTTTTCTGCAGAGTGTTTATAAAAGGATAATCTTTTACAAAGCAGACAGAATTTTTCTGTATAAACTGCTCTGTTTGAATGCCTCATTGATATACCATCTAAAAACTGAAGTGTTCAGCAAGATTAGCAAAGCCCTGAGCTACTGAGCTGGGGAAAACATGAGAACCAGTTCCTCCTCTGCAGGAGGCAAAGGTGATGGGAGATGCCTTTGCCTCCAAAGAGCCATTGCCCACACCGGTCCTCAGAGGCCTGGTTGCCTAGAACTTACCAGGCCCTACACACAGCAGCTCGGAAGTCTCTGGGAAAGGGGATGAAAGGTGTGGTATCCCTGTGCCTTCTTCTCTGGAATTTTCTCAGAGGGTGTCATGGCTCTGCAAATGCTGAGTTTACATGTAATCCCATGTCAGCGAAATCCTTTTAAACTTTCATGAAGTCTCTTCGTGCAGCTGCTCAGTTGTTCATTGAGGTTCAGTGATTTGTTCTGGTCTACCTTGTAGAGAGGGCCAGTCTCCTCCTGCCCCCTCCGAACCTCTCTTCCGGGATTGGGAGTTCTTCCAAGTAGTTCTCTTTTGCTTCGAGGGGAGAGAGGGGAGATCATTTCATTTTACAATGGACGAAGGAGGTTGCTTTGTGGAATTTTGCATGGCATGGGGTCCCCAACATGCCACTGATGAAAAGACTTAGCAGATGGGACTGTGCGAATAGGAATCCGTTCAAGAAAAAAAAACAAAAAACATTTTTTTTTAATCTGTAGAAGGGGATTGTGAGTCCAGCCACTGTAGGAACCGAGCACAGGAAGCCGCACTGGGCAAGTGGTTTGTACCTTAGGAGAGTTCTGCTGGTAGGGATGCAGGGAAGCCTCTGAAACACAACCTGTGCGTGGGCTTTTAGTTGGAAATGCTGTGGAGGTGAAAAACCCTAAGATGCACACTGTCAAAGACTGTACGTGCCTTCAAGGAGGATTTTTCCAACAAATCGATCACTTTGATTACTCAATAGCAAGGTGTGTTACTTTCTAAGGAGTGCCCTTTGTGTACATAACATTTTTTGCTGATATATCCACATTTACTAGGGCAGATTCAAAACAGACATGTGGTTGTGTCACTCTAATGCTATAAACCCTTAAATACTAAGGGCCTGCCAAATCTCTTCTGAAGATCTAAGCTATATAAGCACAGAAAACATATCCATGAAGACTCTATCAACAGTAGGCACTTTTTGTTTTAGCTCAGTGTCATCATTGCTGGCCATTTATGACAGCACTAACTGGGATGGGTGTCCTTGCCTTACCTGCGATCCACACCAAGTTGAGACTGACCAACTTGGGAAGAACTTGAATCTGGTTCTTTCAGGGACTTTGTGTATGGCCTTTGGGGAAAATGACAACCAAATGATAGCTCGTTCTCACCATTTCGCAAGAAAGCTCTGTCCTTGGCCATAGTGGAGGAATGGGAGAAACAGGGGATTCTTACAGTGAGCCTCTGTCAATTGTGCTGATCAAAGGAACACAGGGACCAGGTTCCCACAACAGAGAATCGACCTCTTGACTGCAGGGAAATTCATGGCGTGGTTCCTGTCACTTGGAAAAGTCACCTTAAGAACATGCAAAGTAAGCTCCTTAAGCAGTGGGCCTGCTTCATTTATTTCAGAGATGTTGGCCTCAGGGGAGCTTTGTCTTGAACTTTATTCCTTCTGCCTTCCATTCTTTTCTTCTATAGTCTTATTTCTTTTTCTTCCTTTCTTTTCTCTTTAATTTTCTTCACTTCCCTCACTTTCTCTTTCTGTCGTGGTCATTTCCCTTCTTCATCTTGGAATAATTGGGAACTCTGGAAAATAAAGAACTATGATCCTTGCTTCAAAAAGACTACAGCATGCCCTGACCGGTTTGGCTCAGTGGATAGAGCATTGGCTTGCAGACTGAAAGGTCCCACGTTCGATTCTGGTCAAGGGCATGTACCTTGGTTGCGGACGCATTCCCTGTGCAGCTGATCAATGTTTTTCTCTCATCGATGTCTCTAACTCTCTATCCCTTTCCCTTCCTCTCTATAATAAAAATCAATAAAATGCTTTTAAAAAAGTCTACAGCATAAACAGGAAATTATGGCTAACACAAAATGGACGGTCACTCGACCTCCTTTTGCATTTCAGCACCTATCACTTATTAGCGACTGCCTGGAGCCCTGTGTTGAGAGGATTCTGAGTTCAGAACTGGGCTCTGAGGGAATGAATGCCCTGATCAACTAGATGTGACAGCAAAGGACACGGGGGGAGTGGGAAGAAGAGCACTCGTGGCAGAATCTTGCCACCCTGGGTCTAAATCTGGGTTTGTCCACCGTGGCACTATTGACATCTGGACTGGAGAATTCTTTGTTGTGGGGGCTGTCCTGTGCATTGTGGGGTGCTAGCAGCATCCCTGGCCTCTCCCCACTAGATGCCAGTAGCACCCCCACAGTTGTGACAACTAAAACCATCTGGAGCCATTGCCAGATGTTCCCCGGGGGGTAGAATTGCCCCTGTTTTAAAGTCATTGGTCTAAATAATGACCACAGGACTAATCTGGGGAAGTAAATGAGAAAGTTAAAAGGGCTGGAAGGATGCAGAACTTCAGGGAGGTGGTGCACCTGTGTGGGAAGTGTGACAGCGGAGGAGAAATTCTCAGGCCCTGCTGCTGCCCAATAGGCTGAGCACTGTGCTATATGCTCAAGGTCATATCCACCACTAGATCAGGACCCTGGGGAACAGGGTCTTAGGTCACAGCAGGATGGACTGAAGTTATACTATAATTTATCTAGACTGGTGGAACTCTGGATCACTTCATCCATGCACGTGACATTTTCTATGCAGGAGATTTCAATAAAGGTGCTCTTGGGGTTCACTAGAAGGTGTACTGGCCCAGCGACAGAGGGATAGGAAAGAAGGTCCCTGTGCAGCCCTGGGAATCTTTGATAGGCAATGGGACCTGAGACCCTAGGAAAGGAATTTGAATCTTATCCTATATAATAAAAGCCCTAGTATGCAAATCAATCACAAGGCAGAATGACTGGTTGGCAGGGGGTAGGGCCAGCAAACCAGTGGTGCCAGGCCAGCCAAGGTGGGAGCCAGCAGGCTGAGGAAGTGGCAAGGTGATGGGACCTGCAGGTTGCTTCCCACAGAGGGAGGCCAGACTGCTGCTTGGGCCCACTCCTCATGGGCATCCCCCAAGGGGTCTTGGACTGGGAGAGGGTGCAGGCTGGACTGAGGGATCACCCCTCCTGATGCACACAAATTTTTGTGCACCAGGCCTCTAGTTCATTATAAATCCCTTGTATGGGAGGTGAGTTTATTCAACCTAAATTTCCTGACATGACCCATGTATTGGTAAAAAGTGAACAAACACCAATACATTCGATAAAATAAACCAATGGCTTCTGGACACGTTCAAAGTGCCAAGTCTGTTCCAGGCTCTGTTTCCTTTTGGAACTAGGATGTTAGCCTGAGCCGTTTCAAGGAATATGTGATGCAGTGGGAAGGACCAGGTGTGACTCTGAGTGTGGTTCCTGCTCAGACGCTGGGAAGCAAGGAGCAAGTCAGCTCACCTCTCTGACTCTCACCTTGGCGTCTGTAAAGTGGGGAGAGTATTTCCTGCTTATCAGGGTTGTCAGAAGGACTAAATGAGATGATACAAATCCAATGCCATCATCAGGGACTGGTACAATTAGGGGGCTCAACAAGTGTTGATTACCTTCCATGCCCTTCTCACTCAGAGTCTTACAGTCATTCTCTAGTGGATTAAGAAAGTGGGTAAGAACAGAGATGTGTGGTTTCTGACACAGGCTTCCTTCAGGCCACCTTCTGCCACATTCTACCCCCTTTCAGAACACTGATGGCTTATAAAATCTGTGCAGGCCTCAGATCAGACTGAGGGTTTGGGTGAGGGTATGTAAATAACCTGAGGCAGTAGGTCCTCTGGGCATTGCTGGTGTTTTGGAGGCAAAATCTCTTTCCTCACCCTGTTCTTATCTCTGTGCAATTGGAAGGCATGGCCTGCCACCATTTAAAATTTTTTTATTTTTATTTTTATTTTTTTTTTATTTTTAGCACAGTAAGGTATTTTATAGTGAATAAAAAACAACAGTCATCCCAAGAAACAAAAGAGAAAATGTATCTATTGTCTTAGACAATTTTCTCCCCAAAACTTATAGAATTTAATTACAAAAACCTCAATATTCAGACAGGAAGGGACCTTACGAAGGGCATTAATTCCAACTCTCTCCCCAGATGAGGACCTGGGGGCCTGGAGAGCAGGAACTAGCCTGACTAGCAGGGCTGTTTGGTTAGGAATCTTGGGACTGGAGCTGGGACTCCCATATGCTTTTATCTGAGTGTTCAGCCTGAGATCACAGTGTCATCCTCTCTGCATTTAATTGCTCAGCTTGCTCTGCCCTGGACTGAATGAAGGTTGTTTGTAAGCTTCAGCTCTACTTTATGGAGTTAGCCCTGTCTTCCTAACCAGCCCAAACTCACACATTTATTCAACACCACTTTAATCCTTTCCATTATATTTCTATCACTACACAACCACTTACCATCTCTGAGACACTAAGCAAATTAATTAGCCTAGATGAGCTTTGGGTTAGTCAACATTCTTCAAAGAAACAGAACCAGTAGGAGATATCTCTCTATCTCTGAATGATATATCTAGGAATTAGAATTGGCTCGCAAATCCCAAGATTTGCAGTTGGTAGGCTGGAGACCTGGGAAGAACTGATATTTTAGTTTGAGTCTAAAGGCAGGAAAAAGCTAATGTTCTAGCTCGAAGGCAGGCAAGCAGGAGGAGGATCAGCTCTTTTGTTCTGTTCAGGACTTCAACTGATCAGACGAGGCCCACCACATTTGGGAGGGCAATCTGCTCTACTCACTCTACTGATTCAAATGTTAATCTCATCCAGAAATACCATCACCAACCCACCCAGAATAAGATTTAACCAAATATCTGGGCATCTATGGCCCAGCGAAGTTAACATAAAAGATTACAAGCTTCAATCTCCTCATTTGTAAAATCTGGGTAATACTCGTATTTATAGGGATAATGAAAAGATTCCTCTTTGATATCCTAGGCAGTGTTTCCCAAAGTGTGGTACGCGTACCCCCAGGGGTACGGGAAGAGTTTGGTGGGGGTATGCGTTGCACCGGAGTTTGGTGGGGATATGCACTGCACCGTGCTTAGCTGCACCTAATTCTACGTTCTCATGAGTATGAGGGGTACTCAGCGTTACAAAAATTATAGAAGGGGTACACATATGTCAAAAGTTTGGGAAACACTGTCCTAGGGTAATAAAAATTAAAAGTTGATGAAAATATAGCGTTCTTGCAGTATCTCAGGAAATACTGTTATTGTTGTTGTTGATGAGAGTGCTGGACTACAGAGAGAGGAGAAGTGCCAGCTTAATGGCTGTGTGACCTATGTCTTAGTCACACCGGGTTCCACACTTAGAACGGCCTTGTGCTTGGTTTAGCGCACTGCTATTGCTGTCTCACAATGCTTAATAATTTTTGAACAAGGGTCCTGCGTTTTTATTTTTCATCGGACCTCACAAATTATAAAGCTGGTCCTGGAGTGAGAAATTGGGAATAATAATAATAATAATAATAATAATAATAATAATAATAATTATGTGCCCAAAGAGATGTCTGTGAGCTCCCTGGGCTCTGCCACAGCCCACGTTCCCCTCCTTCCACCACTGAATTCTGCAGACATGAGAACTGCCACAAGACATTCATTTTTAATGACTTGTTATGGGCTTCTTAGCAATATATCTTTGGGCATTAAGGTGTGGAGTCGGGAACTTAAAATGATTGATGTCTTTGCTTCACACAAGGGGTCTCGCATACTTACCTAGCACTAGAAATCCACTTGGGAAATTTATGGGCGCTCTTGGCAGCCTAAGCGGCCATCAAATATTAATCAAAAATATGTAATAACTAATATATACTTAAAGAATTGAGGAAAATTAATATTCAAGGGAAGCATTCAGGGACCCATAAAAATAACAAATGCTAAAGGGACGGGTTCAGAACTCACCCTGCTCTCACACCTGCTTTGAGATTCTGGGTCTGCTGGCCGATCCTCAGATGCCGAGGAAGGAAGGGGGCTTCTTGCTTACTCCATTGGCCTGATCTCCTGTTAAGGAAAGGAGAAAACTACTTCGACATAGCATTTGTATGCCCCACAGCACTGTCTTCGGAACGTCTTTCTCACGGCACCAAACATCCCCGATCGGCAACCAATTTCTTAAAATTATAGTTTACATTCGATATTATTCTGTATTAGTTTCAGGTGTACAGCAAAGTGGTCAGAAAATCACGTACTTTACAGAGTGATCCACGGGCTAATTCAAGTACTCACCTGGCCCCCTACTTAGTTATTATGATGTTATGGACAATATCCCCTATCCTGTAAGTCACATCTCTGTGACTATTCTGTAACTACCAGTTTGTACTTCTTAATCCTTCCACCTTTCCCAGCCAACCTCCCAACCCCTGCCACTCTGACAACTGTCAATATGTTCTTTGAATCTATGAGTCTGTTTCTATTTTGTTTATTTTGTTCATTAGATGCCACATGTTTGTGAAATCATGTGGTATTTGTCTTTCTTACTTAGTTCACTCAGCACAACACTCTCCAGGTCCATCCCAAACTGTCGCAAAAGGTAAGAGTTCCCTCCTTTTTATGGCTGAGTAATATTCCATTGTGTAGTGTACCACAGCTTTTTGACCCACTTATCTATTGATGGGCACTTGGGTTGCTTCCATATCCTGACTATTGTAAATAATATGCAACCAACCCTTTTGGGGGTTCTCTTCTGGCAGCCCCCTTGAAGCTAGACTGTGTCTTAGCTCTCTTCATATTTTCAACACCTAGGACAGTGGCTCTACAAAGTATTAGGTGGAATCACGATATTTCCATTTCTGTTGATCAAAAAATGCACCAATATCTATTTTACGTGGTTCAACTTAAAAAATGCTAAAACTCCCCAGCCAGTATGGCTCAGTTGTTGAGTGTCAACCTATGAACCAGGAAATCTCGGTTGGATTCCTGGCGGGGCACATGTCCAGGTTACAGGCTTGATCCCCAGTGTGGGGCGTGCAGGAGGCAGCTGATCAGTGATTCTCAACATTGATATTTCTATCTCTACCTCTCATTTCATCTCTGAAGTCAATAAAAATATATTTATTTAAAATGCTAAAACTGGACCTAACCTTTTTAGGAGGAATTTTTAATTAGAACTGAAGGGCCGCCACAGTGCAGGCTGGACAAACTCCCACAATTCCCGGTTTCAATGACTAGAACTTCTGATTATCTTATAGGCAGCAGGCAAACGTCCAGTAGTTTGTTGGTGAAGTCTCATGTTGCCTTCAGCCAAAATAAAGCCGAGTAAAATGGACCTGCCCGGGGATTGGCAAAGTCCGTTCCATTGTCCCCAGTTGCTGCTTTTGGTTGACAACTTCTGTAGCGCTTTCTTCCCGCTCGTGCTTTTGATCTTCAGCTCATTCTTACCAGCACCCTTGCCAGCTCCGCTTACTTTGGCAGCACTGGGCGCCCAGAGAAGTGAAGTGATTTATTTTTGTTCTGCCATGTGCGGCCCTCCCGATATCACCCACGGAGAGACAGGGAGGCCCGGTTTCAGCGGGGACGCTCGCTAATCCCCACCGAGGAGCGGAGAGCGGCAGACCGAGTGCTTGGAAAGGACTGGTTCGCTCGGGTGCTGGACCACCGCGGCAGTTGCTGGTCTCTTCTGTTGTTGTGAAAAATCAGGAGCAGAGCCTGTCACTTGTCATCTGTTCTTCGAGTGTAACCAACTTTTCTTCCATGGGCCATTTGGTGTGCCTGTGAATGATGGCTCCGGCTAAATGACACCGTCCTGATGGTGGGGTAAACAGAAGCGATGCTGGAACAGGCTGCTTGGATGCAGCCTGCGCTTTCAGAGAGCGGCTGAGAGGGCCTGCGGTGGAGAGGCGTGTGCAGTGTGCCTGCGGGGCCGGGCCTGCAGGCGCCCTTCTGTGCTCCCTGAGCTCCTGGGGCCGCCTCCAGGCTATCTGTTCACACTCGCTTGAACTGGAGTTCACACATGCCTGAAATTTCAATCTCCTTGAGCTCAACACCCTCATTTCCTTAGCCTCTCTGAGGCTAAGAGAGGCCACGTCGCTGGGCCTAGGTCCGTGGTTGGTAAACTGCGGCTCGTGAGCCACATGCGGCTCTTTGGCCCCTTGAGGGTGGCTCTTCCACAAAATACCATGGCCTGAGCGTCTGTTTTTGAAGAAGTGGTGTTAGAAGAAGTTTAAAAAAATGTGGCTCTCAAAAGAAATTTCAGTCGTTGTACTGTTGATATTTGGCTCTGGTGACTCATGAGTCTGCCGACCACTGGCCTAGGTCACAGGGCCAGTGCTGGCAGAGACAAAATGAGAACCAACATTCCTGCCTTCTAGTTATGTGCGCCCCTTGGACTCTGTTATGCATATATCCCCGTATTATTTCCTGTGTTCTCAGGTGCCATCTTCTTAATAATGGCTGTTCAGTTTTTGCATATCGGAAAGCTCCCTGCTACCATATTCAATGTACACATCAGTTGTAAAGCTTAACTTAAAAAGATTGAAATGGGGGAAATGCATTGAGAGGTAGTGGGGAATACTGGGTAAAAAGGCAAGTTCTGGGTTTCAGGAAGACTGGGCTCCAATTGCAGTTCTATGTCTCACTTCTGATCCTGGACAAGCTATTCTCCGTGTCTCAGAAGGACTGGTTTAGGGCTAAAATTAGTACCTACTCCAGGGGTTGATGTGATGAGTAATTGAAATGATGCACATGAAACACTGGCCACAGGTCCCAGCACATGGTCAGTGTGCAGTAAGTCTGGACTATAACTGTTGTTTGTATGTGTGTTTGTGAACACATGTTGTATCCGTGTGCAGGGAGGTGGGGAAGGAGAACCTCAGAGGTGGTAGCAATGCCGTTTGGGGGATGGTTGCCTGGTTCTCTGTGACAATTTGCCTGTGAAGATATTTTCTGAGGCAATACTAAAATCTGTCTATTGATAGATAAACTAGTTTTTACATTTTTCTTTCCTTTTAAGAAAGCATCCTCTTTCAAAGTTTACTAAGAATTAAAGGAGATAGAACTATCTCCTTTGTTGCAAAGTGCAAGAAAGTGCCTGTGTGTGTGTGTGTGTGTGTGTGTGTGTGTGATCGATCGATCGATCGATAGATAGATAGATAGATAGATAGATAGATACTAAAGGCCCAGTGCATGAAATTCATGCACAGGCAGGGTCCCTGGCAGCTGCCAGCTGCTGGCCGGGGCGCCTCCTTTCCCCCGGCCACCTGCCACCACTGCCCTTGGCCACACCCCCTGGTGGAACTCCTGGTCAAGGGAGCAATTTGCATATTAGGCTATTATTATATAGGATCTTTGCTTTGCACATATCTGGTGTATTCTAACTGCTCAATAAACATCAGCAGCTCTCATCATTATATAGAATCAATTGTGGGGTTGCATGAGAGATAAAAGAACAAAATAGAATCAGTTTGCAAACAGCATTGGTTCATCTGTCTGTGTGGCAGATTCATTTCCAAGCATCCTCACAATCCGTTTGGGAGCAATAGGGATACATGCTTTCCATTGTACAGGTGGAGTAGCTGAGAGGCTGAAAAGTGACATCACCAACAGGTGGTGACCCCAGGAGTCAGGGCCAGAACCAGGTCTGGAATACAGACTTCCTGACCCCTGACCCAGGTTCCCTTCTGCCGGGCAGCCTCCCCTGGGAGGCTGGAGGGACCAGGGAAGTGTCTGTTTCAGGCCTCTTTTGGTTGCCCTTGGACATTTATCATCTATTGACTGAATGTTGACCCAAAACACACTGATTCCTGAGGAGACCTTACAGGATGTCCTGTTGAGACTTTTTCTTCAGTTTTGTCAGTGCTTTGCTGGCAGATTAAAATTCAGTGGATCCCATTTGTAGGAAGTCTGATAAAATATTCTCATCTCAATTGCAAACAATCTCTCCATCTGCCCCTTGGCTGAGAGGATAGGACTCAGACACCCTCGCAAGAGGGGTGAGTGCTACCAGGCAGAAGGAGATACAGGAAACAGCAAGGGTTTGTGTTTGGACTACTGTCTGATGGTTCTGATTAGCAGCTCTGTGAAGCAGCTGGTTTTTCTCCACCAAATTGACTGAATCTGCCTAAAATTACTTTTGCTTATTATTTGATATCTTATAGATGCACCTCTAAATAAAAATCTAAATTACAGAGATCTGTAAGGGAAACAACAGATTTGGGGTCGGGCTGTGGAGCATAGATGGGCTATGGAATGGAAAGGTTGCAGGCTATAGGAAGTAAGATCAGAAAAGCTGATGGAAAAGGTGACACTATATATAAGAGACATTGAAGAAAGTCAGTGCCATCCACCCAAGAAGGCATTTATAATACCCACCAAACCAAAGCAATGCTTTGGGGGTGAATAGAAAATTGACAAGGCATGATCTTAGGTTTGAACTGGAAAGAGAAACAGTTCTTTATTCAGTAATTGCTGTAAGTGCCTACTATGTGCCAGGCACTTTGCTGGATCCTGGAGATATACGGTCAACAAGAAAAGCATGGAGCATACCCTCTTGAAACGTAATCTTAGTGGGAGGGAGCAGCAAGGGAAATGTGGCCACAGTTTGGGATAACTCCTAAGAAGGAGTAAGGAGGGGATTGTGATAGAGAGTATCATGGAGGTGGGATGGTGCTATTTCAGATGCCCTGGAGAAGAGCATTGTAGGAAGAAGAAATTTCAAATGCAACGATCTGAGAAGAGACTTCTTGGCACATTCTAGAAACTACCTGAAAGATTACATGGATGGACTAGGAAGAAAGAGGATAAAGACAAAACAGGAATCTAGAAGAGAAATGACAATGATTGGACTAGGATGTGGCAATAGGATGGAGAAAAGATGATAAGTTCAAGATCTTTGGGGTGGAGCATGGAGAGGGGGGAATCAATGACCTTGATAGCCTTGGCTGAGGAATTAGATATGGGAGTCAACACCCAGGTCTTTGGATTAAGAACTTGGTATATGGTGGCACCACTCACCAACCATGCCAGAAAATTCAAAGAGGGAGGATTATCTTTGCAAGGGGTAGAATAAAGAATTACATTTGGGAATATCCAGGTGGACATGCTAAACACATTTGGTTAGTTATGTTGGTCTGGAGCTCAAGAGAGGTCTGGATGGAAGCATGCATTTCTGTTGATACAGAAATTTAAAAAAAGATAAGAAAAGTGCTATATGTATTTAGAGAATGAAGCAATTAATTCAGACTAGGGATTTATAGATGATTTTAGGGACATGCCAAGTTCAGCAAAGACCATAAGCAAAAGAACAGAGAGTGGAGAGAGAATTAGAGAAATGCATTTCTTTGGGTGATAAAAAGAAAAGGATGATGATTAGTGATATATAATGTGATGATGATTAGTAAAGGGCTATACTTCTAAATCCTTCCCCAGAGAAGTGAACCGGGAGAAGAGAACAAGTAGGGTCTGCTTCATCATTTAGAAAATGAATATTCAAGCCACAGATTGAGAAAAAAGATAGATATGTGGCAAAGATTTCATATCCATAGTATAAAAAGAACTCTTCAATAAGAAGACAAACACACACACACACACACACACATACACACACAATAGAAAACAATTGGGCAAAAGTCTTGAACATACATGGCACAGAAGATCATGTACAAACAGCAAGAAGCAGATGAAAAGCCTCAAGTCATCAAGGAAATGCAAATTAGTGAGCTGCTCCTCCACATACAGGAAAATGGCCAAACCCAAAAAGACTCAGTACCACGTGTGAGCTTATGGAGCAAACAGGATCTCTATGTATTTGTTGGTTGGAGTATAAACAACCCAACCACTTTGCAGAACTATTTGGTAGTTCCTTAAAAAGTTGAACATGCATCTATTCTATGACCCAGAAGTACTAAACTCAAAGTATATAGCAAGAAAAATGAAAGCATAAGTGCACAAAAATTACTTTTACCAAAATGATAGCAATTTTAGTCTTAATAACCAAAGATTGGAAACAGCCTAAATTTCACCAACAAGACAATGGGCGAGTGGTAGTCTATCCATGTAACAGAGTACTTGTTCAACAGTATAAAGGAACAAACCACTATAAATGCAACAATACTTCAAAACACTATTTGAGTGAAAGAAGCCAAACATTAAAGAGTACATGCTCGCCCTAGCCTGTTAGTTGATAAAGCATTGGCCTGTAGACTGAAGGGTCCCGGGTTTGATTCTAGTCTAGGGCACATGCCCGGATTGCAGGCTTGATCTCCAGTAGAGTGCATGCAGGAAGCAGCCAATCAGTGATTCCCTCTCATCATTGATGTTTCTATCTCTCTCTCCCTCTCCCTTCCTGTCTGAACTTGAATCTATCTTAGCAGGTCCTAATGGTCTTGCTTTCAGAGTAACATACATGGTCTCAGCCCACAGCTTCTCAGTTGATTTGTATTCATATGGACACGTTGCTGAATTAGAGACATGAAATTGTTTTTGTGGGTACAGTTTAATACAACCTATGTTAATATAGCTCTGACTGTATGCTAGGCCCTGGGGGTGCTGTGTTTCCTCAAGTGGCCTGTTGGCTGCCCAGGGAATAAGCATTTCAGCTTCTGTTTCTCTGGTTTCCTCCACGATATGGCTTTGCTCTTCCCTTGCTTGCTCACAGGTTGATGTCCGCACAGAGTGGATGCTGAATGAATATGTGGTGAATGAATGGGTGAAGAAATGAATAATGAATATCAAGTGTGTGACCCTCTAGGTGAATATAGGAATTCAATATCTAATTTCTTTTTAAAATAAATTTACCATATACCTGACTTTTTAAAATTAAAACAAACAAACCAACCAACAAAGCAACAACAACAACAAAAACCCACACAAATATCACCAGTTTATCTTCACTCTCTGTAAATAAAAGGGTGGAATAGGGAAAAAGATGTAGAAAATAAAATGGCCTCGTTTTCTGTCCCTTTTACTGCTGATGTGAAAGGCCAAACTGACAACAACTGGTCGAGTGGTTAGACTTGGGATTATTAAAAAACATTTTGCAAGAAATGAGCTTGGCTTATATGAACCAACAATGAGATAACCTACTCTGATAAGAATGACAGCAACAGTTGAAATTTCGGGGGTGGGGGGGAGGGGGAACATGAACCAAAACAAGAACCACAAAAATCCCTTCCAATCTCAAAGGCAATGGGAAATAGAGGAGATTAAAGTTAGCCGCAGATGCCAACAGAGAGAGCTTTTGGAAGATGTGTTTTGTGAAGCTCTTGTTATCTAAGTTTACTGACTGCCAGCATTTTTTTTTAACCTGGCAATAAAGTGGCAAAAGGAAGCCTTCCGTGACTTCAAATCTAGAATACAGCTATAGAAATAAGACAGAATTAAACTGGCTCAAGGTCCTTTCCAGCACTATCACCAGGCCAAAGCCTGATGGTGAGAAAGCCTTATTGGTCTCGAGGTGAAAAATACGGGGTCTATAGGAGCAGGTTCCAAGTGAATAGATATTAGGAATGGCCAAGGGTGCAAGGTCCTGTTGGGTGCAGGGCAAGAGCGTGGTGTGGTGGGCTCCCGAGCATTTCTGGCTGTTGGAGAGCAGGGCCGACACAAACACCATTTTGGGAAACGTGTTTCCCAGCACGGCTTCCTGTGCCTTCTCCATCTGCTCCAGAAGCATTTATTCTGGGCACCTTGACAGGAGGCCTCCAAATGAAAAGGGAAAACAACAGCAACAAAAAAGTGCATTTTTTAACTCATCTCCAGATACCTACAGCTCAGGGATCTGAATGCAAAACACTTATCTCGTGACCTCTCCTGCCTCCTGCAAGAGGAGGACAGGACAAGAAAAATAAGACTATTAAAACAACCATAAAGGCACCATCTTGTTCCCTGGCTGTCCCTATTTGCTCTTTATTTGAAAGGGGAGTGGGGGGTGGGGGGAAAGAAACCTGGTATTTAAACCAATGTGCCGACAGTTTGCTTTTATTTGATTTGCACTTCATTTGCATGAATAAAAAGTAGAACGGAGAGTGTTGTGACTTAACAGTCATATAAAAGCTATTACAGGGCCTTGATCATTAGCTTCTTTATCATAGGGCGGCTGCATCTAGCTTTTAATCACCAAATGTCATTGAAAACATTCCCCAAAGCTATGGAGATTGACAGAATAGACGGGTCCCTTCACTGGGGAGCATGCTGAGTCAACGGCAGACTGTAGAAGCCACCAGATCCCCAGATGGAGAGAAAAGTGAAGGCTGGATAAATTAGAGCGTCTACTCAGTCAAGGACAAAGGGGGAAGGGCTGTGTCATCCATTAGAGCTGGGGACCAGGGATAGAGAGGAGGAAGCCCTCTGCTTTCCTTCTCCCAAGGAAGCTCCCCCATCCTGCTCCTTTCCCAGGAGGGGACCCAGGAATCTGTGGGGCTCACCTGGGGTTCTGCCCAGTAGGGAGGGACCCAGAAAACCTCTCCTCAATATGACCAAAGGTGGTGAGGCCATCCAGGTGTGATTAGGGTAATAAGGCAGAAGGTAGGGTGGGGTCTGTGCAAGTATCCGAATCTACCTTAAGGACAATGGTCAGCAAATGTGTGAGGCTTATAAAATTTCAGTGGGTGCCCCATTATCATTCTAAACCATTTACCCTTCTCAGCAGAACTGCCTTGGTTTTGTCTTTCATGGGTACAAAAACTGATAATAGCATGAGGTGTTATTTCTTCCGGAGGGTGTTTATGTTGTAATAGGGATTGAAACCTGCCCTCAGGAATCGCCAGGACAGTGGGTAGAGAAAGACTTGAGCCAGGGGAGAGAGGTCTACTTGGAAACTCTGAAGTCCCACTCAACATAGATAATTGCCTCGCTTTTTAGGAGCCAGGAATGTATACTGATAAGTGGCTGGATTTCTAGATTAATTAGTAATAATTGCTTAGGCTATGAGTTTAGCAGCATGTAACAAATTCAGAATAACAGTGGCTTAAACAGAACGCAAATGACTTTCTCATGGAATAGTCTGGAAGAAGGCGCTCCACGGCCCATATGGTGGTTTGCTCTTTGAGACCAATCCACATTCAAATCTCACATTCCTTTGAGGCCTGTTTCAGCCTTAACCTCATCCCCTACCCCCACCACCACCACAAAATGAAGTCCTTCATCAAGCTTGTCTTGAGTACCAAATGACCTTCCCTTTATTTTTTCATTTTACCCACATACTGTGTCTGCTCTCTGGTCCACACAATCAGGTACTTGTTTTTGTGTCACCATAAAGTTATTTCTCTGATATCTTTCTCTTCCAACTATTTCCTAAGCCCCCCAAGAGTTCTAGCCCTGGCTGTGCCATTCACTAGGAGGTATAATGAGAATGTAAATACGATCTTGCAGCATTGCTATGGGCAAGGGTAGTCTTCAAAAAGCTGCATTTAACAACTGGCTCACGAAAGAACTGGCCAATCAAAATGGGCAATGGCTGCAAATATCTGGAATATCTGTACCATGCCGATGACTGCATATTAGCTCTGGTTGTAAAACACACACACACACACACACACACACACACACACACACAATGGGTGAACTTCTCCCTAAGTGCATAGCATGACAAACATTCCAGGCATTGTCTCTTAGCTGCCTGGAAGCCTGGCATATTCTCATATATTTGGCAGGTACTTAATACATCTCTGAATAATAGATGAATGAGTGGATAATCAATAGGATACATTCCCCCAGCCTCCCACAGGTGGATGTCAAAACTTGCCTGTTTGCTCAGTGGTTAGAGTGTCAGCCTGAGGAGTGAAGAGTAATGGGTTTGATTCTGGTCAAGGGCACGTAACTCCATTGCAGGCTCCATTCCCACCGCAAATTGGGGCATATGGGGGAGGCAACCAATCAATGTGTGTTTCTCACATCGATGTTTCTCTTTCTCTCTCTCTCTCTCTCTCTCTCTCTCTCTCTCTCTCTCTCTCCCTCCCTCCCTCCCTCCCTCCCTCCCTCCCTCTCTCCCTCCCTCTCCTTTCCACTTTCTCTAAAAATCAATGGGGGGAAAATATCCTTGGGTGAGGATTAACAAAACAAAACAAAACAAAACAAACAAAACTAGTAGTTTCCTATTTTGGTTGAATGTTGTTACCCTGGGCCATCTCTGTGATTATTTGGTGTTAAGAGGCATCAATGGACTGAATTCTCCTACCATACCTAACTTTGATTCACACATTTGAACACAAAGCGATACGATCACGCTGCACCTTCAGAGAGATGGAGACTGGGGACTTGAAATCAAGCTAAGGAAGCTGGCGAGGCAAGTCTAGTCTCAGCTTTCCTAGGTCCCCTGGCTTAGGGGAGGCGATGGGTTTACTGCTCTGCACAGCCCCGGGAATGGGCTGGCTGCCTGAGGGCTCTGTGTGGCGATTCTCCAAGGGGTGCTGCAGCTCCTGGAATCACGCAGTGGATCGGCCTTGGTTGCCTCAGAGCCCACCACCTACCTGGCACTCAGAGCCTGTTGCAGAACATTCTTTTTGCCCTTCTGTTTCATCTTCCATTGCGATCACGCGACAGCTGCATGAACACATGGAGGATGCTTGGCAGCTGCTAGACACAGATGCTGGGCTCTGTAATGCACTTTCCCCCTCTGCTGCTTCTGAGTGCTTCTCTGGCTGCCTGGATGTCTTCGTTCCTGCCTGTGGGAGGGGTGTGCTCCGAGAGCTGCCGGGTGTGAAACCTTAGGGGATTGGTGCTGCTGAGCAGGCAGGGTTGGGGGATCCTTAAGCTTGTCTTTGCCTTTTTCACACTCAAGTGTCAGTTTTAACTGTTCCCTGTGGGTGAGAATGATGTCAAGCTGGCCTGGAGGGGGAGGAGGGATAATGTTGGGGTGCCTTTTTCTCTGTACCCTGCCTTTATCCTGGTGCTTAAAATGTCCTCCTTGCTTTCTTGCCTCTGACTTGCCCCTCTCCTCCCACCTTCCGTGGGGCTTACCAGAGTGATTTTCTGATAACCAAATCTGACCACATCTCCGATAAAATCTGAACTTAGTGTGACTAAAAGGCCCTTCATGACTCATCTCTGCCGCAGCCACAACTGTTTTGACTGGAACAAATCAGCTGTTTCTTAACTCGGTCTTACACTTGTGTTTACTCAGCCTAGGAAATCCTTCCTTCCTCTTCCTGTCTGCTCACCTGGTTCATTTTGTCTGCACCAGAGAGATATTTCTAGGGTCTTCTCTTCTAGGCGTAGCCTCTCCCTGGGCCTGATCCTTGTTGGATCAAACTGAGGAAGTGGCCGACAGAACCATTAACGTATAGAGATAGCCATTCAGGCAAAGTTGCTGATTAATCAGCCTACTGTGTGCCAGGTGCTGGGAACAAACGTGAACAGCACCAGTCCTCAATGAGTTCATAAACTGTTGGGCAGATGGATGAGAAAGCACACGATTAAATAAGGAAATGAACTTTAAGATGGTGGTAAGGAAAGGATGCTACAGAAATTAGATGCTCTCCCTTTGTACTCCTGTAACATCCTAAATTCCTTCTTTTATAATAGCTCTGTAACACTTAGTGTGTTTTCATTTTGTCTCTCCAACAACATCTGAGTTTCTTGAAGGCAGAGACTGTATCTTACTCAAGTTGTATTCCTCCTGCCCACCCAGTGCCCAGCAAAGGATTTAAGAAATGTGTGTGGGACAACAGCACTTGAATGATGGTGTCCACATGGGGATGGCCACTGTGTGTCTGTCTGTCCAGGTGAGCGGCAATCCCAAGGAAGTGGCCCGGAGTCCCCCTGGGTTGAAGAACACATGAGAAATGAGGAAGCTTGTAGAAAAACAACATTCTATCTTGTTTTAAAAAGTGAAAAGTTGCCAAAACCGGTTTGGCTCAGTGGATAGAGCGTTGGCCTACGGACTTAAGGGTCCCGGGTTCGATTTTGGTCAAGGGCATGTACATTGGTTGCAGGCACATCCCCAGTAGAGGGTGTGCAGGAGGCAGATAGTCGATGATTCTCTCTCATCGATGTTTCTATCTCTCTATCCCTCTCCCTTCCTCTCTGTGAAAAAGCAATAAAATATATATATTTTTTAAAAAAGTGAAAAGTTATCTTTTCAATAGGGTCATTGGGCCTGGAGTTGGAGAACCACTGTCTGTCTACTTGTCCCTCATTTTCTCTCTCTCTCTCTCTCTCTCTCTCTCTCTCTCTCTCTCTCTCTCTCTCACCCTCTTTGCTCTACTTTTGATCAGAGAAAGTATCCATTAAAGAAATGTGCACATTACTTGCAAGTAATATATAGTTAAAATAAATTGATTTTTACATCTGCATTGCAGAGAAATTAGAAAACTCTGACAAGATCTTGAGCAATCCCATCTCCCAGAATTTACCAAATTGCTGCTGTGGAAGTGTTGGTGGATATCCTTGCAGACTTTTTTTCTACGTGTTTGTATGGAGGAGTGTTAGGCTGCCTGAGTCTGAATCCTGGTGTTCCCACCTGCTAGTAGCTGAGTGACCTAGGCCAGTGGTCGGCAAACTGGCTCGTGAGCTGCAGTTTGCCGCTCTGTTGACTAATGAGTTTGCCGACCACTGCTAGACTAAATGTTACCGTGTAGTTGGAACCTGTGAGGATTAGGCAATTGTGGCATATTGTGTGCAAAGAAGTAAAGGGTAGTATATGACAGTGGTTGGCAATCTCTTTAGTTAACAGAGCAGCAAGCTGCAGTTTGCCGACCACTGACCTAGGCCATGTTGCTTATCCTCTCTGGGCTTCTTTGTGGCTCAGTAGAGCTCACAAGAGACTCGGCGCACAGTGCTGTTGTGAGAATGAAATAGTCTATCACGTGCATATAACAATCCCTGGTGCATAGTAAGCATGAATTCATTGAATAAACAAATATTTATTAAGAGCCTATTTTGTGCCAGGTATTTTTCTAGATATCATTTAACAGCCAAAAGATCCACTGATGTTATGCAGCTTTGATTCTGGTTTAGCCACTAAATACATTAACTAGTTTTGTTACTACAAAGAGTAACAAATATCATATGATATATTGTATGGAATCTGCTCTTTTCATTTACAACATCTTGCTATGTGTTATAACATTTTTTTCTGTGTCATAAAACCTTACATTATTACTGTAATAGCAAAACAATATTTCAGTGACTGGATATCATACTTTATTTAATAATCTTTTGCTAGACATTGAAGTAGTTTCTAATATTTCATAATTTTAAAGACCAGTGTGATGAAAACCCTTATGTACACATCTTTATGCACTTTCCTGGGTATTCTGTTAAGTCTATAATGGTTAAGATATACAGTTTTAAGAGTGGAATTACAGTGGAGGCATTTATGCACCTGTATCAAGCTTTTGGTAGACGTAGCCTCCTAAAGGGGTCATGTACCAGATTGCAATCCCCAGTGCTATGGGAGAGAGCCCCTTTCTCCACACCCTCATCTCAAACAATACTGAACTTCTAAGTTCTTTCTAAACTTTGCATATGAGAGCAAAAACAATATGTCATTTTTAATTTGCATTTCTTTAAGTTCTAGTAAAGCTGGTTTTTAATGTATACATTTCATGGGCTATTTGTCTTTTTTATTTTGTGAGTTGATCATTGTGTCCGTATAAGTCTTCATCCTGACTTTGATAAAATGATCTAGGATATAGATTTAGATTGACTAGCCTTTTTCTGTGAAAGACCTAGACCTGGGTTACACCTTGTGAGGTAATGGTTTCAAGGGACATGTACTCACCTTCTCTGTTATATATTTGCATTTTTCACTAAAAATGTCTAATGTGTTACAAATTTGACTTTTCCGCACTTTGGCAGTGATGCAGTTTTAATGCTAATGAGCCACATTTTTGTATAGCCATCCCAGAGAGACCAGTGGACAGGTCACATAAACTGAAAGTGGTATCCGGCTGTGCGTAATGGGTGTATGAGTTGGCGCACACCTGTATTTTCCTCTGTGGTAGGTGTGGCATATGTGCACATGTGTGTTAGTCTATGCATATGTCTCTTTGTTGAGCTGAGGTCAGGGAACCATATGTGTATTCTGGGGTCACTGTGAAGTCACACAAGTATCTTCGTATTCCTGCAACCTGAATCTATTTCCTGAGGAACATTTAGTTTAAAATTTGCTTCTTTTAAGAGAACTGTGCTAATCCTTACCCATCCTCAGATTACTTCCCTAACTCTGAACTTCCTGAGCACATGTATGCTGTATCTAAACTTGTTCATGCATTACAAAAAATGTGTCCTCAGTATAACATTTATAGTTTTTCTCATATGAGAACCCTCTGCCTTTGACTATGACCATCTAGAAATGAGATTCCAGGTGTCATCACAGCCCCTCAAAACAGAGCATTCATGGCTACTCCACCTTTATGAGATGGAGGAGACCGCTACATGATATGATAGCTAGCAATGAAACAAGACCAAGATGTCTCCTTCTCTTGTCAAAGTTCCTCTTTAGTCATGGGTCTCTGGGTCTCCCTCTCCCAGTCTTTGAACCTTTCCCTAAAGTAGCCACTGAATATTTCACTTCCTTTTCAGAGACACTTAGCTCTCCTCTGGATTTTTCAGTCCAAGGCATCCACTAATTCGAATACACTGGAGAACCAGCATTTAAAAAAAAAAATAAATAAGAGTGAAATCTCTTTCTATGGGAGAATGTACTGCTCAAAAAGTAAGGTTTTCTCCAAGTTGTCCCATCAAGCTATTTCACTAGGACTTTTGTCTTTTCAACCAATTTGATGACTTCCATTCACTTTGTGTCCTCTCTCAGCTCCCTTTGCTCCCCATGCTCTCCTTCTGGCCTGCCCTCTGACTGCCTAGCTCTCCTGTCTCTCCAGGCATCTCACCCTCACCTCTTGCACTCAGACCTGCCCTGCTGAGGCCGCTGCCTGGCGGGGCATGGTGCCTGTGATGACTAAAAATAGGCATTGTATAAAAGAACGGTGGGACCCAAATAAAGTCTGAAGCAGGAAATATAATGATCCTCCAAAAATATGGTTCTGATGCTTCCACAGGAGCCCCGTCTCTGCTTCAAAGCACTGAGCTATCTTTATTTTTGCATTCAAACTATCTTTTGGGGCCAGGTTTCCTTCATAACACAGCTTATTGCCCAACGGATCCGAAACCCTAGGGAGTTTATCTATAGTTAGGTGTGCATGTGTGTTTTTTCTTCCTTTCCAGTAACTGTGGGTCGGAGGTATTCCAGCCATTATTAACCAAAGGACTACTCGGTTTTATGACATCTAATCAGGTGGATGTCCCACTGGGAGAACAGATTGTGTCCCTCTTTTTCCCTCTGGACAGAGGAGATAAAGAGATAAAACTCATAGGCTGTTTTATTTTTTGTGGAAAAAAAAAAAATCAACAGCTTGGTCCTCTGTGAGATCTTCACGTGAGCCTGTCAGGCATGGCAGCCTGGGCTTCATGGGAGACACCCAAGGGCTTGTGAGTGGGATGCTTTGTCCTCTGAATGGCTGGGCTTCATCTGGTCCAGAAACATTCTTGTTCAAGGTCATCTTGGGTCCTGGTGATTCAGATAAATGTGGCAGAATCTGAGTGTGCTGTCCTCAGATGTCTTCACTGCCCTGAGTAAGTTAATCTTGGGTGGAATTAGAGAAGACCCCTGGGTTGCAAATACTGGGCCAATAAATAACTTCCCCGAGCTTCCATTTTCTGTTACATTTTCTTCTATTTTTTTGGACCTAATAATGCCTTCCTTGTCCATTTTCCTTCCCCTGGTAAGACCCCAGACAAAGGGAGCCAGTGAAACACCCAGCTCCATTCAAAAGCCAGGTACTGTTGGGGCCTTGGCTACAATGTGACCTGAGCATCCTAGACTTCCCTTTGGCCCATCATACTGATCAGAGCCTCTATGGGAACCCTTCTTCAAGCTATATGTCCTTTCACCCATGTCACCTCTTGAGACAGCTATTGTCTTGAAGTAGGATTGCCTTTTGTGTGTCCTGAAAGTTTCTCCTTCAAACCAGGAGATGTCCCCTGGGCTTAGAGCTTTTGGGTTTGTGAACAAAACTGTTTCCACTCTGCCTGCACTTTTCATGGCTGGATAAGTTCCCCTCCTATTCCCTCAAGTATGTCCCTGCAGTATGACTAGGTTGAATTCTTTCAGGCTATCTCCATACAAAGTAAGTCCATCACTATGATCATTGTAGATTCCACTTGAATGCCATCGTCCATTGGCATTTCTATGTGTGCCTCTGCCACTGTCTTGTCTTCCTCACCTGGAGGCCCTCAGAGGGCAGAAACCTTTTTCAGTAGCATCTCAGCCCTGTGCCTGTCATGAACTATGCCTTGAGAAACACTCAGGCAATTAATTTCTGGTGAAGAATTTATGGCTGAGGACCATAAGGCACATCAGTCAATTCCAGTGGCTCTGGTTCATCACATCTCAGAGCTCAAGGAACCTCTAGGAAAAAAACCCAGTGCCACCCAAACTTGGGTAAGAGAGAAGGGAGAGAGATTTCAGAGTGAGATGCAAGAGGCTCAGAAAGCTACCCTATAAGCCAACAAGGCCAAATAGTTCTTTGATTTAAAACATATTCCCTGTTAAGATCAGGAGCCGCACAGGTTCTGGGGCTGGATCACTGGGCTTGAATCTTGATTTTCTAGATGTTTGACTTGACCTCTTTGTGCCTCAGTGGTTGTTGTTTTTGTCTGTAAAATGGATGGGATAATATCGTCTGCCTAACAGAGTTGTGTTGTGGAGAAAATGGTTTAATACTTCTGAAGTATTAGAAAATGCCAGGAAAAGAATTGGTGCTCCACAAACAGATAAACCAATGTTCTTGGGAAGGACATGGATAGATTTTACCCTGAAAAACGCCGTTGTGTGAATGAACAGCTGCCTCCCGCTCCCTGCAGGATGCAGGAGAGAGCAGGCGCTCCTGGCAGCACTGGTCAGTGGGGAGCAGCCCCAGGGAGAGCTTTCTGGCCTGAGAGCAGAGGTCACCTTCTCAGAATAAATAATAAAAGTAACAAAGACTATTGAGCACCTACTCTAGACTGGACCCCGTGATGATGCTTGGTTATGATCTAGCTCAGTCTCACAGCAACCTCATGGGAAAGGTGCCGTTTCATTCCTACGGATGAGAAAGCAGAGCCTCAAGGGACTGGTTCATTTGCCCAATATCTCCGGGTTAGCAAGGGTTAGCGTTGAAAGTCCAAGCTTGTGCTCTTAAGCAGTTTCCTCAGGGCAACTTCTTCTTCCTCCTCCTCGTCCTCCTCCTCCTCGTCCTCCTCCTCCTCGTCCTCCTCCTCCTCCTCCCCCTCGTCCTCCCCCTCCTCCTCCCCCTCCTCCTCCCCCTCCTCCTCCCCCTCCTCCTCCTCCTCCTCCTCCTCCTCCTCCTCTTCTTCTTCTTCTTCTTCTTCTTCTTCTTCTTCTTCTTCTTCTTCTTCTTCTTTAATGTATTTTATTGATTTTTTTACAGAGAGGAATGGAGAGATAGAGAGCTAGAAACGTCGATGAGAGAGAAACATCGACCAGCTGCCTCTTGCACACCCCCTACCGGGGATGTGCCTGCAACCAATGTATATGCTCTTGACTGGAATCGAACCTGGGACCTTTTAGTCCGCAGACTGACACTCTACCACTGAGCCAAACCGGCTTTGGCTCAGGGCAACTTCTTATCTTCATTTCCTTTCTCACGTGGGGGTCCTCACTGGGGTGCTGGAGTTTATAGTCTCAGCTAGGAATCTGGCTTATGGGAAGGGTGCTGAATTAGGAGTCAGAAGACCCAGCTTCTGCTCTAGCTCTGCCCCTTACTGTGGTTATCTCTGCTGGGCGACAGAACAGTAACTGGTAAAGCCTGCGCTGCCTACTCAGGATCTATGGTGAGGATCAAGTGTGGACATTCAGTATGTGTTCGGTGAATGAGCGAATCCCTCATAAAGTGTCCACTGAGTACCAATTTAAGTGAGGTGCTGGGTTGGGTTATTTATGGTGAAGAGTGAACTAGGAAGACTAAACCATAGTTCTCGGAGAATTTCCAGCTGCTGGAGGAGGATCCCATCCCTATGTGACAAATGCCAAGGACACACAAATACCAGCATTTTATTTGTGCAAACCATTAGGTCTAATTTTTAAAAGTAAAGGTTGTCACGAAGTAAAATAAAAGAACAAGGGGAATCGAGATTTTTCTTGGCTGCAAAGGCCCCCAAAGAAGCACATTTCTTTGGAAACAACCCAGCGTGTGGCATTTCTTCTTATCCCTTCCTTTTCCAAAGGCTGGCCTTGCTGGGTTTGGAAGGAGAGCCTCGGGATGGAAGGAGAAGCTATCTCCTCAGCACAGAGTTCTCTGCCCCTTTTCCAAAGGGAAGGCAGATTTGGGGAACTGGCACTGCCCCTGCCCAGATGGCAGCCAGCAGCTGGCTCTGGCAAGGGGAAGTTCTCACTCTCTCTCGGCTGCTGGCTGCCCGGCCCCTCTGGTCTCCCCAGCAATGCCGGCCTGGCCATTGGAAAGGAGAGAATGTGAGAGCCCTGCCATGCCAGCAGCTCCTCGCCACCCTGACCTGGCTTCTCTGGCTCTGGCACCCAGGCCTGCAGGCAGGAGCAGAGGGAGCAAGCCCAGCAGCACCAGCCAGCAGCTTCAGCCTCCCTCTTCCTGCCTCAGCTGCCAGCTTGGCCTGCCTGAGCCACACAATGGCCACAGCACCAGGAACAAAGGGTGGTGGTGATTCCAGAGAGAGTGGCCTGGCTAGGCCACCTTAAGCTGGATTGGTTAACGGGCCCCACATGATCAGGCCGGCCCATGGCTGTCCCCTTTCACTCAGATACTGCTCTGTCTCTCCAACAGACCCTACCTGTCCTTGTTTTCTTTACCCTAGGCATATTTCTCTTCCTTCCTCCCTCCCTCCCTCCTTCCCTCCCTCCCTCTCTCCCTCCTTCTCTCCTTCTCTTCTTCCCTCCCTCCCTCCTTCCCCCAACTCTCTCACTCCCTTCCTTCCTTCTTTCCCTTCCATCCTAGGCACTTCTATCCCTGCGCTCATCTACTTGTTATGGTGGGATGTAGTGTTGGCTTCATGATTTGCTAAGAGGAAAGATATCAAGATGAAGAAATTTTGAAGAGCTAAGACACTAACAAAAAAGGAATTCAGGATTCATAGTCTCCCTCCCTCCCTCCCTCCCTCCCTCCCTCCCTCCCTCCCTCCCTCCCTCTCTCCTTCCCTCCCTTCCTTCCTCCCTCTCTCCTCCCTCCTTCTCCTCTCACCATGTCTTCCTCCTACTTCTCTCCTCTTCTTTCTTTCATTCTTCAAACCTTTATTGACCATGCATTCCTGTCAATCCCTTGAGTAGATTCTGGAAGTGCACAGATGTACTATCACTTGGCCTGGCCCTGAGGAGCTCTCAACTCAGTGAGGACATTTGCGCCTGAGATGGGATGAGTCTGTGACAATTAATGACAATAGGATGTGTTAAGTACTATAAAAGCACAGACATTACTAGGAGAGCAGAGGAGAGAGCCATTAATGTCTACCTGACCCATTTGTGGCAAAAGTTAGCTAAGGAGCTGCCACTTTTCAGTTCAGTCGCTCACTGTGCTTCTTATGTTCCTGGGAAAAGGTTTTATGTCTCTAAGTCTGGTTGGATAAATGAAAGGCTTGCTTTTTGTTTCAATTCCTGTTTATGACGGAGGTCCTGAGGCTTTGAATTTGTATTTCCTTTATTCAGTTTATTTATTTTTTCTTTTATGAATAATGCTTTTGCTGTTGTATTCAATAACCTTGTATCCAATCCTATGTTGTCAAGGTTTTCACCCATATTTTCTTTTCTTTTATAAAGTTATAATTTTATAATTACATTTACTTTTAGGTCTATGATTCATTTGGAGGTAATTTTTGTATATAATATGTATTGAGGTTTTGGGGCAAATTGTTTTTTCTTTTGCAAATGGGCATCCAGTTATTTTAGTACCATCTGGAAAGGACTATTCCTCTTCTATTTAATTGCCTTTGCACCATTGTCAAAAGTAAGTTGACTATATTGGTGGGCCTATTGGTAGACTCTTTGAGAAGAGTGTTTTTATGTGCAGTACATTATCTCACTCATTCCCTCTGTGTCTCTGTCTCAAAACAAATGCATTCCTACTGTGTAAATAGCACGCTATGTATAAACTAGAGTTATTACTTGATTAGGCCAGAAAAATAAATTTTAGCAAATCTCAACTAGCGATAACTTTGCCACTGATCGTAGTGAGACTTTTATACTCAGGATATTTTGATCTTGAAGAAATGCTGGTGAGATTCAAGAAGAAGTGTCATAAATAATAATGAGGACCAAGGTGGGGGGAAGACCTGGGATTTTCCTCCTTACCACTCAGATATTTGTATATGCCTTCTGTTCCATTTTACAGTGAAAATATTTCCGGGAGGGTGCAATCAGTGAGAATAACTCTGACAATAACCTATTAGATCACAGGCACTCTAAAGCAAGGTATATCTTCTTTTATAAAAAAGAAGCTCTTCCTGCCCAGCTGGCATGGCTCAGTGGTTGAACGTTGACCTATAAACCAGGAGGTCACGGTTTGATTCCTGGTCAGGGCACATGCCTATCCCCAGTGTGGGACGTGCAGGAGGCAGCCTATCAATGATTCCCTCCCTCCCTCCCTCTCACTTCCTCTCTGAAATCAATTAAAAAAATATAGATATAAAAAAGGAGCACTTCCCATTGCCCCTATAGCAGACAGTAAACAAGTCCTTAGTATTTCCTGTTTACTCCATTACATCAGGTCAAATACAAGGATGACCCAGATGTTTATAATGCCTTAGTCCCCGTTACATTCCTTTGGCTCTTCTTTACCAATAAAAATTATTCTTTTACAGTTTTGGAGTGGAAAGCATGCAAAATGGTGTCTTCGTATTACTCAAATGCTTTCCACCCATGCCGCTCATTTCTAATTTTTCATGGCCTTAAGCCACCATCTGCTGGGAGGGCGGGAAGGACCCTTGCAAGGTTGTCATGCCCTACCCTCCAGCTTCAGGCCTGGCTGCATGTGGGCCCCCAAGTGAGAAGCAGTTTGATCTTCCTCTGAAAAGTTTTCAGAGCTTCGTTCCCATCCTTTGATGGGAAGGCCCGGTTCTTACCTTCAAAGACTGTATTCCTATTGGCAGGCAAGGAGCCTCCATCCATACCGGACCCTCTGGGACGCTTGTACCATGATCATCATTTTGTCTTTGACCAACTTTGCTTCATTTTCTCTTGTAAATCAGTCAAACACTTCAAGTCCAAACACCAACATTGGGGGCAGCTGGTGATTAACCTCTTTCCACCCCAAGAGGTAGCCAGTGTCAGTGACGCTTCCTTTTGAAATAGCCTAACCAGTTTTTAATACACCAAAAAGTCTCTTGCCCATAGCCCTCTGGTCATCTATTTTCCTTAACAGCCTTTTATGAGGGACCTTATCAAGTGCTTGCAAGGAAATCTAAGTAAATTATGTTCCTTGGTTCACCTTTACCTACTATTTCATTAACTTTTTCAGAAACAATATGACATCGTCTTCAACATAATTAAAGGGGTTGGGAGAAAGGGAACTTTAACTACCGATTGACAGTTTCCGTAGTTGCTTAGGCGAGATGGATCACTCCTCATACTCTGGCTCTGCTTGAGGACACTAATTCATTTCCCAGGCTGTCTGGCGAGGTCAGCCACTAGTTCAAGGTGGAAATGACAAGTTTTTAGGCTTTCAAGTGTGCAGTCCTCAGCTCTCCAGAGACCGTGAAGGAAGGAAACCACAAGTTTATCCACGTCTGGCCCAGAGAAAGGAAATGATGGGAGAAACCAAGACGAGGGCAGGGGGCGGTGTGACTGGGAGGGGAGAGCGATCCCGGGAAAGTCTCAGACACTCCCAGACGACTATTTATTTTTTGTTTGACAAAAGGAGGGGCTGATCATAGAACCGGGGAAAACTTTCAGGGTTCCAGGGGAGACAGGTGAGGCCAGACTGCAAAGGTGGGAAGAGGCTGGCAGAAGGAGAAATACAGAGTTTGAAATTAAATAGGCACACACAGCTAGTAGTAACAGCATGAAAATAGATGAGCATAATCATAATCACAATTTCTGTTGCATTCATTGAGTCTCTTCTGAGCATGTACTGGTATGTGCTAGGCATGTATACATGCCTGTCTCATTAAAGCTTAATAACAGGACATATCATTATCCTCAATTTATAAATGAGAAAAATAAGGCACAGAGAGTTGAAAGGCCCTGAAGGTCACACAGGTAATAAACTATCAGATTGGGGAGGCAACTTCCTCTTGCTGATTCTGAAGTACATGGGTTTTCATGATTCTAGCTAGTCGATTCTTAGCCCATTTAGCACCAGGTTCTCCCATAAGCAAAATATGCCCATAAAAACTAAATGTTCTGAACATTCTAAATATGAATGACCTGTTTTCATCAAATAAGTGTCATTATGCAATGATTTTAAAAAGTAGACACTGTTTGCCGAAGCCGGTTTGGCTCAGTGGTAGAGCTTCGGTCTGCGGACTGAAAGGTCCCAGGTTTGATTCCGGTCGAGGGCATGTACATTGGTTGCGGGCACATTCCCAGTAGGGGGTGTGCAGGAGGCGGCTGGTTGATGTTTCTCTCTCATCGATGTATCTAGCTCTCTATCTATCTCCCTTCCTCTCTGTAAAAAAATCAATTAAAAAAAAAAGTAGACACTGTTTAATTTGTATTAAAAAGTCACAAACACATTTAAGGGTTGTAGTTCTTAAAACATCTTGACGACTATCCATTTTCACTGTGGGAGAATTTGGAAGTGCGTGCTTGTTTACAAAGAACTGGCTGACAAAATGCTAGAAAAATTGGCTTTTCATGTACAAAGGAACTAGTAAGGAAAAGCAGAAAAGCTTCCATTTCTTTCTGGCTTACTTCTTGGTTTCCACTGGCTCCATGCCTGTTTTTCCTTATGTCTAAGAAATGGGCCATTTTTGGTCTTTGCAGAAAACCCACCATAATCGTCCTGCCACATGCTGCATGCTTCATGGGAAGTGATGTCTGCATATTAAAGAGCATGGCTAAGTGGCTTTTTTTAAAAAAAAAAATTTGTGTTTTTTTTTTTTTTTTTTTTTTTTTTTTCCCCTCAGAGAGGAAGGGAGAGGGAGAGAGAGAAAAAAACATCAATGAGGGGAGAGAATCATTGATAGGCTGCCTCCTGCAGCTCCCACACTGGGGATGGGCATGTGCCCTGACTGGGAATCAAATCTTGACCTCCTGGTTCATAGGTCAACGCTCAACCACTGAGCCATGCCGGCAGAACTTGTCTTTTTATTATTATTATTATTATTATTATTATTATTATTGATTTCAGAGAGGAAGGAAGAGGGAGAGAGGGATAGAAACATCAATGATGAGAGAGAATCATTGAATGGCTGCCTCCTGCACGCCCCCTACTGGAGTTCAAGCCCGCAACCCTTGACTGGAACTGAACCTGAGACCCTTTAGTCCGCAGGCTGATGCTTTACCCATGGAGCCAAACAGCTAGGGCATGTTTAAGTGTCTTTTGAAGACCAGGATCCTCTCCCAGGAGCTGCTACAGGCTTCTGTCTTCCAGTGGCCATGACCCCTTACCTTCTGGCTCATGCATGCTTCTGGCGAAATGTCCAGTGTTTAAGGGCACAAGTAGGTACCCGAAGGCACCTGGGCTGGGCTAGGCTAGCAGCCCAACTAATAGGCTTCCCTCTGCTGACTTATTAAAAGACAATGGGCCTTCAGACCAAGTCTGAGAAGCTGAGGAACCAGAAAAGCCACCTGGGCTTTCCTTCAAAGAATGAGTCTGCTCATTGGAGAGAATGCCAACATGGCAGCCAAAGAGGACAATCAATCTTTCAGTCTAGCAACAGAACCGGGGTCCTGGGGCTCCTGTCATAGGAGTGGGTAGCCTGGGCTGCTGGTCCTCATTAAGGTTAAATATTGGGGGGCGGGGGGCAAAAGTAGGTTTACTGTTGTGAGTATGGGAAACACGCTTTATTCTTGTATTAATATTATTTGTTTATTATTGTACTACTACTACTACTTATTATTATTATTATTAACAACCTGCTTTTTCATCGGTGTTGCAGCTTCCTCATCCATAACCTAGGAATACTGTTGGCTTTGTCTGGTGGTTTGGGAAATAAGATAGTGTATGCAAGTGCCTGATAGCACATAGCAAATGGTTTCTTTGCCATGAATTTCTGCCCCGTTACCTTTCCAAACATTAAATATAGATTCAATGCACAACTATGTGTGCAATTTTATGTTTTTTATATTCTCTCCATTGATGGTAAAGAAAGGACATTTCTTAGACAAAAATGTAATGACTAAGCCCTCCGCCTCCCTCCATTGGACCTATGGATATGAAAAAGATTCTTATAATTTAATAATAGATGAAAAGCCCTATAGAGCTGTTCAACTTAGACAGCGTTACATGTATTTCTATCCTACCCTCACGCCACCATTTAAAGCAGGGATAGGGCCCTGGGCATTTTGACAGGTGACTTTGCATCATTAATACAGTCTGAGGTTAAAAGTCACATGCATGGCACTCAGCTCAGTTAAAAGCATAGAGCATTTTATGTTTTTGATAGGATTTTTTGCTTCTCTCTCTTATAGGGAAGCAAAAGGGGACTGGATGGGACTTAAATCTGACAAGGAAAGGCAGCCCCTTTTCCTGTAGATTGCAGTCTCTTGGGGGTAAACACTTAGTTTTTCAGGGGTTCTTCCCTCTCCCCCTACCTGTCAGCTAGAGAGCACCTGGCTCAGGAGGAAGCTTCTGTGCCCTCCTGGTGGCAGGGGAAGGAGCCTGGGCTTGTTTGTTATCTCTGTCCCTTGCTTGTCTTTGCTACAGGATGTCTCTGATATAGTCCCTGGGCACCATGGGCTGGTAACCAGAGAGGAGTGACTCCTTCATCTGGTCTTTTGGGCTCTGTGTTTAATCCTGTCCAGGAGTCCTTGCCCTCTATGGCCATCTTGCCCCAACTGCAGGCCCCTGTATGTCCTCTGGTCTGTCAGTGTCTCTGTGTCCTCCTACAGGTGTCTATGGAAACTGCTGGATTCCATATGTACCAAGTGTAGGCTTTGGAGAGCCAGGGCCCCTAAACACTACGTTGGCTAGGTTAACTTACCTGGCAAGGGTACTGAGTTCCTGGGGTTTCAATACAAATGCAGGCTTCTGGAGGGAGAGAAAGGTTGGAATTGAAGTTCTACCTTGTCCGCAGGAAAGCAATGGGCAAGCACCACTGCTCTGTGGAATTCTTAGTGTGGGTAGCTGGGGAGGTCAGGGACTCACTTACGTGGCTAGTTTCTCTTTTCCTTGCCTTTGCCATTTCTTCCTCCGCCCAGGTCCATAACAAAGTTCCACTTTCTCTCCAGGTGCAAATGTCCTTTATGTGATATTCAACATTCTCTACACCTGTAAAATTCTGTATTGTCACTCAAAGTATTGCTTTGCATACATAAAGGGAGCTTTTGAAATCTCTTGCTTCTCAGAGCGTATATTTCAGGATTATCAGTTTACTAAGCACTCAAAAAATTACTAATTTTGATGGTAAATGTGAGAGCAATGGCTTCTTTTTTCCACCTCATATTTACCTTTCACTTAAAGACTGAGAAACTTTGATTTGATGGATGGAAACCATAAGGGGTCATGATGTAAAGCAGTGATTCTCAACCTTTTTAATGCCTTGACCCTTTAAAACAGTTCCTCATATTGTGGTGACCCCCTACCATAAAATTATTTTCACTGCTACTTCATAACTGTAATTTTGTTACTGTTAATGAATTGTAATGTAAATATCTGTGTTTTCCGATGGTCTTAGGCAATCCTGCTAGCGGTTCTCAACGAAGACTTAAAGGAAAAGGGAGACTATCACTTTAACTTACAAAGTGATATCTGTTAGGCACAGTTTGGAGATGATCCCACCCTAGTTATCTGCTGTCATTCAACTACTCAAGTGCAGCTTAGCAGTAGCAGTGGGGAAGGAAGGCACTTTGCTGAACAGACCATCAAAGCTATAATCACATTCCCAGTTTGTGCTGAGTCTGGGAGAGCGGCATTTAGACAGTGCCTAAGCTGAATCTTCTAAACGTGGGGATTTTTTCTGGGCTCTATGTTTTTTTCTAGTCACTATAGCCCACCAATAAAAGCATCTACTAATTTTCTTCCTAATGGACTCATATAAACTCATTGTAGAGTTGATCAGAAATTTCTTTGTTTCTCTTTTTTACGAGGTGACCTACTCATCTTGCTTGATTTGAATACTATAAGAAGCTGACATTCTGCCTCACGGAATTTTTTTTAGAACTTTATTGAATCCACTTAACAAATATTTTTGGTACTTTAATTCGGTGCCAAGCCACTGGTCTGGGCACTTGGCATGTCTCTCTTGTAACACCAAGTATGGAAAAGTAGAAACCGAAGACTTTTAAGGAGAAAGGAAATGGAAAGGTGGGGATGATTGCCTTGGGAAAGCATCAAATATACCATCTATCATCAACATCATACAAAAAAGACATTTATTTATTTTCTTCTTGTCCTCTTTGTATAAAAATGTTATAGTTAGTGAAATCTGTTATAAGTGTTCATATCACTACCCTCTGGAAACATAATGATTTCCTGGGGACTGGCATATTGCCCTTTTTAATTCATAAAATGAAGTACCCTTTTACTCAGAATGAATTTGCAGCCCTGGTGATAGAGTTCATTTGCCTCTGATTGCCCCCCTCTTCAGTCTGACCGGCCTGCTAACCTTTCCCACTTTACCAAGCTCGGTGCTGAGACACCGCCCTTCCTCCGGTGTACCCTGCATCCTCCAGACACAGGGAGTAGCTTTCTTCAGGGAACCTTCTTGGCTCTTCCAGCCAGTGCTGACATGAATTATCTGTCTGGGTTCCTGCCGCATTTCTAGTCAGCCTCACCTAGTTGGCCTCAAAACTAGAGTGGGAGCAGGATCTATCTCTTAAATTTATTTGTATCTTCCATAATTCCCAGAAAACGTATAGGCCTGTTGTGGACCTAAGCAGGCAAACAAATAGGAAGGTGTCCTGTATACTTGTTGAATATACTCAGGGAAGATAATAAAGCAGTCAATACCTGGTGTAGTGTGAACATGGACCATAGAGAATTCTACCAATATAAATACACACACACACACGTATAATACATTATTATCCAGAGTAGATACATTATCTCACATGCTCACAGTATTACACAGGCTGGAAATGTGGTCCTCTACAGTATAGATGAGAGATGAGGGAACTGCTATCCAGTGGTCCATGGGATAGGCTGGACCCGGTGGGGGTTTACTCAGAGTGTGCAGTCAGAGTGGGGATCAGGGTAGAGTTTTAGAGGGAAATAAACATTTTAGTCAGATGGTAGCTACATATGTGTTTGTTTGGTTTTTGTGTTTTTTTGTGTGTGGGGTTTTTTTTTGTGTGTGTGTGTATGTGTGTGTGTGTGTTTTTTTTTTGTTTGTTTGTTTTTGGTGAGTGTGTAAGGCTCTAGAAGGGGGAAATAAATAACCAGATCTGAAGCCAAGAGTGTGAGGAACAGGTCAGGCTGTGAAATATCAGTGAGCTGGGACAAGTGGTTCAGAGCCAAACATTGAAAGCATCGAAGGCCCCCCTTTCACTGTGGTGTCCTTTCTATGGTCTGGACAGCACAGTTTTCTGTGGCTGGATAGCACATTTTCCCACATAGGCATCTAGGACATGGCAGCTAACCTCATTCCTTAAACCGAACATTGTTGTCCAGGTCTTGGGAGTTGTGAGTGCCAAGTGAAATAAACACCTGGTCAGTAGTTGCCTGCCATCCACGGTCTTCCCCATTTTTAGGTGTGGAGCACACTTCAGCGATTCAGTGTAACAGTGACTCTCAGTCTATCAGCAGCATCCAAGGAGGCCACATAGCAGGTATGGAGGTGCTGTCGGCCCCCATAATTGGAAATAAGTCCCTAAAACACTTCACTTTCTCCTAGTGGTCCATAGTGGGGGTGTGATCCAGGCATCTCTCTAAAACCCTCTTAAAGCCTATTTAGATGATGATCATAATGTATTAACCTCACAAGGACACAAGGCCCATATCGACAGCTACTTCATAAAGTCGTACTTCCATGTCTTTAAGACCCTACACCTGTCTCCTCAAAGGTAAATGCTCCTGGTATTTTGAGATGGGATAAACCATTTCCTTTGTATCTATTGAGATCTTAAAGACTCTGAGGTGTAGAGCTTTATCTTTGTAACTGAGGCCTACGTGACATTACCAAACTAAAAGTCACGAATGATGCATCTGAGGAGCGCAGGCCAAACAAAAGCCAGACGAAAGACTTAGATGACATTGCAGCCCATACAACCCACAGATAATCCTGGAAGCTTTAACCCTGCCCTCCCCCGGCCCCATTTACAGTTGCCTCTCTTTTAGGAGAAGGATGGTGGATTTACTTTGCATTGGAATTAATGCTGTAAAGAGCTACCTTCTCACTTGAGTCATGCTAATTCATCTCCATCCCTGGCCATTCGCTACCTATTAGAAATATCCCGACAGCCTGCCTCTCATTACCACAGCAGCAGATCCAGCCCCCAAGAATACCCTTCTAAGGAGGATGAAATATACGCCAGGGCATCTAATACCAGGGCATTCGTGTTCATATTTTTAGCAGCATGTATCAGTTAGCTCAACCTTTAGGGTACTGTATGTACTTTTAATAATCTCCATAAAAGCCTGATTCCCAATCCCTAGGCTCAAACTGACAGTGTAAATAAAATCACCCAAATCCACAGGGTAAGAGAAATGAAAATGACAAGGATTAAAATTTGGTCAAACCTCTTTCTTTTTAAAAATTCAGCTTCCCTTCCAATTGGATCACGACCCTCTGTGTGCTCAGCTTAAGACCAGACGGTATGCTTTCACTTTTATTCCTCTCTGCAGCAGGCTTACAGTATTTAGTGAGAGTCTGTAAAGAATGTGTGCTGGGTGGAGAGTTAATACCATAATCCCCCATCGTTGAGGTCAAATGCTGAATAGAGCAAAAGAATTGGAAAACATGTTACATACAGTGGCAGGGAAAAATGCATCAGCATACTGGTCCGTGAACACTAGCATTCATCATGTGCAAGTAGTGGCCATGAGGTAATGGAGTGTAGAAGAGATGTGTACCTGAAGTCTAGTGTGTGCACAGATGCACGGATGGAAGGCTACCGGAGTGTGTGTCTTCCTTCCCAGGTACTCTGGGACGTGTTTTGTCACCATTTTTAATCGCTTCTTCCCAAGGACCTGCTTTGATTCAGTTCCTGAGTAGCACATTTAGCCACTAAATTGTTGCAGAGTTGAACCTTGAGCTATCTCTTTTCACCCTTCAGCGGTGGGTGTGAACATTGTTCTCAAAGAGCTGTAATACATCTGTCTCTGGAGAATTCCCTTAACGAACAAGTAGAAATTTGAGGCACCGCCGGCAAAAAGGGTTGAACAGCCACCTTCCATTGTATCTTGGGAAAGAACCGAACTTCCCTGGAGTAAGATTACAGGCAAATAAATAACTTTGTGTGAAAGTGCTATAAAGGTGTGTGTGTGTGTGTGTTGTGTGTAAATGGTTGACCATAAAATAACAAATTGAATTCATTTTACTTTACTTATTTTTATATTTAATATTTACTATGCTAACATTTTATTTTATTTTTTTCTGTAAAAAAAAAATTTATTCCCAAACCCCTAACTTTGGCAGCAATCAACTTGTTCTCTATACGTTCTGTATTGTTTTGATTATTCATTTGTTTTATAGATTCCACATATAAGTGAAACCATACAATATTTATCTTTCTCTGTTTGCCTTATCTCACTTAGCGGAATACCCTGTAAATCCATCCAGGTTGTCTCAGATGGCAAGATTTCATTCTCCTTTATTGCTGATAATATTCCATTGAATTGTTTTTAAACAATATCCTTCAAAATGCTAACTATTGATCAGCATTTAAAAATTTTTATTTACTTTAAATTTACATATAATACAATTCACTCTTTGGAGTTTGGAGTTTTATAATTCTGACAAGTGCAGGGTTGTGTAAGTCAAGATACAGGGCAGTACCATCACCCTCGACAGTCCCTTCACTGTCTGTTTATAGTCAAACCTCTCACTCCAAACCCTGAATATCTTAAGCCCATATATCTATAGATAGATAGATAGATAGATAGATAGATAGATGATTTTACACATGTGGAGTTTGCATGGTTACCAGAATGATGACTTGAAATCTTATTTTATTTATGTATCTAAAAAACAATAGCAACACCATCTGCACATTTTAAACAAGGCATTATACACACACACACACACACACACACACACACACACTTTTGGATACATAGGTAACTAGAAAGCCAACTTTCTCTGGTTATAAAAGGCTTTCTTATTACTCAATAAATTCAGCAAGTACAGGGACAGTAAGTTAACCCACTATTGTATCATCATGAATAAAGTACTTATTCAACATATATTGCATTGAATACTACTAACCCACAGATTGAGTAATAATTTTTACTTAAAATTTTAAAATCTCATAACAACTATAATTATATATGTGGCACTTCCAGTGTTGTAATTGTACCTTAAAAGTAGCCAAGAAAGAGAGATGAGGTAAGGTATTAAGAAGGAGGAGAAAAGATTGTGTGTGTGTGTGTGTGTATGTGTGTGCATGCATGTTTGTGAGATTACAACACAAATCCCCTAGCCCACTAGACTATGATAGAAATGACTTTTTTGTACCTGACCAATGCTACGTATGTATATGACTAATTTGCTGAAAGCTAAAGGCCTTAAGGAGAAAACTATTAGACAAATGATTAATTATGGTTATATAATTGTTTATGAAAATAATCTTTTTTAACTTAAATAAGACATCAAAATGTATATTAAAATACTGAGTGAGGTCAGATTCTAAGCAGGAAATATAAGACATGTTATGTGTAATTCAGCTTATCATCTCTTTCCTACAGGGGCATTTTGACTAAATTACTAAAGAAATCTTATTTCAAGCAGATAAATCATCATTGTTTAAAACAAATATTAACATGTCCTTAATCATATGCACAGTTTTATCTACATTTGTACTAGCCCAAGGTCAACCTCTCAGCCTCCTTTAGGCCAATATATTCCTTTCCTCATACTTCACTTGTTTGCATGGAGGATCATTTATACCTATAATGAGATAGGGACTCCCAATCTACATCTCCAAACCAGGTTTCTCTCATGAGTTATAGACATATTTTCTGATCTCTACTTGATACCTCTCCCTGGATACTCTGCAAGCGCATGCTTAAATGGCCTAAAATGGAGCTCAGTATCTGTAAAGCCAAATGGAACCACAGAATTTTCCATATGCTTCTGTGAGCTCCTATCTCACTTCCTGTTCCTTTCACTGGACTGAAGGCAATGAACATGTGTCTTTTCCTTAGTGCCTGGCACAGTGCCTGGCATCTGGTCGGCATTTATTAGTATTTGTGGAAGAAATGAGTGCACGTGACCCTCATATGCATATAAATAGGGCTTTTTTTCCACCTCAAGCCCCAATGTTTATGAATGGTTTTTAAATGGATTACTAGTTCGGATACACTTATAGATATAAGCATTCTCACATCCACCACTACCACATCTAATGTCTAGAGATTAAATATTTAAAAAACCAAATATTTTCTGCTTTAGGTAGCAGGAAAACTAATGAATACGTTTCAATTTTTTTTCTCATTGAAATAATTTATTTTTTACTCAATCTCATAAGGTAAATATTTTTCCAGGTATTAAAGAAATCTCTGATATTGTTTTCACTGATTGAATAATAATATAACATCAGAAAGAAGGCCTTCTTGCTTTACACTAAAAGTTCAGTTGGAAGCATCATGAAAACCTCAGAGAGCACTTAATGTTCAGCAGTCTATCCCTACACCAGTGCTTCTCAAAGTGTGTGCCCTAGGGTCTAGGGCCTAGACCAACAGCATCACTGGCATAGAGGAATGTGTTAGAAATGAAAACCTTGGGGGCCCCTGCTCACACCTTCTGAACCAGAAACTCGGGTTCAGGGCCCATCAATCTGTGCTCCAACAAGCTCTCCAGGTGATTTCAATGTACAAAAAGTTTGAGAACCACTTTCCAGTGAAAGGTCAACCTGCTCTATGGAACCTTACTGCACTAATTCTTCCCCTCCCCCTGCCTATTCACTTAGGTCTCCTAATGGTTCCACATCCTATTCATATTGATAAAAGCCTTTTGTATTTGACAATGAGGCTTTAGAACAGAGCCTGGTTTCTTGATGTACATGAAAAATAAATATGAGTATGCTATAAGGCAATAGAATTTTAACTTGTTTCTAGCAAAAGAAGCGGTGTGTGTGTGTGTGTGTATAAGAGAGAGAGAGAGAGAGAGAGAGAGAGAGAGAGAGAGAGAGAGAGAGAGAGAGAGAGAGATATGTATTAGGAGACCCGGGTTCATAGTTTGTTACTGTAGGCAATTCATTTAGCATCTCTGAGCCATATTTTTCTTATCTGAAAATGATATGTGACCAGTAATTTCCCTTCCACTTGGAGGTTTATTTATTTATTTTTTATTGTTTACCTTCTGATAGAGACCTGAGCTGTCTTGAAAGCTCTCCCTTCCTTGGAGACACAGGAATAAATGTTGGCATTGCTGTTTGTCAGTCCTTTGTCTTCCCCTTCAGCATTGACTTAGAAGCACTAATGAGTAAACAAGGCCAGGCTGGAGAAGGAAATCTTCCATCAGAGTCATATTAACATTGAACAGATTTTCAGTCACAGCATTTGACTGGCAATATGGGCTGATGATGTGAGGACATGTGAAGAATTTAGGAAGTAGCAAAACATAGCTGAGTTGGCCTTTTCTGCAAGTTGGTCTTTTTTTTTTTTTACCCTCTCGCCCCTTTCTTCCTCTCCCCCTCTTCTCTGGTCCTTCTCTCTGTCCCCTCCTTCTCTCCTCCTCCTCCTCTTCAAGAGCTTGCAAAACACTGGCCTACAGTCACTCTCTCCATGTTACATGAGTCAAGGTGGGAGATGAGCCCAGGTTGGAACAGTGCTATTCCATTGCTATAGACCGAATGTCTGTGCTCCCCCCAAATTCATATGTTTAAATCTAACGCCCAGAGTGATGGCATTTGGAGGTGGGACCTTTGGGAGGTGCTTAGTCATGTGGGAAGAGCCCTTATTAATGGGATTAGTGACTCCAGAGAGATCCCTTCTGCCATATAGGAACACAGTTGAGAGGATGGCCATCTATGAACCAGGAAGCCAGCTCTCACCAGACAGCAAGTTTGCCAGTGCCTTGACCTTGGACTTCCAGCCTTGGAACAGTGAGAAATAAATTTCTGTTGTTTGGAAGCCTCCCAGTCTATGATATTGTGTGGCCAGAACAGGCTAAGATGCCTATACTGATGTAAAGTAGGGTTTGGGGGCGGCTGATGGTAGTAGAGATGGGAAACCTGTGGGGTGGAGGGGGAGAAGAGGTGAGCATGATCTTATACTCTTGTAACTTGGCTCCACATGAAGTATCCTGTGACACTGCTTGGAATGAAGGTCATTCTGGCCTCAACTTAGCAAAAGTCAAGAGGCTAATTCTCAGAGACGCTCTCCCTTGAAAGCTCTGTCAGTCATCACCAGGTGTGTCAGAGGTTGAGACGGAAATACCAGATGAACTTTAATTAAATTTGTGGACCCCAAATGGCATGACAGGGATAGCATATTGCTAAAAAAAAAAAAAAAAAAAAAAAAAAAATCTATGTGATAGCTTACATTTTACATTAGACTACATTCTGTGCACATATAATTATTTTTAAGTGCAATTTTAAAAATGGTATCTATATATCTGTTTTGTTTGCTTTGATCATATGGAAAACTAAAGCATTAGACTGCTTGGCTTGGACAGCTGGCAGCCTTATCCATCCCCTTTACCTTTAACCCCTCAACTACCCGCCCCCTACCCTCTTTCCACCTCTTGAAAGCCTTAGCTTCTTATCCTTCTACATATCAATAGGTGCAAATCTCACCTGCCTTTTGCTTTTGTGTCCTCTTTCATCCCTTGGTCTGCTTCTTTTTCTCTTAGTCAAGCTCAGTGAGACAGGAGTTGACACCTAAGGGCCTATGACAGTGCCTCCTGCTTTCTTCCTCACAATTCCTGCCTCTGGCTTCCACTGCCCCTCTACCCACAGCTCTCACTCTGCCAAAGCTCTCTCACTAAGTCTTCCATCTAAAATCCCAAAGCAACTGTTCAGTCTTCATTATATTTGACCTCCCTAAGAAAAAGTGATCACTTCCTTCTTGAGTATCTTCTCTCCTTCAGAGTCCACGAACTCCCTCTCTCCTATTCTACCTTGAAGCTCGTTAATTTATTTGCTGGTCCTTCCAACGCTGGTCATTTGGGTGAGGCTCTGAATTTGCTCTCTGTTTTTCTATAAACTTTTTCCCACACCCTCAATTCCATGCTGATGATTCCAAACCTGTACCTTCATCTTTGATCTCCCTCTCATGGGCTCTGGCACATTTATTTTAGAATGTCTCCACTTGATAGGTGCCTCAAAATTAGGCCTGCTAACAAATGAAAAGCATCACCTTGTCTTTTAAAGTCTGCTCCTCTTGCTTGATGAATGGCACTTCAGTGAAACACGGAGATTCATCCTCCACTTGACGATGCCCAAGTTCAATCCTTCAAGCCCTCCCGATACTGCATTTGACATTTCTCTCCAATGTCGCCACAACTGTTAGCACTCCTACCTTCGTAAGTTCAGGTTGTGCTCACTTCTCCTGGGCAGGTGTCTGTGGGGCTCCCTGTCTTCAGTCACCCAGACCTCCAACTCACCTTCAATCCATTCTCCAGGGGCTCTTCCTAAAATGGTGTTGTCTTATAACACAGTAGCCACTGGCCCCATACAGCCATTTAAGCTTAAATTAATTAAAAATTAATAAAATTTACAATTCAGTTCCTCAGTCACCCTAGCCTCATAGGAAGAATTCAGTAGCCCATGAAGCTATTACAGATGGAGAACAATCCTTTCCGTTATTGCATACGGTTCAGTTAGATAGTGCTGTTAGGTCAGAAGCATGTCATATCCCTGCTTGCTTCCTCAGTATTCCCCACATATTTTCAATTATATTCCACACTCCTTAGCTTGCATGTAAGATCCTGCCCTCTAGTCCACTCTCCCCTTCACTGTCCCTCCTCTTGAACCACGTGTTCCAGGCACGTTAACCCACTGCCCCAACCCCATGCCTCTGCGCTTCTGGTTGTGCTCCTTCCTCCATTTCAAAGGGCTACCTCCCTTTGTGCCTTTAAAACTCCTGTATGTTCTTCAAACTCAACTCAAGCATCACTCCCTCTGGGAAGTTTTCTTCCCTTTTCTAGACAGAGTTTAGACTCAGTTCTTTATTATTTTCCCTGGCAGGAGAAATGTCTATGACATTTCTCATTCAAAACAAAAGAAAACAAAAAACTACTACCCTAGCCGGTTTTGCTCAATGGGTAGAGTTCCAGCTCATGAAATGAAGGGTCCAGGGTTCGATTCTCGTCAAGGGCATGTGCCTGGTTGCAGGCTCCATTGGGCTGTGGTCGGGGCATTTTCGGGAGGTAACCAAATAGGTGTGTCTCTCTCTGTGTCTCTTCCCCTCCCTTCCACTTTCTCTAAAAATCAGCGGAAAAAATACCTTCTTGTGAGGATTAACAAAAACAAGCGAGCAAGCAAACAAATAAAGTCTGATTCACTGGGAAAGGCTGAATAATGCATGTCCCCCAATCCCAGACATCTGCATCCTAATCTCCAAAACTACCTTCCGTGGAAAAGGAACTTTGCATATGTGATTGAATTAAGGATTTGAGATGGGAGATTACCTTGCATTATCCAGATGAGCCCAATGATATAATGATAGAGGTTCTTATAAGAGACATCCAGGAGTATCAAAGTCAGAAATATGGAGCGACTAAGGATGTGGGACAATGGAAGCGAGTTTGGAGTGATGTACTTTGAAGGCAGAGGAAGGGATCACAAGCCCAGGAAGACAGGTGACCTCTAGAAGCTGGAAGAGACAAGGAAACAGGTTTTTCCCTGGTTCTGCCAGAAGGCATGCAGCTCTGCTGATCTATGTTGGACTTCCAGAACTATAATATAACAACTGGGTATCATTTGTTACAGCAGCAATAGGAAACCAATACATTTTCTCTTCCATCAGTTTGTCTAGACTCTCGATTCCAATAATTACTGGCTGTTGTTCCTTGTGATTAAGCCCTATACATCTGTTGTACATATCATTTGACAGAGAATTGCTGAGTACCTGCTTTGTGACAGACCTAGAATTATTTGCTAAGAACACAGTAATGAGTAAGAACAATTATTGCCAGGGGGAAGGTATGATAGGGGAAAGGGAGAAGGCAGAAATCCTGGAAACTTGGAAGGGCAAAGGTAGTGAGGAGCCAGACCTGTGCTGCTGTCTAAAGTGGAGGCTGTTTTCTGTAGATAATGTGGAGCCATTGAAGCTCTTTGCATTTCATTATAAGTTCACGATAAGATCTGGCTGCCTTAGTGTGGAAATGGACCGACAGTGGAGGCCCGAAGACACATCAGGCTGCTGCATTTTTTCTGGGTGAGAAATTATGAGGGCTAGAACCATAGGAGGGCAGTAAGGAGGCAGATCCGGTAATGTTGGGGTGGTGTTTCAGAGGCAGAATTGGTGGGATTTTGTGATCAACATTTTGTGTTAGATGCTGTGCAGAATCCAAGATGACTCCGCTCCAAGAGGACTCTGAGAACGGATGACTCTAAGCTCAGTGCCTGGCACACAGTGGATAAGAAACAATTGTCTTGAATTGAATTGTGTGGCAAGAAGACAATGGAGTAGATCATCACTGGGAGGAAAGGATGATGCCAAGTGACTCTGAATAGTGGAGGAAAATAAATAGAAGAATAAGTGTGTGTGTGTGTGTGCACAGGGTGCTGAGAAGACAGGATGTGATTTTTACTGCTCAATTTAAGCTTTTGCTCTTTAAGCTTGAACCATGTTCAGGGAGTGAATTTAGAGAAATACAACCACCTTGAAGATGCCCGATTTCTCTCAATGGCACTTTTAGCTACTAACTTGATCTGAAATGAGCTTTGTGCCTCTGCTTTCTCCTTCCACCTGCCCCTCTCCCTTTGCCATGGGCTAGTCTAAATCTGGGCATGGAACATGCTCTGGCACCCTTGGCCAAGAACCTCTGCAGGGGCCCCATGGTGGTGAATGTCTGGTATGTTGGAAGGGCACTAGTGATCACTGCTTCTCAAAGTGGTACTCTGATCCCATCACCCTGATGGGAGAATATGCACAATTAGCTAGCATCTTCATCACCATCTCTGTTTCCCACCATCCTTGCTCTGAGGCATATTGACTATGTCCCCAGAACAGCAGAACAGGGTCCTTGGTGGGTGGACGGATCTCTTCTTGGATTTGTGTTTACATACAGTATCGTTCTAACAGCTATGAATTGTGATTTTGTAGATCAAGGGAACGGGAAAAGTCTTATGCTCTAGTTTGGGAACTTTTGGGTTCAACTACTGTACTTAAGACCTTAAGACTTCCCACAAGATTCACCCTACAGATGTGCCCTGTGATGTCTGAAGGAGCAGTAAAGATTTTCCTAAATATATCTGACTCCAGAGCCCTGTGAAGATCGTGCGGAAAAGCACCAGTTGGGACAGTGTTGACCTACTGAAGTTGAGGCTGTCCAGGGTGTTGTTATACCGGTGGCACACTCCGTAGGAGGCCATAGTACAGACATTTAGCCATTACCCACCTTCACAGCATCTCCAGTGGGCATGAGTCACTAACGATAGACTGCAATGGTAATGAGACCAATCTTTTTGCTCTGACACTTTTAGTTTGGATGTGAACTCACTTCGCTGATGAGCCAGGATACAGTTATAAATTAGAGCCACTTCTATTATCATGCCATATCTTATCACACGTGGAGTTTCATTTCCTCCCCCACAACCCAAAAGGGCTTCTTATAATAAAACAATTCATGTTGGTTTTCTTCTTAAACATTGTTTTTACAATACTGTGAAAACACTAGATAATTTTCTTTGGATATTGGAGCGTCGTATTATAATATCTGGTTGTTTATGTTTGGCTTCTTTCAATCCCCTGTGGCTTCAAATACACAGTAGTTTGTGGTTTGCAAGTTCTTTGTCATCTATAATCTTATTTGGTCTGCAAAACCATTTTATAAGGAGGAGGTAAGGGAACCCCATTGTCTTAGTCTGTTTGGGCTGCTAGAACAAAATACCACAGAATGGGTGCCTTATAAACAGCAGGCTCTTATTGTTCAAGGTTCTGGAAGTCCAAGGTCAGGTGCCAGCATGAGACGTTCTGCTGAGGGCCTTCTGGGCTGTAGAAGGCTGACTGGTCGTGTCCTCACAGTAGAAGGGGCAAAGGAGTTCCCTGGAGCTTCTTTTATAAGAACACTTAATCTCCACCCTCATCACCTAATTACCCCTCCCCCAAAGACCCCACCTCCTTATGCCTTCACATGGGGCATTAGGTTTCAACATGTGAATTTGTGGGGGGGTGAAGGGGGGTGCAAACATGCAATCTATAGCACCATTTTATAGAAAAGTGAAGCAAATAAATGTGGATGCCTAGTTTGTGCCTGCTATTTGGCTAAATGTTTTACATGTATGATTAAATCTCCTATCAACTCTTTTTATGAGAACACGCTATCTTCGTGTTAGAAATGAAGAACTGGAGGCTAAGTGAGGGAAGTAACTTTCCCAAGGTCACATAAAATAAAATTGGAAGATCTGGTGTTTAAATCCATGTCTATTTAACCCCCAAAATATATGCTCCTTCCACTAAGGCACCCTTAAAGAGGCAGCTGAGCCCCAGGACAGCTGGAGATTTGCCCAAGTTCACCCAGCAAGTTTGGGGACGTGCTGGGATTAGGATCTAATTCACTTGACTTTTAGTCCAAGAGCCTTTCTTGTACATCCTTTTGCCAGGTCACTGGAAGGCGGCTTCCTGGACTAGGTAATGACCTGTGAAATGTCACTGATAGCAGCCAGAGTAACCGCTGCGTAAGAGCAATGGGGAGGAGGAAAAGCAGTGGCTCCAAGTCACCCTCCCTCAACGCCCTCAGTGCAGAAGAGGTCCTGCATTTCTGAGGAAAATGCCACCTGAACTTTATTCTCAGAGGTAAGGGGCTGGGACCACTGCAAAATATGGAAAATTCCAGAAATAAACAATTCGTTCATTTTAAATTGTTCACCGTTCTAAGTAGCATGATGAAGTCTTGCCTGTCTGACTCCTTCTCACCTGGGATGTGAGTCATCTCTTTGTCCAGCATCTCCACGCTGTGTGCCCCACCTGCCAGCTAGTCGCTTAGTATCACAGTGCTTGTATTCAGGGAACCCTTATTTTACTTAATGATGGCCCCAAAGGGCAAGGGTAGCGAGGCTGGTGACTCGGGTATGCCAAATAGAAGCCATAACGGGCTTCCTTTAAGTGTAAAGTTGAAAAGTCCTTAATTTAATAAGGAAAGAAAAACATGCCCAAGACACCTTGTAAAGTAGTCTAACATACTCCGCAATTTTTTTTGTGATTCAAGTCTCCCAGAGGTTGCTAAGATCTATGATAACAAGAAATCTTCAATCTGTGGATTTTGTACTATTTTGTCTAGAGAGACCACATTCACATAACATTTACGGTATATAGTTATCATTGTTTTATTTTGTTGTTATTGTGGTTCATTTCTTACTGAGTCTAACTTTTAAAATAAACTTTATCAGAGGTGTGTATACATAGGAAAAATATAGCATAGATAGGGTTTGGTACTTCCACCGTTTCAGGCATCCACTGGGGGACTTGGACCATATCCCCCACAGATAAGGAGGTACCGCTGTATGCTTCTGCCTCCTGCTTCCACCCTGAGAGCTCCTTGACCCACATGGGACGGGAGAGTGAAGTGAAAGAGAAGAGTAGTCTGGTACTTGCCTGGCTGCCGAGTTCCAGCCTTGCTCTCTGGCCTGCAAGTGAACGGCTGCATTCATCTGCCACCCGTGTCCCAGCTGTCCGTCCCCGCTTTGTGATGCAGTGGTGGGTGGAGTCTCAGTGTGCAGGTTTAGTGCTGCTGGGACTGATGTGGGAGACCATCCTGATTTTTTTGTTTTTTCTCGCTCCTTCAGGCTCTGAGGGCTGGACAGAAGGAGGGTTGTCCAAAGGGGAGTCTAATGCATGGAGCAAAGGCTGGGGTCCTGGTCACAGAACCTTTTCCCAACATTTTGGGCCTTATTTTATTATTTATGTATTCGTGTGTGTGTGTGTGTGTGTGTGTGTGTGTGTGTGTGTGTGGTGGTGTTTTTTATTGATGTTTTCAGCTATTGAATGAGGATATATAGGTTAGACCTTACTCTTATGAGTTATAAACACTGAGGATAATGTGAAAAATAGGGAAATGAGTTCAAAGAAGAAAAGGCACTTTATAAATCCAGGCCTGTTACAGCCTCTTGGTTTGAGAATTCCAATGGGCTCATCCACAGAGGCCATACCGATGTGAGCCAGTCCCAGTCGTTTTCCCTCTTGCGCAGTTAGGCTTCCAGAGCGTTAGGCCGGGAGACGCAAGTACTTCCCTGGAGAAAATACAGAGTTACTGCTCCGCTGTTCTCCCTCCCCCCAACCGTTGACTTGGGAATCTCTGAGAATCTCTGGAAGAGACTTTAAAAGTCATTTAGTCCAGCTGCCAGAATATTCTCCTGATAAGCAGACAAGTGGGAATATAAAGTAAAAGTGCAGTTAATTCTCAATTATTTGGATGTAGATTGTCCGCAGACAGGGAGTGAAAGATTTGTGTGTTTGGAGACAGCGATTGGGTCTCTTATCTGGTCCTTCTCCAAGCTAGACAACCACAGATCATTTCCGTATTCCTTAGAGGACTGGTTTCAAAGTTTTGAAATCACATAAATGGAAGCCATCATCATCTAACTAGGTGGAGGCTGCCTTCATTTTCGTCCCAGAAACGCTGGCTGTTCCCCCATTCAGAAGGGATTGACTGCATTTGAAATCGGATGACAGAGGAATTACTCTCCCTGAGATTAGTCCTCAGCGAGCAGCCCAGCACCGAGAGACTCTGCTAACTGCTATTGCCTTAATGACTAGCAATCACTGCACAATCACGGAAATGAATTAAATTATTAATTTCAATTGCACCCCATGGTGCATTTATAAATTCCACCATCTGGGGAACATAAATATGGAGGCCCACATTCTAAACTTGGAGGCATGGTGCTCCGTGCCAAGGGCTGTATCTTTGAAGGCAGTAAAGATTTTTCAAGATGCTATATGTGGAGCTGCAAGCTGTGCATTTGGGAGAAGGCTCTGTCCCTGGGTCTCAATTAGCGTTACCAACTATTGAAGGTTCTCTTCTCCCTTATTTCAATTCCTGTCAATAGCCCCAACATGTCAAAATCTTGGTTTAGCAAGGGGTCAGGGGTCAGGGATGATACATGAAATAAAAGTCGGGCTTGAAGTATTTAGTTATTTACCTCCTTGAAAGATTTCCATTCACCCTTCCCCAGTCAATAAGTCTCTTCTCTTATTGACCAGCTTCAAATATGTAACTCTCTGCTAGTAAGTTCTTCATACGGAAACAGCTATTCTTGGCTTTTTAAATGTTTTCAATATCTGCCTAAAACTTTTAAGGCAATTGTTCCTGAAGCAGAGGGGATGGAGGACCGGGGGCGGTGTGTAATCTACTCTCATAAAACAGATTTGACTTGGCTTTCTTATGTGGAAGCGGTCGACCAGATGTTGGGGTTCAGTGAGCCTCCCCTGTCTGCCATCTGCGACATCCCCATGGGCTGGCGAGAGAGGGGCACTTCTAAAGAGCGTATGTAAATGACTTCCACGGAGCCCTGCAGGGCACCACAGGCCACCTTCTTCCCACTATGGATTACCAACAGAAAGCCAAGCCAAGGAACAGCCCAGGGCTCTGTCTCTGTACCACAATTTGCTACTCTTCAGAGCAACCAGGCTTCCAATGCATGAGTTCACTTCCGATACGAAGGGGAGATATTTCTGTGGCATCGGCGGTGGCATGCAGCTCTCCATCCTATCGTTCTCTGTGTACCCCCAGGCTCTGGTACAATCTGTGTGTCTTAACTGGCTGGTGAAGATGACTGTTGAATGGCAGAGCTGCATGTGCAAGTGTAATCACACCTAGCTCAGTCAGTCCTGTGCATGAATGCCATCCTGCAAGCTAGTGGGACTTCTCATTGAGACGGAGGGCACATCCTGAAGGTCTTGCCTCTCATCCTTCTTGCTGCCACCACCAATCACTGGCCATTCAGTGAAACATAGCTTTGGTGTGTGAGTCTAAGTGAAAATATTTGAGGATGGCATCTTTTTAGCAGCTGTCTTTTAGGTTGAGTCCCTTCAATTTTCTGTAGAGCCAAACATCAGGGTAGTTTGAGATATGGTGGCCTGGAGCTTTGGGAATAGGTGGTATGTTCCAGATTAGAATTTCACTTTTTCCCCCATTGGTTCAGATGCCATTCCATCACTTAGCCATATTAGCTTATTGCCAGCCATTTACAACAAGAGAACAAATGAGACCTCCAGTCACAATGGATTTAAATGAAACTTCTGATCCTCATGGCCAGGTCCTTGCCAATAGCTTTCCTTTCTGTCTCTGGATTGTAGACATAGATGTTCATCAAATTTGAAGAGCTGGACCTCTAGGGACTCCCATGTCCTCAGTTTATTAATGGCAACGAAGGACCCAATATCAGTGACTTACACAGTTTAGACACGGTAGCCCCAACCTCTGTGGGAGTTAGTAGACTGGAATAATTACAGACTAAATAGTAATGATAAGGAGGAAATGCACTGTAGTTGGAGTTAGTGGGCTGAGAAAACGAATGTTTCCAGTCTCAGGAGATTGTTTGCTATTATAAAGGAGGAGAGAAGAAGCAATGAGACCTTGCCTGAACTGTATGGGTTCAGTAGCTAGAAGAGACAGTGTAAAGTCATCACACACAAAAATAAGAGGAGATAAACACAAAAGATCCTTGGGCATCCTGCTCCCTGCTCAGCCTGCCTCTGCACCTGCCCGCGGGAAAACCAATAGTTGGCATTGCTTTTGAGGTGAAAATCTTGAGTAGTCACTGCTTTGCTCTCAGAGCCAATGCTGGTGAGCCTGGAGGAACCAGTGTAACTGCTTTGGAGCCTGCATTTGTTTCTGACTCACATGGGAGGGGGGTGGGGAACTTGTCTCACCCAGAGAATTGAGACACTTCCTGTTCTGAGGCGAACCTGTCACAGCAGCAGCTCTTGGTGATTGCACAGCTTCTTTTCTTTGGGTGTCAGGGTAGCTCATCCTAAACCACCAGTGGCTCCACACTGATGAGCTGAATCCCTCTGAGGTTGAGGTCAAGTGACCTGCCCAAGGCTATGATGGACCATAAGCCCAGTAAGCACAGCTTCCTGCCAGAGACAATGCCTGTCCCCTAGTCTCCTTGAATCTCATACCTGGATAGACATTGTCTGACATTGCCCTGCAGAAAATAAATGGAAAAAAGAAAACCAGCATTTCATTCTGAGATGAAAGCATCAAGGGTGGCGGGGAGTGGGGGGGGGGGGGCAGTGGCAGTGTGGGAAGAAGGATCCCTGGGAAGGCTGAGAAGTATATTGGTTATGCCTTCAAGGACAATAAGTTAAGAGAAAAGATGTTTTCTTACTTCTTGGGCAACATCTAAACAGACCTTGACCTCAGGAAGGGAGAATGTCTGCTTGAGTGAGGACCAATTCTAAATGGACTCAGCACTTCTTGTCCAAGAGTAATTGCTTATCCAGTTGACATCCTTTCAGGTGAATTCTTCTTTATAAACCAGATTTGATAGACAATCTAATTGGCCGGTAGGGCCACAGAATAGAGAAACAATACAACTCTATGGAGAATTATTTAGGAAAATTTAAATGAAATCCAGAGAAGTCACACATTGATAGACTCTGAGACAGAGATTGTGTGTATGTGGTTTACTGTTGAGTACTTTCAGAAACAACATCCTATAAGGGACAATAGAAACAACATCCTAAAAGGGACCGAAAGAGGGGGAGTGGACTTGTGGTACAGTTCTGAATGGAGGCTTGGCTAACTTCATAGTGAGCTCTCTAGTTAGGATGGCCTTCTAGAGTTTTGTACTTCCTGGGTCTGAGTGAGCTGGAGGAGTTTGGCATAAGCCAGTCAACAGGCAGCTCTTGGCAACAGTGGGGGCTGCCCCTGGAAAAGGGGTATATCCTCAGTGAGGTGACTCCCTTCAGTTGAGGGCAATTCCCAGAGAGGAACTCAGCTGTGAACCATCAGAAGCCAACTCACAATTACTGGAGGAATCAGTATTTTGGTTCTTAAGAGTGTGTGTGTGTGTAATAAATTTATCTAGTAAATTTGTCCAACCTGGGAATAGCTCCTCCAGGATTCTGGATGGCCTTTATGGGAAAATTTATAGGATTAGGACTAATGGGACCAACTACAGTCCCCACATTCTCATGCTGGGAAGAGAAGAGTTGAGGGGAAGAAAGGGTTAGCAGCTACTATCCCTTTATAGAGTAAAAAAAAAAATCTTCTGGAGAGTAAAATATATCCTGAAATATAGGCACAATTTGGAATCTGCGATTCACCTTTGGATGGGCCAAGTCTAGCTTCTGAACATGTGTCTTCTCATTCATTAATTAGTGCTGCCCTTAGTATATGAGGACAGTAAAAGTGAAACCACTATCATCAGAATTTACGTTTTTCCCCCCCAGTAGAGATGTTTCTCCATTGACCTCTCGATGCTCTAACTCTCCTTATCCTCATTATGTAAATCACAGCATGTATGAGCTTAATGTTGTGGCCCATGACTATAGAGAAGCCCGGTAACTGGCCTGGGAATTTGGCCATCTCTTTTGGTTTTATTAGCATCATACCTTGATTGATTGACTCAGCCTTGCATTCCAGGAGCTTCTTGAAATAACTTTGGCTTCCCAGAAAGGGGAGACAACTAATTAGATGCAATTCAACTTACATATATTTTTTAAATTTATAAACAGTCATATATACATATATACTCATACAAATTCTATACCTTTCAGAAAAAGAATGTTGTACTTAACAGTTTAAGAACCACTTTGAAGAACTTGTATATTGTCATAGAGTAACAAGAATCATTTCAATTGTAACACTCATTGTGGGAATGTCTCTGCCAGAGTCCTTCAGTGGACACTCCAAAGAAGTGTTCTGTTCATAGGCAGAGCCTCAAGTGTCAGGTCTCACAGTGCGGGAGGATTTTAAAGAGGGGGATAGGGATAGGGGTCACAACTACAGAGGATTAGAGTTGGCTCAGACCTGAGAGTCCTTGTGAAAAGGCATGCTTCCCTCCAGAACGTCTGTCCAGGGTGATGCTCTCAAGGATTTTTGTCACCTTTCATACTGGAAACCACATTGACACCAATTATTAATCATTTTTTTATTTTTCAATTACAATTGACATACAATATTATATTCATTTCAGGTGTACACCCCAGTGATTGGACATTATATAACTTACTAAGTGGTGATCATAAATTGCATACCCATTCACCTTACACAGTTATTAGAATATTATTGACTACATTCCCTATGCTGTGTACTTTAGATCTCTGTGACTATTCTGGAGCAACCAATTTGTATTTCTTAATCCCTTCACCTTGGCAATTCTTTTTAGATGGAGCCATGCAAGGACGGAAGATTCTTAGAAATCGCTCATGGGTGTTGATGCTGTACCATGGTGACTGGCCTGGAAAAGCATTCTCTTCTTAACAGCCAGCAGTTGTAGGCTTTTCTTGGCTGCAGGTGAAGAGGTGACCTCCCTCTTTGATGTGGTGCTCATAATTGGGCTGTCTGTTAGCGGAGGTGGTGAGAAAACAATGCTAATGAGGTCAGGGGTTCAGTGCCCACGTGGGTCAGTTAGCTTTCCTTTGTTCTTTGGCCAAAAGTCTGTATCATCTAACTGTGTCCAACAACTATGATGACAATAGAGATTGGGAGAAAGTGACGGAATGTGGATGACTCTCTGGTCCTATTCTTCCTACAGTGGAAAACAACTCTGAGTTCATGTCCTTCTGTAGTACAATCATTTTCAGGGTTAAAGATCTGCCCATTAAGGAGCAGTAAGGAAAAATGAAAGGTGTAGGTCCACAGTGCTGTTAAGGAGGCAGAAGTTACAGGATGGATGCTCATAGCTAGAGCATCAGCTGGGTCGTTTATAATAAGACAGCAGCAGGAAAGATAATTATCATCCATGGCCAATTTTCAATTTCTTATCATCAAAGTTTCAACATTTTCTAGACATTAGTGTAAGGGGTAAAGTGGATTGGTTTGAGTTTTGTGTCTTTTTTTTTTTTTTAAATGCTATGTAGGAACACAAATCAGAGTAGGCACTAACCAAGCATGTTGGAAAAGCTATGCGCTTCTAAGTTATCTTATGACTCCTTAATTATCTGTGTTTGGGGAGGAGAGGAATGCACATACACATATAATCTTGGGAAAGCTACTTAAATGTTTACGAGCAACAGTTTCCTTACTTGCAAAATGGGAATATTAACGTTTATCTCACAGGGCTGTTAAAAGAATTACCTGATCGAATATGAAGAAGTCTGGCAAGTCTCCTGTAGACCCTGGCATATTGTTAAATATTTTCCCTAACGACTGGAGTTTTTATTATCAACATTGCATATATTTATTCTAATTGTTTGGCAAATTTCCCCCACTGTATTGCAAAATCAAATGTGTAGAGCATCCATTACTAATACTTCATTAGCAGATGCTGTTGGTTGCCTTCCCGAACCCCCGGCCCCCCAATTTCACCAGCAGCTGCAAGAAGAAATTGACATCTTCCCACTTCAAGGACCTGGGTCTTTCCTCTTCATTTTCAAAGACACTTGCAAAATCTAAAAGCCTAGCCAAAACTGGTTTGGCTCAGTGGATAGAGCGTCGGCCTGCGGACTGAGAGGTCCCAGGTTTGATTCTGGTCAAAGGCATGTACCTTGGTTGCAGGCACATTCCCAATGGGGGTGTGCAGGAGGCAGCTGATCAATGATTCTCTCTCATCGATGTTTCTAACACTCTATTCCTCTCACTTCCTCTCTGTAAAAACTCAATAAAATATATATTTTTTAAAAATCTAAAAGCCTAAGATTTATGTTCTTCGGGGCAACCTCAACCTCGACCGAATGATAGATGCCTACAGTGGAGTGACACTGAGACCTATTTCTCATACATGCTCAGAAGATCCTTAACAGGACTTAGCTGAAGTTCTCCACAGTGGAAACTCACTCATAATGCCCCGTTGTTGTTTTCTTGTTTTTGGGTTTTTGCTTTTCTTCCTTCTCTGTCTCACTTTCCCCATTTTTTCACTTGCAATTCCTGATTCACTTTGCAAATACATTCCTAGCCCAAATTTCTTATCTCAGGGGGATGGGGGTAGGGGGGAGAACCCAAATTAAAACATGTACCTCATAGGGTTTTTATTTTTAATTTATATGCAGGAAAATTAACTTTATATTTTGGTATGTAGTTCTATGGGTCTTAACAACGTATGTGTTTCTATCCCCTCCACCACCACAGCCAAGATACAGAACAGTTTCCTCATCCTAAAAATACTCTCAGACTGTGCCTCTGTAGTCAAACTCCCCTCTTCCCAACCCATGGCAGCCATTCCTATAAGGGTCCTTTTTCAGAATGTCATCCAGTGTGTAACCTTTTGAGGCTGGCTTCTTTCCTCAGCCTAAAGCCTCAGATTCATCCACATTGTGAATGTATCAGTAGTTCACTCCTTTCCATGGCTGAGCAATAGTCCATGTGAGACTGCTTGTTTGTCAGTTCATTTGCTGAAGAACACTTGGATGGTTTCTGGTTTTCAAAGATTATAAATAATGCTACTCAAAATATCAACATAAGTTTTAACTTCTCTAGGTAAGTACGGAGAAGTGGGTTTGCTGGGTCATATGGTAACTATACGTTTAATTTTATTGAAAAACTGCCAATCTTTTCTAGAGTGGCTGTATGCTCTCACAGTCCCACCAACTCCAATCATTCCCTGTCCGTGCTAGACTTGTTATTGTCATTATTTTTATTATTGTAGCCTCTCCAATAGAGATGTAATGATAGCCCTTTGTGCTTTTAGATTTGCATTCCCCTAATGGCCAATAATGTTGAGCATTTTTTCATGTGCTTATTTATCTCCCCCCCCCCCTTCTTTGGTGGCTGTTCAAATCTTTCGCTCACTTATTTTATTTCCTACTGTTGAGTTTTGAGAGTTTTTTTGTATATTTTGGATACAATTCCTTGATCAGATGTGTAATTTGTAAATATTTTCTCCAGGTCGGTAGCTTGTTTTTTCATTCTTTTCATCTTAGGGTTTTCAAAGGATTAATGAGTTCATATTATAAGTTCTTGGAAAACCAAATAGACATGCTGTACCCATGTCAACTGGGGAACGCAATAGGGAGAAAAGTTTGACTTGGGACTCGGACAGACCTGAGCTTGAATCCTGGTTCAGCCACCCACTAACGCTTTGCTGTGGACTATCATGTTTGTTTCATCTGTAAAGTGTTGGTAATAATAGTACTTATCACATAGGTTGAATGGCTTAGCCCACTGCCAGGACACTGTAAATATTCAATCAATTGTAAACATTTATATTCATATTACAATGGTCTCTTTCAACTCCAAGCCTTTGCATACGCTGCTCACTCTGCTTCGATTCCTCTGCCCTACCCCTTACAACTGGCTTCCTCATGTTCTAGCTGCCTGAGGTGGCTCCTACTCAGGGGGCTTTGTCTGACATTTCCAGATTGGACCAGGCACCCCTTCTGGTGCTCCCACAGCACCCTTTCATCACCTTCCATCACTCTGTGTTTTAAACACAGTAAGCTGGGAGCAACCCAAGGGCAGGGCTAATGTCTTTATTATCTAAAATAATTCCAGGTCGTGTTTGATGAATGAATGAATAAATAAGTGAACGAATTCATCTCATGCTTTGTCTGAGAGTTCCAATTAGACATCCCTCTGAGTATTGCCAAATTCAGTCCCTTCAAAACAGCCTTAAACACCCCAAATGGGTATCTGCGACTCACTACTGGACCCCGCTTGCAATCAGCCAGGCAGACACTGCATCTTTGACAAGTGGGATGCCGAATGGGGAGACTTGAATGTTTTGCATCTATTTACTTTTACCACATGCCATAAAAATTAAAAATACATTGTACCACAAGTGCAGTATTTAGTGTCTCACTTTAATTACATTCAAGTGTGTTGCTAAATAGTCTTGAGGAAACCTTAATGACCAGCTGTTCTACCCTTTTCCCATATGTTAGAAATGGTTTCTGAAATCACATTCTGGGACAGTAAGGTTGTATAATTAGACAGTGTATAGTTAACACTTCTAGATTTTCCCCTTAAACTGTGGACCCTTTACACTAACATATTGTGCGATTCTGCCGGGTTGGCGCACTCCAATTCAGTGACGTGCCAAACAGCAACCGAGATGCAAACTCCATCAGACTTGTTATCACTGCATCATTATTTCCTCATATCTTTTTCATCATCGGGATGGCATGATTGTTGTGTGTGTGTGTGTGTGTGTCTGTGTGTGTGCGCGCTATGCAATATTCAGCATGTTCAGCTGACAAATAAACTTTAGTAAAGAGGGCTGTAAATTTTTAATATTCCCTTCATCATGCCATTTATCTCATTAGAATTAGATGTGAGAGTGGCTTTTGCATCCTTTTGAACAAAGAGCTGTCACTCAAACACACAGCAACCATGTAAGGAAACAAAACAAAACTAACATTCCCCATGGTAAGGACAGAAGCCAGTATTTCCACTGCTTCAGGGGATGAAATGGGGACTTTTCTCTGCCCCGTGCTGGATTTGGGGAATAAAAAAAGTTGAATTTAGATCGTTGGTTATTGTAAAACTAAGTCATTAGTTACTTGCAGCTTCTTGACTCTGAGTTTCATGAATTGTTTTGAAATCACAGTAATATTTTATTTGATTAATAAGTAATTTGGCAGCCAAATTTTGGCTAATTCTTTGATTTTTTTTTTAATGTAGACAAGAAGCTGAAACAAAAAATATAAAATAAGAAAATGAGACAAATATATTAACAAATTTAATATTCTTTGGCTCTTCTTCTCTTTCTCCCCCCAAAAGAAAATGTCCTTGACATTTGTCCCAAGTCACAAGTCAAAAACTCTGATTTCTGGTTGAGAATTGGCCTCTTAACTTTGTTAAAACAAGTCATAGCTAAAGCTTTCTCGAGCCCAAAAGCATCAAATTCATTTTTGAAAAAGGCTAAAAGAGAGCGTGGCTGTCCTAAGACTGATTTACAGTATTTTATTTTAATTTTTTTTATTTTTTGCTGCTAAGCTTGAATTCCCGATGACTTATTTAGATGTAAGCACTGACAGCTGTAATCATGTCTTAAATCTTGGTTTGTATCCTTCGTTATACTGTTGTTCAATTAATATTCAGAATAATGGAAGTGATGCGCCGTTTTGAAAAAGACTTGAATACAGTCCAATGCTTTGGGAAACTGACTCTCGAGGGGATTAATCAGCATTTAAAACTTGCATTAATAAAAATCTGATCTTCGGCCATGTGGCATGCATAATACTTTTCATTTTTAAACATTGTTGTCTCAAAAAGCGGCATTCTTTGTCCCGATTTTTAAAGGGATTTTCAAATATAGCTCCTTCCGATCAATCCTGCCTTGACCCTTGTACATAATTGGACACTTGCAATTTAAAAATATAAGATTGCTCTTTTGCGTGGTGCACTGAATTCCATTTCCAATATTAAAGATAAGGGCAATCTCGGGCTGCAACTTAGTACTCAACATTTCCCTTTCTCCCCCAATTTATACACAAAGAGGTTTTAATATTTCTTCAAATCTCAGTTATCCAACACAGTCCTTGAGAGAAAAGAAATAAAAACTATAATAAAAGCATAATATGCTAATTAGACCAGGCATCCTTCCGGATGACCTTCCAGACGAAGCCGGGGCTATGAGGGAAGTCGGGGTCTCAGGTGCCAGGGGGAAGCCGGTGTGGCAGCTGGGGGAAGGAAGGCCTACTATTCTTGCATGAATTTTGTGCATCAGGCCTCTAGTGTTCAAATAATGAAAAATGGTCAATACTACTGGGATCTTTCGTCATAAATGGTATATATGGAACAACATGAATATTTAGTGGCCTCTTTCTGTCTTTAAATAAGTGTAACTAGCGAAACCGGTTTGGCTCAATGGATAGAGCGTCGGCTTGGGGACTGACGGGTCCCGGGTTCGATTCCGGTCAAGGGCAGGTACCTTGGTTGTGGGCATATCCCACAATGTTTGCATCAGACGTAAAGCTAACAGCCTGCTGCATCTGTGAGGATTCTAAACCATAAAGCTCCCCAAACAGGGAAGCCCTAGGGAAGCATTGGTGGTGAACGCACTTTGATCCACAGATGGAGTGCATTTGTGGAGGTGGCTGGGAATGGGTGTGAATGGAGAGAGAGTGAGGACCACAGCTTCTGTCCCTCTATTAGGAGCTTGTGTTTAACAGCCTCTTTCTCAGACTGTTGAAAAGGCTTTCTTTTGTTGGTTGGTTGGTTGGTTGTCCTAGTTCTGTGACATTTTTTCTCAGTGCATGCCCAGATCTGGCTGTGGGGAGGCAGGAGACAGAGCTGGGCCCTGGGCCCACGTGGGTAGTCTGACCTCTCCTCAAGGGAGGGGGCCATGAGGGTCTGCTCCCTGGATACACTTTCCCAGGATCCTGGCAATTGGGGATATTGTTTAGCTTCCTGAGGGAAGATTGTACCATCCCTGTTTGGGGGGCAAATTATAAACATTTTGACAAGCTCAAGGCCCACTTGCTCTTAGCCTAATATAATCCTCCTAAAACTCAGCTAAGATTAGTTCAGATTCTTGCTTTAAATGTAGTTTCCCCTAGCCTATTAAAAGAAATCCCAAAGCTTTAGCATAACCAATCATACCTTCACTATCTGACCCCAGGCCATCCCTCAGGCAGTATCTTCTCTTCTCTCCCACGGACCCAGACACCTGCACTCAAGTCATAGTAGCCTGGACATCACTCCTTGAACATCACTGTTTTTCCTGATTATACTCTTATTCTAAGAACCCCTTCCTTCATCCTTTGCCTGCATGGAAAACTCCTACTCATCCTTCAGTGACCAGCTCAAATGCCACTTCCTCTCTCTGGTTCTTTCTGAACTCCCATGGTGCTCTCTTCTCCTTCTACTTCCTCCCTCTTATCATCGCTCAAGAAGAATTAATCACTCCTAAAGCTATGCTCCCCCTGCTATAGCATTTATCATTATGCTTTTGGTATATTTTTATTGCTGTTTTTCTCACAAAATTGTGTTATGCAAATTGGAACACTAATCTCAAAGTTGTTATTTCATAAATGTTTGTTGAAGTAAATTTCCCCTTCAATAAAATAAGCACTAGTATATTTCAAAACCTTAGAACAAAAGAAAAGAGTATCAAAGAGTTTAGTCTAGAATTGGTTTGCTTTTTTAAGTCTATCAAATATAATAATATATTAATTAATATCTTAGATCTTCTTTTGGAAATTAAGAACTTTTTTTATCAGGGATATATATTTCTTTTTCTACACCAGACCATAAGATATTTAATAACCCCAGAAATATTTATTATTTTCTGATCTTAAAAAATAACTTAGAATGTAAGTAGATTGATTTCTTGGTTTAGACTGTATATCTAGTCAAATGTTCTACCTCCAGTGAGAATGGCACCAAACTATGATTTCTGAAAAGTTTTCTATCATATTCAATATACATGTATGTAGATTGCACTGGAAGAATGATAAAAATATCGTTTTCTGTATTATGGTGTGGGTGAAAAAGCAGTGTTATTCCACTTTATGTTTATGGTGGTGCCTATCACATACCCTCAAAAGTCACAATAATTTCTAGGGAAGCAGATTCAAGCCTAGTTGTCCATAAGAATCATCTAGAACAGGAGATGATAAACTACAGCCCATAGGCTGAACAAGTCCAGCATGCTGTTTATGTAATAATCAAGTTCAGTTGGAACACAACCATACAATCATGCCCTCTTATTCTCAAATTGTCTGTGGCTGCCTTCATGCTGTAATGGCAGGAGTGAGTAGTTGCAACAAAAACTGTACGACCCACACATCTGAAAACATGTTCTATCCAGCTCTTTACAGAAAATGCTTGCCAACCCTTCCCCTACCAGGGGTCTTCAAACTACAGCCCACGGGCCACATGCAGCCCCCAGGGGAGTCTGATCCTGCCTGCCAGGTTTTTTGGGCAGTGAGCGCAGCCAAGGTGTTACAGTAGGGATTAGTAGTTCATATAGTCCGGCCCTCCAGCTCTCTGAGGGACCGTGATCTGGCCCCCACTTTAAAAAGTTTGAGGACCCCTGCCTAGACATTCCATTTTTTTTTTTTAAATAATTCAGGTGCCTGAGCCCTACCTTAGATCTATTAGTAAAGGAAGAAATACATCCTGGTTAGTTGTATACTGAAGATGCATGTAATTCTGATTACCGGCTCTTAATTTTTATTTTTCAAGAAATTATCCATAAATCATGCCAAGCAAATCCTCACAGCATAAGGAATGGCCCTCTAAGGCAGGCATCACATTTTACTTATCTTGGCATCCATAACAATGCAGCGCCCAACATAATTAGATGCTAATAGTGCTTTTGCTAAGTGAATGAGTGGGCAAGGTGAGGAGGCTGGGTTTGCTGCTACCCAGAACCCACTAAAAATCATGATAAATTGCCAATACCCTCTCAAGCCCAGGACATATACCCTACCACACCAAAGTGAGGTGTGGTTGTTTTCCTTCCAACTTCAACCTAACCTAGAAAAACACAAAAGCCACTGCTTCTCTATGGATCTGAATTTTTTTTTTTAATTTCCGAGAGTGTCCAATGATGCATGCCTCTGTCTGCATAAACAGGTCAACTTCTCATTGCTTGGGACATGCGGGGGAAAAATTGACTCATCATGAGAAATGGTGCAGATGGCATATTTGGCATCACCAGTTTGCATAGATCAGCGATGCATTTATTTACATGCCTTTGTTTGCACTGTGACCATTTATCTGGGCCCTTCTTCACATTTAACCTTTGGAAGGGTCGAGAGGGAGGGAGCCATTTTGCCCTTGGGATTGGATGGAGTGAGACCCTGTAGAAATGATGTTTGCATTTTCTCCTACCTGCAAAGCACTCATTTCTTACAGCATCAGAAAACATTTGGTTATGTTATCTTGTGGGTCCAGGAGGAGTGTGGAATGTGCCAAACTTAAGAGCCATTGCCAAGTGCCATGGTTTGCATTATGTAGTCAGCACGCCAGCAGAACTGGCACTAACTAGTTGTAGATTGGAGCCCTCGCCTCGGAAGCAAAGGATCCCTGATAGTCATTTCCTACTGGGACCACGTCCTTTGCCTTTGGGTATGAGATAACTTAGTATCTGTGCTCTAATCATGGCCTGTAGGCACAGCCGATTGACCGCTGAGATTGACCTCTTCCAGGATGGCACGGTGAGCCCCATGGGCAAGGGCACCTTAGAAAGGGCCTTAGAGAGCTTGGTCTGGACCGGAGAATAGCACTTGCTAGGGCTGGTCACTGGAGCTCTCCTCCGTCAATTGGGGACAAATTACTTGACCTCTCTGAGCTTTGGCTTCCTCATCTTCCAACAGGGAAGTCAGAGTTGTTATGACAACCAAGCTAATCCTTACAAAGCATTTGGTACAGTAACTGACACCAGTAAGCTCTCCCCCATAAAAGTGTTGTTACTATTATTATCATTGTCATTATTACTGACACACATGCACACGTGAGTCAGTGAGGAGGTGGCTGGAGTGCCGGTTCCTGAGCAGAACCAGGTGGGGCCCGGAGCTGTCTGGACTCTGCTTCCTGCTGCCTAGAGCTGTAGTTGGCAAACTGAGGCTTGCAAGCCACATGCGGCTCTTTGGCTCCTTGAGTGTGGCTCTTCCACAAAATTCCACGGCCTGGATGAGTCTATTTTGAAGAAGTGGCATTAGAAGAGAAGTATAAGTTTAAAAAATTTGGCTCTCAAAAGAAATTTCAATCGTTGTACTGTTGATATTTGGTTCTGTTGACTAATGAGTTTGCCGATCACTGGCCTAGGACATATGCCCTATCACACATAGAAATGAATAAAGAGGTAACCACTGAGGAAATGCAGAAGGAGTTCTTCCAGGGATGGCAGCGAGCATGAGCCCCACATCTGGAGGCATATCCAGAGAACGATTCCCTGGCTTGTTTGAAAATGTGCTTGTCAGCCAGATAGTTCCATTCAACAGGCATTTATTGCTTTCCCACTGACCTAGACCCCCAAGGACACTGTATTTAGAGTAAGGAACTAATTAGGGTTAAGCAGTGTCACAAAGGTGGAGCCCTGATCCAGTAGGGTTAGAGTCCTAATGGAAGAATCTAAAGAGCACCTCTCTCTCCCCATCCTGTGAGAACACAGAGAGAAGGCAGCATCTACAAGCCAGAGCGCTCCCAGCAAAAACGGCCCAGGCTGGCACCTGGACGTTGGCCTACCCAGTCTCCGGAACTTTGAGAAAATAAATTCTCGTTTAAGCTTCACAGCCTATGGTAGTTTGCTATGGCAGCCCAAGCAAACTAAGAAAATAAAATGCTTCAAAAACCTGCAGGCCTGCTCTCCTGTAACCTGTGCTCAGAGAAGGCCAAAGCCAGAGGTTGTTGATGAAACTTTGGCTTTCTGTGTGGGCCTGAGGCGTTATCCCCAAATGGTTCATCTGGGTCCCAGAATGCATATTTGGGGACCTACACATTTGTTTTAAAAAGTCTGTAAGTACGTTTGAAGATGGAAAGTGCAGTATGGAAACTAGCACTATTAAAGCAGAGGGTGAATAAGTGGAGAGTGAAGGAACTCGAGAAAGGAAAAAAATGCCAACATTGTCCTACAGAGTAGAATGCTGAGGCTCACTCTAGGACTAAATCTTTTCTTTAAAAACATGATGGCTCTGAAAAATCAACTACTGGAATCAGGGCAGTTGTACAGTGAGGGAGAACATCATGGTAATATTAGTAATTTAGTTTTCTCACAAGGAAATAGAAAGGAAATTAATTCATTGATTTCTTAGGAATAGTTTCAAAAATGTATGGTCTCAGAGATTAGTGGGGAGTCCAGTTCCTCCTAGAGGCAACAATTCTCCAGTCTCCTTGGAGAGATGAGTTATAATATCTTACTTGTGTGTGAGGTGGGGTTCGGGGCTGGGAAACTTGGGTTCCTGCCCCCTTGTCCTGGGAAAAGTACAGACTTATATGAATGCATCTCCTGCTTTCTTGCCTTACTGATTTTGCTTTCTTTGTTTCTATTTGCTTGGTATTTTTCTGTCTTTATTGAGATATAATTGACATATAACATTGTGTAAGTTTAAGGTGTATATAACACGATGGTTTGATGTAGGTATATATTGCAAAATGATGACAACAATAAGGTTGGTTAACACATCCATCATCTCAAAGTTATCTTTAGTGTAGGTGGTTAGAACTGTTAAGATCTACTCTTTTAGCCACTTTTAAGTATACAGTATGATTGTCACCATGCTGTACATTAGGTCCCCAGAAATTATTTATGTCAAAACTGGAATTTTGTACCCTTGAACCACCTTCTTCCATTCCTCTACCCTAGACTTCTGGCAACCACCAACTACTCTCTATTTCTGTGAGTTCAGTTTTTTAAAATTCCATATAAAAAATACCATATAATATTTGGCTCTCTCTGACTTACTTCACTTAGCATAGAAAATTTCATCCATGCTATGGCAAATAGCAGGATTTCCTTCCTTTCTATGGATGAATAATATTCTATTATGTATATTCACATTTTCTTTATTCATTTATTTATTAACAGACACTTAGGTTGTTTCTATACCTTGGCTATGTAAATAATACTACTATGAATATGTGGATGCAAATATGTCTTCAATTTAGAGATTTCATTTCCTTTGGGTAATATGCCTAGAAGTAGAATTGCTGGACCATGTGGTAGTTTTATTTTTAATATTTTGAAGAATCTCCATACTATTTTTTCATAGTGGCTATACCAATTTCTATTCCCACCAACAGGGCAAAAGGGATCTCTCTCTCTCTCTCCCTCTCTCTCTCTCCCTCTCTCTCTCTCTCTCTCTCTATTTTTTTTTTCACATTCTTGCCAGCATTTCTTATATCTTCTTATTTTTATAATAGCCATTCCAACAGGTGTGAGGTCATATCTCATTGTGATTTTAATTTGCATTTTCCTGGTGCTTGATATTGAGCAACTTTCCATGTTGGCCATTTGTATATCTTCTTTGAAAAATTTTCTATTCAGGTCATTTACCCCATCTTTAAATTGAGTTATTTGGGTTTAGGGGGTTTGGTTTTGTTTGGTATTGAATTGTATGTGTGCCTTATATATTTTGGGTATTAACCTTATCAGATGTATGGTTTGCAAATATTTTCTTACATTCCGTAGGTTGCCTTTTATGTTGTTGATAATTTCTTTTGTTGTTGTAGAAGATTTTTAGTTTGATATAGTCCCACTTGTTTACTAATGAGTATCCAACAATAAATTCCAGAGGGTGGATGCTCCAGCCTCAGCCACAGGACTGGGGCCTTCACAATGGTGTCTTGTCTCTGGAGAGTTATTAGCTGGTCTTGTGAGGAAGACAAATCGGGGACAGGCTATGTCACCATCTTGAACAACTTTACCTCTTATTTTTCTGTTTTCATTTTATCCCTTCTTCTACTTGACTGTCTTCCTTTGCTCTTTGCCACCTCTTAAAAAGTAATACCTGAATCATTTTTAATAAAGGGTTATAGCAAGAAACCATCTCAGTCCCCCTTTTCTCAATGCTGGTTACAAATTTGAATTAACCTGGGTCAGTTGTGGTGAGGAAAGAAGAGATGTTGTGAAGGGCTGAGTTGAGTTACAAGTGAAGCATGGGGGTGCTAAAATGAGAATTTACAATGTCAAGAATGAATTTAGCCATAAGCCAGCTCCAGGCCAGCCAGGGCTGTAGCCCATCCTGAATCTCTCCCCCCTCCCCACATCCCCTATCTCCCCCAACCCCTACCACCTGCTTCCAGGCTGGTTAGTAAGGTCACAAAGGACTGTAAGTGATGGTGGATATTTATGACCATGGTTTATTGTTTGTTTGTGTTTGTGTTTTTGGTCATAAACAGAGCAAAACCCAGAAAACAGACCCATGAAAGGGAACCTTTTCCTCTTTTGGCTCAGAGCGAGCCCTCAAGAGTGTATGATTTTTGTGTGATAGCTACTGAGTGAGGCATTTTAGATCACATTATTCCGGAGAGCATCACTTTGAGGAAGGCATTGTTCTTATGTTACATGTGAGGCCTTTGCAACTTACAGAGGTTGAGGACTGTGTCAGTGTCACACGTTGTAAGTGGTGAGGCCAAGATTCAAGCACAGATCTCTTTGATGATACATTTCTCAGGTGCTTGTGGACTAGCAAAGACTAGGGGTCATCTTGGCTCCCGTGGGTTTTGATGGCTGGCAGGTTCTGAGCAGGATGGAGCGGGGATGTGGTTACCACTTTGGGTTCCATCAGAAGCTGAAGGCTCTGGATTGATTAGTTATTTCTTACCATACATCTCCTGGCCACAATTTCCAGCAAGGGATTTGAGTTCCTGGCTGAAGCAGAGCTGGAAAGAACTTCTCTAACTTACTGGCAGAGCATGAATTAGCTGCTCTATTGTTTGGCAATTGCCTGAGCCCCTCACGATCCCAAAAGAGAGGGTCCAGGTGCAAAATTGAGTGAATATGAAGGTACAGATTGGAGGGAAAATGGACTGAGCTAATGGGACCTTTCTTTGGGCCATACCTTGAGCTGGCTCCTCACTCCTTTTCTCCTTCCCAAACAACCATCATGTGCTCACTAAGCTTCACACACTTACTGAGGAGATTTGGTGGGCATAGGATGAGGTGCTTACTGGATTAGATGTTCTTCCGCTGTGCCCCTGAGTTAGATAGAAGATAACTATTGGGCTACTTGCTGTATTGTAGATGTATAGCTGCCTCTCTGTTTCTCTCTATGTAAGGTAAAACAATAACAAGTTTATGTATTATTATAGGGTGACAAATATGTCCATTAAAGGTGCTGTGACAGAAGTCTACACAGGAATGCAAAAAAGAAAGATGATCAGTTCCAAGTAGACGATGGCATAGAAAACACTCAAAGATGATTTTTGAGACTATTTTTAAAAAGATATATAGATGTTGGTTTGCTAGACAGGGGTGGGGAGTAGGTATTAGAAACATTGCAAGTAGAAAAAAAATGTTGAGCAAAGATACGTGTCATGGTGGTATGGATGGCATTGTGAATGACAGAGATGTGAGATGTGAGAAATTTGCTGTAACAAAAGCATAAGTTGTAGGCAGAAATATGGTGAGAGAAGAGTCTAGAGAAAAAAAATCTGTATGTCATACTAAGTTTGAACTTTATCTCAAAGGTGATGGAGGTCTGTTAGAGGGTTTTAAATACAACTGTGAATGAAATAGAACTGTATTTTGTTGTTGTTGTTGTTGTTGTTGTTGTTGTTGTTGTTAAGAAAGATCTCTGTTGACGATTGTGTTCACACTTGTTTGACAGGGTCAAGATCGGAGTAGACAAAGTGATTAAGGGGATAGATCAGAGGGGAGAATGTGGAAAAGCTTGGGGTCAGAAAAAGCTTGGTTCACAGAAAAACAAACACACAAATATTCAAAGCAGAGAGACCACACCAGGATTTCCCAAGAGAATGGATTTAGTGTGGAAGCAGGGGGTGCGGAAGAGAGAAGAATGATACCCAAGAACTTAAAGAGAAAAGATGGTCAGACCCTAGGCACTGACTCGGCATCTGGGAGAGGAAAGGGGCTCGGTGACTCCCAGTTTGGCTTGGTTGCCTGGGTGCACAGTTATACCACTCATGACAATAACAGATGATAGAAGAAGCAGACTTGGGGGGTAGGTTGAGCAGAGGAGTTTTGTACATATTGTTTGGTGATGCTTGTGGAAGACCAGATTGAGATGGCCCAATAGACAGTGTACAATTTAGGAGTAAAGTTTTAAATAGAAATGAAAACATTGGCATCAACAGCAAGACCAGTAGAAGTCCAGGGAGTGAAAGAGATCACCTAGGGGCAATCTCATTCAATGTATTCTGAAATAAAAACAGTACTTACAAATAAAACCCTGGGGTAGAAGGAGGTGTCAGTATTTAAGAAGCAGGCAGGGGCAGAGGAGCCACAGAAGGAAGTTGGGGGTTTCTACACTTCTATTGGGAAAGAGAGAGATAAAGTAGGAAAAAAATAGAGATATTCAAAGTCAAAGCTAAGACTAAAGAAATTTAAAGTTTACAAGTCAACAAAGAGGGAGACATTGAAAACACAGCAGAGGTAAATGCTGTATCTGAAAAGAGAAGATGGAATTGGATGAAGAATAGATGAAGGGGTTGATCTTACAATTAAGGGCACATGGTTCTTCTTGTAAAACTGGAGAAAGGGGGTAAACTGGGAGAGGATAGGAAGGATTCAGGAGTTAGTTACAGATCCAAAGATGAAAATTATCACCTCTGCTAAACTAACTTTTCTTAGTGTGAAATAAGAGGCAAGTTCATTTGCTGAAAGAGAGGGATTGATGGTGGGAAAGGAATAATCTATATATATAAAAGCCTAATGTACAAATTGTCCCCTCAGGAGTTCAACTGGGAGACCAGTAGTTTGATTGCTCACTATGACATGCACTAACCACCAGAGGATGGCGCAGAATGAAGGAAGGCCCCAGCCAGCAGCAGGAAGACCCTGCAGGGCCCTGATTGCCAGGCAGGCCTATGGACCCTACCCGTGCATTAATTTTGTGCACAAGGCCTCTAATAACTCTATAAATAAATACCCATGGTTTTAGACATGTGGTCAGATAACTCTAGTAAAATTGATAAACATGTAGAATAGAAACTTTGGGAATTGGAATAAGTACCTGAACATGTATGAGTATAATGAAGGGGTTCAATTGATACCCAAATTCCTTCAGGGAAAACATGTTTCTGACTGTCAGAAAAAGGATAAAAATTTCCAAAGTACATGAAATTGGCTAAATAAATTGTGAAACAAAATCCATACTCAATTTTAATGGAGTGTGAAAATCCACAAAGTTTTTATATTTAAATTAAAAAAAAAAATCAAAGCCAAGCAAGCTAAGCAATGGGATATGTCGGGACTGGAATCATTCGTGTCCAAAGATCAAAGATGAGAGAAACAGGTAGCATGAACTGTGAATAAAAACCAATGTAGATGGTGCTCCCCTAGCTAACAAACAAATAAAATAAATATTCCAGGCCTAAGTCAATAGAATACACTGGAATGCTGATAGCAAGATAGGTTTGAAGACCATAACTTTGAGGTGACACAGATTTTCACAGCGTAGCAGTGCCTTACAGCTTAGCCATAGAGTGGTGTCAGGTGATAGATGGCCAGTGTAACCTAAAGCAGAGGGTTGTTTTATCCTAGGGTCCTTCCCTGGAGAAGTAGCTGAGCACTAAGTGGAAGGCCAGTGTCCAATTAAGAAGAGCATTGGATCAAAAGCATCAGCCTCCTTTTCCCAGTAAAACAGACAATGTTCTGGTCAGTCTAATCAAGACAAAAGGTTATAAATTAAACATCAATCATCAATTTAAAAAACTCTTTGCAGTCTAGTAATTGAAGTATACTACCCCGATATCTTTTTAAAATTTCTCTCTGAAACCAACTGCCAATAAAATAACAGCAGAAACATTCTTATTACAATTAAGAGCAAGATAAAGATGGCATCATAATTATTCATGTCACACTATCCTGAAGTTAAAGTCAATGAAAATGGGGAGAAAAGAGAAATAAGAAATATAATTATTGAGAAGAAAGAAAATTATCATTATTTATAGACAATATGATCTTCTATCCAAAAAACCTAGGAGAATACATTAAAAACTTTTTGAGCTACTTAGGTTAGAAATAAGATCAATTACAAAATTAACTACATGCCAGAAGTTATCAATAAAAAAGGAAAAAAGTCCTGTCTACCAGAGCAACATAATTTTAAATATCTAGGAATAAATAAAATATCCATGGGAACTTCATGAAAAACAATTAGAAAATTTTACACAGGGACATTTAAAAAAAAACTTGCTGCTGTTGTATTCATGGATGGTAAGATATAGGAGAATAAAAATATTGATAGTTCCCAGATAGATATATTAATTTAATATGATTTATATACAAATCCCCAATTGTTTTCATGAGACTAGTTAAAAATATTACGACTTTACCTACACACATGAGCATATTCTCATTAAGAGCCAAAAAAAAAAAAAAAAATGATTGGGAATTTGTACTTCCAGAGAGCCAAAAATTATTATAAACATACATTTGTATATTCATAGTCAAATAGAGGTAGAACCAGAAATGAACTCTAGTATAATGAAGGACTTAGACCATGGTAAAGTTGAAACTTAAATTGGTAGATAAAAGACTGATACGAAGCCAGAATAAATGATTAACTAGTAAAGTCACATCCTTTACTAGATCAGTGCTAGGCTCCACCTTCCTCCTGAGCCACTATCCCTCATCACCTAACAGCCCTACCTCCCCAACTTCTAGGAGCCACAGCAGTTCCCGCACCCAGGGCTGACTCAGCCAAGTCCATGGAGCCTAGACTTCCCTAGCAGCTGCCTGGAATGCTTGGCTCAGAAGCATGAGCTTTGACCATTAAAAGAAATAAGACAGAGCGTTGACAGGTCAGTTCCTCTCTCCTCATCCCTCCTTTGCTCCATTGCACTTGTGCATTGGGTCTGTCGGCTTCTGTTGACATCTGGCATGACTGACAATGGCTGTGTTTTCCTGTGAAGCTGTGGCCAGTCCAATGATGATGCACACCTTTGATTTTCTTTCCTCCAGCCCTTCCTCATTTCCCCTTTGCTCTCACTCTTGATCCTCTGGGTTTCCTCTCCCCAAAACTAACATGTAGGCTTTTCCTCATTACACTTCATACTAAAATACATCATATCTATCTTAAACATGTTTTTGTTTGTTTGTTTGTTTTTTGTTTTTTGCTACTAGCCCTAGGTTATTACTACCCCTTATGTTTTCCACTGCCTTTTGCCCTTAGCTTAGTAAGTAATCCTCCTAGATTTATCCAACATGCATATTATTGAGATGCAGAAAATATTTCTAACTCAAGAATGTGAGGGATGGGCCGAAACCGGTTTGGCTCAGTGGTAGAGCATTGGTCTGTGGACTGAAAGGTCCCGGGTTTGATTCCGGTCAAGGGCATGTACCTTGGTTGCAGGCACATCCCCGGTAGGGGGTGTGCAAGAGGCAGCTGGTCGATGTTTCTCTCTCATCGACGTTTCTAACTCTCTATCTCTCTCCCTTCCTCTCTATAAAAAATCAATAAAATATATTAAAAAAAAAAAGAATGTGAGGGATGGAAGATCAAAGGACACAGATAATTTGGGGTTATGAAAATGTTTTATATCATGATAGTGGTGGATACAACATTTGTCAAAACTCATTGAATTATACATCTTAAATGGATATAATTAATAATATGTAAATTATACACCAAAAAGTTAATACAAATTATTTTCTTTCTGTGTTTCTGGCTAGATGAGATCTACCCAATCTTGATGATTCCTATGTTTATTGTCTCTTCTTCTACTTAATATTGTATTGTTATAATAGACTTATAGACACAATCATAATTGTTTCTGTGAGAGAGAGAAAAACGAGAGAGGAGAGAGGAGAGGGAAGGGGAGGGGAGGGGAAGAGAGGGGAAGGGAAAAAAGAAGAGGAGAGGAGAGGAGAGGAGAGATAATGAGAAAGAAGAAATGGAAGATTCCAAAATGCTGGGGAATTTTGGGGGGAGAAATGTTCCAGAGATATGGAATGTGGGTGAATGCATGGATCTTGGAGAGGAATAAGGATAGAACACTGATAAATTCAAGGTGGACACATGAGAATCTGAGTAGCCATATCTGATGGCCTCAAGTGTTTTGCAAATATAAAATGTCATCTTCTGAGAGAGGGCCCTGATGGGCTGGTAGATGAGGAGACTAGGGCTCATAGAGAAGTCAACAAGAAACAAATAAAGGGTTTAATTAACACAGGGGAGTATCAGGTATGAGCAGAAAATTCAGACCAAGAGAAAACCTTTCCGTGCTCTCAGTGGATTCTCAGACCTCATCTTCCCTTGTGAAGGACAGCACGCTGAGCATGAAGGACAGCATGCTGCTGATCATTGAGTATCAGCCCCACCTCATTCCTCATCCAAACCTCACAAGTGTTTGGCAACCATCTAGACCAGTGGTTGGCAAACTCATTAGTCAACAGAGCCAAATATAAACAGGACAACGATTGAAATTTCTTTTGAGAGCCAAAAATTTTAAACTTAAACTATATAGGTAGGTACATTGTTATTAACTTAATTAGGGTATGTGGTATTTTGTGGAAGAGCCACACTCAAGGGGTCAAAGAGCAGCATGTGGCTCGCGAGCTGCGGTATGCTGACCAGTGGTCTAGACTTTCAATGTGGAGAAATTAGGAAACAGAGGTGTCTCTGCCATGATTATTGATAGATCTCTGTCTGGTTTTCTTGCACATTAGTGAATCTGATCTCTTTCTAGCTGATGGAAGCATGATATTCAAGATGTGGATTTATCTCCAACAAGCAACATCCCCAGTCTTCCCTTGCTAGAAGGATCACACTATTTTATATATAATATGTCCATTAAAGAGCCTTTGCTCTTTGCCTGCTTAGGAAAAATGTAGTCCTACTAAGGAGAATCCTGTGTGCCTACTAAGTGGGTTGTGAGGTTGGTACTGTGGCTGAGAAGATCTGTGCCAAATACATTTTATTTTAATGACTTTGGTCTGTCCCATAAGTCTTAGAAAACCGTACTGCAGCAGACATGACTTTCTCCCAGAGGCAGACTGCTTGAGGCATGACATAATGATGCCATGATTAAGCTAACCCAGCCCTCACCGGAGGGTCAGGAGGTCCAATCACAGGTTCCTATAACTACTGTAAAATGACACATCAACCCAGTATGAGGGGGCGAGGCATCAGTTTTGAAATGTATTGTTAAAAATAACATTCAATGAAAACAAACACTTGGATCTTTGGACCCTCTATAAACCAGGCAATTGATTGGTTATAAATGGGGTACACTTCTGATGTTGTAATCTGGAGTTTCAGGATTTAAAATTATTACATCAGTATTGAGCCTACAGAAAGCTCCCCCTTCTCACCTTCCCTTTACTTCTAATTTCTAAAACTAGGCAGAGCACTGAAATATGATATTGCTAAGTCATTCTTCCCATATATTAATAACTGACCTCTATGTGATCAGTTGTGCACTTGATTAATTTGTCAAGAAAGCAAAGAAGAGTACCTTACTATTTTTTTGTTTTTGGTCATGGTGGTGAAAGAACTAAAACAAACAAACAAAATGACTTCGGGAGAGAATAATTATCAGCAAGCTAATTAATTAAGGTTTGCTTATATTTTTACTTTCAAGGCATTCATTGGTCTGGATTAAAACAGTCTATTTTTATTTGAGATATTAGGGCCCACACAGAGGTAGTGAGGTAATCAAATGAGACACAGTATGTTAGGAGGGATTGTGGAGTCCTGCAGAGTTAAATTCCAAAATACTAGGATCACCAGGTAGAGAGAAATAAGGGCCCCTACAGGCATAGAATCCAAGGGAGAAATTGGGCTTGGAACACTCAGTTCTGAGGGTTTCATGTACATTACATAATCCTCACAACAACTCTTCAGAGTAGATATTATTATTGTCCCTGTTTTTCAGATGAAGAAACTGAGGCACAGAGGGATGAAGTAATATGTGCAGATTCACAGAGCTAATGAGTGGGAGAACAGGGATTTTCATCCCTATCTCATGGGCTGAAATTCTTGAAGGTATAAATTATGTAATACATTATAACAAAAGTCACTGGGATAGTGTTCTTCATATAATAGATGTTTAATAAATGCCAAATGTGTTCAATAGTACTGATTTTTTTTTAATTTCGTAGTGAGACAAAGTCAGCTGATGTCTATAGATTTTAAGGTCTCAAACCAATAGCAAACACTTAAACAGAGTAATTAGGAAATGTACAAATGAGCTTTCTGTTCCTTCCTGCTATAGTCAGTGTGGTTGGTATAGGACCCTATTCTGCAAACCAAACTTCCATCCACGTGTGTGTTGGTGAATGCCATGCAGGTGAGGTAGAGAGGAAGTGGAGACTGCTCTCATTGATCAAGTCGAGATGGAACCTCGGTGATTGGTTTGCCCTCTCAATTTAAAATTAACCAGTGAAATCCATCACTTTGGAGAAGTGTGGGGATTCAAACTTGTTAGAAAAAACAATCGAAACACTTAACTGACAGCCTCCAGTCAATTCTTGCAAGATGAAGAAAGGATCTCTAAATAGTAACTTATTTTCTTGCAGACCCTAAGCTCCAAGCTATTTTATTAAAGGAGTTTAATGTAAGGATCAACTCTAAGGGTAGGCCCTTTAATTTTCCTGTCTTAGGGGGAAGAGTGAGATGGTGGAGGGTGGTGTTGGGTGGAGGTGGGTAAGATGTTCACCTGACCTCATACTTTCCCCTTTGTTCAGCATCTTACTGGGCTAATCTCTAAACAATCATATTTAGTGGTGTATTTGCTCAAGGGCATCTAGGAAGTGCATGTCCTTCCTCCATTTACATAATACTGAGAAATGTTTTAGCCATTCTCTTATTTGAACTTGATATCTCCTATACCATCATTACATCAAGAAGTTCTGCAGTATTTAAGTGGATTGAAATTTTTCTTTTTAGCATTTTTGTCTTTTGCTTGTAACTTTGAGGAGAACGTATCAGGACGTACATAGTTAATAAAAGCAAACTAAAGCAAATAATCACCTTCTAGTACTTCTTGCAGCATATTCTAATTTTTTAATGGAGAAAATGCATTCTTAAATTAAATATGCATAATAAGAAATACTAATAATAAGAATAAAGTGGAATATGTGAGAATGAATCTAGTGTTGTAAGCAAAATGCATTTGATTTGCTAAGGATAAAAGCTGGCTTGAATCAGTAAGAATCAGTACAAAAAAGAAAAGCCTCATAATGTTCATAAATTATCCATAATTGTATGGATTTTAAATATAAAAGTTGGCAGTGGAAAAAGCTAAAAGCCATTAGGAGAGACACTATTGTGCCATGCACTAGGAACGGTAAGTCACAATCTTATGAAAAAAAAAAAAAAAAAGAACCCTAGCTAGAGTTTTCTAAAAATTTTATAACCATACTTGAGACTTATCTTGATGTTTACTACAATGCGCGCATTGTTCACATGCCATGGCCTAATGCATATATGAATCATATTTGAAAAGAGCTACTAATTAACATGAATAGTCTTCTTCCGTGAAGGTCGTTTATTGCAAAGTTTTTTTTAACCCCCCTTTTTTTCCTAGCTGAATATTGCTAAAGGAGTCCTCCACAGCCATTAGTTAAAGAGACTAGTCTGTTTTCTCCCTGACATTGGGTCGTAGTTTTAGAGTTGTTTTTTCCTGCCAAGAAGTATAAAAAAATATTTAAAAGCAAGAGAGAAGAGAAAATAACCATTTTCCTGTTGATCAGTATAGCCACTTATTTATTTTATTCTGTCATCAACTTCATCCTCTCATCAACTTCTTATAGTATTTAAGAATTATTTAACTAAATTGTTAGACTTTATTATTTCAAATAGGATCAATCAGGAGTTTCTCACTGAAAACTGGGTTGACCAATACTTGTCTAGGGTTCACAGAGATGGTCCCTGACATGCTCTCCAGATAAGTACAACAGAAAGTTATTTTGTCAGCATTTTAAAGACTGAGAAGTTCAAGATCAAGGTTCAGCAGGATTCAGTTTCTGATGAGGGCTCACATCCTGGATTTCAGATGGCTGTCTTCCTGTTGCATCTTCACATGGCCTTTCTTGAGTGCATGTGTGTAGAAGGAAAATTTCATCCTTATGATCTCATTCAACCTTAATTGCCTCCTAAAGGCCGTCTCCAAAGACAACAGTCACATTGGGGGTTAGGACTTCAACCCATGAATTGGGGGGGGGGGGGGGAGGGTTATATAATTCAGTCCATAGCAACAAGATGCTCTGTTTTGCATTCAAGATATTTCTTTATTGAATATTCTCCTGGAAACTGCCATGTTGTAGGGGATATTAGGCAAGTGTACAAATGCTATAACATGAAACAGAATGTAATACATGTTAAAATAAAGGTCTACAGGACTGTCAGGTGGAGTGGTCACATCTGCCAAATGACCAGGAGGGTTCTTCTTCAGAAGGCCTTGACCTGGGCATGAAGAAGGGGTAGGATTTGGGTGAGTGGCAGGGTGGAGAGAGGATTTGTGGGGTAAAGACTGGCATAAGAAAAGCAGTGGGAAAGGACCTGAGGATGAACATGGTCAAGGAAGACAGGCTGGTTGGGTTGTCTGGAGCCCTCTGAAGTGGGGCAGTGATTGTAGGAAGAACAGAGGGACTGAAATTCAAGGGACTTGTTGGGAAGGTGTTGGTGAGTCACTGACAACTCCCAGGGAAGTGCTGGTTATTTTATAAATCTCCTTTCACTGCTACTGAACACACGGCCTCAAACGTGTTTACTGGAAAAATCTGATTTTATCATTAAGAAACCGATCCTTCAAAATTGGACCATTCCCTCTCCAAATGGAATCTTTCCCCGTTGCAGAAAAAGGTCCATGAGCGATAAACCCGGTGGGGGTTGGGGAGGTGGTTGGGAAAGGAAGTGAAGAGGCTCTGGATGAAAGTGTTTCTTTGACTGAATAGCAGCAAGGATGTGGAAATAGTGTTTTCCTGTTTGGGAAGTTGAATGCTTCATGCTTTACTTGGCTGTCAGAACGCTTCATGTTTTTATTTGTGAGCATACATGGTGATCATCCTTAAGACAAAAATCTGACAGCGGGTCCCTCGATGCCCTTGTTCAGAGCAGATGCTGCAATCAGAGCTGGGCCTCTGATGCTCACCTCTGAGATGTTGTAAATTGCACGAAGAAGCATCTCTCCTACTCTCTTCATGTCTCACATACAACTTATTAAGGTAATGTTGGAGGAAAGAATTTGAAATAGACATGCTTACTAAATTTGTAGATCCCTAAGAGCCATCATCTGCATCAATGCAATTACTCGCAGCTCAGGTGACAATCAAAATATATGAACTCAACAGGGGCATCAGAAAGAGATGCACACACTTATTTCATTGACATGGAACAGCTGTGTGAATCATCATGTTGAGAAAAATTGAAACATTACTTTTTGTGTTGGGGGACCACAGAAAAGTGATAGGAGCAAAGAGGGACAGCCCAGAAAAAAAAAAAATGTCTTCACTTTAAAAATAGTAGAGCTCAGTGGATTATGGATGCTGAGATGAGAAAAGATGTTTTTCTCTTGGTAGAAAATGAACTTCTCTTGTCCCACTTCACATGAAGGCGCGACCTTCTCTGCAGCATCCCTGATGCAGCATCCCTGATGTGGGCTCTCCTGAACTCTTCCACCGGCTGGAGTTCGTACATTCCAACTTGTTGTTTGGGCTCTGTCGGACACAACCTAAGTCTGGATGGCAGGATGAAATTGGATAAACAGCCACACTGACTCCAGGGACAGTTTTTTTACACAAACATCTGTTTCTTGAATTTGGCCCTGGTAGGCCTATGGGAAGAGGTAATTTCAATTGGTGGAATCAGATCACAAAGGTGCTGCCTCATTCTTTTTCATTTTCCTGTCTCAGGGAGTATAAAGCCTGTCTCCCTCCAGCATTACAGAGAGAGAGAAAGTCCTTTCCAAGTTTCCTCTGACACTGGGTTCATATCCAACTCTGGTTTAGGTGAGATCATGTGCATGCTTTCTTTGGTAGTTTGCTGGACTACAGTTGCAATGTGCTTTGAAAGGAACTCCATGCACGCATATGAAAATATGAACTTAGAAATCAGACGAGTAGAGCAATCAGCAAAGATTTGCAAATATTTGCAAATCGGCACTGGGCAACATGCTCAAGTGTATGCAGAAGTGTGGAGGCATAAATTCTTGCACGTGGGAAGCTTCAAGTTTTAGTAGGAAGCTGAAGTGATAAAGAACAATCAGACAGCCTATGATTCGGTACTGAATTGTGACATATCGTATTAATCGTTGTAGCTACTTGTAATAATAGAAGACAAATAACCAAGGGGACCCCCGAGGCTGGAGAGGGCTTTAAAAAGGAAATTCGAATTAGGTGTGATCATAGGTGCTGAGAAGCTCTGAGCAGGTAGAAGCAATCCAGTGGGGAACGTTGACATGCCAGCAACAACAGCTACTGTGTCAACTGATTGCCCCCTTGGTAAGAGCTGATAGTATGAGGCACTGTTATCCCCATTTTCCAAAGCGGAGATGAAACTTGGTAACAAGTAAGTAAGCCCTCCAAGCCTCAATTAAGGAGAAGGTCAAATGATGGGAATTTCAGCTACTGAGAGAGGGCCACCCTGGGTGGTTTAAGACAGGGCTAACCTGCAATTATACAGACACATCTTATCTTTTTATTTTTAAGTCATCCAAATCCTTTAAGAAAAGTTTAAAATTGAACTGTTTAGTGTTTTCATGAACTGTCTTTGGCAAAGCTTCTAAGAGGTGATGAGACTTAAAAAGGGAAATTTGCTAAGAGACAGCATCTGCATATACCTGTGTATTTCACCTCACACAGCTGAGCCACACTCTCATGGTCCCACAGCAGAGAAGGATTGTAATTCTTATTGGTTTTGTGCAATGAAAGGAAGACAACTCTACAACAGGGCCAGATAAAGAGGATCTCTAAGTTTGCACATAGTACAGTAATTGTGTTACTTTTGTTCATTTCAGGTCTTACTTTCTCATATAGAAATTTTTAATTTGACTTGCTATAATGTCTAAAAGCAAAGTCCACAAGGTTTAGTTTCCAAGTAATTCAACTAATAGCCCCCTGTTCCACTCTTCAGCAAACAGCATTGTATTCAGTTAAAGCAGACGAAAGTATTGTGTGTGTGTGTGTGTCAGAAACAGTTGAATATTGGCAATTTCACATTAACCTGATCCGCTGTTGCACACCCTGAGAATGAAGGGAATTATACCACCATGCACAAATCCTGTTGAGCCATGCACATTTCCTATGTAAAATAGAATAGTGTTAAAAAAAAATGAATATTATTCTTGCTCTAAATAAGGCTTTTCAGTAAGTCTTTCTAAGGAGTTTCTAGGTCACTCTTTAAGCCATGGCCCAAGGTTTTATTTGGTTCTTCTCTTTAATAATTAGAGCTCAGAACTGTCATTACAATATGCTGATGACAACTTAGACCAGGAAGAGGGAAGCATTCAAGGTAGGAATTTGCTAACCAAAGGGATGTCTGCTACCCAGGGAGTTATGGAGAGGACAATTCAGTGTCCAGAAACACTGATCAAGTAGAAGAACTTTTATCCTAATTCTGAATAATATTGGCCCCACGGTATCTGAGCAGTTGCTTGGCCTTAAAGGTGTGGGTCAAATCCTATGAGTTAAGTGGCTTTGGTTTTCATTCAGAAATCTTTCCAGGGGTGTATGTGATGAAATCTGGGGTTCTCGGCAGTGTAAATAAATAGAATTAAGGCTTCTTCTTCCTAAAGTTGAAGAGTTTAGGTAGACACTTGACCCCAAGGTGAAGCCAGCAGAAGCAGGTAGGGTCACAGTTTTACAAGCACCAGTATCTCTCTCAGTAGATTTGGGGCCCAGATACATTTTGGTTGATTAAGAGACCTAGAGGTGAGATCAGAGATCAAATAGATTGGTCTGAGTCACAGGACTCGGAACATGAGAGAGTCAAGTTCAAATCTACTGGTCAGAGATGATTGCTTCCTGCCATTTAGAAGCAAGAGCAAGAGGGTGGAACCTGCATGTGGAGACCGTCAGTAGATCTGGTTGTGAGGAGCTGGGCCTGAAAGTCACATAGGAAACCAGGTAGGACTGAAACTCTTAGCTCATACTCACAATAAGACTCAGTTTTGAGCTGCACTTTGTCAACTTTTTATTATCTACCATGTTCCATATGTAAAAATTGGGTTCTTCAGTTCCCTTAATTCTTATAAAAATGTCATGAGGGCAGTTTACAATTTCGGTCTTGGAGATTAAAAAAAAAACACACACACACACACACAGAGAATATAATAACTCATCAAGAAACTATTAGGATGACTATTTTATTGGAATAATCATTATTGGAAAACAAACCCACACATCTTTGTGCTTCCATAGGAGAAGGTGTATTCATTTCCTTTGGCTGCTGTAACAAACTACCACAAAGATAGTGGCTTAAGACAACACACACTTGTTCTCTTGTAGATCTAGAGGCCAGAAGTCTAGAGTCAAGGTGTTGGCAAGGCTGGTTCCTTCTGCAGACTGAAGGGGAGAGTTCGTTACCTGGTCTTTTTCAGTTTCCACAGCCACCTGCCTTCTGTGGTTGTGGCCCCTCTTTGCCTCACGACAACCTCTTGCCTCAGTCTTCACTTCTCCTCTGCTGATTCTCACCCTTCTGCCTCCCTCCTATGAGATCTCATGATTCGATGGGGCCCACCTAGATAGCTTCCAGTCTGCAGATCCTTAACTTATCACATCTACAAATTCCCTTCTATGGCTTAAGGTAACATATTCACAGGTTCTAGGGATGTGAAGGTAGACACTCAGGTTAGGGAAGGCACTTTCCTGCCTACTGCAGAAGGGAATGGAGGGAAACGCTGTGAGCTGGAGAGGTGAAGGTGGACAGACAGAAGGGAGAGTTTTGTTTTGTTTTGCTTTAGTATTTTTATTGATTTCAGAGAGGAAGAGAGAGGGAGAGAGAGATAGAAACATCAATGATGAACGAGAATCATTGACTGGCTGCCTCCTGCACTTCCCACACTGGGGATTGAGCCTGCAACCCAGGCATATGCCTGAACTGTGACCTCCTGGTTGATAGGTTCATGCTCAACCACTGAGCCACACTGGCCAGGCCAGAAAAGAGTGTTTCTTTCTCCGAGGCTAGTGTGGAGCAGGGACAGGCGTCCCTCAGCGTGTGGGAAGTTCAGTGGAGGGTGGCTGCAGCAGGATGGTCCTCAGTGGGGAAGGACCTCCGGCAGAGGGATCTCTGAGCTGCCTGGAGCAGCAGAGACCACAGACAGATGGCAGGACCAGCTTCAGCGGCAGCGTCTTAAAGCTGAAGAAAAAAAAAAACCATAAGGTGATGACCATCATGCAGAATTGCCTACCTCCTCTCCCTGGCTTTCTGGAAAGGGACGCCAGCATTCTTGTATGATCTCCTGGAGTAGGGGAAAGGGCTCCCCTAACTACCTGAGATTGAATATCCAGTTGAGCTAATCAGTGGGGACTGAAACAAGATTAAATGTCAATTCAAGAGCTCTTCATTGAATGTGACACTCGACCTTAGTATTGTGGTCCATAGGTCGTACCTCCTGGAGTAATAAATGTTGGCCATGGCCATAGGAGGGAGAGGGGCAGGTGAGGACAGAGAACAAAGACTTTTCTGCCAGTATGCTCTCAGCAACCCCCGTAGATGTGAGTAAAGACATGAGCAAATGCAACTTGCTTGGGGTCTAAACCTAAACCAAACAACCCGCTAGTGCGTCAGGCTCTTTGGACGGCCGGCAGATATTATCTGAATCAAATAACCATCTTAATAAGTGTATCCGGCAGGGGGGATAAAAAAGGTGGTAGGGTATTCCCCAGACGAAAATTAATTCCTTTTCCTAATCCGCCGTCATTTATTTCCCATATTCATGACCCGCCCGGTATGGTGTGTTTTCTTTTTCTCTTTATGACGAGCCATAAAAATGACAAAATACATTAGCCAAGTTCTTCGTTTCTGCTAACATGACCGCATTCAAAAATAATAACAGGGACTTGTATCCGCGACGCAAAAGATGCATGAAGTAAATGGGGCTTAATTTGTACACAAACTGTCAAGGCAGTTTTCCTCACGGCCTCCATCTTCTGAATTCATTAGTCTCTAATTACGGCCAGTGGGGACCAGCAGTTAGAAGGTTAAAGAGGTTCTGACAGGCCTAATCATTGCTCAGGAAGCTGAAAATGTATGCAGAGTCTCGGCAGATGGGGTGAGAGCAGCTTCTGCCAAGTGATAACTGTTATTCCTTTGCACCTCCAAAGCTGTCATCCTAATAGGCACATTTTAAATTTATTAATGCTCTAGTTACAATGCATACACGGTCTCTAATGGTATGTCATTCTGAGTATATAAACTGAGCAATTAACACATATTACCTGGTAATGGTAAAATTATTTGTTGCCTGTTGGGTTTTTCTTTTTCTTTTCTTCTTTCTTTCTTTCTTTCTTTCTTTCTTTCTTTCTTTCTTTCTTTCTTTCTTATTTATTTATTTATTTATTTATTTATTTATTTATTTATTTATGGTGGTCTCCTATTCCAGTAAGAATTGTCCTGGAAATCCCTTGGTTAAGATGGTATTAGAGCTACATGATAGATGGATTTCCCTTTTTACTCTCACATGATACCAATCAAATGCCGGAGACCACGCTGTACCCAACCTGTTTCTTCCATCAGCAATGCCCAGCCTCCCACATCAGAATCCAGTAGTTAACAACACTTGGGGTGAGAGTCTTGGTCAGACTCCTGGGGAAAGGCATAGAATGCCAACCTTTGATGGACTGACCCTTTAAAATGAGAAGAGCGCCCCCCCCCCCCCCCACAAAATAGTTCAGTTGGTTAGAGATTGTCCTAATAAGCCTAGGTTGCAGGTTCAGTTCCCAGCCAGGGCACGTACAAGAATCAACCAAGAATTCATGGATTGATAGATCAACAAATCTCCCCTCCCCCCTCTCTCTCACCAATGAGTTAAAAAAAAATTAAAGTGAAAAGAAATCCAGGGTGGTATTTCTTATTTGTGATAGTCTTCTTTGGTGGCCTCCCCGACTTCAATCCTGATTGCTTTAAAGCTGACTAATCTACCAGCAAGAGGTGTTTTGTCTTTTTTTTTAAAAAAACAAACAAACGAGGTCTCTTGTCTTTCCTGTGACTATCACCGTGACATGGGAAAGGCCTTTAATTAAACGCAGCACTTAGCGCAACCACTGTTTGCATAGGGGAGGCTACAGACGTGGAGACAGCTGGAATGGATGGTCCCTAGATCGTAGGCTTCATCAGGACTACAAGATTCATAAGCGGCCCTAATAGCATGATAAGGTGTTAATCTCACAACAGAGCAATTATCTGTCCTGTGACGGACTGCCCCTCTCTGTACCCACTAGCCCGTTTCGGCTAATTGATTTACACTGTAGAGAAGTAACATGACAAAAAAGTGTCGCCGAAATTTTATGTTAACTTAACCTGTGATTAAATCTCCCTACTAGGTGATCCGTTTGAGATTTTTAAGTGTACGGAAAAGATATAAAACTCTTAGACAACATGTTTTCTTTGCCTTAGTCCTAATAACGCATCCATTGTGTGTGGTTTCTTCAGTGGCTGGAAGAAAAGCCCAGGTCGATTAACAGACATGCGCTATGGAACCTCAGGCAGGTGTTCTCGTTTCCCTGAGCCTCCGTTTCATCATCCCCAAGGTGAGAAGTTGGCTTAGACTCTAAGCCTTAGACCAGTGGTCAGCAAACAGCGGCTCTCGAGCCACATGCAGCTCTTTGGCCCCTTGAGTTTTTAGCAAAAGCCAGCTTAGGAGTACCCCAATTAAGTTAATAACAATGTACCTACCTATATAAAGTTTAAAAATTTTTGGCTCTCAAAAGCAATTTCAGTCGTTGTGCTGTTGATATTTCACTCTGTTGACTAATGAGTTTGCTGACCACTGCCTTAGATAATCCGTGACCACTAATAGCTTCCTCACTTCTGGGCGTGCCCACATCTATGGCTTTAAGTACTTTATGGCCAAGAAGACGAAGGAGTATACAATTGAGCCAGAGCAATAGTTAGGAGTAGGCCCAGCGTTTCATTTACCACTTCCCATTTTCAACTCAGAAGTTTAATTTGGTTGCTGACAATCCTCTTTATTTATAACTGTTATAAAGTATGTGGACAATGGCTTTTTCTAGCCGCTTTGCTGTATTTTTGCTATGTGATACAGCCATTCATTCCCAAAGATTAAAAAAACCTGCTTCAGAACCTCTTTAATGGGAATCCAGTGAAGAGAGTCTAGACATGCCCTGTAGGGGCAGCTGACTTGGCTTGATGTGACACTGCAGGGAGAAGGGCCAAACTGTGTGGAGTCAGGTCAGTGGCCCTCACTGCATAACTAGATGGCCGCCCGTTCACAGTGAAAGTGCTGGTCCCCTGCTCCAAAGGTCTGTTCCAGCAACAACGTTCATGACTCTCATTCATTCTGAGAAAAAGGAATTTCCCCTTAAATCGGAACCTGAGAAGCCACGTGGTGTCTACAGGAACAGGAAGTAGAGAGAGAAGGCGGGTCCTGCAGACTATTTACAGGAGAGAAGTTTGCCTAAGGAGCCTCTTCATTTTGTGGATGGCGAGTCATGGTGTGGGGCAGGACTTATTCTCCAGAAAAAAGGAAGAATATTTGTTTAGATTAATCGCCCTCATGAAAACAAACAAACAAAAACTGGCCTTGGGATCCACCATCCACCTGTGAGTCTTGGGGTCGCGGTCCCCTGTCCTTAGGTGCATCATGGACTTGCACAGACTCTCCTGGAAGCACCGAGAAGCATTCTGCTCTCCAGTGAAGGAAGTGTGGTCAAACCCAGGGGATTAAGCAGGGGAACCTTTGTTTAAAAAAAAAAAAAAGAAAAAGAAAAAAAAAAGAAGTCCTCAGGTGATTCTTATGCACAACTGAGGTTGGAGGACCCTGGTGCTGGAAGGCTGGCGGCCTGGCTGCCTACAGTTCTTCCCACGCCGTATGACTGACTCACTACCTCCTGGGAGGAGGCCCAGCATGGACGTCCCTCCCATGGGAGGCTCTGCCTGGGAGCCAGGACACAAGTGACCGCAGATCCTCTGCTGGGAATATTTTTATCGTTTTATAGAGGATGCTTCCCATGGGATTGAACCGCCTACTTCAGAATTCTTGGAGGACTTGTTCAAAGGTGAGAAACCCAGGGGATTGAGAAGGAGAACCTTTGTTTTTTTAAAAAAAAATCCTCAGGTGATTCTTATGCACAACTGAGGTTGGAGGACCATGCATGGTGCTGGAAGGCAGGTGGCCGGGCTGCCTATGGGCCTTGCACTTCCCACTTGGTGTGACTGACTCACCGCCTCCTGGGAGGAGGCCCAACACGGACGTCCCTCCATGGGAGGCTCTTCCCGGGAGCCAGGACACCACCCTGAGCTAGAGGTCAAAGCTGTTGCAGCCAAGCCCAGGTCTGCCCAGAGACCCCATCCTTGCTGATTAAGACTGTTTTCCTTATAGGGGCCTGGTGGGCCTTCTTGATCTCAATCACCTGTGCCCAAAGTCTTGGTTATCACGTGTCAGCAGGCTTCAGGTGTGAGGTTTCAGTAACATAGAAGGCTCAATAAAACAGTTCCCAGCTCCCTGTACCTCCTTTTGTCCTCCTATATCCAGGGACACATATGCCAAAGGCCCCCAGTCACAGCAGGTCCCTGGAACTGTGCTGACAAACCCAGTGTTAACACTAGGGGAGAAGGAAATTAAGACTCTGTAGAGTGGAAATCTATTAGTGTAATTCCCAGACTCAGTTCTGGAGAAGTATGGCTGAAGCAGTGCCCGGGTAGTGATGGGATTAAACCTGAACTCCGTCTGCCTCAGTTCAAATCCTGGCTCTCCCTGGTGACCGTGGATCCACAGGCAAGATGCCTAGCTTTTCTGTGCCTCGGTTTCCTTATCGCAGGGAGAAAACAATAGTACTTCCCTCTCCAGGTTGTTCTGAGGATTAATGAGTCAATAGATTAGTCAAGTCCTTAGTAGGCACTGGTTAAATGTTAGCCATGGTTAATTCTGGATCATGTGTGGGCAGGCTATGTGCATGTGTGTGATTTGTGTAGGAGCAAAGGGCCCTGAGCTCAGAAGGGCCTGTTGCTTGGTTTATCGCTGCCGTCTTGAAATGGTTAGTAATATTTGAACAAGAAACCCTGCATTTTCATTTCACACTGGACTCCATAAATGTTGTGGCCAGTTTCATCCACAGGCTGTTGTGCTAAGATCTAACGTCTATATGATGTTGATGCAAAAATGACCAACCTTAACATTATCTTATCGATAAAGGTTAGATCTTCCCTAAGGAGAACTTGTATGCTAATCGGGCTAAGGTGCATATTGGCATGCAGCCATCGATTACTTGTCTTTTTTTTGTGTGTGTTTTGTTTTGTTTTTGTTTTTTCCCTGCTGTAAATTATTTAAAAATTGAGATACAGCTGACCTCTAACAACATCATTCTTAGTGGTGAGACATGCACACATTCCTCCCTGGGCTTGGTAATAAGACGGGGGGTTCTTCGTACCATTTTTTAGTTAATACTATTTGGAGGTCCCGGCACAGCATGCAGGCAGCCAGGGTCCTGGCAGGGAGACCAACATACCTGGGGCTTGTATGTATTGTCCAGATGAAGAGAACTAGGATGGAGGGGTTCCCAGAAGACATTTAATTAAAGGCCTTTCCCTAACCATGTGGGAACCTCTCAGGTGGATTGGATGACAGGAGTATATAGGAAGCTGGTGCTAGAACCTCCAGAGACTTTTTTCCTCCACAAGTTTTCAATAATATGTTATTATTGTTCTTTTAAATCTTTATTGTTGACAGTATTATATCTGTCCCCTTCCCCCTCCATTCACGTTTACTACCCCCTGTCACCCCCCTGTTACCCCCCTACCCCTGGCTTTCACCACCCTACTATCTATGTTTATGGGTTGATTCTTCCCACCCATCCACCCTCCCCTGCGTTTCCTCTGAGGTTTGATAGTCTGTTCCATGCTTCTATGTCTCTTGATCTTTTTTTTTTATCAGTTTATTTTGTTTATTAGATTCCACATATGAGTGAGATCATGTGATAGTTATCTTTCTCTGATTGGCTTATTTGCTTAGCATAACAATCTCTAGGTCCCTCCATGCTCTCTCAAAGGGTAAGAGGTCCTTCTTTTTTACAGCTGCATAGTATTCCAGTGTGTAAATGTACCACAGCTTTTTTTTTTATCCATTGATGGGCACTTGGGCTGTTTCCAAATCTTTGCTATTGTAAATTATGCTTCTATGAACATAGGGGTGCATATATTCTTTCTGATTGGTGTTTCTAATTTCTTAGGATATATTCCTAGAAGTGGGATCACTGGGTCAAATGGGAGTTCCATTTTTAATTTTTTGAGGAAACTCCATACTGTTTTCTACTGTGACTGCACCCAGTCTGCATTCCCATCAGCAGTATACTAGGGTTCCCTTTTCCTTGCTAACACTTGTGGTTTGTTGATTTGTTGCTAACTTCTGACAGGTGTGAGGTGATACCTCATTTTGTTTTGATTTGCATCTTTCAGATGATTAGTGACTTTGAGCACTTTTTATATGTCTCTGGGCCTTCCATATGTCCACTTTGGAGAAGTGTCTATTTAGGTCCTTTGCCCATTTTTTCACTGTATTTGTCTTCCTTTTATTAAGTTGTATGAGTTTGCTTTATATCTTGGAAATTACCCCCTTATTGGATGTATTATTGGCAAACATGTTCTCCCATGCAGTGGGCTTTCTTGTTTTGCTGATGGTTTCTTTTGCTGTGCAGATGCTTCTTATTTTGATGCAGTCCCATTTGTTTATTTTATCCTTAGTTCCTTTGTCCTAGGACCATGATCGGCAAACTGTGACTCGAGAGCCACACATGCAGCTCTTTGGCCTCTTGAGTGTGGCTCTTCCACAAAATACAATACCACAGCCTGGGCGAGTCTATTCTGAAGAAGTGGTGTTAGAAGTTTAAGTTTAAAAAAAATTGGCTCTCAAAAGAAATTTCAATCGTTGTACTGTTGATATTTGGCTCTGTTGACTGAGTTTGCCAACCACTTTCTAGGAGCTGTATTGGTAAACATATTGCTATGAGATATGAGATTTTGCTGCATATGGTTTCTTCTAATATTTTTATGGTTTCACGTCTTACATTTAAGTCTTTTATCCATTTTGGGCTTATTCTTGTAAGTATAAATTGGTTGTCTATTTTCAATTCCTTGTCTTTAGTGATATAACTTAATGATGATAATATTGCCCATTTATATTTGTGCTTCAAAGGTTCAGCATTCATTGGATTTCTGTAGTTGATCAACAAGACAACCAGTAAGATGACCACTCACATCATGAGGGGTGGTGAACATATCTGGGTAACAATAAAGTTAATATGTAGTCAGCCTCTTCCCCCATCACATATCTTAACTGTGCTTAGTTCAAGGGCTTTGATTAAGATTTAAGAGCCAGGTAAAATGGGTGATACTACTGCTTATTATTGTGGAAATAGCTAGCAACCATTTCATGAAGGTCAAAGGATTTTTCCTGAGAATATTCTACTGTGGGCCCCTATTAAATTCCAGAAGATGGCAGCTGCATGGGCCTCATTTTTTCAGTGCCTCATTTTGACATACTCAGAATGGTGTGATTTCCCACAGGTCACTGGTGCCTAGCAAGGAGCTCACCAATGTCCTAGGGCAGTGGTCTGCAAACCACGGCTCGAAAGCCACATGCAGCTCTTTGGCCCCTTGAGTTTTTAGTAAAGGCCAACTTAGGAGTTCCCTAATTAAGTTAATAACAATGTACCTACCTATATAGTTTCAGTTTAAAAAATTTGGCTCTCAAAAGCAATTTCAATCATTGTACTGTTGATATTTGGCTCTGTGGCTAATGAGTTTGCTGACCATTGGTCTAGGGTCATTGAACAGGGGAAGACCCATGAGGTGGGGCAGAGCCTGGAAGCACAGATGAGTGATTCCAACCTGAACATCCAGTGATGATGGGTTGGCCACAGTACAAAGGGCTGGCATTGCGTACCTCACAGGACAGCAATAGGGACACCTCAGTCTCAACTCAGCTTCGGGTCCAGCACTTGGGAGCTCAATGGGGCAGAAGCTTGGGATTTCTCTCTCCTGGCTGAGTTCTTGTTAAACCGACATGTTCTCTCAGACATGTGCACTGCAGGTATGCCTCAAATCCTTCTGTGACGACCTTCAGACTAGCAGCTTTTGCATATGATATTTGAGTATATAGGCGGTCTTTGTTTCTGCTGCTGAAGAGTCTGTAAGGAGAGGACATGGAGATAGCTCTAAAGCATTTTCCAAGTCCAAGAGAAGGGTAGGGTGGATGTGAGGCATATTATTGATGCTTCACAGCAGCTGTCGCCAACCAGGGATCCAAAAACCACTGGTGGTCCGCGAGGTCTGAAAGGTTGGCGACCGCTGCTTCAGAGCATTGACTATAACCCAGGAGTCTTGCTTCCCCAAATGCCCTGTAACCCCTTTTGAAATCAGTTCCATTTATCTTTTTACTCACTCTCTTACTTGGAGAAACTTCTGTTCTCCCCCCACTCCTTTTCCTCTAGTCTGGCACAGCCAGGAGGAGACAAAGGCCTGCTCTAAGAAGCCCATTGGTACCACTGCCAGCACTGTGGGAGGTAGGCATTAACACAAGGCCCCTGGGCTTCCCTGTGTCTTGGCAGTGCAGACGCTGTGATGTTTTTTTCAGATGCCATTTTTCTTTTAAAATTTAATTTAATTTTATTGTTTAAGGTATTACAAATAGTAGTGCATATGTCTTCTTCCCCACCCCACTGACCTCCCCCCGGCCTCTCCTACCCTCCAGCACTTGCCCTTATGTCCCTCTCCTTCCCACCCCCAGTGTCTTGTATCTGTTGGTTGTGCTTATATACATGCATACAAGTCCTTCAGTTGATCTCTTACCGCCCCTCCCAACTCTCCCCTACCTTCATGCTATAGTTTGATAGTCTGTTCAATGCTTCTTTGCCTCTGTCTATTTTTGTTCAACAGTTTGTAATGTTCTTTATTATCCAATGAGTGAGATCATGTGGTATTTATCTTTCACTGACTGGTTTATTTCACTTAGCATAATGCTCTCCAGATCCAACCATGCTGTTGCAAATGTTAAGAATTCCTTCTTTTTTACAGCAGCATAGTATTCCATTGTGTTGATGTGCCACAGTTTTCTAATCCATTTATCTGCCTATGGGCATTTAGGCTGTTTCCAAATCTTAGCTATTGTAAATTGTGCTGCTATGTACAAAGTGGTGCATATATCCTTTCTAATTCATGTTTGTTTACTTGGGATATATTCCTAGAAATGGACAAATGGCAGTTCCATTTTTAATTTTTTTGAGGAAATGCCATACTGTTTTCTACTGTGACTGCACTAGTCTGCATTCCCACCAGCAGTGAAGGAGGATTCTTTTTCTACCGCATCCTCTCTAGCACTTGTCATTTGTTGATTTGTTGATGATAGCCATTCTGACAGGTGTGAGGTGATACCTCATTGTTGTTTTGATTTGCATCTCTAGGATGATTAGTGACTTTGAGCATTTTTTCATGTGTCTCTTGGATTTCTGACTCTCCTCTTTCAAAAAATGTCTATTTAGGTTCTTTGCCCAATTTTTGATTGGATTGTTTACCTTTTAAGTTGTATGAGTTCCTTGTAAATGTTGGAGATTAAACCCTTATCGGAGATAACATTGGCAAATATGTTCTCCCATGCAGTGGGCTTTCTTGTTGTTTTGTTGATGGTTTCTTTTGGTGTGCAGAAGCTTTTAATTTTGATGTAGTCCTGTTTGTTTATTTTCTCTCTAGTTTCCATTGCCCCAGGAGCTATATTGGTAAAGATATTGCTACAACAGATGTCTGCTATTCTGTTGCCTGTGGCTTCTTCTAAGATTTTTATGGTATCCTATCTTACGTTTAAGTCCTTTGTCCATTTTGAGTTTATTTTTGTGTATGGTATAAGTTGGTGGTCTAGTTTCATTTTTTTGGCAAGTATCTGTCCAGTTTTCCAAACACCATTTATTGAAGAGACTGTCTTATCTCCATTGTATGCTCTTGCCTTTTTGTCAAATATTAATTGAACATACTGTAGTTTTCTGGGTTGTGTAGATTTCTGGGTTCTCTGTTCTTATGCCAGTACCAGGCAGTTTTGAGAACAGTGGCTTTGTAGTATAGATTGATACCTGGTATTGTGATCGCTCCAACATTGTTCTTCTTTCTCAAGATTTCTGCAACTATTCAGGGTCTTTTTTTATTCCAGATGAATTTTTGGAGAACTTGTCCTAGGTCTTTGAAGTATGCCATTGGTATTTTAATGGGGATTGCATTGAATTTATAGACTGCTTTGGGTAGTATGGAGAATTTATATATATTTATTTATCGTTTGAAGCATTACACATAGTAGTACATATGTTCCCCCTTGACCTCCCCCCAGCCTCCCCTACCCCCCTGCATATACCTTCACATGCCCCCACCCCATGTCTTGTATCCATTGGTTATGTTTACAAGTCCTTGCCCTAACCAGTTTGGCTCCGTGGATAGAGAGTCGGCCTGCAGACTGAAAGGTCTCAGGTTTGATTCTGGTCAAGGGCATGTGCATTGGTTGTGGGCATATCCCCAGTTGTGCAGGAGGCAGCTGATTGATGTTTCTCTCTCATCAATGTTTCTAACTCTCTAACTCTCTCCCTTACTCTCTGTAAAAATATCAATGAAGTATGGACATTTTAATGATGTTGCTTCTACCTATCCATGAACATGGTATATATTTCCATTTATTCATGTCTTCCTCTGTCTCTTTTTTTTTTTTTTTTTTTTTAGTATCCTGAAATTTTCTGAATACAGGTCCTTTGTCTCCTTGGTTAAGTTTATTTCTAGGTATCTTAATTTTTTGTTGTTATTGTTGCAATGTTAAGTGGGATTGCTTTTTTAGTCTCTCTTTCTGTAAGTTCACTATTGGTATATAGAAATGCCATAGATTTCTTGGTGTTAATCCTGCTACATTGCCAAATTCATTTATTAAGTCTAGTAGTTTTTTATGGAATCTTTGGGATTTTCTATGTACAATATCATGTCATCTGTGAATAAGGACAGTTTACTTCTTTTTCAATTTGGATGCCTTTTATTTCTTCTTCTTGTCTGATCATAATGGCTAGTACTTCCAATATTATGTTGAACAAGAGCAGTGAGAGTGAGCATACCTGCCTTGTTCCTGTTCTTAGGGGAAATGGTTTTAGTTTTTGCCCATTGAGTATGATGTTGGCTGTTGGTTTGTCATATATGACTTTTATTATGTTGAGGTATGATCCTTCTGTTCCCACCTTGTTGAGAGAATTTATCAAGAAAGGGTGTTGGATTTTGTCAAATGCTTTTTCTGCATCAATGGATATGGTTTTTATCTCTGTTTATTTATGTAGTGTATCACATTTATTGATTTGTGGATGTTATAGCATCCTTGCATGCCCAAAATAAATCCCACTTGGTCATGGTGTATAATCTTTCTAATGTAATGCTGAATTTGATTTGCTAAAATTTTGTTGAGGATTTTGACATCTATGTTCATGAGGGATATTGGCCTCTAATTCTCTTTTTTTGTATTGTCTTTTATCTGGTTTTGAGATTAGGGTAGTGCTGGCTTTGTAGAAAGAGCTTGGAAGTGTTCCTTCTTCTTGACATTTTTGAATAGTCTGAGGAAGATAGGTTTTATTTCTTCTTTGAATGTTTGATAAAACTTCCCTCTGAAGCCACCTGGTCCAGGGCTTTTGTTTGTTGGAAGTTTTTTTATTACTGCTTCAATTTCCTCCATAGTTATCAGCCTATTCAGATTTTTTTATTCCTCCTGGTTGAGTTTTGGAAGGTCATAATTTTTTGAGGAATATGTCCATTTCTTCTAGGTTGACCAGTTGGAGTCGAGTTGCTCATAGTATTTTTTTGTTTTTATGATTCTTCATAAATCTGTGGGGTTTGTTGTTATTTCACCTCTTTCATTTCTGTTTTGTTTATTTGGGTCCTCTCTCTTTGCTTCTTGATGAGCCTGGCTAGAGGTTCATCAATCTTGTTTATCTTTTCAAAGTTCCAGCTATTGTTTTTTTTGGCCTCTATGTCATTTATTTCCACTCTGATCTTTATTATTTCCTTCCTTCTACTCACACTGAGCTTTCTTGTTGCTCTCTTTCTAATTCTTCAAGTCACAGATTAGATGGTTTATTACCAGTTTTTTTGTTTGTTTGTTTGTTTTTAGGTAGGCCTTTAATGCTATGAGCTTTCCTCTCAGGACTGCTTTAACTGTGTCCCAAAGATTTTGGATTGTTGTGCTTTCATTGTCATTTGTTTCCAGGATGTATTTTATTTCTTCTTTTATCTCTTTGGTAACCTACTCATTGTTTAATAGTGTGTTATTCAGCCTCCAAAAGTTTGAATTTTTGTGATTGTTTTTACTGTAGTTGATTTCTAATTTTATGCCATTGTGATCTGAGGAGATGCTTGATATGATTTCAATCCTCTTAAATTTGGTGAGACTGCCTGTGTCCCAATATGTATTCTATCTTTGAAAATGTCCCATGTGAGCTTGAGAAGAATGTATGTTCTGTAGTTTTGGGGTGGAATGTTCTAAAGATGTCAATTAAGTCCATCTGATCTAGTGAGTCATTTAGGATTGATGTTTCTTTTTTTTTAATTTTTTCTCTAGACTAGAGGATTTATCCAGTGATGTTAATGGGGTATTAAGGTCTCCTACTATGATTGTGTTGCTGTCAATCTCTCCCCTGATATCTTCCAGAAGTTTTTTTTTAAATATATTTGGGTTGCATAAATGTTTACCAGAGTTATATCCTTTTGTTGTATTGATCACTTTAGAATAATGAAGTGGCCTTTCTTGTCTTTTGTAATGGTCTTCACTTTGAGGTCTATTTTGTCAGATATAAATATGGCTACCCAAGCTTTTTATTCATTTCCATTTTTCTGATATTTTTCCATCCCTTCACTTTCAGCCTGTGTGAGTCCCTTGTTCTGAGGTGGGTCTCCTATAGATAGCATATATATGAGTCATGTTTTCTTATCCATTCACTCACTCAATGTCTTTTGATTGGAGCATTTAATCCATTTACATTTAATGTTATTATTGATAGGTTCTTGTTTGTAGACATTTCTGTACTTTATGCCTGTGTTCCTTCCTCCCTATTTCTTCTTTTTACAGCATTCCCTTTAGCATTTCTTGCATTGCTGGCTTGATAGTGATAAACTTCCTCAGGTGTTTTTTTTTTTTGTTTGGTTTTTGTTTTTGTTTTTGTTTTTTGTCTGTTAAGCTCCTAATTTCACCTTCAATTTTGATTGATAATCTTTCTGGATAGAGTGTTCTTGGATTCAGTCCTTTGCTTTGCATCACTTTGTATACCTCCTTCCATTCCCTTCCAGCTTGATGTGTTTCTGTTGAGAAATCATTTGATGATCTGATGGGGGATCCTTTGTAGGTAGGTAACTGTCTCTCTCTTGCAGCCTTTAAGATTCTCTCTTTGTTGTTAACATTTGCCATTGTAATTATGATGTGTTTTGGTGTGGGCCTTTTTGGGATTCATCTTGCTTGGAGCTCTCTGTACTTGTGTAACTTTTTTCTTCCCCTTATCAGGGAAGTTTTCTGTCATTATTTCTTCAAATAAATTTTCTAATCCTTGCTGCTCTTCTTGTCCTTCTTGCAGCCCTATTATATGTATGTTACTTTGTTTTGTGCTGTCCCAAAGCTCCCTTAGTCTCTCCTCCTGCTTCTTAATTTTTTTTCTCCAGTTGCTGTTCAGATTGGGCTTGTTTCTCTATCTTATCTTCTAACTCACTAATTCAGTCCTCTGCTTCTTCTAGTCTACTGTTGAAACCTCCTACAGTGTTTTTTGATTGTAGCTATTTCACTTTTGATTTCTTCCTGGTTTTTGTATTGGTTGGTTATTTTCTCACCCATCTGGTGTATGAACTGTACTACCATTACTCTGAATTATTTTTCTGTCATGTTGCATGCTTCTGTTTTACTTATTTCCTTTCTTGATGATTCCTCATGTTCTTTTTTCTAAGAGTTGCTTCATTGTTTCTCCATTCTAACTATCATCAGAAGGTTCAAATGTTGAGTTGTGTGGGCATTGGTGTGGGCCTGGGCCATGTGCAGTGGGAGCTTTGCACCACCCGAGTGTCACAGAAGAGCTTCAATACCAAGATGTGTGGCTGCCATGAGTTGGTGGGAGCCATGCTCTCCCAGGGTCAGAGTCACCAGCACTCAGTGTGGCCTTGTGCATACACCTAGAATCAGGGACCCTGCCTGTGTGGCACTGAAAAAGAGACCCTGCTGTCGTGTGTCGAAAATCAGAGTCCCCTAGTGCATGCCAGGAGTCAGAGTCCCCCTGTGCCCACACCAATAATCAAGTATCAGAGTCTCTGTTGCTTAGTGCAGCCTCGCACTGAAAATTAGGGTCCCTGTGTATGCACTAGGGTCCCTGATCCCCAGTGAATTTACACTAAGAGCCAGTGACTCCAACAAGAATTGGAGTCACTGGCTCTTAGTGTAAATTCACTGGGGATCAGGGATCCCAGGTACACGTGATGAGAAACAGAGTCAAGTCACTGGTGCTCAGTGTTGCCTCTTGCACAGAGAATCAGGGTTCCCGGTCTGCTTGGGGGACCAGGTTGCACAGTTGCACTGTGTAAGCAGGAGGTCCTCCCCTGCATTGCGGAAAACAGACTTCCATGTGTGCTTGCCCAGAATCAAAGTCAGATGGCACTGCCACCCTGCATGGGCGTGGGGTTTGGTTGCCCCATGTGTTGCAGGGAATATATTCCCAGTGTCCAAGTGCATGCCCAGGCTCAAATTCCCATAGCAGAGCTGCAACCCTGTCTGAGGGATGGGTCTAGCAGTTCCTATGGCACTGCAGCAAGCCTGAGGGGAGAAGGATGGTCTCTGTGACTCACAGAAATCTGCACCTGAGATATCTGGATTCTTGGTGTCTATGGGTCTGCAGCTGTGGTCACAGGTCTTTGTTCCCAGTGGCTGTAGGGTTCCGGTTTGTGTCTGAGACAAGATTGGGTAGTGCTGAGGCTAGGATCCTAGTCTCAAGCAGTTCTGTTTTTCAAGATGATGGCATAGTTTCTGTGCCCGTGCTGGCCACCCCCAGGAGTGTCTGCGGTGGCAGTAGGATTTTGCCTTCTAGGACTGCTCAGTTTGGCAGTCCCTTGGAAGACCTGCAGGATCTAACTGTCCTTAGTCATACATACACACACCACACATGTCCTCACACTCCTCTATCACTTCCTCACTCTCTCACACACTCTCCCTCCCTACCTTCTTGCTGGTTGCCATCTTAATCTTCAGCATTTTTCTTTAGGCGTTACCTGTCAGGTGAGGGGGTTGGAAACCTGGGGCATCAGGAGTCCTGCTTACCAGATGGAGCTGAGCTAACAAGGGAGGTGGGGGGTAAATTAATTGCTAGATAGATTCTGGTTGTTCATTGAGGGTGTCCTTCAACTGGCTGGGAGAGAGGGTTGGCTATGAGGGGTGCAGAGGGCTCTTATGGGGTAAACGAGGGAACAGATCTTCCCTGTGTCTCTAACTCGGTCACACTTTTGGTAGAATCACTTCCCCTTAGTAGTTGTGGATATCTAGGGTCTTTCTCACTGCCACGTAAGATGGCCTTAATGTTTGTATGCCTTTGTCTATATGAGGTTCTTCAGAGCTTTGAACAATTTGAGCTAAATCTGGACAGCTGTGGCAGTGAGATTGAAGCTTTCTGTGGTTAGTAACTCATAAAAGATCTTTTCCAAAACTAAAAATCTGAGACATTTGACCTTTTCTCTTACCAGCTTTGAAAAATTCCATAGTCCCTTTTGTACCTCTGTTTCCTCATTTGAATATGGAGATTCAATTTGTACCTGCCTTATAGGATTGCTAGTTCATCTAAATGAGATAATATATGTAAAAAGTTTAGCCTTGTGTTTGGTACATCATAAATCTCAGTAAAAGCCTGTGATGATTGTTTTTATCATTATTGGTGTGTGTGTGTGTGTGTGTGTGTGTGTGTGTGTGTGTGTGGTTGTGACAGTCAGCACCGAAGATGAAAGATGTCATAGTCACTGCATGAAAAGCTGAGTCTTCACATCTTCACATTTTGGATACATAGAATGAAAGGAGAGAAATAAATCCCTGGTTCTGGGATCCATCACCTTGATGGGAGGAGGTAGCATTGATCATATTTAAGGAAATGTTCCAAGAATTACAAACTCACATTGCAGCACAATCCTAACACACATCATTATTAAATTGTTGGCCCAGGTTGTCAACCATCAAGCTCTCAAAGGGTATAGAGCTGAGGACCTGGTACATTCATTCATCAATCCAGTCATTCATTTAACAAAGTTATTAGCATCTACTGTGGGCCAGACACTAGGATAGAGCACTTACCAAGCCACCAACAATCCTTGGCCTCAGAGAATTTAGCTTCTAGCTGGGTGATAGACAACAAACACTTAAACACATGATAATATAATACTAGAGGCCCGGTGCACAAAATTCATGCATGGGGTGTGTGTCTCTCAGCCCAGCCTGCACCCTCTCTAATCTGGGACCCCTTGAGGGGTGTCTGACTGCCCGTTTAGGCCCAATTCAGATAGGATCAAGCCTAAACAGGCAGTCAGACATCCCTCTCACATCCAGGACTGCTGGCTCCCAACTGCTCACCTGCCTGCCTTCCTGATTGCCCGTAACCACTTCTGCCTGCCAACCTGATCACGCCCTCACCACTCTCCTTCCAGCCTGTTTGCCCCTAACTTCCCTCCCCTGCAGGCCTGGTCACCCCTAACTGTCCTCCCCTGCAGGCCTGGTCAGTCATAACTGCTCTCCCCTACATACCTGGTCCCCCCCAACTGCTCTCCCCTGCAGGCCTGAGCCCTCTCCCCAATAACTGCCCTTCCCTGCAGGCCTGGTTGCCCCAACTTCCCTCCTCTGCTGGTCTGATCACCCCCACTTTCCACCTTTGCAGGCCTGGTCCCTCCCAACTGCCCTCCCCTGCTGGCCATCTTGTGGCAGCCATCTTGTGTCCACATGGGGCAGCCATCTTGTGTGTTGGAGTGATGGTCAATTTATATATTATCCTTTTATTATATAGGATTAGATAGGATAGAGGCCTGGTGCACAGGTGGGGGCTGGCTGGTTTGCACTGAAGGGTGTCCCAGATCAGGGTGGGGGTTCCCTTGGGGTGTGGGGCAGCCTGGGTGAGGAGCCTGTGGTAGTTTTCAGGACAGCCACACCCCTGATGACCCAAGTTGGGGTTCTGGTGTGGTAAGTATATGAAGTTATATAGCGTGAAGAGATATGTATTGCCTGAGAATGGGATGGTCCCGGAAAGCCTTTTCAGAGGAAGTGATATCTAAATAGAAACTTGAATGAGTGGAGTGAGGGTGTTAGAGGCAGAAAATATGAGGTACAAAGGCTTGATTTACAGTTGAGTGAAGATGAAGAACATTAAGATTACAATGGCAGTCAAGGGTAAAAAATTGGCAGGGTAGGGAGTTTAAATTTTATCCTGAATATGATGGGAAGAATTTGGAGGATTTGGGGTGGGAAGAGTGGCATGGCATGAAGTGTACTTTAAAAGGTCGTGGTGACTGCAGAACAGAGAATAGAATATAGGGGGCCCAAGAGGCAAAGCAGAAACCAACTTGGATGCTGTTATACTAATATAGGCATCAACTATAGGATGATAGGAATGGTGATGTGAGAAGTCTGGTTAGTGCTAGCAGACTGACTTCTGTAGTTTGTCAGAGAAAGAGGAGGCCAGAAAGACTATAAGATTTTTGGTCTGTGCAATTGGAAGTTGTCCTAAGCAGGTGGGAATACTGAAAGGGGAGCAAACCTGGCAGGGAAACCTAGATTGTGCTCTGAACTTCCTGGGTTAACCTGCAGGTGCTTTCTAGACATCCAAGTGGAGGTGTCGGGTAGGCAGTTGGGTAAGAGGGGCTGGAGCTTCAGGAGAGGTCCGGGATGGAGACATGAATTTGGGAGTTAGCATAGACATAGCATTGAAACTGCCATTTTTGTAGTGAAAAAAAGATTGAATATCAGATGCTTCTTATGATTCAACCTGATATTTAAGTCCATGAATGAGAAAAATGACAAAGGGAGATACATTAATAAAGAAGAGGTCCAAGGACTGAGCCCCTACTTACTCCAACTACCCTGTTTTCCCGAAAATAAGACAGTGTCTTATATTAATTTTTTCTCCCATAGTTGTGCTAGGTCTTATTTTCAGGGGATGTCTTATCATTCCATGTGCTAGGTCTTATTTTCAGAGGATGTCTTATTTTCGGGGAAACACGGTATTAGGCATTTGGAAGAGAAGGATGATCCAGCCAAGGAGTATCCTGGGATTAAGAAGAAAACCAGGCACTTTTGGTCCCTGGAAACTAAATACAAAAGGAGGAGAGCCAGAGTGTATACTGCGCCAAATGCTACTGAGTTGTCAGAGGTCACAGAGGGCACCACCAGACATTGGCCCAAGTCACCCAGTGAAAGCTCCTGGAGAACAGAGGAAAGTTAGGAGGAATCTGGCATGACTGGGCATGGGAGTCTACCATCCTTGTCCACATAAGTGGTGTCTGCTGTAGATTTTTTTTTGTGTGCAGACCACATCAATTTAAAGCCAGTTCTCAAAAAGCACCTCTCAGCACATCCACCAAGGGCCTCCCTTTTCTACCAATAACCAGTGTCTGCCAATTAGAGAACAAACTCCTGTTTATCTAAACAATAGTTTATCTACCAACAGCCCCGAACCAGGGCAGCTAAAAGAGTCGCTCATTAAAACTAATTTAAATTTATCAAATCCCATTTAGGTTCCTTTTATATCCCAATTTTCTATAGATTTAATGATTCCAAATGATAAGGTATTAGCTATCATCATTTACCCCACGAGTAACACTGGGCTTTGGCTGTATTTCAATATTAATGACAACAATAGCAGTAATGCTTGCAATTACTAACATGAATGAGCACTTTCTATGTACCAGGCATTGTACTCGGCACCTTCCATGCACCATCTCATTTAATTGTCACAAAACCCCTCTAAGGTAAATAGTATCATCTGCATTGGCGTTTAAGGAAACTGAAGTTCAGAAATTTTAAGACAATGAACTGAGGCCACAAGGTGGAGTTTCAGAGGCCTGTGCTGTTCATTCTTAGTTCTTTTATTAGTGTTTCTCAGAGCCTGATCCTTGAATCACTGAAATCAGAAACACCTGGTAACTTTGTTAAATTGCTAAACTTCAGTCTCCTGAACCCCCCTCTTAAACCCAGGGAACCAGAACCCTTGGGAGTATGGCCATGTAACATGCCTTTTTAAAACATATTCTTCAAGAGACTCATATGCACCCCAAATTTAGAGAATTCCTATCTCTGCCTTTTGAGATGTTTCAACCACTGTGATGTCAATGGCCAAGGAGGTGGACATTGGGAAGGGAGTGTGTGGTTAACTCTGGGAGAAAATTGACCCTCACCTTGGAGAGCAGTGGGGGAAGTTGGAGGCAGAAGAACTGGATTTAGTCCTTGGTTGAGCTTATGTGATTCATTTAATCTCTCTTGGGCTCCAGCTTCTCATTTGTCAACTAGGAGTGATGCTATTCTTTTCCAGGTGAGGGTCAATGGAAATAATGGGTGCAAAAGTAGAGTAAAATGTTAATAGAGAAAGCACCCTACAAATATGTGCCATTAATCATGGGCTTTCCCTCGGACTAGATAGATACCAGGGTACAGCGTGTACTTTGGTACTAGTATTATACTTTGTGTGAATCCTGAGAAGGGGAGAATGGTGAGCCCCTTTCAGGGACTGTATATCTTTTTTTTTATGGGGTGGGAGAGGAATGGATGTTTCCTTTTATTTATATCTCCTTTAATTAAAAAAATCTTTATTTTTGAGAGTATTATGAATAGCCCTTCTTTCTTCCCTCCCTTCCCCCCATTTTCTCCCTCCACCAGGTTCCCGTTCTGCCCCAGGTCTTTGCTTGGAATTGTCTACTGCAAATCCTATAAATAATTCTTTATTTCAGTTAGTGTATGCTTAATTTCTGACTGGTCCTTATTCATGTGTTTGAAATGCTCATTAAGACCCTATTTTCTGTGTCCATAGGTAATGCATATATGCATATAATATCTTTGGTTAATATCTTCCCACCCTTCCTCCCCCCTTTCCTCTGAAATTCATCAGTCTCTTCCATGTTTCATGCCTCTGATTCATCAGTTAATTTTGTTCATTAGATTCCTTGTTTGTTTATTTTGATTTTTAGATTCAGTTGTTGATAGAGATGTATTTAGTGCCATTTTATTGTTCATATTTTTTATCTTTTTCTTCTTCCTTTTCTTGAAAAATACCATTAAATATTTCATGTAATACTGGTTTGGTAGTGATGAATTTTTTTTAGCTTTTTCTTGTTTGTGAAGCTCATTATCTGACCTTCACTGCTAAATGATAACCTTGCTGGGTAGAGTAATCTTGGTTGTAGGTCCTTGGCTTTTCATCACTTTGAATATTTCTTGCCATTCCCTTTTGGCCTGCAAAGTTTTTGTTGAGAAATCAGCTATAGTCATATGGGAGCTTCCTTGTAGGCAACTAATGGTTTTTCTCTTGCTGCTTTAAGATTCTCTTTGTCTTTAATTCTTGGCATTTAATTATGATGTGTCTTGGTGTGGTCCTCTTTGAGTTCCTCTTGTTTTCAATATCTGGTTCTTTCTCTTTTCTCCTTTTGGCACCCTCATAATGCAAATGTTGGTATGCTCCAAGTTGTTCCAGAGGCTCCTTACACTATCTTTATATTTTTTTAAATTCTTTTTTCTTTTTGCTCTTCTGATTGGGTATTTTTTTCTTCCTCACATTCCAAATCGTTGATTTGATTCTCGGAATTGTCTACTCTACTGTAGAATTGATATAAATTATTCTTTATTTCAGTTAATGTATGCTTAATTTCTGACTTGTCCTTTTTTATGTCTTTGAAATGTTCATTAAGATCCTTGACAGTCTCACAAAGTCCCTTGAAGCTCTCATTAAATCCTTGAGTAACCTTATAACCATTGTTTTGAACTCTGTATCCAGTAGTTTGCTTGCTTCCATTTCATTTCTTTCATTTGTGACATGTTTCTTTGTCTCCACATTTTGGCTGCTTCCCTGTGATTGTTTCTATGTACTAGGTGGCTGCTATGTTTCCTGGAATTGGGGCAGTGGCCTTGGGTAGTAGTTATCCTGTAGGGCACAGTGGCTCAGCCTCCCCAGTCACCTGAGCTGGGCACTCTAGGTGCACTCCTGTGTGGGCCGTGTGCACAGTCTTGTTGTAGTTGAGCCTTGATTGCTCTTGACTTCACTGGGAGGAATTGATCTCCAGGCCAATTGGCTGTGAGGAACAGCTGCAACTACAGTGGGAGAGTTGCTGTGCAGGAAACACCCCAGTGGAGCAGGACTTGCTTCAGTGGGGCTTTGGTACTCACTGGGTCTGCCCTTTGCTTGTGTAGCTTGTGGATGTGTAGAGTTGTAATATAGTATGGTTTAAAGTTTCCCACTGAATGAACTGGCTCTGGGGCACGGTCAGCCACTGCTGGGGGCCACCTGGCAGGCGCTACAGAGAGATCTTCAAATGGCTCCTTCTTATATTGGGCTCAGAAGGGCCCAGGCGGGCCCAGCTGTAAAGCAAGGCAGGCTGTGTTAGTACCAGGTCTTGGGCTTTTTATTGACAGGTTTGGGACATGCTGATTCCAGCTGGTGCTTGTTTGAGAGATTTTAGCAAAGTGCAAAGCCTGAGCCAGAACAGGCTATTCATATGGAAAACTGCTTGGGTGGGGCTGCAAATTGTATGTGATAGGGTCTCAGCAAATCACCAGAGTAGAGCAAATAGTGTGGGCCATGCTGATGAAAACTCAGATATGTCTGCCAGTTCTGCAACAGAGAAAGTCCCAGTATAGGAACAATGATCCTGTGAGCACCCTACTCTGGGATAAAGCCACCCCTGAGTTTCTGCTCCAATGCCAGACAACCTAGTTCCTCTCTGTGTATCCCTGGATTGCCCAAAGCTGCTGCCTGGCACTGGAGCTCAGAGGAAGTGGGACTGTATAAGTCCATGTTCTCGCCTTTTTATAGTACTGCATAGGTTTCCAGCAGCCTCCATGTCAGTAGGCATAGTCTCTGCTGGCTTTTAAAGTCCAAAGTTATGGGGACTTCTCTTCCCACCTCTGGAACCTGGGCCGGGGGTCTTGTTTGGGACTGAGACCTTGCTCCTCAAGGAGGACTCCACAGCAGAGATGTCACTCCCGATTAAAAAACATGCCACATGTGGGTGTCAGACCAGCCTGTACTGCACCTCTACCCCTCCTATCAGTCTCATGTGCTTTCTTATTTATTTCTCTAGTTGTAGGACTTCATTTAGCCAGATTTTAGGTGGTTCTGAATGATGGTTATCCTGTATTTTTGTTGTAATTTTGATGTGGTTGTAGGAGGCTGTGAGTACCAGTATTTACCTACTCCCCGATCTTGGTTTTTCCCTCCAGGATCTATATATCTTAAATATCTGTCCAACTTTCTTGGGGGAGGCCATTTCCTCTATAACTCAGAGGAGATTACTCCTTTTGAGCCAAGAAAGCATCATCTTATTTGGTGCTATTCCGTGTGAGACTAAGTGTGCTTTCTGCCTCAGTTTACCTTTCTGTTCAGGGAAGATGAAAGGACCTGCTCCTCTAAAGGTGCACACTCTGCTACATTCAATGTGTTCTGTGTGCTGGGATTATTATATATACTTAATCCCCACAATAGTGCTATGAAGTCTATACTTAAATTAGACCCATTTTATAGATGAGGGAACCCTCACAGAGTTCAAGTAATCTGCCCAAACAAGTAAGTACTGGGACTCCAGGACCTGCATTCTTATCCTACCATACTCCTGGGAAAGGATGTTAGGGAAAGGGTGTGTTAAGCTTTGAGCTGTTTGGAGGCCTCTGAAGGAACATCCATATTTGAATGTAGCCTCCCCCTTTGCCTGCCTTATTACAATGTGGCCTAAGTTATTCAATTAGGGAGGGAAATAATTGGCAGTGGAGTCTGCCTCTAGCAGTGTAATTACCTCCAGTGCCTTGTTGGAATAGTGGAGCTACATTTCAGTTTATGCTGTGAAACCTTAATTATAATATAAACAGCTGCCCTTCAGCCCTGTGGGGCAGCCTTCCCCCACCTCCCTCCTCTGGCTTCTGCACAGCACCTCCCACCTGAGAGGCCAGGGTGGTCTAGGAGTGGGAAGGTGCTTCAGGGAGAAAGGGAGATCATGCCTGAGTGTGCCATGGGGTTTGGGAGACCAAGCTACAGGGATCCCCTGTCACAGCTCCATCTTTGAACGAGGAAGCCTAAGGCAGCATCTCCATCTTGGTAGCACTGCCTCACCCAGAGTCTCTGGGGACAGAAGGCCCCAGAAGTTAGCAACCAGCCTAATGCTATTTGGCTTGGCTGGGTTTAGCCAGATGTGGTGTAGTTACAGGGTGATATATCAGTTCATTTACTCCCATGTAAGGGAGACTAGGGTCTTCCTTCCAGGTTCAGACTCCATGGATTAGGACCTGGACTCAAGGGATAAGGAGTAAATCATTGTGATGAAGTGAGGTAATTTGATGGCCAACGCGCTCTCTCCAGTCTTTGTGGGCCAGATAGAATACTGTGAGCTTCTCGGGGGTCTACAATGTAGAGTGAGCAAGACCATCTCTTGAAGAGTAGGAATCATTATTTGAATTCATATATTTTTTTTTTATCATTTCTTCTGTGTAATTTCTGATTTCTGTATGTTTTATAAGTGTATAATAGGATATTTATCTATAGATTTACTTATCAAATAAATCTCTCACTTAATCCTACAGAAGCAAGGCAAAGCAGAATCAGAACATGGAGGACAGAGGCCTACTACCTGGATCCAAATCCCTGCTCCATCATCTGCTACCTGTGTGACTTGGGGTAAGTTGCTCAGACTTTCTGTGCCTCGGTGTCTTCATCTGTAGAATGAGGCTCACAAATTCTCATCTATATAAGGTTGTTGTGAGGATTACATGAGTTAATGTGTGTAAAGTGCTTCTAACGGTGCTTGACCCTGAGTAACTATTCAGTAAATGTCAGTCAGCAAGGTGGGAAAGGGAAGATAGTCCAGGGAGGTGAGTGGAGGAGCTGGCATTCCAATTTTGGGATGTGTTAGGATGCATGATGGAAACTAAGTCCTTACCAACAACCAGATGAGACCAAGAAGATGAAGGACAACAGCACATTTCCCTCAGTCAGAAGAAGCTCCCTCATTGCTGTCAACCCCACCACGTGTGCTAATTCATCTCTTTATAGTCCTCCAGAACTTTCCCCAATCTCTCAGGGTATTGTTGCTCCAAGGAAGGATCGTAAAGCCTTCTGGAATGATAGTCAAGATAAGCAGAAGAGCTGCCAAAAGGAAAGTACTAAAATGATTTGTGCACTTCCGCTGGGGAAGGTGTCTGGGTGGAGGGCCTGGGCTGGAACTCACATTAGAGCTTCTTTCCTCTGGGTTCTTTGGCAGCGCTTGTGTCTGACACTCACACTCTCCAATTCTGTCTTAAATCCAGAAGCAAGATGTTCTTGTGATAAAGACCTTGAGCCCCTTTGGGAGGTTTTCTCGGTTTAATAGGCATCTCGGGTTGGTCTCACCCAACTTCCTGTTCTGGCAGCAGCTGCTGGCTGAGTCTGAGGTTCATCTGATCTATAATGCATTTCAGGTCAAGGTTTTGGAGGTGGGGAGAAGTGACCGCCATGGAGAGGTTGGAAACTGTAGTGAGCTGGAGTATTTTTTGCCGTAGACTGTCTTTTAGTGACCAACTTGCTGCTCTCACACCAACTCTTCCCCACCCTGAGTACTGGTATTCATGCCTGCCAGCTTCCAGCCAGTGATGGCTCCATCTCCTACAAATGCCACAGAACAGATTCCCTGTTCTTCTCCCCCTGAAGAACACTACCTTTGCGTGTTTTCTAAAGGATTTTAGTGTAAGTAGTAATCAAAAGCTAACAGTAACTAAAATTTCCAGAAATAAAGAGAAAATTGCAATGTTTCAGGACACTTGAAACAATGCACTTGAAACAAGAGGCGTGCATTAGGATTTTAAAAAGTCCTTGAGTGGACTTTTGTATTTTTATTTCCTGTTACCCTGACTACAGCTTCATCTTCTTCATTCATTCCAACAAGTCCTTCTTTAATGAAGACTTGGAGCATGAAGTCCACGCTTATTCAATGTGGGTAACTCCTCATCTCGTCTCTTACCTCTTGATGGCTGATAGAACAGGGGAAGCTACTCAAGAGACAATGAAAATGGTGCTTTCAGAAAGCCTCAGCCAATAAAATGTCCCTCCTGGTTATAAAGCCTCTCTCCCTGTGGCAGTCTTCTTAATGTCCTAATATTAACTGTCCTATTAAGGGTTTACAAGCCCTTGGGGACTGCTGTATTAAGTAAATTAGGAGGAATGGTCACATTCAGTGCTAGCTATTAGGTCTAGTAATAATGAATGTCGTTTTCTAATACTTTTTTTAAATCGAATTTATTTAAACAATACAACAAAATTTAATCAACAATATAGTTGCCGTTGTTTTCTACTACTTGTGCCCAACGCTCAGGAAGCATTTTAATCCCTCTGTTGTAAAATTCTTGTGATTTTGATGCAAAAAATTCGGTCAATGCATTTTTGAGGCATTCTTCATTATTAAATTTTTTTCCAAGAAGAAAGTTTTGCAAAGAACGAAACAAATGGTAATCGGAAGGGGCAATATCAGGAGAATATGCAGGTTGAGGGAGAACTTCCCATTCCAACTGGCGCAGTTTTTCAGCAGTGATTCTTGCAGTATGCGGTCGTGCGTTATCGTGGTGAAGAATTACGCCCTTCCGATTAATCAGCACAGGTTCTTTTTCTCTTAAAGCTTGGGCTAACCTTTCCAGTTGGGCACTATACACTGCACTTGTAATGGTTTGGTTAGATGGTAAAAGTTCATAATGAAGAATTCCTTTAAAATTCCACCAAACACACAACATCACTTTTTTCGCATGCAAGTCAGGTTTTGGCATGGGCTGCGGAGCCTCATTTTTGTCCAACCATTGAGGCCGCCTTTTCAAATTAACATACAGCACCCATTCTTCATCTCCGGTAACAATTTGCTCTAAAAACGGCAAACGGTTTTGACGAGAGAGGAGCGAACTGCAAATTGTGACTCTTTGATTACGGTTGTTGTCGGTCAACTCATGAGGAACCCATTTTCCAAACTTTTGGACTTTGCCAAGTGCACGCAATTGATTGGAAATTGTTTTTTGTGAACAATTTAAAGTTGTCGCAAGCTCTTGTTGGGTAATTTGAGGATTTTGCACCAAAAGAGCTTGAAGAGCTTCTTGATCAAAATTGGACACACGGCCTCGACCACTCTTGTCATCTAACAACAAAAAAATTTCCCTCGCGAAATTTCTCAAACCAACGCTGGCATTTTCTGGCGCTAACTGCATCTTGACCAAGAGCACTACAGATGTTTTTTGCAGCCTCACTTGCTTTTCTTCCTAATTGGAACTCGTAAAGCATGCAGTGCCGAATATGCTCTTCATCCGCCATCTTCTTAGCCCTAGTTTTGCAACAAAAACCAAACCAAACACAAACTTTTTCAAGCAAAACTTGTTAATTGCACTTCACACGTTCTGTAGATACCACGTGTTTGAAGGTTATGTCAATACAAGTCAACGCTAAGCAAGATTTTAAACGAATGTTGGAAAACGACATTAATTATTACTAGACCCGATAAAACACACAAAGCTGGTGGTAGGATAGGAGCTACCTATTAGATCTTTCATACACGAGTCCCTAAAGTAGAAAGAATAGTTCCCTCAAGATTTGTTTGATGGACTGCCTTTCACAGGCTGGTTCATATTTATAAGCCAATTTGGCTGGAAATAAATATCTCTAACACACTCAACTAACTCCAAGAGGTGGGTCCCATGGGAGCTAGTCTTCCTAAGTGAATTATCTCAAGAAAGGTTTTGGCAGAAGCATGGTCAATTCTAGAATTTCCTCCTTCAGGAAATATATACTAGTATATATCAGTCATAGACTGGAGTTTAAGAAACTGCCAAATTGAATCCAGACACCTAAAAATAACTTCATGTACCTAATTAAGAGATGGCATTGGAAAGAAATAATATTTTATATATAAACAAGCCTAAAGCTCAGTAATGGTCCATCTGACCCGAGATTAATTTGAACAACAGTTGGGCTTTTCATCTACTATGAAAAGGGGGCGTGCAGTCATGAAAAATCTGCCTTCTGGATCATCCAAAACCATAAAGGTTTTTATTGCAATGAGTATGCTTTTGATATTGAAAACATTGTACTTATCTCCAGTCCCTTGACAGTCAGCAGTACACTTTAGCAAACTAGAATATTCAGTTGACCAGAATATTGCATAATTCAAAGCTGTAAGAGTTTATTCAGCACTTATTCCGTGCCAGGTGTTGGTTAGACACTCTGGAATAGCAATTCTGAACCTATGTCTGTGGAATTCTGAGAGGTTTATAGGAAATGGACTTTGGGAGTGTGTGAACCCAGAGTTTGCATGCAAAATTAGATATCTGTATCTTCATTTTTCTACAAGAGAGTTCATAGTCTTCATCAGCATTCTTATGAGTTATAAGTAGGTGCTTTCCTCATTGCGTGTGTTTGGGAAAGGATGTCTTAGTGCATGAATGTCACAGACTTTAAAAATGTTACTAAGCATTAGCTAAATTTCCCCCCCCAGAAAATAGTTAATCTGAGAGTAGATTTCTGGCTCCAAGAAAATCACTCCAAAGGTGATTCAGTTCTTTTTTTGTTGTTGTTTTGTTTGATTGTGTTGGAGAGGAACTCTACTCAGACCTGGGAATGGTATACACAGTCTCTTCCCACTATGAAAATTCCATTTCTTTTCCTCCACCACCTTCAATTTTTCCCTCCTACTCTTTCTGTCCCATGCTCCAAATTCTTCACCCTGCCTGTTCCCTCTCTGCTTCTCGCATTCCCTCTCAGTTCCTTTCCTCCGCCCTGGACTGCAAACCTGCTCTGTAATTCACAGCAGAGCAGCTGGCGCTGGCTGGCAGGGCCAGGTTCCTTGGTTTTAGACGGGCCCCGGAACAAGGCAGTGACTTTGGTCTCTGGGCTCCTCAATAGACTGTACAACAAAGCCGTGGTGAAAGAAGGTGTCTTCTAAGAAGTTCACATTACGGCCCGTAGTAAAAGAAAATGGCGATATTGTTACAGCTGCCAGTTCCTTCCCATTGTCTTCCTTGTCAAAAACATGCCCCCTCCAAAGGGATGGGATGCGTTTCAGTACAATTTGAGAATGTTCAGTAACCCAATATTATCTGCATTTCCCTCCTTGTTTCATGTTACTTTCTGATCCTTGAGTTCTCCCAAGTTCACAGCGGTCCCTGACATTACGGTGACTCGCTAACTTTCCCATTATGCTTACAGTCAATGGGAGAACAATAGATTGTGTTATTCTGTATTTCGCTTCCCTGTCACTCAGTGTTTTATCTCCGCTGATACCCCGGTACCAGACACAGAAACCAAAGTAGGTTGTCTTGTCTTCAGCGAATCTTGAATGCCTTTTGTTCAGAGAGGCGTTTTGTATTCATCAGTCAACTGAGGACTCATCCTGAAGAAGCCCTCAGTCAGCACACAGCCCCAAGTGAAAAAGGGATACTCAGGCTGTGAAATATTCATAGCAAAAGGTACCTCAATCATGTTCACCTTTTGGCCCCCTGAGCCAGACAGGATCACCAGCGGCAACCTGCAAATCTTGTGGACGTGAACAATTTCTGGATGGGCAAACGTGCCGTGTCTCCTCTCCACTTTTGATATTAAACCTATTCACACAGGCCCATTTATCTTCCTACTCCATCTGCCAACACGTCTCTGTCAAACAGTTTTAATAAAAGTCCAAAGGTGAAATGATAGTGATCAAGGTTTAACCAGTTGTCTTCCCCCTCTTCTTCGAAAGAAGTAATAGATAGCCTTCCTCCCTCATCCTCTCCCTCCCTTTCACTGCCTCTTTAAATGCCTGTTTCCTGGTGCTCAGAGACAGCACTGAGGCTGAATTAAATGGCATGTTGTTTATGTTTCTGAAGAATGAAATCTTACCAGATCAATAAACTCATGTCCAAACAGAACGTAACTGAAGAATATAATGGCTGCTAATTGGGTGCAATCAGTTGATGACTATTAGGTGTCAAATTCAACCAGAAAATAGAATTCATAACAAAGCACAGAGACAGAGGGACTGAGGCAGAAGCAGGGAGGGAGACAAGAACTGCCACTTGCAATAAAATTTATTCTCTTGGAGCTCCTGATAAAATAAGAATTAAATGGTCAAGAATTCAGGGAAGCTCTGTTTTTATGTAGACCTGGATTTCTACATAATCTAATTTCAAGGTAGAGAAGTGGGCTACAGCAAAGAAAAAAAAAAAAGAAATTGATGAGTGAACCCCCCATGCTCATCACAGCTAATTGACACACATTTGATTTAGTGCCTGTTAATGCCAGACCCTGCCCTAGGCATGTTAGATGCAAACCCCATGAGGATTAAAAGAAAGTCCAAGAAACACATTCACAGATTTAATTTTAGTGTGTATTTTACCAAATACACTCTCAAGACACTCTCTGGAGAGTGACTATCCAAAGTGAACTCTGGCCAGCTCTCTACTCCACAGAGAAGTCTAAGGAAGGGTTTGTCATCACTTCCCAGTGGCTCTGGAAATGGGAAGGAGTGAGATGAAGAATGGCGGAGTGATCCCAACTCAAACAAGATCTTGGACAGATCCCAGTGGCTACCTTGAACACTATATTAAGAAAAATTCAGAGACTGTATCCCTACACAGAAGGAAAAACAAACAAACATCTATATTGCAATAGCCATGTCTGTCAAGAGGGTGGATGGAAAAGTGGATAGGCTTTTGTCATTTAAGTGTTCTTGGTTTCCAGCTCCATGTAAACCTCCAAACACAGGGAAGGCTGCCGAGGATTCCAAATCAGTCAACTTTGTTGGGAAACGTAGATGCTAATTTCACGTCGGGCACCTAGAGCTCCCTGGAGGGAAGGCCTCTGCCAATCTGATGAATAAATAAAACACAAATAAAGCTTCACGCTTAAGCCTGGGTGCCCTATGGAGACAGCCTCGTGGAATTCAGTGATGAAGATGCCTGGAACTCTGCTGGACCCATCAGGAAGACCAGACTGCTTCAGAGCCCAGACTCCCAGGGCCTATCAGCTGCAAATCTAGCCCTACAGAAAGCAAATCATTAAGCAGGTCATTAGGAAGCCTATAAAAGCACGGATATGCAGCTACGCCCTGTCGGCAACTTCAAAAGGTGGCCAAAAGGCAGAGAGAGTCTTTGTAGCAAAGGAAGCAGCAATGGAAAAAATGAAGTCTCATGGCATCCAAGAGCTACTAGCGAGACTGATGTCACAAAAATCTGCTCCAGCTCAAGCAGGCTCAGTGGTTCCCCATTTGCTTGGTCAGCGCGCTCTCAGCGTCTACCCAGGCCTAGGCTGTCTCTGAGGTCTGCTCCACCCCACTTTACAGCAGGGGCTGGAGGTGGACAGGGTTCCCCTCAGGAGGCCAGCGGACCGGACCGAGGAGTCCCAGAGTTTCCCTTTTAGCCTTGGCTGGGGCGAAGCTGTGTGAAGTGTGCCTCTCCATTTCCTTCCCGCGAGGCCCTTCCCACTACATGCCCTGTGGCCTGAAATTGCCCAGGGTCTTGTTTGGGCTGGAGAATGGATTCTATTAAACTCATGTTCATTTAAGGGTAAATGACCCAGATATCCTTATCTACTTAAAATTTCAACCAGTCTCCAAAAAGAGGACAATATTTAATGGTGGAATTTGAGATAATGTCATAGACTCTTGGAAGGCTATTTTTTTCTTGTCCCCAAACCTTATTTCCTCTTCAAGTAGAGGCCAAGCCATTCCTGTCCGCCCAGACCAAAAGCAGACTCACAGCTTTTGGGGATTCTGTGGGCTTCTGTGTTCTAGGTTTATGCAGACTCTTGTGGTTGGGCTCGAGCATATTGTTCCCAAGGCATCTTCCAGTCCCCCCCAATTCCAGTCTGACCCAAACTGGTTTGGAGATGATAAAAAACAAGTTAGAAATGCAAATAATAGTGAATTCATTTGGCTGGGGTAAGGCCGCTCAACGTGTTCATTTGGGAAAGTAGAATATTTTCATTAATTCTTCCTTCCCCTCTGTCCACCCTCCTGCCATCAACTGGAAATAACATTTCACTGGGTACAGTTTTTCATTTTTAGAAGACGCGTGTTCTTTTTTCTAAATTAATTTACCCAGTGGAGTCCTGATGTGATGTAATTTTGAGGAAGGACAAGACTGAGTTGGTGTAATTATTTCTTCATATTTAAAAGCTCCCTAGGTTAATGTGTTTTGGGGAACAAGCTGTTAAATCATTAGGGATGGTGTTTTGTAACCTTTTTCTAAGCAGCAGCTAAAGCTGACTTGAGGTTGGGCTTAAAGACCACCCTGGCCAGAACTCTCTCCTAGTGAAGGGCCAATCACCACCTAACAAGCCTGCTTAGTATAACTGTACTTGATGAATGTGATCGTAAAGGAGAAAACCAAGGGATGGTGCCCTGTCCAACTGTATGGTGCACTCCAGTTGCTGAGGAAAGAAGAGGAACCTTCTGGAAGCTGGAATCCTCAGATGGCTCCTTCAGGTCTGCTCAATTGTTGCAAAGAAATAAATGGTGGAGTGAGACCAATTTGGGATAGAACAGGATAAAAATTGTTCTGCGTGGTTCCAGAGAAGAGAACCAAGAGGAAGTCATGATAGACACAGTGAGGAATGCCTTTCCTAAGAGACAGGCCTACCAAAGCACAGGAGATGCGCCTGCAATAAGGACTTCCATGTTGTTATAGAGCAGAAACAATTTGAACTGGAGCTCTACAGAGCCAAACACTAAACATGGAGAATTGCAGTAGAGAAAGCTTGGTTATTTTATTAATGGCACCATGCAGGAGAACAGGAAGTAAATAAAGCCTGAAATCCCCAGTCTAGGATTCAGGACAGGTGTTTAAGGATATAGGGGAAACACTTATGTGGAAGCGCTGGAGAGGCAAATCTTTTTTTTCTTTCTTTTTTCTTCATCTTTGTTGTTAAAAGCATTACATCCCCTCTTTTCCCCCCATTGACCTCTTCTGGCCCATCCCTACTCCCCTGCCCTAGGCCTTCACCACACAATAGTTACTATCTGTGTCCATAGGTTATGCATATATGTATACAAGTTCTTTGGTTAATTTCTTCCCACCCCCTAGCCTCCCCTCTCTTCCCTCTGAGGTTTGACAGTCTGTTCAGTGCTTTTATGTCTCTGAATCTATCTTTGTTTATCAGTTTATGTTGTTCGTTAGATTCCACAAATGAGTGAGATCATGTGATATTTATCTTTCTCCTACTGGCTTATTCATTTTGCATAATGTTCTCCATGTCCATCCATGCCTTTGCAAATAGTAAGAGTTCTTTCTTTTTTTAAAGCAGCATAGTATCCCATTGTGTAGATGTACCAAATTGGAATCTGCTGATGGGCCCTTAGACTGTTTTTCAAATCTTAGCTATTGTAAATTGTGCTGCTATGAACATAGGGGTGCATATATCTTTTCTGATTGATGTTTCTGATTTCTTGTGATATATTTCTAGAAGTGGGATGGCTGGGTCAAATGGGACTTCCAGTTTTAATTTTTTTGAGGAAAATCCATACTGTTTTCCACCGAGGCTGTGCCAGTCTGCATTCCCACCAGCAGTGCACGAGGGTTCCCTTTTCTCTGCATCCTCACCAGCCAGCACTTGTCGTTTGTTGATTTGTTGGTGATAGCCATTCTGACAGGTGTGAGGTGATACCTCATTGTTGTTTTGATTCGCATCTCTTGGATGATTAGTGACTTAGAGCATTTTTTCAATATGTCTCTGGGCCTTCCATATGTTCACTTTGGAGAAGTGTCTATTTAGGTCCTTTGCCCATTTTTTAATTGGATTGTTTTCCTTTGTTAAGTTGTATACATTCCCTATATATTTGGGAAATTACCCCCTTATTGTATTATTGGTAAATATGTTCTCCCATGTAGTGGGCCCTTTTGTTATTTTGTTGATGGTTTCTTTTTCTGTGTAGAAGCTTTTATTTTGATGCAGTCCCATTTGTTTATTTTCCCTTTTGTTTCCTTTGTCCTAGGAGATGTATGGGTACACATAGTGCTATGAGACATGTCTGAGATTTGGCTGCCTATGGTTTTTTCTAAGGTTTTTATGGTTTTGTGTCTTATATTTAAGTCTTTTATCCATTTTGAGTTTATTCTTGTTTATGGTATAAGTTGGTGGTATAGTTTCATTTTTTTGTGTGTGTGTGTATGTATCTGTCCAGTTTTCCCAACACCATTTATTGAAGAGACTGACTTACTACATTGCATGCTCTTGCCTCCTTTGTCAAATATTAAATGAGCATAATGGGTTGGGTCAATTTCTGGGCTCTCTATTCTGTTCTATTGATCTACATGCCTGTTCTTGTGCCATTACAAGGCTGTTTTGAGTACAATGGCTTTGTAATATAACTTGATATCTGGTATTGTGATTCTGCCAACTTTGTTCTTTTTTTTCAAGATTTCTGTGACTATTCGGGTTTTGTGTTTGGTTGGTTCCATATACATTTTTGGAGTGTTTGTTCTAAGTCTGTGAAATATGCTGTTAGTATTTTAATAGGGACTGCATTGAATCTATACTTTACTTTGGGTAGTATGGATATTTTAATGATGTTGATTCTACCAATCTGTGAATACTGTATATTCTTACACTTGTTTATATCTTCTTCTATCTCTTTTACTTCCTTAGTTAAATTTATTTCTAAATATCTTAATTTTTTGTTGTTGTTGTTGCAAAGGTAAATGTGATTATTTTTTAGTTTCTCTTTCTGAGATTTCATTATTGGAATATAAAAATGCCATAGATTTCTAGGTGTTAATTTTGTATCCTACTATGTTGCTGAATTTATTTATTAAACCTAGTAGTTTTTTTTTATAAAGTCTTTAGGGTTTTCTATGTACAATATTATGTTGTTTATGAATGAGAGTTTTCCTTCCTCCTTTCCAATTTGGATGCCTTTTATATCTTCTTGTCTGATAGCAATGGCTAACACTTCCAGTATTGTGTAAAACAGGAGTGGTGAAAGTGGGCATCCCTGTCTTGTTCCTGTTCTTAGGGGAAATCGTTTTAGTTATTGCCCATTGAGTATGATGTTGGCTGTAGGTTTGTCATGTATGGCTTTTATTATCAACATCATTAACTCTGTTATCACATTACTGAGAGTTTTTATCAAAAAAGGGTGTTGGATTTTGTCAAATGCTTTTTCTGTATCAATAGATAAGATCATGTGGTTTTTGTCTAGCAATCTATTTATGTGATGTATCACATTTATTGATTTGCGATTATTGTACCAGTCTTGCATCCCTGGAATAAATCCTGCTTGGCCATGGTGTGTGATCTGTTAATGCATTGCTGGATCCTATTTGCTAATATCTTGTTGAAGATTTTAACATCTGTTCATCAGGGATATTGGCCTGTAAGTCTCTTTCTTTGTAGAGTCTTTATCTGGTTTTGGAATTAGGGTAATGCTGGCCTCATAGAAAGACCTTGGAAGTGTTCCTTCCTCTGGAAGTTTTTGCAATAGTTTGAGGAGGATAGGTGTTAAGTTCTTCATTGAATGTGAAATTCCCCCATGAAACCATCTGGACCAGGGCTTTTGGAGAGGCAAGTCTTAATTGGAGAACCTTACAAGGCAGATCATTTAGACAAGGAAACTAAAATTCAGAGTCTTAGTAATTGCCCAGCTAGTAATTAAGTGACGAGGCCAGTCTGAATTCTATATGATTAAAAATCCTGCAGTCCTTCTCAGCCCAGGAGTATTCTATATGGTCCCAAGGGTAAGACTAGGGTCTGTAGGCAGAAATTTCAAGGCGGGGAGGGGCTGTCATTCTGGAGGCCACTGGTTGCCCACTCATACGGGTCATCTTTTCACAAATGTATGTTCTGTAGGATATGCTGTCTGAAGTGTGGCAAAAGTATGCATGAGTGGGAAAAAGAAGTGGCTGTGTGGTTGAGTAAATACTCAAAATGCTCAGGTAAAACATGTCATTTCCTGGGTAATTTCTCTGAGACTTTCACACATGGGTTGTGATCTGTGAATCTGCTAAATAAGGACTTATTTGACTTTGGAACCCCTTTCTCCTGGAATATCTTCAGGGACTACTTATTACACTCCAAAGAATGTAATAATAAAGTACGGTGGAGCCCAAACCTGGGCATGGGTCCTGATCGGCAATTGAACTGTGACCTTCTGATTCACAGGCCAATGCTCAACCACTGAGCCATGCCAGCTGGGCCTGGCCTCCTTTCTGCTCTGAAAACACTCCAGATATCCACAGACGTTTTCTCGGCCATTCTGCCTCCCAGAGGCTCCTCTCCCCTGGACCTGGGTGGCTAACTTAGATGCCTCCTGCCTGGTTTTACTTCATGTGACTGTGTCAGGACAGCCTGTCTATCCCCCCTCTCCTCTGGGCATCTCCAATTCCTCTTACTCTCTCCTAGTATATTTTTCAGAGCACTTACCATCTTCTAGCATTTGATGCAATTAGCTTTGGTATTTTTGTTGTCTGTCTCCTCTACAAGAATATAAGCTCCACAAGGTCTAGGATCTTAGTCCGTTTCATTCACTGATATATCCCAAACATTTAAAATCACTCTTGTTTTTTGTTTTTTGATTGATTAAGGTATTACATGTGTCCATATTACCCGTTAGCCCCCCACTCCCATATATGCCCTCATCCCCCAGTGTCTTGCAACCATTGGTTCTGTTTATATGCATGCATACAAGTCCTTCTGTTGATTTCTTACCTCCTCATGCCCTTCCCCAGCCTTCCTGCTGTAATTTGACAGTCTGTTCAATGCTTCTCTGCCTCTGTATGTATCTTTTTGTTCATCAGGTTATAATGTTCTTTATTATCCACAAATGTGTGAGATCATGTGGTATTTTTCTTTCTGACTGGCTGATTTCACTTAGCATAATGCTCTCCAATTCCATCCATGCTGCTGCAAATGGTAAGAATTCTACCTTTTTTAAAGCAGCGTAGTATTCCATTGTGTACATGTACCATAGTTTAAAATCACTCTTGTGACATAATAGGTGCTTAATTAATATAGAGTTAATGAGTGAAACACAGTTCCAAATTTCATGGAGGTGCTTCTGTGAATACCCACAAAGACAGAAAACTTGGATGCATTATTTGACAGTTTATTTTAGATAGATAGGTAGATAGATATATTTCTAAATTTTTGAAAGTATTACTACACTGTGTCTATGCACATCTGTGCATATACATACTAGTATATAGACTTGAATATCAAAATAATTCCAAAAATTTAGATCATGTTCTAATAGATTTTTAAAAAATCAAAACATCAGGTACCAAGGACAACTGGTGTGCTTTAAATCTGATGCCCTTCACACCCAAGCCTTGCTGGCATCACCAGCAGAGAGCTCTGGAAGATCCAAGTTCGATCCAGGAGTGCATCGATGGCCTATTGATATTTTAATATCTGGGAGGTCAAAATCAGGTGCCAGTGATGCTAAGAATGTCAGGATGCTACTTAAAAGGTTCCATTAAGTAGGTTAAAGGTCATCATGACATGACTGTCATGTATGCCTTTATGTATAGTCATGGACACTGTAGAGGCTTCAGGATCTGTTCTGCAAGCAGAACAATCATTTGTCATCTAGGTGTGGGAAGGACTCTTGAGAAGGGGCCCTCAGACACAGGTTAGCCTCTGCCCAAACTTTACTTACAGAGCCACCTGCTTCTACATTTCAGAAATACGCCTGTGTCATCAGACAGGCAAAGCAAGAGGAGTGGGTTTTTAAATGGTGTTTTTATGTAAACCAGCCTGGGCTTGGCTATGGGAAAATGTCCTTGTCCCCCTTATTTAAGGAGGAATGAAGCTGTAACTTGAGTTTCAAAATGGCTATCACCCCTTGAGCTACCACCTGCAGGATGGTGACCGCCACCCACACCCGGTTCTTCCTAGCCTTCCTGATCGGTGCTTGGTGTTGAGAAGAGAAAAGGTAGAGAGGTGAAGGTTTTGTTCCAATTCTGGGGAAAGTCATGCATTCGAGAAACAATCATCTCATTGTTATTTTTAGCTTTTATTTACAAAATGGTTATATTTTGCGTTCTGTACATACACGGCAATTAACAAAATGGTTATATTTTGCGTTCTGTACATACACGGCAATTAAAAAAAAAAACCACATATAAGTAACAGGCACTCAGCGCGTTAGAACACTTAATATGGGTTTTGAACTTCTGCCAGGAGTAGGCCCCAAAGCACTTCTTCCTATTTGCATTGCTGCATTTATCCATTTCCAAACATTAGAAGATCCATCTCTCAGATTCTGTGTAAATCCTGCACACAGATAATTGGTAAAAAAGCAGCTTTCTTTCAAAATGTTCCGCGGTTTTTCTAATCTTGTCGCTTTTCTAATTTTCTCATCACATAACCTTGAAGTCGAAAGACACAGCCTGTGATAATCTGTGTACACGGTCTTCATTATTATCACAGTCGTTTCTGGGGAAGAAAAAAAAAGAGAGAAAACACACACAGAAAGAAGAAAAAAAACACACACACAACCTTTCCGCCCCCCCACACACATTCAAAGCTGCCTTTAAAGTCCTACTTTAGTCACAGTTCAATCAGATTCACATTAGTCCCACGCATCAGACAGAAGAGTGTTCATGAGCATAAGGGGGATATTGACTTTAAAAATTTACTGGCGAGGCGTTCAGAGCCTGCAGGAATGTCAAAACTCCAACCTGCATTTTGATGTTTTAGCCTCCGGTTAGTCTTGACTGACATGCTTGGAGCACTTTGGTCTGTGCTCTGGCACCCATTAACTGTCCTTGACTCAATGTTATCCCGGCCGTTATGGGCAGCTCGCTGCCTAATGCTTTCAGTGGCTCAGACGCCCCAAGGTGTAAGGAAACTCACGCCCCGTTTTAAGGGATCACATTGGCTATTCTTGGCTTCGTTACGGGGGGCATTGTTTGATCCGAAATAATGAGGGCCTGTTAATTATTATTCTGATAATTGGGCCTCGTGTGGGAGCATGGCAGAGCGCGAGGTGTTTTAAAAAGGAAGCGAGTTTGGAAAAGGGGAGAAAGCAATGTCAAGGTTGAGGTGTCTTTGAGAAGAGTTTGTTTATATGCAAAGTGTTTTCACCCAAGTGGGGACCTGGGGCTGGATGGAGGAGCGGGAGAGAAGGAGGCTGGAGCAAGCTTAGGACTCTACTTACTTCAGCTACGGTGGATTGCAAAATTGCTACCTTGGGCAGAGTATTCGAAAAGGCTCATCAATCCCATGACTGAACCTGTAATTACACGTGAAGAAATTGGGAGTTGGGTTCTCTCAGAGGAAGAGATACAGGGAGAATAGTTGTCTTGGTTGAATCCCATTGGCTCTCTGGGGAAAACTGTGAACTTTGTCTCTTTATGTGCTGTCTTTTGTCCTATTTTTCCATCTATAAAATGACAACCACGTCCATTAAGGGTGTCACGTAAAGACTGCTGCCTGGGCAGACAGAAGGGGTGGCTGTCTGTCCAGGAGGCACAAATGGTGGGAGTGCCTGAGGTGGCAGAGAACAGGTGACCTTTGTGGGCAAGGGGGTGCTGGCGGTTGGGGAGAATTCTCTTGAGTAACTCAGTCCCAGATGAACCTCTGAGAAGCTATGAAAATTCTGCTGTTACAGACTATCCATTAGGTTAAAAGGCCTGCTTTAAGGTATTAAATCTGGAATTGGTCTCTTCCTCTTAGGTGAATACTGTTATAGCATTCACATTTATTTTTAAATTGATGCTGCTCTTGTAATTGTGGGGTAGAAAACTCCCAAGAATCTATGAGTCCCCACAATCTTATCTCTTTCTGGGAATCCAAATAAGAGCCCATCGTGTCTCTATCCACTGGAAGGAAGGGTTGGATTTAAACAAATGGCTCCATTTGAAAGGAAGAGGGAGGGTTTGGTGGGAGGTAAACTTGGCATTTGAAGCTTTCACCCGGGTTTTTGTGTCAGACTTCCATATACTTCAGGTGGAGCTGGCCAGCTGAGATGAGAGCTGGCCTGCCTATAGACCAGGTGACAGTGACCGACAGGAAGAGAAGAAACAGAGAGGAGGACCATACTCATTTTGAGTTCCAGTGCTATGTTCACCTGACTTTGCTTGGTTCTAAATCTCACTCTTCCAATTAAACTGGAGAGACTATCAAAAGTGCGTGTTCAAAACGGTTACAGAGCCTGGAGTTTTGGACTTGCCTGCGCCTTCTTCATACGGCTCTGTGATTCTCTTTTGTATGTGTGGATGTTCTTTGAGATGCACTGTGGGAGGTGGGGCAGGAGGAAAGGGTGGGAGGGCCGAGCGCAGTGCTGAGGATTGAAGAGTTAGTGGCCAAAACAGGTGATCTTGTCTGTGATCTCTCAACTGTTCCTAACAGCTTCAATGCATCTCATAGGTTCATCAAAATGACACTGCACTTCCCTGGAACATGGCACGCTAGGTGCCAAGCTGGTCGAGAGCACAGCCATCTTAGACCCAGTGCACGGGGGGGAATTCAAGGCAGAGTTGGCCAGCAGGCGAGTGGAGACCTGGACCTCACCTGACCACTCATTCATTTACGTGACCTTGAGCTTAACTAATTATTCTTGGTCTGATTCCTCATCGGAGAAATGCGGTTAAACTGAGAGAAGTCAAACCCAATAGAGATGCTATGAAGCATAGAGTAAGGTTATAATCATAAAGCAATTTGTAAAAAAAAAAAAAAAAAAGGCATAATATTTCCAGATAAATCAGGACAGTATGGATCCTTAACACTACCCCTTCCTTCCCCTCTACCTCCCATCTTGCTGTGTTTGCAATCTTAATCTTTTTGCTACTGAGTGGATCAGCCTCCTAATGAAATTTCCATAAGGATATAAGAAATTTCTTCCATTGGAATAGGCTGATGATTTTGGAAATAGTACCCAGCACAGTGACCTACATGCAAATACTTGTTAGAAATACGAGTTTTTCAGCAAAGACTATGTCTTTTCTGCTCAAGATCTTGCCCTTGCAGGTGACGAACATAAGGCTGACTACTCCAACTTCCCTTCAAACAAGGCTCTATAAAAGTTTTTAAAACTCTTTTTTTTCTGTTTCTTTATATTTTCATCCTACATCATTTCTTGGATTTCAAGCTCTGGCTTTCATTTAGCTCGTTTCTTTTTATCTGTCCTGGAAAAGCTGCTTCATGCTTCTATGAGGGACAATGAACCATGTCTTCCTGGGACTATTAAGTAGGTGTGACATTATCCTATCCAGATCCGTGCCTTTTATAGATTTACTGCCATGGTACCCCAAGGCCTTGACTTTTGCAACTAAGGGGTCCTAGTCTTTTCTAGTCTGTTTTCATACAGAAGTCTCTCTTTCTCCTTTGCCTGAAGAAAGCCAACAGCCACTTTTATAAGATGTTTTACCATCTTACAATGATTACAGAAACCACCGTCTCTCTCTAGAGAGCTCACAGTTTGCTAAATCTGATAGATAATGTATCATCAAGAGCCATGGGTCAGAGACACTCCTGGGTGAAGACACTGTCTAAAAGAAAGAAAAAAGCTTTGTTTATCCCCAGAGTTCCCCTATTTCAAATAGGAAATCTTCCTCAGCCTTACCAGTTTACAGTGATGTCATCTACGTCTTGACATTCACTAAGGCAGATGATTGCCAAGGTCTTTGGTGCCTTTGAACTTGTACAAATAGTTCCACTTCAGTGATGGTGACTCAGAAGCCAACCTTCACAGCTGCCGCTCTGTTCTCCGGATGGCAGGGCATATGTGTTTCATGGATGAACCCTGGATAGTTGATATATGGTAAATACATATTCATTCATTCTTTCTCTTTCTCCCTCCTTCTCTTTCTCCCTCCCTTCTTCCCCCTCAAAATAGTTATGGAGTGTTTTCTTTCATTTTTAGCAGAGGTTGACGACTCTTTTAAAGTTAGTACTTCATGTTGCCTACAAAATACCTGTAATTCAAATAGCGTGCTCCTTTCTGACTGCTTTTCCTTGAGAAAAAGGACTTTGCATCTCCCTGTGCCTTGCTCACTAATGATGATAATGAGAAAGTCATAAATACCATTGACTATAGGCCCTGTTAAGATAAAGATCACTGAATTGATCAAGTGACCACAGGGTACTTTATAAGCTGAAGTAAGTATTTTATGATTAGGCATTTGAGCTGAATAGGAATCCAGGATAAACCCATTCAGAATGTGGTCTGTAACCCCCTGACCACTCTCCCCCACCTCCCTTCATCATTCATTTGTGGGTTTCATTATCATGTAAATTGTCTGTGGTGACTTTGGAAGGCCTGCCAGCCAATTCACCACTTCCTAGAAGCATTCCTCTCCTCTGCTCCTTGTCCTAAGGAAAAGTGATTAGGCTGATTACTGAAGAAGGAACCTACCCATTCCAGAGCTTTCAGGCTATTATGCTTCAGATTATCCACACTATCAAGTTCTTCTTACATTACAGATAATGACAAGCTGTTAATTTAAAAGAAAATAATTATTTTATGGCCTTGCACAAAGACAATTTCATTTAATAGTCACAGGTAACAAAAGCCTATCTACATTTGACTTGTTCAAAAGTTTCCAGTAGGGAATGATGTGGGAGGCTAATGTGGATGGCATAAGGCACATTTGTGAAAACATTATCATGAATTCTATTCTCATTTTTCTTGTCCCTTCTTTCTCCTCGCTGTTCTGGTCTTAACAAAGGAATCAGTCACACTGAACTATCAAATAGATGTGACAGAATACTTTAACATTTTATGGGAAGCATTTTTATCCCATCACCTGGGTCAGGATGGTTTTCCAAAGCTTCTGTGATTTGTGAACAGATTTGTCCAAGATTACGAAGGGCTGAACAGGCAGTGTGCTGTGTGCTCACATGGTGACATAGTTACCAGTCAAGATAGATCAGCTGAGTTAATGGCTGTTAAACTAGGCATACAGCCTTGGCTTCAATTTGAGTTTCCTTGGCATCTCATGAAATAGCTCAGGCTAGCCTCTCTACAATTGTACAACACTGCACTCTTTCAGAGGCTGTGCCTCCACGCACAAACATTTTCATTAGTTCAACAAATAGTTCGCATCAGATTAGAATGTGCCAGGCCCTATCCTAGGTGCTGGAGATGGGTGGCTGAACAATATAGCCATTGTCTCCTTTGGGCTGTTAGACTCTGGAAAGGAAGAAAGATATAATAATTGATGTGAAACACAAGAAGAAAATACACAACTGGTATTGACTAAATTAAAAACTTCTTTTCTCAAGTAAATTAGTTCAACTGAATTCTACCTTTCCCCCCTCTTCATTATTTACTTTACCTCCCACTACATCATAGCTTCTCTTGGGGTCTATAGCGAGGGCCAAGTAACTATCCCAAAGGAGACTGGTTAAGTCTTAGGCTCCCTGACTTCTCTAGGGAGGTGTGGTCAGCTCCTGCTACTTTCTTCCCCTCCACCTCCAAAAAGTTAATTTGAGAAAGTTTTAGCATTTACCCCAAAAGGAAATATTTGTGTCTATGTATATCTCTACTGAGTCACGTGCCTCTTAACAATGGGGAGATGTTCTGAGAAATGCTTCATCAGGCAATTTTGTCTTAGTGTGAACATTGTAGTGTGCACTTACGCAAACTTTGATGGCATAGTCTACTCCTGCAATTGTATATGCTGTACTTCTATATGGCTGGCATTGCAATGGGTTTATTTACACTGGCATTAACACAAACACATAATATGTTGTGCTAGGACTGTGGTCGGCCAAATTACGAGCCACATTCGGCTCTTTGGCCCCTTGAATGTGGCTCTTCCACAAAATACCATGGCGTGGGTGAGTCTATTTTGAAGAAGTGGTGTTAGAAGAAGTTTAAAAAATTTGTCTCTCAAAAGAAATTTCAATCATTGTACTATTGATATTTGGCTCTGTTGACTAATGAGTTTGCCGACCACTATGGTAGGACATTACGATGGCTATGATATCACATCACTGAGTGATAGAAATCTTTCAATTTTGTTATAATCTTATGGGACCGTTGTAGTATATGTGGTCCGTAGTTAACTGAATAGTCTTTATGTGGTGTGTGACTGGAGACAGACAATGGAAATCCTAAAGATTGTGCATGCAACTCTATTTTCCAAATGTATGCACCTCAATCCTCCAACCAAGGCCAAAGTGTCTACCTCCTCAAATTCAGAAGGCTCTTTAGCAGATTAGTCAGGGGCCAGACCCAGGAATGTAAGAGAGAGTTTGTAGCTTGGGCCATCTGTGTGGTGTCACATGAGTGACCAGCATCACCCTCTCCTGAGTATTTGTCACCATTTGGCATGATTAATTCTAAGTTTCCTGTAGTTCTCATTTCCATCACAGCTGCTGCATGGCTCTGATAAGTGTGTTGTGCACAGGGGTGTGGGAAGGGAGTCAGAGAAAGGAATGGAAATTTCTGTGGTTTTGGTTTTGGTGTGCTCTGCTATTGTCAAACCCAGAAGAAACACACAATAGGAAATAGGTCAATTTAAACAGAACTTTCTAGAAGACCAAGGCAGTGGCCTTTGACATTCATCTAAGTAGATGATAAACAATTGCTTCTAACATTGTTAGTCGGCATGGCTGGTTGATAAACAAAATCTTTATCATAGATTGACTGCATCCTATAAGCCTACAAGAACAGAAACCATTTCTCTTTTGGTGAGAAGAATGTTGTCCCTGATTAAAAGTAGCACAGTCTGAAGCATTGGGTCAGGTTCAATCTGGTGGCCACTACATATTATTTGTGTACCTTGAGTCAAGACATGATCCCTAAAGTGGTGTTAACTCATTCAATTCAAGAAGAAAAGAAAAAACATTCTTTTTACAGAATGGACCATTTGATCTGGTAGCCCCTTATAAAAAACCCTCTATTTTTCTCTGTGCCACCTAAGGTGGGTTGAATGCAGAACTGTGACGCATTTAAACCATGTGTTCAGTCTCCTTCCTAAACCTGATTCCCTTATACTGCTGTTCCAGCGTCCTCTCGTCATCATTTGTCTCATCTCTTGACTGTACAGAGACAACTTGCAGCTCAATGTGCACTTCTGTTCACTGCTCCATCCTCTACTAGGCCCTTTCCATGATTATCTCAAATACCAACTAGTAGGCCCTGTTAGGATCTCCATTTGTCAGATTACCTAAATGTTAAAAAATGTTACCAGTGCATTATGTCTAAAACAGAACTCTTGGGCCCCCCCACTAAATCCCATCTTCCTCATCTACCTCATTCTCAATCCAATCCACCAAGTCAGTTTTGACTCTTCTCCCTCCCTCACCCCCACATCTAATTTAGCGGTAATTATTGCCAACTCCACTTTTATTATCTATCTCATATCTGACCACTTCTTATGCGCTCCACTGTTATTCCCTACATTTAAGGAAGACGCTGCATTGCTATTTTTTCCCTTTGAATATCCCTCTCTCAGACTTTCCCCTGGCTCGCACTATCTCTTCGTTAAAATTTAGGTAAAAAATGTCACCCCTTCAGTGCTTTTTTTCTTGCCTATCCTATTTCCCCTTCTCACTATCTCTCTATCCCACTTTGTTATTTTTATGGTAGCTTTCACTGTTTTTTCTTAGTGCTCATTCTACTATTTTTCTCTGTTTTTATTCTATCATTCCTGGTAAAGCATAAGCTTCATAAGGACAGGGACTATGATTGTCTTATTGCCTAGAACAGGGATTGACATGGAGTAGACACTCAATGACACTTATTAACAATAAATAGACAAGGAAACACAAGACAGCAGAGATCGAGCCACTTGCCTGAGGTTACATGTGGTGGAGCCAGGGCTGAAGCCTTGGTCCGTCTGTCTGCTAATTGCTGCGCTAATCTTAATGTCACTCTCTTTTCCTCCGCATCAAATAAATCACCCCTACATCCTGGCCTCTCTAGAAATCCATTGTCTAGCCTAATTTTCTATAAGTAATTAGGACTGTAAACTTATTTAAAAGGATGTGTAAGGATGGTAATTTGGTTATCCAAAAGAATTAATCTCTAATTTCAGTTAGAATCCCGATCACTAAAGATGAAGAATTGGGGCAGATTTTTAGAGGGTGGTAGGGAAGGGGGACATTGAAACAATGGAGAATATGCTTCCATCAAATAACATCAGGAAGGTGGATCCATCTATGCAATGATTGGACACATCATCATCCTTTCACATGTATATCAAATATATAAAGGTGTTTTGTGCATATTATTTCCTTGCATTCTCAAAATAACCCTAAAAGCAGTGGTCCGAAAGGTTGGTGACCGCTGCTTTAAAGTTAGTATGTGAGATTCCTTATTCCCTTGACAAAGGAAGAAAAGGAGTCTCAGAATGGTTATGTGACTTTGTCTAAGGACACCTGGCCAGTATGGTAGAGCAGGAGATGTTGTCTGTATCTTCAGAGTCATAAGGTCTTACTCACTGTATTGTAAACAGAATTCCACTTCTGTGTTGTCCTTTTAACAGTGTGAAGCATAGAGATAAGAAACTATATTAACAAGGGGGAACAAATATGAAATGTGGCTTATTGGTGAAGGAAGGGGGAGGCAAGAATAATCTATTTATCCAAAATAGAAAACACACACATACACACAAACACACACACACACACACACACATATATATATACCCCCTTATATGCTTCAGAATTTCTGATACTTTTTTTTTCCAGTCCTAGTCTCCCTCACTTAATTCCATGCTATCTCTGTAAATCTTCTATTTCACTGTTGAATCTTTCTTCTCCCTCACTCCTGTTCTCCTTCCTGCCTCATTCCTACCCTGCTTCTTTCTTCCTCTCCTTCCTTTCTTTCTTCCTCTTTTAAATGTTGGACTACAGTTTAGTAAAAGGTATATTTTTGGCTCAAAATTCTTCGGCCTCATTCCTTAGAGAACGACCCTAGTTTTTTGCATTGCCTATCCACAGAGACCCAAACTCAGGCTAGTAGATTTATTCCCTCCATAAGGGAATAAATAAGAGCTTCAGTTTTAATAAAGCATCTACTACATGGCATGCAGTGCGCTGATGGCTTTACATTTTATTGTGTCATTCAAATCTCAAAACACAGAATGAGGCATTATACCCATTTTACAGATAAGAAAACTAAATCTTAAGTAACTTGCCCAAGCTCTCCTGCCTAGTGAGTGACAAAACTAGGTTATAAACTCATGGATGATCTGAAGGAGAACATTGTCAACACTTGTTTAAATCATTCGATCAGGTCTTGAAATGACATACATAATATGTACCCCTATGCATGGCCAACTTCGCTAATCATTCATCATAACCTGATGGCTGAGCCCAGAGTCTTTCTTGATCTAGCCATTCAGGCTACCACTAATACTTGGCTAGAGTTGACAAGACTATTAGTTATCAAAAAAGTCCTGCTTTGTGAGGCCAGAGATCTCATGATTTTGTTTGGGTTTATTTTCTTGTTTGATATTGAGACTAGAACAACTCAATTAGCTGCAAAGATGCTCTTCCTCATTGTCAGACTTTCCCCCTCCCCCTTTCTATTTGGAAGATCTGTGAGGTTTCCAGGAGCCATCCCCTGGGGCTGTGAGTAGACCACTGGGATCCAGGGTTGCAACTCCAGGCTACTTAGTATTCGTCTATATGGCTAATTTGTTGTAATGACCTTTGTAAAAAGAGCTATAACAGGTAGGATTGTGGATGCCACACCTGACAAAGCTATGTAATAACATAGCAAGTTTGTGCTACTAGATCATAAAGGAGAAACAGATGGTCACGTATATTTGACTGCTTTCAAGGAGGGGGCATATCAGATCAAACCACAAATGAAGTGTTTTGCACTTGATAACATCTAAGTGAGCAGCTTCACCTTTTCCATGTACTTCCACTAGTGTGCCAGGGATCGGCAGGTATTTCCTCCATGTTGCTCTCTCAAGGCCCTGAGGGGATGAGGAAGGAGGAGAGAGGAACGCATCAAGGATGGGTGCTCCTTGGTGCGGAAAGTTGATGAGTTGTGCTGACCTAGGATGGGGAACAGATGGGGAGAAGGAAAGCGAGGCCACAACAGGAATTTGCATGACTGTGACTTACATCTTTCAAAGCCATTGCTCAGCCCCCTCCCTGTTGAAAGCACCATACAGTTATTACCCTCCATGGGTCTGCCCCATACTTGCTGTGCAACCTTAGACAAGTGACTTAACTCCTCTGAGTCTCAGAAGCCTCATCTGTTAGAGTTGGTTCTCAACCCTTTTTGGAAATCAATTACCCAGAGAACTTTTAAAAACACAGGTGTCGATGGCCCACCCTCAGCATTTTGGACTCACATGATGTGGAAAGGAGCTGAGCGAGGCATGAACATTTTTACAGAGGTCTTCGGGAGAGAATTAAAACCACCAGGCTGGGTGATCTTAAGGTCCCTTGTGGCTCTGGCCAATTGCATGTCTCCCGAGCAGACAGAAGAATTAATCAATGGGCTTACTCTTACTGGGATGGACCCAGCTTTAACCTATACAGTGGGCGGGGGTGCGGGAGGAACAGGAGGGGTTAGCTGGGAAGCTCAGAGTTGCCAGGCCTTAGGAGAAAGTTGAGTGTGGCATGACCTCTGCCCTGGTAAGACTTTGCAGGGTTGATCTCTGTCAGCATCAAGTGGCTGCTCAAGAGTATTAGTCAGTGACAATGAGCCAGCTGTGCTGGCTGAGGGCCTTCCAGCCCTTTCCATGATGGCAGAGCTTCCCCTCCTACCTGGACTCAGGAAGCCTTGCTGTGGCCTGAGGTTTTAACCCCCCACTAGCCCTCACCGCCAGGAACTTCTCAAGGAAACTCTCCAGTGCATTCCAAGGTAACAATGGCACTGGCTTGGACTTGGACTTGTTTAATTCTGAAATCAAGGTCACTAGGAAAGTACTGCGGCTATTATTTGTGTGGTTTGGGTTTTTTGTTTTTTTGTGAAGATTTTTTTTTTTTTTTTTTTTTTTTTGGCAACATCTTTCTTTGCATTTGATGGTCCTGTCATCCCCAGAACTGTGCATGCTACTGATCCTGCCTGTATTCAAAGCTGTTATTAAGTGGAGTCTTTTAGATTTTAGAGAAATGATAATGGTTCCAAAGATGACAGAAAGTGGCAGCTGGTGACAAAAAAACCCTTGATAAGACGACAACAGTAAATCAAACTACCGCCACTTTTCCGTTTCATGTTTGTTAATACCACCTCGCCTTTTGAAGTTTAAAGCAAGGTTCAAAAAAGCCAGGTGCTGAATCATAATATTAAAGCAAGCAAGGAGCTCCATGAAAGCGAGGAGATCTGAGGGGGGAAGGCAACAAACACAGCTTTCAACTGCCTTTTGTCGGCCTTTCTGCAGATGTCACCAGTGGTTATCCCAGCAGCGGCTTCGGCTTGTAGCAGCGCCTCTGGCTGATTCCCGCGCTGCGTTTCAAGTGTCAATCAAAAAGGAAGGACGCAGCTTAGGTCCTGGTCATTGTCCTGTGAAAAGAGCCAAGCGTTTAACATTGATTTAGCTCCCTCAATATACAAAGATAGAGCCAGCTTTGTGCATCGAAAAGGGCCTTTGGCAAGGTTGCTTGTAGAGCAATTCCATCGCATGGGATGCGCCTTGGTTAAGCTGTCACACCGCGGTGTCTGGAGCCCTCTGAAAAGTTATTCAGGACTGAGTGAGCAAATTAAAAAGAAATAGCACGCTCCCCGCAAGAGCTGGTGGGAGAGGCCTGTTCCCATCTCTTGGTCTTGAACACAATTTCTACATACCAGTGGTTTTGAAACGGGGGGTTAGGGCAGGAATGAGAGGAAGGCAGAAGGGGCAGCTTGGGTTGTGACATTTCTCCCTGCAAATTCATGTGGCTGGCAGCTCAGGCGAGTTCCCACTGTCCTTACCTTCATTTGTTTTATTTCCCGTGAGCAGACTCCAGTCGGGCCAAATTTAGGGGGGGGAGGGGAATGATTACACCAACATTCAAGTTTCATCAAATGACCTTGTTGCTTCTCTTCTTCTCTCCCTCTGTCTCCCTCTGCTCCTTCTCCTCCTCTTTGCCCAACCACAGAATCACAGTTCAGCTTATATGTTGACTTTCCAAAGCTATGGTCTCATGCCATGTGGACAGTCATCCTCAAGTGACGCTACACTTCCCACTCCTTCCCTGCTCATCCCTAGAGTCAAGTTTCCGGAAAACGCAGAGCAGGTCTTAGGCCACGTGGCAGTTGATCCAGTTTCAGAGTGTGATTGATGCTGCCTGAATGCTCAGATGCTCTCCTTCCTTTCCCAGCTTTCTCTGCAGTTGCATTGGGGTCTTCGGATGACTTTGAGCTCACGGGAATGTGCACTAAATGCTATGTCACTTCTCCTTTGCAGTATTAATCATCAGTGTGCCTCATTCATCCTTTCTGCCCCTTTAGAGGCCATGTGTTGAAATGACAGAGAGCTAAGATGGAAGCAACTTCCATCTCTGAGTGAAGGCAGGCTCCCCAGAAGGTCACCTGACCTCAGGGGACTTATGAACAAGAATTTCACCCATCCTGTCTGATATGCCCAGCTTAGCTGGAAGTACCCTGATCAGGCACTCGTGGAAAAGGGGTGGTTCTGAAATTTTGGCTAGCCATAGAGCTTTTTCCAGCAGCTGATCTAACCTGTGTAAATATAGCAAGGCGATAAATGGAAACACAGCAACACAAAAAGGGTTCATTTTCCATTTAGCCAAAGTTCTGAGTTCTCAGCGATGAAGAGTCTGTCTGTCACCCTGAGATACCATCTCTTCATTTGTGCCCACCGCCATGCCATCTGCAATTACTTTGCCAAATTGTCCTTTGGCTGCATCTGCCTGTTAACACCTTGACTAAGAATTAACCAAACCATCTGCTTCTTTCACTCTTGAACCCAAGCTAGTGAGTATAACAGGAAATAAATCAAATGTGCTGACGAGTGCCACTGCTGATTTTTGGTCTACAGGCTCAGCTGCCCCTCAGTACCAATTAGCAATTCCATCACATGTCCTTAGTTAGCGACTTACGCCTCTTCCTAGAATATTACATATTACTTTCAATTTCACAATAAAACAAGGGTAATTGACAAGGTTTTCTTAAAATTCCTACCTATACCCCACAAGCTTTTCTGCACCTCCCTCCCCTATATCAAAGGATTCCTCCTTTCATCCCAGGATGAGCCTTACACCTGTCTTCTGGATCTCCTCCCTTAGAACATTGCTGGAGTTATTTTATTCCTAGAATTTCCATTATCTGAGCATACAAACCAGGTTCTCCCGATAGGCCTTTGTACAGAGTAGTTTACTAACATTTTCCCTTTTTCTCATTCCCGGCCATCGCTTGACCCACAACAATCTGTTTTCTGTCTTATCTATTTGAACTGCTCTGGCAAAGGCCACCGGTGCCATCCATGTTATGGCACAGGCACACTTACAACATCATCTTGTCTCCACCTGTCTGTACCACGTAGACTCTTAACCACTGCTTTTGCACCTTGTTCTCCAAACTTTGTTTCCAAGATGTTATTTTCTCCTGGCTTGCCTTTCCCTTTTCCAGCTTCTCTTTCTACATCTTCTAACAGATTCCTGTCCCTTTGAATACCATCCCTCCCCTGAATGCCACCCCCAAGCTCCAATTGTGGCCCTCTTCCTTTTCAACTCAAGATTTCTGAAATAGCCTTCATGGTGCTGGTTGGAATCTGGGAAAGGGAAAGGTTAAAAAATTCCAACTCGCTATTTATGGAGAGAGGAATCTCCTTGGCCCAGATTTCAGCTCCATAATAGAGTACTAGTTCCCCAAATGCAGTTGGCTTGTACAGAATTGGAAATAGATATGGCTCAGATTGTACCAAGGACTGGGTGTCCACCAATGTTATGTATGATGCTAGGCATCTGCACAGAACTCCACATATGAAGATTCTTAGATGTGTGACAATCCTTTTGCTATGGAATGGTTACAGCAGTAGACCTGGGACTAGATGAACAGTTTGGCAACTGGCTGCTGCTTCTCGCCCCAATGCATCTGAATATGCTCTTATTCACCTGTAAACTGTGGACTCCAATGCCTTCTAGGGATCAAACTTAAAGCAATTTCAGGAGCAGTGAAATTATCTATCTTCTTTTGCTCTGTTCCGAGATGCATCTCTGAAGACTATCTTTGCTTGAATCTGCTTTCTGTCTTTCCAACAGAAAAATTCTTCACTGCCTCTCAATGATCATTAACCTTAGTTAGTAATTTCACATATGAATGTTTGTCTTCATTATGACTCTAAGCACCTGAGTCAGAGAGCAAGTTCTTTATTCCTTATGGTCCTGACACTCACATCGACATATACCCATATTTATACTGAACAAGGATGAAGGGAGGGTTTCCTCAACCTTTTTCTTCTTACTGTAAACAAAAACGCTTCTAAACTATAAGGATGATCTAATGTCTTTATCCTTAAAAAAAAAAAAAAAAAAAAAAAAAAAGGAGAAGAAGAAGAAGAAAGCTTGCTGGTTTTATCAGAGACACAACCTCCCTGGGCATCTGCCTGTGGCAACTAGTTTAACCTTTTTTACTGCAATTGCTTGTTTGCTAGACCAAGTCATCAACTTGAACTGAACCTTTCTCCTGGTCTGAAAGGTGACCTGGGTTACATGCAGATACACACTGATTTGGTGACTTCCTACTGGCTTCCTAGTCATGATGACAACTCAGCTTTGATTCTTAAGCTGCAATTCATTTTCAGGCATTGACCAAGCTTTTAAACCACAACAGACAGCAAAGGCGATACGTCTCTAGTCTGGGAAAGGTGAAGTCACAGGACATTAAAAGAGAAAGAATAAAAATACCACAAATCCACAGACCAGCCGAAGCCAATGTCATATGACGTGTGACTTTGTTTACCCTGACTGGGGGTGTCAGCTCTGAGACTGGGGGCGAGGCCGGCGGGTGAGGGAGGCCTGTTCGGAGATAGGAGTCACCCGCACATGGAGTGTACGAAAGATTTAAGGGGCCCTTTGGGTCTTTCCATCCAAAGACTGTTTTTTTCTCCCAGCTGCTCAGTTACTGTGCCAGGGCCACAGGGAAAAGCAAGTCTGATTTAACCACATCACTGGCCTTTTGTTAAAATGCCTCGTCCCACCGCAGTGCTCGTGTCATGGGGAACATTTATTGTGATTTTTAGTGGCAGTTGAGCCATAGTCCTACCCTCTGTGCTGAAGTGCATGCAGTAAGAGTCGGGCAGCCCCACCCAGAAGCGCTCACTACGGGCATCTCAGATGCTACAAACTGAAACTGACAATGACCCTTTTGGTCAGAAGACGTCAAAACACAGCAAAAGGACCACAGGTACTGCTGGGCTGCTCACGATTGGGCTGCCTTCAGTCCACTTTGGTCTGAGCCGGGCTCCGTGGTTCTCCCTAATGGCTGCTGTCACCTCACTCAGTGCCTCTAGCACACGTGGGTCTTGTGCCACTTCATTCATGGACAACCAGGAAGTTAAGAGTTTCCCTGTCACCCAAACAGCCAAAGGAAAGTGCAACCAAGAAAAAGGAATCCGGATACATAGCCACATAATTTCAAAAGAAACAAAATCCTTCTCTAGCGTTCTGATGGAATCCAATCTTCAAGTGTCCGCTAAAGGAAATTTACATGAGGTGCGGGGAGGAGAAGCAGAATGTGAGGAGAAGTGGAAAGGAAAAAAGGTGCATTTCAGACCAAGCCTGTGGAGGCTGTGTCCACCCCTACCCAAGACCTGACCTTGCTCCCATTTGATTTATTGCAATTCATCAAAGTAGTTAAAATCTATATGAAAATCTGCATTCCACCTGTCCTGGAATAAACTAGCCACCGGGGAGGCGGGCTGATCAAATACATTCATTCTGGTTCCATTTGGTTTTTGCTATATCAATAGCAGAGACAGAGATGTGTCTGAGGCAATTCTCTGGATAATTCACTGGTGACATCTTCCAGTTTCCACCTCTGAGAAACAGGAACAGTGAAGAGACTGCCTTGAGCTTCCACGGAGGCAGCGGGCCCAGTGTTACCGACAGGACTATCTATGGGTTCAGGCTGCTGGGGGCAGCCCCAGCTCCAGTGCCCACAAGCTGGGTGGCCATGGGCAATCGAACCCTTGCACACCTCAGCTTCCTCAGCCGGAGAAGGAAGAGGCAGCCGTGATGGCAGCTGCCTCCATGCTGTTGTGAGGATTAAGTAAGATAATGTACATAAAGCACTTGAAACTACCCAGCATATAGCTATCGGATATAGTTATCACCATTATTTCATGTTAGTTTATTGTAAAAACACTCAGTTCTCCGTGGACAATGACTTCATTTGGGAGATTAAAGAGAGCAATGAATACATGACAGAAAATGTAAAGCAGGTTAGCTGTATAAAATGTGGGAGGTATAGAAGATCAGGAAAGAAAATTAAACCATGAGATTCACCTGTAATAGCATTGCTCAGAGATAACTCATGTTAAATTTGGGCATACATTACTTGAGAGAGAGATGTGATAAATATGTATATAAAGAGATTACTTATGTAAATTATGTAACTATCTACATTCATACTTATAACTGGTTGTATTGTGTGCACACATACAAATACGGATACTGTATGTCTGTATTTCATTTTACTCGGATTATACAGGATGTACTGTTTATCAGGGCCCGCCCTCGTCACTTCAGGAAAGAGGATCCACTGTGAATCCTCTCCCATGCCCATGGCTGACGGCCTCACTTCCTTCTTTCAGGTCTCTGCCTAGATGACCCCCCTCACACAGGCCACTAGGGACCCTAAGAGACAGTGCTCCCCCAAACCTTCCAACCCCTGGCCCTGCTTTGCTTTATAAGAGGTACTTCTGTGGGTGTCATCCTTACTGAGAGCAAAAGCCTCAGCCACCAGGCGCCTCCCCCTCACAGTACCGCCGGCTCAGCCCTTGTTCACTCTGCGTTTGTGGAATGAATGCATGTCCAGTTCCGACCTCTTTCTCCACTGCCCACCGCTTTCCCGTGACTCTGGGCCGGGCTTCTTTAGCCATCAATTACCGTGCTCTGAGGAAATACAAACTTCACGTAAATCCTCTCCCAAACGAAGCACAGGGAAGAAGGTAACACCGCGAAGACCCACACATGGACTAGTTCCAGTTGTTTTCCTTCGATGCCTGCGGTTTTAGAGCTCATTAGGACTCGCTTACCTAGAGAAGATGGTGCTCTGTTTATGCTTTGCTTTCATGGCTCCTTTGTGTCTACCTAGCACTTCTCGCTTTCCCTTCACCTGTGTTTTCTACCGTTAGGATGGACTCTCTTAGGACAGGGCTCTCTTAGGAATCTCTTAGGACAGGCTCCTTCTGGGCCTTTCCCCGGAGGCCAGAACCCGGCCTCACTTTTGGAAAGAGCTGAGCTGAAGGGCGTGGGGGGAATCACATCAGCCTTTCCTTTTTATTCTGGAGCCAAGCTGAGTGGGTCCCCAGACTGCACCGAGGAGGACTGGGGGCTGCATGAAAGGTTACATTTGGGGTCAGAATTTAATTCTCTGGCGAGCGAGCGAGGGGCAGTTGGCTTCCCTCTAACCCCCAGTCCTCCTCTCTCTAAACAGAAAAGAGCCAAGGTTGTGGAATATTAATATGGTGTTTACTCTGATGGCTGCATGAAAGGACCATAGTTGTTTCTAGGAGATGAGATCTCAACATCACCTCCACCGGGCACGGTGTGATGCAGGGAGAGGGCTTTGAAAGCCACAGAAGACACAAAGCAAGGGAGAAAGCCACCTCCCTCCTGAGAGTGGAATGAGCAGCTGCTCAGAAAGCTTTACCCACAAAATGGGCTTACGTCTGTGGTCGGCAAACTGCGGCTCACTGGCCCCTTGAGTGTGGCTCTTCTGCAAAATACCACGGCCTGGCCGAGTCTATTTTGAAGAAGTGGGGTTAGAAGAAGCTTAAGTTTAAAAAATTTGGCCCTCAAGAGAAATTTCAATTGTTGTACTGTTGGTATTTGGCTCTGTTGACTAATGAGTTTGCCGACCACTGGCCTAGGATGTCAACCATGGAAGGATGGTGTGATGGCTGGCTTTATGTGTCAGCTTGGCTAAGCTCTGGCACCCAGTTGTTGAATGAAATGTCAGGATAGATGTTGCTGTGAAGGTCATTTTTAAAATGTGGTTAACATCTGCTATCGGCTGACTTTAACTAAAGGCAATTACCCTCAATAATGCCGGCGGGCCTCATCCAATCAGTGGAAGGCTTTAAGAGCAAAACCTGAGCTTTTTCTAGAGGAGAAATTCTACTCATCCCAGCCTGCCCCAGGGCTTTTGGACTTGCCAGGCCCACAACTGTGTGAGACAGCTCCTTAAAATAATTCCTCTGGGCTCTGCTTCTCCGGAGAACCCTGACTGACACCGTGGGGAAGCAGCATCTGCTCGGAAGAGGGAGAGATCGGCAGGGACAGTGTGCCAAGGACACAGGGGGAGGGACTCAAAGGCATTCCTATATCTCCACTGCCCCAAATGCCCAATGCGGCAAGCCCAGGAGAGTAACTGGGACGCAATGTCAGTAAAGAAGAGCGCCTTTGTCTCGGGGACCAGAGCGGCTGACAGCCATCACTTTGACTTTGGAGGGCGTCAGGGAGAAGTGACCGGTCACGCCTGCTAGCATGTGCTCCACACTTCCCAAAGCTGCCCCCGCGTTTCCTCATTTGGTGGCCACACCAACCCTGCACATTGGCAAGGGCCAGGTTGAGTACGCCCATTTCACAGATCAGAAAGAAAAGAGCTCCTGGGAGCCCCAAGGCTGGGGGCTCACGGATGCCTTGAAGAGAGGGAATAGTTTTACAAGGGCTTCCAAGGTGAGACAATCGGGAGGCTGGGATCCACCTCTCTGCATTCACCTGTGACTGAGCTGGCTCCCGCACCAATACAAGACATCCTGCACGTCAGAAATGGTCTACCTGAGCACGGTCCCGAAGGGAGGCCCTGTGGATGAGGACATGTCTCTCCAGAGAGTGGGAGGGGAAAGGCTTTGGAGGACCCGGTCCTTTCTAGGGGATGATGAGTGGTGGCAACAAAAGTTACCCATGGGCAGAAACAGCTGGGGAGCCATCTGTCCGGCAGAAGCCTCCGGCCTGTTTCATTACCCCTCTTCCTGCATTGTGAGAGGCCTGGCCGCTGACAGGAGGCGGTTCACTGCAGAGGGAACAGAAGGAAACCAGTTGGCACTTGTATAACCTTGGCCTCATTAGCATCCGAGCAAAGCCCACTGGGCTATTGACTTCCAGTAAATATCCACCCACCAGGAAGATCCCCCCCAGCCCCGCCTCAGGGGTGTTCAGACTCCAGATGGGGCCTTCTTGCGCCTCCATCCCGGGCTGGCTTTGTCCTCCAGGAGCCGCTCCTCCCCACCCAAGATCCGGAGCTCAGAAAACACTGCATCTTCCTTCTGGAGGGGACCATGGTGGGGGGGGGGGGGGAAGAAGGAAGGAGACATCCGTGGTCACCTCTCTGAAAGTCTCCCATTCTCTCGCTCCCAGGGGCCAAACAAATAAACCTCAGAAAGGCGGTGCGGCAAGTGAAGCGTACACAATTATATTTCCAACTGCTTTGAAAAACTTTTATTTCCATACAGCAAATGACACATTATCTTTCCAGAGGTCAAGGAATAATGCAGTCGGATTCTTTCGACACCGCGGGAGTTAATGTTTCTAGTTGCCATTGTGTCCTGTGCAAAGAAAGGCGGCCGGTCACCTGGGGGTTAGCTCAACACGGCGCAGGGAAGGTGGAATCCACCAGAAGTGCTTTGAAAACGTTGGACACTATTGTGTGGGCGGGTTCCTCCCTGGCCCCGCTGTGCGACGGGCCTCTGGGTGCTAAGGAGATAAGCAATGCGAAGCTTGGAGTGTCAGGGGTAGGGCTCTCCTGAAGCTGCCTTCATAGTTTCCTCGAACTTAAGGACTTTGGTTTGTTAATAGTCATTGAAGCAGGTAATTCAATTGAAGTGTCACTCGGATATAATAATTGCCAAGGAAATTGAACCACAAAGAGATAACCATAAATTGCAACTTAACGTTTATTAGAGTCCTTGGCGCTACTAACGTTTCCCCAGGTATCTTCCCCTCCCATCTTTTGAATGTGCCTCCTCGTTCCCACTGCCCTCTCAGTAATACCTTGGCTTCTTCCTGGGTTTTCAATGGGTGCCTCTGGCCCCTCTTAAAATGCTTCTCCTTGCAAAGTGCTTGTTAACGTTAATCATCTGGGGAGAACTTCAGCTAAACTCTTCATTGTCAAATGTCAGCTCCCACTCATTCTGCCTACAACGTTTTCTTTGCTTTTGTAGGTTGAAATGATGCTTCGTATGTTGAAAGGGCTGGGGGAGTATCCACTGCTGTTACTGTGATTCTACACATTTTCTTAATAGGAAACCATCTTTGCAAGGGTTGTATTATAACACCACTGAACTATGGCCAGGACTTAGAACAATACAAGAAGCCACCTTACCCTCCCCAGGTGGCCTTGCTTGGAAATAATAACAATAGTAGTAATAGTAATGTTCCCAATTGGTGATGAGGAAGGAAACACTTCACCTCCTGATGCTATGGAATGCACAGCCTGCTCCTTTCTTATTCCACTCCCATAATCGCCCCTGCCCAGGATTCTGATCCGTCGTCACGACCACGGCTCTCCTTCCTCTCACCTACCCCATTTTACTCCTAGGAAACATCTGGTGAGAGACTGATTTATGACAGGAGACCCAGTCAGAACTCAGCCATGTCTTCATTCCCAGGAGCCTATGGCAAGCTTTCAATTCAATTAAGGGAGAAAAACATGGAAGGGAGACAACGTGACAAAGACAGAACAGGGAGAGTGAATAAAAGAAAGGAAGGGAGAGAAGCATGGGGAGGAAACGAGGATGTAACCACACGCCTCCTGGATAAAATCTGTGATGTAGGGTTAAGTCTGTGTGTGTGCGCGGGGAGGAGGAGGAGGTTAAGATGCCAAGTATGCGCCCCAAAGGACTGTAACTATAGGAAGTCTCTATTTATGAAGACAGACAATAGGAACAATTCACCAGAATGAAAACAGGTATATGTAAGGTTGTCAGGATCATAAGGATTATTTTCTCCATTTTTTAGACTTTCAATTATGCACCATCTGCATCACAGAAAAGTGGGAGAAATGTTAAGAGAGGTGGAGAGGCACAAACACAGCTGCCCCTTCTAAGCCCCTGACTCTGTGTTGTGTTGAAGTCCGTGGCCTGGGAGCAGGGAAAGATGGTCTGAAGTTCTACCCTCAGGGTGTGCCCCTGCTGTCTTCACTCAGAGTCCCCAAAAAAACTCCCCTAAGGATGAGCTGAAGGAAAGCTGGAAGCCAGAGAAGAGCTTTATGTAGGAATGTGCTGACCCTAAAGGACCTGTTTAAAATTCCTTAGAAGTCAAGTATTGCCAGAACAGCCCATGGCAGCTCTTACATTTCTAATTCAGGAAGATTCATGTATCGCCCATGGTAGTGTGTGTGTGTGTGTGTGTGTGTTTGTCATGAAGAACCCCAAAGTATCCCATTGTCGGAGGACAATGTAATTAAGTACAAAATGTTTGGGGCCCTGAAGTCACCCAGACTTGTCATCCCCACTTGGCAATGGAGTGAAGCCTGCTGGGCCTCAACCGTGGCCATGGCTAAATGAGGGTAATTTAGCTGGCTTCATTGGGTTGCTATGCGAAGGAGAAGGTCTAAGGTTTGTGATGTGTGTAACAGGCTTCGAGTAGTTTAAGTACTCCACAGGTGTTCCCACTTCCTTCTGAACCAAGGAGTCCTGTTTATTCCTCCTCACCTCACTGAACCCTCCTACTTCAAAAGAATGTAAAACACCACTCTGGGATGACCTTGCTTGTTATCACACGCATTCAGATGTGCCACTGACTAAATCGTGACCCTTAAAATGTTCTTTCCACACACAGTGGCGAAGTCTTGTAAAACACACCTGCTTGACAAGTTCCAGTGTCTGAAGGGGTTGGTGAGGTGCTCTGGAGGAAGCCTCGCTGGACTAGGATCCAGCAGTTCCAGGCTTAGATCCAAATTGCCACAAGCACAGTGAGATGCTTTGGACAAGACACTGCTTCTTAGGACCTCAGTGGTCCCCTTTGTAAAATGAGGGGAAATGGCCAGAAGCAAGAATTTTAAACACATTTAATCTAGTACTTCCCTGTTCAAATGGAGTCCTACCTCTAACAGAGATGCTCTGGCTGTGGCAGGGGGCAGTGCTCCGTGACTCCTTCCCAATTGGTGGCTCTCTCTCAGTGGTTGGTGGTTTGCCTTGAGATCCATCTTCAAGGCTATAGAGCAAGGCCTGGAAACCACAGGTTTTTTACACTCTTTCAAATCACTTGACAATCTAACAGTCCACAATTTTACATATGTCTATCCTAATTTATCAACATTTCATCACAGGGGATGACTATTTTGTAACGTACTGTCGTCAATATATACCAAAGCATATTATTACATTGCTTTGTTGACTTCTATTGTTGGAGAGTTAAAGAATATTCAACTCAGGACTTTGCTTTCCTGAGTGCCTGCTATTTTGCTTTTTATTCTGATTTTTTTTTCTAATTTTCCTTCATCCCTGCTGTTTTCCAGAAGGAATCCCCATCTTGCTGATACTCTTCTGCATTGAATTTCCCTGCTGACTTCCTTCCCTGGATTGCCTCGCATGTTTGACAGTGAACAAGGAGGTAGGATGCTTGCCATTTGGTAGGATGCTCTGGGTGTGTGTGCGTGTTTCTATAGATTTCTATCCCATGCTCTTCCCCCTTCCTCCAGACATCCTCTAAATGGGTCCAAGGACCAGCAGCAACAGCATTACCGTGGAGGCTCTTTAAAAATACAAATTCTTGGGTCTCATCCCATTCTTACTGAATCAAAGCCTCCAAGGTTGAGGTTAGGAAAGCAGATGATAATATTAGCTTCCAAAGTGAATGTTCATCTCCTCAAATTAAAAAAAAACAAAACAAAAAAAAAACCTTTCAAATGACTCTCCCCCGTCTCTCCATCTCTCGCTCCTCGGCTTCGTCCCCCTCAGTTCTCATCCCAATTACCAGCTGACTGGTGGATGCCACTGCTACTTAAATGCGCTCCCACTCTGGATCCCTAATCATGCCCATTGTGCTCCTCAAAGCTAAGTCAAGAATCGCTGCCTTTTCATTCCCCTCTCCATATATATTGTGGAAGGAAGCAGGTCCCTGCGCTTTTGTTGTCTCTACTTCTGGGCTCGGCTCCATTTGCTGGTGAACAGGCCTTATCTTCCCTCTCCCCCTCTAACGACCATAACATTCGGCATCCTTTCATGTCTGTGCTTTTAAAGTAAATCTTTGGACAATTAAAGATATGAAATGGCTAAATAGAGTTCTGCAGGCGTTGTTCTCTCCTTTTTAAAGGTTTAATCACACTTAATGGCTCTCTTCAAAACTTGAATTTTCCATTTTGGTGTTCTGACTCCATTGAAAGAGTTTACTAATATTCTTTCAAAAGTATTCTCTGCTCAAATGAGCTATTCAATGGAGCTTTAGGCCATGCTATAGGATGGATGCTACATGGGAAATAACTTAAAGGGAGATCAGAGTTGGGGGTGCCATTCCTCACTACAGGTTTTGTTAGTTAAACCATAGTAATTAATACGGGAATCCATTAAATGTTAGTGTGAATGGACAAGAATAACTTAGGTAAAAGGGCATGTTTCAAGTCCTGTTTCAAATGCAATTTAAATACCCCTTTCCCTGAAGATAGTTTAGTTTGGCCTTGCGAGTCTATAAATAGGAACCGGTAATAAATTCTCCTTTCCTCCCTCCCTTCACCTCCTCTCTATTTTTCTTGCTCAAAAGTAGTAGACAACGGAACAGAGGAAAGTAAAAGGAAAGCATTGTGTGACCAATGTCTGTTTCAGATTGTTGTAAACAAATTGTCTTGACTCTTCCCAGTCTTGGTCCCGCTGAGTTGTATCTTGTTCTGACTTGTCACCGTCAGGCATAGGAAGCTGGCCGGACACTGAGTACCCCCTGGGTCATACTCACAGTCCAAACGATAGAATTTGCTCCTTGAAAGGGAAATTTAGTGGAAAACAAAAGCCAGTACTCCCTGACAGCATCTTTATTAACCCCTGGACTCTCTGGTGGGCTAAGTGACTTGGATAATGCATGTGATGCTAATGAGATACATGGGCTCAGATAAGGAAAACTGATGCTATGTGTCTGTGACCTAATAGGGACACCCCGTCTCCCTGCTGCCTTCTGGCTGGCCTGCCTCCTGCTTTCCCTATTTCTTTCTTCCCACAAGTAGCCTTTGAGTACCTGCAACATGCCCAGTAGCTTGCTAAGTGCTAGGACAAGTTTGAGAGAATTGTGACCTGACCTTGAGTTTAACCAAAGAAAGACAGACATATTGAAGGTAATGGAAAGAACCCCGAGGACATGACCTGCGATCCAGGCCATGGTGGTTCACCAACTACATGATCTCCGAGAAGGCATTTCAACTCTGAGACTCTGTCTCATTCGTGGAGAGAGTTGCTGAGAAGTTACTGCTTCTAAACATACTCATTATTTACTTAAGCTCCAGGAGAGCAGGGACCTTGGCTGCTATTCACCTCTGCATCCCTAGTGCCTAGAACAGTGGCTGGCATAGAGCAGGCGCCCCATAAATAGTTGCTGAATGGATGGATGCATGTGTTACAGTTAAAGAACTCTTCATGAAGCCTGAGCTGTTGACCTTGACCTGAGTTTGTAGGCTTGGAAGGATTTACACTGGACAGAGGAGGAGGAGAGCATTTCAAAAAGAGAGCAGCAGAGGGAACAAAATGGGGTCAAACAATCTCTGTTTCAAAGGTTCCGAACAGCCGAAACCGGTTTGGCTCAGTGGATAGAGCGTCGGCCTGCAGACTGAAAGGTCCCAGGTTCGATTCCGGTCAAGGGTATGTATGTTGGTTGTGGGCACATCCGCAATGAGGGGTGTGCAAGAGGCAGCTGATTGATGATTCTCTCTCATCAATGTTTCTAACTCTCTATCCCTCTTTCTTCCTCTCTGTGAAAAATCAATAAAATATATTTAAAAAAAAAAAAAAAAAAAAAAAAAAAGGTTCCGAACAGACCAGTTTGCACGCAACAGCGATGGATGGGTCTGGGAAGAGTGGATGCGGGCCAGGTTTCCGAAGGCCTTGGATGCCAGGATTAGCCAGGGGGGAGATGGTGAAGGTTTTGGATCCTGGGTGTTATTTGAAGGAAGGGATTATTTTAGAAAGATTAATCAGGCAAAATATTCAAGACTGAAGGTGGCAGAGAAATAAATTAAGAGGACGATGCAATAACTGAGGTACTGAGTGACAAGACCTGAATTAGAATCACGGAAATGGGAATCAGAAGGAAGGGAGAAAGCAGGAATTGATGGAACGGGTCACTGAGGAGCTATGAAGAGATGAGGGAGGAGAAAGCATTAAAGGTATAGAGACTGGAGTTCTGGTAGAATAGAAATGGGCAGGGAGGCCACTTATGAGAGAAATATAATGCAATCACTTGCAGTTATTTAGGGGTGTTGGTAGAATATCTAAGGGAAATGTCTAGCAGGCAGTGGTATATGTGGGGCTGGAGAAAAGAATGTGGGTGAGGACCAAAGGTAACAGAGTGGAAGCCATTTCCTTGCAGGTGGTTGGGTAGATATGGCTTCTTTAAAGAAGAGCAGAGATGCCCTGGCCAGTTTGGCTCAGTGATAGAGCATTGGCCTGCAGACTGTTTGATTCCTGTCAGGGGCATATGCTGGGGTTGCGGGCTTGATCCCCAGTGGAGGGCATACAGAAGGCAGCCAATCAATGATTATTTCATCATTGATGTTTCTATCTCTCTCTCTCTGAAATCAGTAAAAATAAAGAAGAGCAGAGACCCCAGGGCAGAACCTGGGTGACAAGGGAGGCACGACTCCAAGTCATTTCAGGCTAATGAGATAGGATATTTGAAGGTCCTGATATATAATTGGGTTAGAGATCATTATGAAGAAAATCCTTAGTGTAAGAGAATGGTCAAGCATATCAAATGCTAGAGATAATGTCAAGGAAAATGAAAAATTAGAAAAGATCATTAGATCTGCCCATTAGGAGATCATTGAGAAGAACAGGAGACAGAAATATTTTCCTACAAGGGAACTAATTCCACAGGGGAATTTTACACATTCCCAGAACTCATGTTGGAAACTCCTCTGTTCCCTTATCTTCTCCAATCCACAAGGAATGTCACATGGGGAAGTCGTTATAAGCCATGTGATGGCAGCCCAGTCTGTGTTCCCCACTAAGAGCAGGTCAACAGTTACTGATTAATCACCCACTCTAAGAGGAGTGACTGGTTTCTTACCCCTGACACCTGCCATCACCACTTCTTTGCTTTGCCTTCTTCTGGAACCAAGGTTTTATAAATAACAGGTTTGAGACAGAGGTGGGAAGTCATAACGAAATGCTCAACAAGCCTTGATGAAGATTTGAGCTTCTACAAGTTTAGTTTTATTTCAGAGAGACATGTTGGGGAGTTGGGTTCCATTAGCTATAGAGCTGAGCTAACATATCAGAGAAGGGTCACAGGTAGCAAAGGATGAGGAACCAGGCCCACATATATGCTAGGTTGCTGGCTAGAGACTTGCTAACATGTGGGGTGCATTTTAAAATAGCTCATCTCTAAGATACTTCCCCCAATCTGCCCATTTAGGCATGGCATTCATTTAAAATGGTGGTTTTCAACCTTTCTAATGCCACAACACTTTAATACAGTTCCTCATGTATGCTGACCCCCAGCCATAAAATTATTTTTGTTGCTACTTCATAACTGCAATTTTGCTACTGTTATGAATCCTAATGTAAATATCTGTGTTTTCCGATGGTCTTAGGCCAGTGGTCGACAAACTCATTAGTCAACAGAGCCAAATATCAGCAGTACAACGATTGAAATTTCTTTTGAGAGCTAAATTTTTAAAATTTCTTCTAATGCCACTTCTTCAAAATAGACTCACCCAGGCTGTGGTATTTTGTGGAAGACTCACACTCAAGGGGCCAAAGAGCCACATGTGGCTCGCGAGCTGCAGTTTGCCGATCACAGTCTTAGGTGACCCGGCTAGCGGTTTTCAACCTGTGGGTTGCGACCCACCGGTTGAGAACCCCTGCTTTAGAGCCTACTGATTTAAAGGGACAAAGCCATGAATCCACAAGGACAGGTCAAGCTTACAATAGGGAAATTATACTGTGTCCCCACCTCCATCATCACTTGGTTTACATTAACCCTAATGCACAAATGACTCACAACAAAGCATAAAACCACAGTTTGACTTTTTAAGATTCATCTCAATGTCCCTAAAAGCTGGTGATAGAAGATGGTTTCATATTTTCTTAGCATAACTAACTTGGCTTACCTGTTCTGATAAAGCACAAGGCTAGGAGGTGGGAGGGAGGTGCCTGAGGTTCATTTGCTTGTTCAGTTAGGGAAAGTTTCTTCAATTTAGCAGTAGGACTCTATGATAGGCTTGTCCTGGAGATATGGATGTGAAAGCAGCATCTCTGCCCTCAAGAGATGCTAATGCAGTGGCTGAAGCAGACGCAGATTACAAAACAAAGTGCAAAGAGAGAGCTGGCGATACAGGATGAAAGGATGTGTGGGGAGGAAGTCCTGGCCCTGACTGGAGGTCACAGGGAAAGGTCACAAAGACTTTTTGCAGGGACCTTAGAAGCAAGATGCCTCTCTTCTATCCTCAAGAGTCAATGCCTTCTCAGAGTCACTGCAGGAACGTGCTGCCTCGGACTCCCCACCCCCCATTCCCTCTCCTCTGAGGAGGGGAGAAAAGCCAGTCACTACCAGAGAAGACGGAGTAGGGTTTATGGCACTTGTGAATACTTTCAGGCCAGCTTCCCCATCTAGACTAAACGGAGAACAAATTAGGACCTTCCAGAGGTCAGGACCCGCCAGCTCCCTAGCAGGAGCCTGGTGCATCTAAGCGACAGCTTCCACAGGGTGGCAGTGGGGGAGGGTGTCCAGGGGCTGGTGGATTAGTGCTAACTGGAACGGACCAGAGAAGGGCGATGGCAAGCAGGAGATGAGGAACCGGGCCCACAGGGAGCTTTCATGGAAGGAAATGGCCTACTGCCGATGGGTCTCTGGAGGAAAGCAAGAAAGTGGTGGGAGGGGCACACATGGCTTTCCCAAGACTGGAGGGAGGTCACTCACCCCCTGTGATTTTTGCACAGCCCCCTGTGATTTTTGCACAGCCTTATCAGAAAGGCAGGGTTTCAGCTTTGGGCTTAACTTGGGTCCCTTTCTCTTACTTGCTCTGGAGCATGACCTTAAGGAGAACCAACATTCTCATTTGCAAGGCTTTGCATTGACTCCCAAACTGTCCCCCAAGAATGAGTCCTCCATTTATATCAAGTTTTCACTTCCTACCCTCTTATCACCTGACTTCATTCCCAGGAGACCCTTGCAAGATTAGGAAGGAAGCGACTTTCACCTTTGTTGATGGGGGTACAGGAGCCTAGTGAGCTAATGGCACCCACCGAGGCAGCGGGGCAACAGGGGGTCTGACCCATCCCCATCCCTCAAGAATGTTCACTACAAAGCTGTCAGCTGGACCTATGCCGGGGCACTGGAGGCTGGGACAGTGTTGTGGGCCCAGAGCTTCTGCATTTGCTGCGACACATTGTGAAAAGGTGTGGAGAGGGTCCTTGGGCCTCTTTTTAACTTGACCACACTTTCGCTTTTTGTTCCTCAAACTCTGATAGCAGAGACTTGCCAATAAGAGGGTTTGATGGGGGACAGCAAGCAGGCTGATCCCGAACCCTTGAATGTTGGAGGAGGAAGCACCCAGGGACAGGAGGGCCAGAAACAATCCCAGCTGACTGCTCCACGCAGGCCCCGGGTCAGCGGTTCCTGGCTCTAACAGATTCCCCTAGATGTCTAAGAAAGACATCCCCGCAATGTTTCCATTTCCAAGAGAAATCGCTCCTCTCTCTGCATGTTTCCTTCAACTCTCAGCAAGACCCGAGCAAGCGCACGAAGGTTGTAAACCTGCTACTTCACTGAGGCTGTTTATTTCCAGTCGACAAACACTGCGCCAATGTTCACTTCAATTAGGAGACACACTTGACAATCTGACTACTCCATCTGATGCCTCTAGGGCAGATTTCAGCTCTTCCCGGAAGGAACGGGCCGACACCAGATCCATATGAATAAAATATACAGGCAAGGAACGCTCGCAGCAGTTTGGGGAAACCACCTTCTGCAGCGAGGAGAGTTAAATGCCGACATGAAAACATTTTTTTTCACATAAATAAAGCATGGAGCTCAAGCTGGAGGGAGGCTGGGGATTCAGAAGCTGCTTGCGCTTTCCCTGCCTGGAGTTGGGAATTGAGTGAGAATCCGTACAAAGAGTCTGAGACCTTAGTAATTCCGCAGGAGAGACTGTGGCAGCAGAGTTACACTCCCTAACTAGAACCTTACTAGTTTATTTCAGCTAAGATCCTCCTGGCAAACAGAAGTTCTCCTTGGTGTCTAATTGCAATCCTTCTGTTGAATCGCCTCTCTTTGTTACTACCCTGAACACAACCAGAAAAGAAACTCAGCCTCTGGCTTTCTGTCGCCTGGGAGAGGAAGGCAGAGACCAGCGCCCACCCACGGAGTTCTTTCTGTGCTGAATGGACCCTGGCTCCCTCCGTGCTCCTCTCTCCCTAGCGGGAACAGACTGGAATAAGAGGTCAGACCCCTGTTGCACTGCCCAGCTGCCTCGGTGGGTGCAATGGGTGCCATGAGCTCACTAGGCCCCTGTATCCCCATCGGCGAAGGTGGAAGTCCGTTCCTTCCTCATCTTTCAAGGGTCTCCTGGGAATAAAGTCAGGTGATAAGGTTGTTAGGGACCCACGCATTTGATTATTTGGTTCCTGTTTTTGGAGCTTGCCTGGTCTCAGGTGCAGTGAACTCCTGGCGACAGCTCGGTCACTGAGTTCAGAAATGAAACGAAAACTGCCTTTAAGTCAATGTATCTCAGACTGGACATTCATCTAGTTCCTGGATAGGTAAGCTTGGCTTATCTTAACTACCTGTATTTGTGTATGTTTTAAGAAGGACCTCACTCAGCTTCTACATAAGCTTGTTAATAGAATGAGATCCATTTTATAATACTGACAGGTATATATCCTTTTTTAAAAGGGCATTATAGCCAGCTATTGTTAGAATAGAAAGAAATCTCTTGAGTATGGCATTACCACCACTGTTTCACTTATCAATACATTGTATTTCTATTATTAGCAAATGCTTATAATAGTACCTAATTAAATGTTCTTGGATTTACACTAGCAGTATTTGGTAAATCTCTAGTTATTTTCATTCCTTAATTCATACATTTATGAGAGCCTAGCATGAATGAGGATGCTGGGGAAGATACTCATTTCCTCCCTCCAGGAGAGAGAAAGACAGACAGCCTGTGCAGAATGGAAATGAAGCAGAGGGGAAGAAGCATCAGCTCTGTGCTGAGGAGTGGGCAGGCTTGACCCGAGACTCAGAATGGGAGCAGGAGGTTGTGGTGGAGAAAAGGGTGACAAGGACATTAGAAGGCGCAGAGTCCCCGCTGAGACAACACAGATCTAGAGCCGAGAACTGGGCTCTGTTTTCTTCATCCTTCTCCCTCCTTTCCCCACAGCCTCTCCTCCACTTTCCCTCTCCCCGCCACCAGGTTTCTCTTCACTCCCTCTTTCATCCTCATGACTTAACACTAATTTTTTTTTTATCTCACCCCCAATCCAGGTATATTTTAATAGAAATAGACAAAAACATTCAGATATCTAAATCTTAGGTGTTTCTCACAGGCATTGTTTCATTCCTCTAAAAATGCCCACGCTGGGAGGAGAGGACCCACAACAGCCCGATGCTGGGAGCCGGCACCCCCTGCTCCGCTACTGATCGGCTCTAGGTCTTCCCAGGAGTCTGGGGAGACCCATCATTCTGGCCTTTATCCCTGCCACCAGCTGCATTTCTTCTACACGTTTGTTTGAACAACCAGAGAAGCTGATGGAACCTGAAGAGAACAGCGGGTGAGCAAAGGGGGCCCTGAGCCCCTGGAAATCCCTCAGGGCCTAAAGCAGAGGCATGTGGGTGGACGCCACTTGCTGTTCACCATCCCCAATGCTAACCAGAAAGTGTGTGGACAGTCCGATCATCGAGGTCGCCCTTGCACAAATACAATGTCAACAGGAACATTAAAAAGTCTCCCTAGAACAAAGTCCCATTTGCATGATTAGGGATTCTTTCCATCTGGTCCATGCCACCCATGCAGCCCCAGATAGCAGAGTATCAAAACTACGCCCGCCTGCTCTGGTTTTCACAAGTTTATAAAAAGAGAAATTGCCCCGATAGTGGCCAGGGCGGCCATGCCGTGCCGCCTTCCCTCGCGCCCAAATCCATCTGGCTGTGCTTTTGAGCTAAACATCAGGCATCCTCAGACCTCATAAATTGTCTGTTCTCTAAATGGGCAGAGGGATGGCATTCATGACTTGATCTCAATCAAACAGTGTAAAAACCCAAACAAAATTACATCTGGACAGACCAATGGGATGCCAGGTTTTTGCTTGATGAGAAGGGAAATAGCTCAACCCTGGCCCCTTGAAACACAGGCTGTATCTCAAAAAAAAAAAAAATAAAAAAATAAAATGCTCATGGAACCTGGTCTTGCAGAGACCAAGTTCCCTTGTAACATACCATATAAACTAGATATGGAGCTTATTTTGCTCAGTGCTTTGTGACCTGGAAAACATTTTTTGGAACCTTAGGAAGAAATTAGTCCACGTCCATCCCCACCGCCCCCAAATGCACTGAGCATCATTTTCTGCCTCCATAGCCCAGGTGAACAGCAGCCAGCGAACTGGGGGCGGGGGAAGTGCACTGATGATTTCCTGACATAGTTAACAGGCCGTTATAATTCTGTCCTGCTCTGTGTTCACGTCAGTGTCCGGGGAGTCGGAAGGCTACCATTACAAGAGAAAAATAGGCACTCCTCACTCTGCCTGGCGTCTGGGCACAGAGTAGCTGCAGAGGGAACAGCAAAGCACTGTGTCAACCGGTGAGATGGTTCATCGTCCACAAACCCGTTACTAGTGCAAAGTTTGAGTGAATTTTCTGCAAAAAAAACAATTGTTTGGTTGTGAGGGTGGGCAGAAGTGCGTTGTATTTTTTTAAAGATGGAGATGGCCCCTTTGGAAGCAAAAGTAGGGTTACTTGCGCTGAGATCCCACCAGATCAAGAGGGAAACCTCAAATGGCTGGGACATACCCCTCCCTCCTGATGCTCTCCCGGCCCCTGTCTCCAGGGCTGACCTGGGGGACTGTGTGCCTGGGCAGAAGCAGCAGCAGCAGCCGGCGCTATGCAAATGTTTTCTTAATCATGTCCTGGCCATTGCTCCACTGTGAGGCTTTTAAGATAATTTATTAATTTTATCTGTCACTGCCGAGGCTGGAGCAGTGGGCTGCGGGCTTCTGCGGTGTGTGAGCTAGAGGTTTCTTCCCGAGTTATTTATTTGATCGTGATATTAAATATTAGCAACTCTAACAGCTGGTGTGTTTATCCTGACTTGAGTGTATTAACCTCTTTCGCCCTCTTTTCCAGAAGAAGGACTCGGCCCTGCAGATTTGACTGTCAGCTGTGGTGCCTGGCGGCCCCGCCGGTTGGCATCCTGACAGAATCTCAAGTCCAGAGCAGCAAGTAAACATGGATGACATTGCGGCGCGAGGGGGACGCGAGCACATGATGACTCGAGGCACCTGCAGCTGCTTGCACCCAAATCAAAGTACAGGCTGAGCTCACTGGGATGGAAAAGCATGGAATTTACTTAACGGGAGTGAGTTGGCTCCGTGCGAGGTGAGGGAGGAGTGGGCTTGAGGGGAGGACACAGGAGGGGAAGATGGAGTCAGTGGCACTTTGCCCACTGACAAGAGTCGGCTGAAACACCTTGGGGGAGAAATCCCCGGGTCACGAGGCCCATTGTCTCCCATACTGTGGGTAGGGGTGCGCAGCAGCCAGTGCTGAGCTGACAGGCCCTTGATACAAAGGACAGGCCAGGAAAGCTGTGCTACCGGGTAGGACAAAGTTGACGTTCACTTAACAAGCATGGCTTCAGGCCTACAACTACATTTTACTGGCTGGGTGACCTCCAGTGAGTTATTGAATCCTTCAGCCTCAGTTTCCACATCTGCAACATGGAAATAATTACCCGTAACCATGGTGAGCCCTAGTCAAATGACAGAGTAGATGGATAAAACATGCCTATCAAGAATTACTAGTTTATTGTCTCTCCTTTCCCAGCAAGAATGGACTTGACCCTTCTCCACTGACAGCCCCCCATTTCTAAGCTCTGCAGCTCCCTTTTCTCCTGGAGTTGAGCTGCAGGGATGTCCTAACCCCATCATCTCCCCTCCCTCCCTGTTACAGAACCGAGCGTCCCTGGGATGCTGACCCAGGGAGGGAGGGGTAGGAAGTGATTCAGTGTTCAGCTTCACAGGCAAGATGTGCCCCTTGGAAGAAACATGTTTTCTTTGAGGGCCCACCCGCAGCCTTAGGATGACTCAACAGTGATGGTGGTGATGGATACATACAGGGGGGGTTCAGAGTCAGGAAGGATGGAGAGGCAGGGAGGGAGGCCGGGGTTGCTTTAGGATGCTAGACTGGTGAGATGCCTCCATTGTTCCAGAAAGCCAGGTGCTTGACACCTCCAAGCATGGTCCAGGCCACTCAGTTAAAAAATTACACAGTATTCCCATTCAAAGTAAAGCTTAATCTTTATCTGTTATTTATTTGCATTTTGACAGGCATCTCTCCTTTCTCTGCAGATCAAGGCTTAATTCAAATGAATGACTTTTTAATAGTGGGATGTCTAGTATGCGGCAGACATACTAGAGTTGGGAGTGGGGACATGAGGACCTTTCCTGCCTTTCCTCTAACCATGCCACCTCACTCAGCAGCTACCGGTGGGGTGAGCTCTGTGTGTACATCTAAGGCAGGAGTCAGCAAACTGTGACCCTGATTTTGTAAATTAAGTTTGATTGGACCATGGCCATGCCCGTTTGTTTACTTACTGTTTCTGGCTGCTTTTTGGCCTAATGGTAGAGTTGTGGGGTTGAGACAGAGAATGTATAGCCTGCAAAGACCAGAATATTTACTCTCCAGTCCTTTTCTGAAGACTTGCCAACCCCAGTCTAGGTTAACATGTAGCTTAGATTGACTATAGTTCAGAGGCCTGGGTATGATCCAATCAGAACCTACTTTTGACCCTATCAAAATATAAAGCATGAAAAAAAAACCATATGTTCAGGTATATATAAAAATACTAATGCTATCTCAAAGTAAAGCCTTTTACTTTTATCTGATCTAAGACTCACAGTAACCCAGGAGTAGCTTTTGTTAACCCAATTTTAGAGGTATTAAAACACTGGCTTTGGGAGTTAAATAACTTGGTCTACGTTTCATAGTCGGTAAGGGGTGCAGCTAGAATTGAAATCTGGGCTGAAGGGAGATCTTAACCACCTCTTCTCTATACTCCTCAAATGGTGACTATTACTACCACGTATCAAGCATTTATTAAGTACCAGGTACTACTGTTTGATTTCCCACATTTTTTCATTCAATCTTTAAACCGACACAGGAGTTGGCAGCCCCATTCCACATCTAAAGTTTCTGCAGCTTTAATTAAGCGTGCCCCAAATGAATGACCTCAACAGCAATGACTGATGATGACCCTTTATCAGCCCCCCACATCTCTGATGGAGGCAGAGATCCCTGTTAGTTATGCTCCCTCCTGGGGGTTCCAGCTGCTCCCCCACCTTCTGAGCTGGGAGAGCTCAGCGTGCACCCTCCCTCTCCCACATCAAGGCAGCTGGGCCAGTTCTGCAGAGTGGCAGGTGGTAGAGGGACTCTGGGTGTCTAGTTGGGAGATGGGAGTGACAGAATGGACCAATACGTGGTTTGGCTAAAAAGACAAGAGATGTGTGGCTTCTCGGCTGCTGACGTGCTCTGGCTCAGGAAAGGCAACAACACTAGTGTTTCCAGCTTTCCAGCTTCCCCATCGGTCGGAGCCACCGGGTCCCAGACCAGCACCGCTCTGGGCCACCACACCACCAACACTGCACACTGCGCATGCTCTCTCGCCTTCCCAGCCGCCCTCATTGCCAGGATGATGTGCTGTCTCTCAAATGACTGTACCGTTGACTGATGATAGCACCACGGGCCAGATGCACTGGGACAATCTACTGTCTGTAAAAATTTAGACCCATGATGCTAAAATAGTTATCTGTCTACTTCTGCCAAGACCTTCAAGATACCCCGTTCTGCCCAAGGATCAACTAGAACACAAGAGCTGTTCTGAGTGGCCGTGACACTTATCAGTGTGAGTTCATTATTGCTTGGTTTCTCCTTAGACTTTAATTCTTCCCGTTTTGCATTTTTAGTCTGTTTCTGTCAGAAAAGACAAAAGGTGGGATTCAAGAAACTGATAAAAATAAACATGTTTCCTTGGTTACCGCTGTGACATTACTAACTTTTGGGTGAGGGGCAGTTGGTTGGCATCTGTCACATAGGGTGTGAGTACAGAGGGAATAGCATCTTCGGCCCTATCTGTCATTCTCACTCCTGAACGCTGGACCTGCATAAGCTGTTACCTGTTTCATCTCTACCTGATGTCCTGCAGGCACCTTCAACCCAGCAGACTCAAGAGAGAGCCCTTTCTCCCCGTCCACTCAGTCCCCCAAATAGCAATCCAGGACCGCCCCCCGCCCCCGACATTTCCTTTTCCAGCCCCTAATCCAATCCCACTCTTAGTGTCCTGGCTTGGCCCTGATCATCTCTCCTGGACTGTAGCCTCCCAACAGCCCCTCCAGCTCGTAGGAAACTACAGACTCTTAGAACAAACAGAGATAAAGATGTCAATCAAGAAAAAGCATAAACGGGGAGGATAGTGTCAAGGAAGAACTGAAAACAAGGACCTGCCCTCTGATTACCAGTATAATGAGTGTTTGAAAACCAACCGGTGTACAAGTTTGAGGATTCAGAAGCTGTGGGGCCAGGAAGCGCGCCGAGTGTCAGCTATGCTTATCGTCATGGCTGTCATTGGCTACAAAACAGTCATCGGTGAATGGTCCCTAACCCCCAAACGAAGTAAACGGAAAACAGGAAGTCGGTTTTTGAATTTAACGAAGTTTGTCTGTCACATTTTTAAAAACACTGACTGAAAAAGCTACTTTCATTTGACATGTGTCTTACCTAACGTTTCATGTTTGGGAAGATGAAGCAGGCTTTGTCTGTGCAATGCCCACAGAGAATTTTGAAGTTAGGTAAACAAATAAATAGTAACCTTGGGGGAGGCCCCCTCATCTTCCCCCACAATCCTGTCCCCCAACATCAGATGTAGTCATTTATCTCCTCATAACACTATTATAATATTACGGTTATTATCATTATCACACTATTATGATTCCAATAGCAAGTTAGGGGACATGAGCAGAGTCCTCCCCTGGAGAAGTCCCATGAATAGAAATGGTGGCAGTTAAAGTGGCGCTAACACTAGCTGCCACACGAGATACTGTGTTGAAATGTGAAAAGTGGGCAGATGAGGGGGGGGTGCCCTTGGTGCCCCCAGAGAATGTGGGGCTCTTGGGCACCTGCACTTCCCTTTTCATTGTGGGGATGGAAAGAGAGCTCACACACAACTGCCATGTTCTGTGAAGCACTATTCACAGCAGCCAAGACACGAAAACAACCTAACTGTCCAGAGATAGATGAATGAATTTTTTTAAATGTGGTACCTACATACAAAGGGATATTAGCCTTTGAAAAGAAGGAAACCCTGACATAGGGACTTGGGTGAGCGCTGAGGACATCATGTTAACTGAAATAAGCCAATCACAGAAGGACAATAGGGTGTGACTCCACTTATGCATGAGGTATCTAAAATAGATTCATAAAAGCAAACAATAAAATGGTTGATACTGGGAGTTGGGGGAAGGGGAAAATAGAAGTTGCTATTGTGGGGCATAACATTTTAATTATGCAAGATGAATGCATTCTAAAGATCAGCTGTACAACACTGCACTGATAGCAATACTGTATTGCCCACTGAAAATCTAAAGGGGTAGATCTCATGTTAAGTGTTCATGCACCCACCCACAAACATACACTCACACACAAAATCCCTAATGCCTTTAAATATTCAAAAAACTAAATTAAACCAAACAAAAACATACTGTGACCCTATTTCTTCTGCTAGTTGCTGCTCAATATCTTTGCTGTCATCTGCAGCAAAACCCTCAAAGGAGTTTTCTCCCAGTTTTATCTATATATAACTGACATATATTAGTTGAGAGTGTACAGCATAATAATTTGATATATGTATATATTATGATATAATCAGCACAATAAGTTTAGTTAACATCCACACCTCACAGTTACATTTATCTTCTGTCATGAACACTTTTGAGATTTACTTTCTTAGCAACTTTCAAATACTATATGTGATGCAGTATTATTAACTAGGGTTATTGTGATGACTATATTCCCAAAACTTATTTATATTATAACCGGAAGATTGTACATTTTTACCACCTTTATCCATTTCTGCCATTTCTTTTCTGTGTCTATGAGTTTGGTATGTTGTTTTTTTAAGATTTCACATATAAGTGAAATTATTTAATATTTATATTTCTCCATCTGACTTATTTCACTTAGCTTAATGTCCTCAAGGTCCAGCCATACTGTTGCAAATGGCAGGATTTCCTTATGTTGTATGACTGAATATATATCACAACTTCTTTATCCATTTAGCTGTCAATGAACACTTAGGTTGTTTCCGTATCTTGGCTATTGTAAATATGCTGCAATGAACATAGTGTTTTGTGTGTGTGTGTGTGTGTGTTTTTTAAGATAGTGCTTTTGTTTCTTTTGGTATGATACGTAGTTCTATTTTTAATTTCTTGAGGAACCTCTATCCTGTTTTGCATAGTGGCTACACCAATGTACACTCCCACAAAGAGTGCACAAGGGTTCTTTTTTTCCACATCCTCACCAACACCTCTTGCATATCTCTTAAATGAGAGCCATTTTAATGGGTGTGAGGTAACATCTTATTGTGATTTTAAAATCCTAAGCTCATTGTAAGCGCTCAATAAATATCCCACAGTGGGTCTTCATCTATGATGAAACCTAGTTTCTTCATTATCACACTATTATAACCTCAGGGTCCCAGGTCCAGGAAGGAAGGAGGGTTAGACATTTATCCACATGCCCCTCTCCTGGTGGTTCTGTAAATAGAGATCTAACTGGAGCATCCATCAAAGCACTGCGCCCTCCCGGAGAAAGTGCTCACAAAGTGCTGGGGGTGGGAGTCGCTAAGGGTGAGACTTTGATTTGCAGGATTTCAGTTTTATTAAAAGAGCATGTTGGGGTGCTTCCCTCATCATGGGACTGGCCCCTTTGTCCTTCCTCTTCCATCCCTGCCTCACAGCTACACCCCGCGATCAATCCTCTGCCCCGGGGGACCAGGCAGGACCTGGCACTCAGACGCACTCATCCACATGGCCCCAATCGATGCCCAGATCAATGCTGATGTTTGAAATCAGAATCCGTGGCATGCACTTCACCCAGCGGCGTTTTCCTCGGCCATGCTGGGACTCCAGGAGCTGTGGCCTTTTCTCCTCGAAACTGAAAGCGGGTTTTTGCAGACACAGTAGTGGGTTTCAGAACTGCAAACTGGAGAGGCGTTCTGATTCCACAAACGGTCCCTAGAGGAAACCATTTCAAGCCGGACATGTTTCTTCTTTAGCCAAGGGACCTGATAGCATCATCTCAAAACTGTCCTTCCCCTGTGCCTACTCCATCACACACATGCACGTGCGCGCACGCGCGCACACACACACACACACACACACACACACACATACCTCCCTCTCATTTAACTAACGTAAGCAGGGAATAGAATCAGTTCCTCAGCCTCCTGCACTCCATCAGAATGTGGAGGAACAATAAGGTATCAGGAGGAAGGGTTCTAATGACCGTCCCTGCCTAGAGCCACACACACCCGAGGATCTTCTTAGCGGAGAAGTCTCTCTTGTGTTCCCCTCTGTCTAGGTTGGGACACCGCTACCCCGTGTTTGTGTTCGGACAGGACCACCCAGCCCTGGACATCCTACAGAGAGAGGCACCTTGAAGTGCCTCGTGCTGACCTCATAGAGCCCTGGTCTGCCCATCTGGGTCAGCAGAGCCTGCTCCGCACAGGCAGCCGGCGCTACTGAAGGATCGTGGGACTTGGAAGAACTGCGTGTTTGTCCCTGTGCTTTGTGGAGCCCGCACATGGACGAGCAGCTCGCCTTCCCTTCCCTGGGAAGACAGAGAAATCGGCCTGGGAAGGAAGAGGGGTTTTACGAATCAGACAACATGCCTCTCTCCTCCTCCTTGCCTGGCTTTTAGCTACCTGGATTGATGGAAACTGGTGTGTTCTAGAACATTCCTCCTTTGGAGAATGTGGAATTCAGAGATGTCAGAGTTGGAAGGAATATCAGAGGTTGATATTCATCCACTTCTCCCGCTCCCATTTTACAGGTGAACAAACCAAGGAACAAAGAGAAAAGGCCATATAGCAAATAAGGAGCAGGATGAAGCCTTACCGCAGATATTCACTCCAGAATTTCCACATAGGAAAGGCTCATGGCAGGTAATGCGGAGAGGGCAACTAGGATACATATTTTAAAGCTGCTTTTTACTCACAACATAGTATTTATTACCTAAAATGCACGTTTTCTTGGGGGGAGGCTTTGCTAGAGTCTGGTAGAGTTTAGGTTGGACACCAAAAAATTTCTCTCCCTGAATACCCTTTGGTGCACCACAGAATCCAGAAATTCTGATGCCTAATCTAGGGCTGTGTCCACCATTCATCATTGCCTTTCCGGAGATGCTGTAATAGAAGATAACCATCCGAACTTCCCTCAGAGTGTCCTCTGGAACCAAGGTCCTGGACTCCACCCTGGCATCAGCTGGGTGATGCCTCTTTTATTGTATGGTTTGGGGCATCTGTAGCCCTTTAAGATGCTACAGCTAAGGAACTAATGTCCTTCAGATCAGTCTTGCTCAGAAATTTCAAAACCGGTGGCCCAGAGAGTCCTCATTTCTCTGCTCACTCTGGATCCACCCCACGCTGTTATTTTCTATGTATACACAGCCCTGCCAGCATCCTGCTACCCAGAGCCCGCTGGACTGCTTTGCCTCACCCCATAGAACTCACTTCATGAACAAAAGCCCCACACGGGCCTGGCAGCTGTGCCCAAATCCATACCATTCAGCCCTACATACATTGTTAAGATGAATCGTTGGGGGCTTGCCAATAAGTCAGAGTTACCTGTCCCTTCTCCTGAGAAAAGAACTATATGTTCTTGCCTCAGTGATGGGAGATACACAAACTGAAAGTGTTCCTTATCACGGTTTTGTTTGTTCCTCCTGCCCAAGCAAGTGTTGTGTCTTTACGAATGGCCTGCATTTCCGAAAGAATGTTTCACAGCACACAACTCCTGTGAAACACTCTGGAAAAAGGGAAAAAGCCAATACAACTTTTATTTCTGATTTGTTGTTTGTTGTTGAAGACATTCTTTTCTTTCTGGTTACTGTTCTGAAATGTCCCATGTGTGTCTAGTTGAGATGCTTCTTACTCATTGTGCCTGGCACTTGATGTCTTTTTCCATTTGAAGAATCTAGGAAAAAAATCTCTTGTGTTAATTCTCTGGTACGTTCTCACTTCTCTTATCACCATTATTTATTTTGGAAACTCCTATTAATTGGACATTGAACTTCCTGAATTAATACTTGACATCTCTTATGTTTCCGAGACTTGAGACCTTTTCATCAACCAACCTACAAGGTGTGTTGTCCAATGATAGAAACCTGCCTGGCTGGGCAGGTGGGGAAGTAGATGATTGCCCTGCCCTGGGCCTTTTTCTTGCCCATCGACAAGAGTTTCAACTTGATTTGATTGGACTATAGGATGGAGGCTTGGCTGCAGCAGGCAGAGCTGTGCTGGTTAGTACATTGGACCCCTTTCCCTACAGCAGTCTAACACCACCACTCTGTTTGCCCACGTGAACCTGGCCTTGAACCTTTTGGGAGTTACATAAATAACCCTGCCTCCCCTCAGTGCTGCTGAGCTCTGTCTCCAGCAGGCTAAATTACACTGGCTTGTATTTTATGCTGAAAAGTTCCTGTAATGGGCATAGGCCTATGCACTCAACTTTGTGACTTCACATTATCCTCATGTGCTATTGAAGGCACGTGTAACTCTGAGGCAGGTCTCTCTGTTTGCAGGTAGCTGAAATGACCATGTTGATGCCTTCATAACCAGTCAATTCAGATAAAGCTGTCAAGCTGTGTATGTCCCAATCCTCACCGAGGTCTTTGCCAGTACAAATGGGAATTCCCTATGGGTGGGATCTTTCTTTTTTTTTTTTTTTCTTCTTTTCTTAAAAAACAAGACTAGCAAACAAATTATAATAAAGCCCCCAAATGCTCCTTAACCGCCCCAGCACCAGGCCCAAAGCTGTGCACACAGCTAATGGCCACAAAATGCTTAGTTCTTCTGGGTGGTGAGTAAAAGGACTCTGGCTTACAAGTCAGGAGGCTGCATCCTGCCTCTAAGTTCCAAGGGAACTGTACTGTTTATAGGTGAGATGCCAGTGTCACGGCATCAACATCTGCCTGAGGAAACACACAGCGAATTATACCGAGTCTGACATGTGTGAGCACGTCGGGAGCTGGCTTGCTTTGTGGTAGAATGGCGGGAAAGGTGGAATAATGGGGGGAAGTTCTACCTTGTCACCTCCTCCCACTCTATGGGCCTACAAGGGCTGCTTGGAGAACAGTTAGACCACTCTGGGTAAGAACTTTCAGTTTCTCTTTCACCCCTAATCCTGGTCAGAGAGAAATTAAAGATTAAGTCTACGATCTGCTTAAGGTGACCAGCTGTCCTGGTTTGTTGAGGAGCTGCCCAAAATGAAGGGCCCTCGTTGCTAAAACAAGGATAGCACTGGGGAAACTGGGATGGCTGATCACCCCACTGAAGATCGTCAGAGAACATAGATTCAGCTGGTTTGAGAGAAAATTCCAGTAAGGGGAGTGAAGAGAGAGGCAAACCCTAAGGTGACTCCCAGTGACCTCCAAACTCTTGGTGTTCATGCCTTTGTATAATTTCCTCCCTTTTCATATGGACAGGCCTGTGCCTTCCTTCTAATGCACAAAATACACCAAAGGTGGTAGATACCAGCCCGATAATTACAGAATGTTACAGAGCCTGCAGCTAGAACTCTTCTTGCAGGCTTGAGGAAGTGGTAGTCAAGAAACCTGGGTAGCAAGACCTGTGGGCTTCCAGTTGAGAGCCAGCTCTTGGTCCTACAGCTGAAAGGAAGCAAAGTCTGCCCACACCCAGATGGGCTGGAGACAGATTCTTCTCCAGGGAGCCTTCAGATGAGAATACAGCCCGGCTGAAAGCTGAGTTGCAGGCTTGGGAGACCCTGACCAGAGCACCCAGTGACGCTGCTGAGTTTGTCATAATTTGTTCCCTAGCCATAGAGAACAGATACCAGGTGTTTTAAGACATTTTGCAAAGTCTGAGAATTGCTCACACAGGAAAGGGGTGACATCCCCACTGTACTGTTGGTGTGGTCTGCCTCTGGCATCCCTCCTGAGAAAATAGCACAGCAGGAGGGCATAAAGACCAATTTCTGGCCCTGGTTCTCTGTGCCCTTTTTAAAAATATATATTTTATTGACTTTTTTACAGAGAGGAAGGGAGAGGGATAGAGAGTTAGAAACATCAATGAGAGAGAAACATCAATCAGCTGCCTCCTGCATACCCCCTACTGGGGATATGCCTGCAATCAAGGTGCATGCCCTTGACCGGAATCGAACCTGGGACCCTTCAGTCCGCAGGCTGATGCTCTATCCACGGAGCCAAACTGCCTCTTTAGGCCACACCCAATGTTTAACCTGGAATCTGTGAGGGACTTCCTTGTTCACAGACTAAGATTCTCAACATCAGCGAACCAAGGTTTCAAAACCAGGTCGCTTCTGACTAGAGTCACCCTCCTTGTTACGACGACGACCAGCTTTCATCATGATGCTACATGCGCTTTGAACGAACTGTCAAGTCAGGAGTTAAAAATCCCCCTTTGAACTGATTCTCTTCCTTTCTGTCTCCTTTTCTGCGCCCCCCTCCCTCCCTGTCCCCATCCCTGTTCGTGTGCACTCATTTCTCCTGTTCAAACAAGACGGTAAAAGGATGAGAGCAGGCGGCACTGCACCAAATTGGTCTAATGGAAATGAGGACCCTGCCGCTGGAAATGTAGGTAGGACATAAAATAGGGTAATTGACAGTTTTCACTTTGCAGGCCAACCTCGGAGCTCCTTTGTTTGACTGGCCTGACCCCCAGCTCAGTGTGATTATCCATTTTAGAACTCAGCGAGAGGCAGAACAAGGGCGAGCGTGGCCCGCCGGGCCACCTGTGGCGGCAGCAGCATGTGGGGCTACTGAGCCCCTTCCCGGCACCCTGTTCTCCATTTACCTAAGACCCAACATCCTCCGGCAATTCACTTGGTCTCAGATTAGTATATATTATCAGTCGCTGTCCTGGATACTCTAAGCTTCGGAGCAACCTTGCCAGCAACTCGGGGCTGTTTCCAGTTGGAGAGGATCAGGGAAGCATTCTCCCGGGATCGCACGCACAGAGCCTTCGCTTTCACATAAGAACTCACCTGACTTCTCAATTACAGGGCAGCCGGTGCCACGGGCGGTAGGAAGGAGATAGCTTCAGAACCATGACATCGTGCCACCCAGGGCCAAGGTGCAAGGTCAACTTGCTCTGGAGCTCAAATATTCATTATTTACGTTGAAAATTAATAGGTTTACTTATATCTTCTATCAACCTGAATTATTCAAGGTGAACATTCCAGTATGCTAATCAGTGGACCTGGCCAGCCATCTCTCTCTCTCTTTTCTTTTTCTTTTCCTTTTTTCTTTTTGCAATATACTATAGAGGAGCACTCTTTGCATACACCCCGGGGTTCAGTATCTGTACAGTGGCAAGAGATATCTCACTGCTGCACAGCCTTAATAAGTCTCACACACACACACACACACACACACACACACACACATACACACACACACACCAGTAAAAATCTCTCCAGTCAACCTGTTCTGTGGCCCATTGACTGTTGTAACCACAAGGTACCCTACTTTTGGGGATGGGGGGAGCCTTAGAACATATTCGTAAAAACAAAAACTAGAATATGGGCCCTTTTTTCTCTATACTCCATTGCCAGCCACTCTCATGTGGTCATTTTGATCACGTGAACAAACCATTGACTTAAATGATATTGGCAGAGACCGAGTCTGTGTGATGTCCGGGAGGCTGTGTCATGGAGAAACTGAGCCACTGAGCCTCCTGGGAAAAGGCTGGGGCAGTGCCTCCTTTAACCTCCAGCCTCCTTGAATACGGTGCACGGAGCTCAGTGTGAATCACATCATCATGTGCGAAGCCTGGGCTGCATATAAATAACTGACGGTCGTTTTCCTTGTGAGTTCTTTTTTTTTTTTTTTCCATTAGGAAGATGCGATTCTTCAAAGCATTTTGCTATTTTAAGGCCTCAGACATTTCCAGTACTTTCACTTGGCTGTTCTGAGCCTTGACTTACTTACAGAGATGCCGAGCTGAGATAAGGCTATTTACTAATCCACCAACTCCTGCTGAAGAGTTTCTTTTCCTGGCGAAAGCCAGCAGTAACCACCTTCAGAAAGTGCCCTGGATGGAAGTGCTGTGTTTTTCCTCTCCTTGGACCTTGAGTTACACAGAATGGCTTCCATAGATGGATTCTAAGATTGGGAAATAGTTTTCCAAGGCTTTCAGGTAAAATCCACAAAAAAAGGGGTTTGAAAGGAGAAAATATTCTAATTCGTATCCTATCAATAATCTTGCAGGATCCACAACATTATCATCCCCATATTATAGAAGAGGAAACAGCATCGAATTGCTCATCTGTGGCAGACCCAGTGTTTGAATCCAGGTCAGCCTGACTCATCACCTCCATTACTCCCTCCCTTCCCACCAGGCCATCGACCTGTGGAGCCACGGGACTCTGGTGAAGAGAAGGCTTGGCTTTGCCTGCAGGTACTACAGAAATGGAGGCTCAAAAATTCATTCACATGTCAAGTGTGTATTAAGCACTTCCTATGTGTCAGGCACTGGGCTAGGACAAGAGAATAAAAAGTTACCACCTGCCTTGAAGAGTCCCTAGTCTAAATGTTTAGGCTACAAACACCAATCAATGAGAATCTACATTAACAAGGTAAAGGGATTAACCTTTACTATTTTAGGCTCACACACACACAGCCCACATTCATATACATACTCTAGTCAGACTAAATTGTCCTGGTGTCCTTTCCTCTTCAAAATCAAACTTGGGTTCACTGAAATTTGCTTAAAATAAAATTATCAAGGGGGGTAGAAATATTGTCCTCCTCTCGTCTCCCATCAGGAGCTCAGAAAAATGGTACCACCTTGATTTGGGAGAAGAAATCTGGAAAATGCTAAACAGTAATATTTGCTTTTTAAATATATTTATTTGCTCATTTAAAAAAAATCCTATTTATCATAGAAAAAATAGAAGATAAAGAAAAAAACCACATTGCACCTTCCCATGTCCATAAGACAAACATTTTTGACATCTTGCTACTTATTGTTGTAAACTTTTTCTAGACACTAGTATGTGCACAGGATTGTGCCCTAATTGCTATTTTATAACTCACTTTCCTCATAGCATACAGCATAAACATCTGGCCATGTAAATAGGCATCAGTATCATCTCAAGTATTTGTTAAAGGAACTGTAAGTTCAGAGTCACATCCAGCAGGCCTGGAAATGGGCGCTCCGAAGGGATGAAGGACCAACCGACCAACGCAGCCCTCTGGTGCCCAGATGGACGGAGGAAGCCCAGGGACTCCCCAGACCTGCTCTTTTGTCTACACGAGTGATTACAGCAATGACTTGATCCAACAAGACAAAACTGATCACAGCTTCTCATCCCAGATGTCAGTACCTCTGGTGAACAGAATGGCCCCCGAGAATCCCTAACCACATGATGATTCCAGGATGAACGTGATATCCCATGATTCAGCTGGTCCCATAACATATAAAAAGTACCCAAAATGCACCTCGCTCATGCTAATGCAGTATGAACAGTTGGGGGTTCGATTTAGCTGCAACAGGTTCCCAAATAAAAATCTCCAGAAGGAACTTGCCTCGAAACTCAACCTACCGAAGTCAACAGAAACGACTTGGCTAAGGAACCAATGAGTCAAATCAAGGAAGCAAAGGCAGCAGCAGCAGCTATCACTAAAGCAACCAAATCAGATTCTCCCAGCCAAGCATGTGCCCACTGCACCGCAACATCCACCAATGCTTATTCTTCTTCCCTGTAGTTTCAGATTCCCAAATTCCCACCTCAGCCCACAGGCCCTTCCCATTTGGCAAGGAATTGTGTCATCACAGAGAACCCCACAGGTGATCCCCAAATGCAAGCCCAAATGCAAGCCCTTCAGCTGATCCTGGACAGAGGGGTCCTTAGAAGAGGGGGCCCAGTTTGGAGGAAAGGAATCTTGGCCTGGAGGCCGGAGTGTGGACTTCATGACCTGCCCTCATCTTTGTTGATTTGACAATTCTCTGAATTGACTGATTTTCAGAGACCAACAGGCTTCCAGGAAGCCTCCCCTCCTCCTGATCCTTTGTTGGTTACAAGAACATGACAAGAGAATCTTACTTAGCCAGTTCAAGCCCAAGAAAGCTTTTTTTTTTTTTTTTTTTGCATCAGAATACAATAAACAATGCCACTTGGAAGCGCAGGTACAGTTCTTGACCCCTGATTACAAAGGACCTCACAGCCACAAATGGAAGGTGTAGCAGATGAAGGCATGGTCCAAGAAGACCAACAGGGTCAAGTGCAAGTTACAAAAGCTTATTCTGGGTTTCCAGAGAGTTTTCAATCCTCAAGCTTAAGAATGAGGATGGTGGCAGGGAAAGGGACAAGTAACCACTTCTGGAGAAGTGCAGAGTCATGGTGACAGTGTTTGGCTCCTCTGTAGGTCAATGTGAAAACAATGCAGCCCCAGGATCCCTAGCATTAAAGTGTCTCCTGGCTACTGCAGCTAGGGCTGGCCTGAAAAATTAAAGAACTCGCCCCATATAAGGCTCCTTGGACAGGACCTGCACGCAGCAGACCCCCTACATATCAGCTCTTAATCATGGTTTGTTGTGACTCTTATTTTTGAGCTCAGGGAGATGCACCCAACATGCCCCAGACTGCACTTGGCTCTTGGAAATGGCATGGTAAATGGTGGCTGCTTGGCAATCAGCATAGCCTGGGCTGGGATTCTTTGATACCAGCAGTCCATTCTTTCACACTTGTAGAGACACAAGGCTCCCCAAAGACTCTGCTTCCCCCCCACCCTCCCTCCTCGTCCCCATTCACTTCCTCCCAGAACTCTTGGCCTCTGCTAAAGACTTCTTTATGGGAGATTTATTTCACCCTTCCCTCTGTTTTTTTACCTCTTCACTGTGCGTTTCTTATCACCCTGCTTTACTCCTCGCTCTCCACTTCCCTCTATTATCTCTTGGTCACCCACAATGGCTCCCACTCTGCTGCAGCCACTGCATGCTGGCTCCTTCTCCCCTGTGGCTTCTTCCCTTTGTCTCCACACTCCCGAGACTGATAGATGCAGTGCAGGGAGGTCGGACACACTTCTCAGATACGCATTTAATCTCATGCAGTTGGAAAATAATTATGCTCGCCTCTGTGTACTTTCCTTCTCTGCTACTTTTGCCCTTTCTCCCTGCAACTTTGTGTGTGTGTGTGTGTGTGTGTTTTTCCTGAAAATCACCAGTTGTATGTTTTCACCTTTTTTGTCCTAAATACCAACTTCATGATTGTTTTTGTAGAATGTGTAAAGACATGAAGGACTTGGCAATCTCCTTCTATTTCCTTTCATATGTCTTTGGAAAAACGCACGAGTATTTCTGGCCTGGCCCCCTCCTCTTCTTTTGAGAGCCCAGCCTGTCAAAGAACTACTTTAATGTGGCAGCAACATCTTTCAGCCTGTTAATAAACATTAACCAGTTCCTTCACAGACCTGGAATTCCTTTTACCTGGGGAAACATTTCTTATTATCTGTCCTCAAGCTTCTTGGAAACCCTTGCACTGTCTTGCTTTGCTTTACTTCTCAATATTGACACCCTCCACCTGCAAATGAGAGGCCAGAGAGTCTAAGCCATAGCGGATGTTCAATGCTTTCTCTCTCTTACCTCCGATGACTTGTATATTCTTGGCTTCCTCCCTCCCCCCTACCCCAAGAGGCAGATTTTCCTAGTTTTTTGCATGTACAATATCCTGGCCTGTGAGATTTAAGCAGGACTCAAAATATGAGCTATGGATACAGTTAATTCTTGATCATGCAGGTGCCAATTTTGTGGCTGGTCTAAGTCTCAGGTTGGCCTCCTGTGACGCTTAGCAAATAGCCCATCTGCTTCTTCACACTCCCAGCCTCCTTGCTGTTAGGTGGGGTCACATGACACAGATGCGCCCTCACTTCCAAGCAAAAGCATGGACAAGCTAGAGCAACTCTCCCTTCACCTGCTCAGTGGCGAGGAGGCCTCTTATTGAGATGGTGGAGCCAGAAGATTGAAAACAGGTATTTCTGGACCCCTGCTGAGAACAAAACACCTGAGCTTGATGCTAGCACATCATAACCTAATAGCTTATCATAACCTAGGCCAGTGGTCGGCAAACTCATTAGTCAACAGAGCCAAATATCAACAGTACAACGATTGAAATTTCTTTTGAGAGCCATTTTTTTAAACTTAAACTTCTCCTAATGCCACTTCTTTAAAATAGACTCATCCAGGCCGAGGTATTTTGTGGAAGACTCACACTCAAGGGGCCAAAGAGCTGCATGTGGCTCGTGAGCCACAGGTTGCAGATCACGGACCTAGGTTATTCTAATATTCTAACATCTATGAGATAGGACCAGGGATGCCTCCTTTGGGCTAACTTCAATATGTTCTGAAAATGTACATGAATTTTAATATTGTCCCATACATGGCATCAATAGACACAGTTGCAAGACACACACATAATGTGTGCCAATTTCACAATCCAGAGAGGTAAGTACATCAATAGTTAGGTACAGATATAGATATGCAAAAACACCCCAGAGGAGATGAGGATGGAAAAGGTTTCAGTTCTTAGGTGCATAAGCAATTGTGGTGGTCATTACTTAGAAGAGCAAGAGAAGAAATCCATATGCAGCCCCTCAAGTGAGTCCCGGATGGAGTCTGGAATTAGATATGCTCAGCCACTTAGCGTCAGCACCACCATCGGGAGGGAAATCCCATTCCTAAGAAACACAGTTATGTGTTCCATAGGCAAGTACCTCTTCATTAAGGTAGTGATGCTCTTTGCCTTTTGCAAAATATGTTTAAAAACAGTAATTATAAAATCTCAAATGAAACTTTGAGAAAAAATGATAGATGGATACTTTTTGCTGATAAGAGTATGAAATGTGAAGTGTAGTCTATATATAATATTTAAGACTTCCAGCTATAAGAAAAGTCTCAGGGATGTACTGTACATCATCAGGAATATAATCAGTAACGTAATAACTAGATATAGTGACAAATGATTACCAAACTTATTGTGCTGATCATTTGTTAAATAACTAAGATGTACACCTGAAACTAATGTAATATTGTATGTCAACTAATATTAAAAATAATTTTTAAAAGACACCAAAAGCATGTAGCATAAAGGAAAAATGGATATATACAAATTTTAAATTAAAATTTTTATGTAATAAAGTAAAAAGATGAGTCACAAATTGGAAAAAGATATTGGCCAGCATGCAATTAACAAGAAACTCATATTCAGAGTACATAAAGAACTCTTTAAAATAAAGACAAGACCACAAAAAAGTAGAAAAATGGGAGAAGGAAATCAACTGGAAATCCATAGACGTGGAAACCAAACTAAAACTACATGAAGTATGTTTAACCTCTCCGATCAGCAGTTATCCACCAACGATGGATTTTTAGCTAACCTCCTGTCATCACATTTAGCAAAAGAGGACACTTCCCAAAGCAAAGGTTTACCTTGAGATAAAAGGCGAGGACTGGGATTTCTGTGGCTGGAGCAATGCCCACAGAAGCAAGACCAGGCCTCGAACATTGACTAAGAGTTTCTTGAGAGAGCCCAAGTGTCTCTGAGAAAGCAAACTTCCTAGAGAAGGACTTCTCTTGTCTACGTGGCCCATTGGCTTTGAGTGGCCATTAAGCACCAGGAAATGCGTTAAGCCTCCTTGGGACAGACAGATGCCCTCAAGAAGTCTTCATTGTAATTGGGACAGTTATGATTGGGACAGAAACTTCCTGAAACTGTTGTGAAATATTTCATGCTGTTGTCAAGGATCGTGTGGCTGGGCTCACGCCCAGGGTTCTTCTCACCATGGACAGACTGCAGTAGTTCGTGCCTTATATCAAAGAAATGAGTTACACTTGCTGGGAAAATTGATGCTGAAAAATTGGGCATGTTTTAATGTTGGCAGTGACTTATTGGAAAAAAGATTTATTAGTCTTTTGGTAAAGTGTTATGCTGGCAGTTTTAGTTGAAGATAGGAGTGTTAGGAAGCCAATGAAAACCAACTTTCAACTCCAACTCTTTCAGTGGCCTATCCTTTCCTAGACAGCTCAGCACCGTGGCTAAGAACAAACTCTGATGGATTTATGGCAAGCTACATAAACCTCTTTAGATCTCAGTTTCCTAATATTTAAGTAAGAAAACAAGAAGAGTGCTCTTTGGGTTTGGGGGAGGATGAGTATGGTGTGCAAAGGATGTCACCACTTACCAGTGATGAGTAAGGGATTGCCAAAGAGCGGGACGGGTTTTGTCCATAGGGGTGACTGTGCTCCCCTCTCCCAAGCTGTAGGGTCAGTGCTTTGCACTGTTTCTCTACAAGTGACTGTCATTTGCCCACAAGTAGTCACAGAGCCCCTGATGACCGTGGGCTTCTATTGGGCAGGGGGGAGGTGGGGGGATTAGCATATCTGTGCTAGTGGTGACCCTGTGAGTGAGTGATGCCCACAATGACCTGTCTTCAGCAGCCCTGCTTCACCGTGTACATTCATGCTTATGGCTTCTTTTATGGAGTCAGTCCATCTCATATTTGTTCTTCCTTTTTTCCTGCTGCCTGCTCTTTTTCCCAGCATTACTGACTTCAAAGAACCCTGCCTTCTTATGAAGTGCCTGAAATAGGACAACTTCAGTTTTGTCATTTTTGCCTCCAGCCATGTTTCAGGTTTAATTTGTTCTAGAACCCTCTTATTCCTCTGTCTGCCAGTCCAAGGTATCCATAGAGCTCTCCTCTAACACCATATTTCAAAATGAATTAATTTTTTTCCTGTCGGCTAACTGTCCAATTTTCCCATTTGTACTTAGTAATTGGGAATAAGAGGGTAGTCTTGGTCACTAGTGACACATCCTTTTTGGTCTCTAGTGACACATCTTTTTTCTTGATGATCTCTCCTAAGTCTTCCATTGCTGCCCTTTCAAATTGCAGCCTTCTCTGGATTTCTTTGCTATAATCTCAATTTGCATTGATAATTGAACCAAGCTAAACAAAAGCTTTCACAATTTCAGTGTCTTCCTTGTCTGCTAAAGTTGTGTATTTCTGTAGTCATGCTAGCCCCTCCTCAGTTTGTCCACCCTCATCAGAGATTTGTTCTCAGTCCTGCCCGAAGTTGGGAGATGGGTTAGGTGACCCTCTCAATGCCCTAACTCTGCTTTAATTTCTTCCATGGCCTGTATGATTGTTCAACATGTCACATCTTTTTCTTTTTTTGGCTCTCTGCATCACAATGTCTATTGTGTTCACTGCTCTATCCCTGGCTTCTGAACAGGGCCTGGGGAAGTGTAGGTGCTCAAAACATCTTGTTGAAGGAATGGAATAAAATTCAATTGAGTAAAATACATCCTTGCCCAAAGTCATTGTTATGGATTGAGTTGTATCCCCTCAAGAATCATATGTTGAAGTTCTAACCCCAGTATGTCAGAATCTGATTGTATTTGGAGACAGGGCCTTTTAAGAGGTAATTAAGATAAAAGGAGATCACATAGGGTGGGCTCTAATACAATATGACTGGTGTCCTTATAGGAAGAAGATAAGAGGATCCAGACATGCCAAGAGGGAAGGCCTTGGAAAAAACTCAGCCATCTATAAGCCAGTCAGCCCTCTGACACCTTGATCTTAGACTTGCAGCTGCCAGAACTATGAGGAAATAAATTTCTTTGGTTTAAACTACCTGGTCTGTGGTACTCAGTTATGCAGCCCAAGCAAATGAATAGTCACTGAGCGAGGTTTCTATAGCGAAACAAAGGTCTGGATTTTATTAGCTGGAAGCACTAATTCTTTAATGGTTCACCTTTGGAAACAGATTCTCCTCTTCCAAAGCATCTTAACCCTGGAGAACAGCAGAGGCTAATATCCAGAAGGAGGGTTGGAGCCTGAGATATGCTTATCATGTCTCAGTAAAGAGATCTGAGATTTAGCATGACCAGCCACCCATTTCCATACTAGATTCCGGGAGGAAATGAGCAGATCACCTGAGCTAGGTTCAGTTATTTTGCTTCTGACAGGACTTTTGCCCCAAGCTTTAGGAGGCCTTCTGGTGACTTAGGGAGGTCACATGGAGCCGTCTCCCGCCCCCCCCCCCCCCGCCCCCACCTCTGTTAGATGCAGACCACATCCAAATCCTGGACCTTGAGAGCTCAACACTTGGCAGCATGCACAGGTAAACCAAAAGAAAGGAAGTGGGCATGAAGGGGAGAAACTTTTCGCATTAGAGAGTGAAGAAGCAAAAGCTACTCAATCGCTTATCCTAAGTCTTCCCAGAAAGTATACAGCCTCAAGTTTATCTTTAATACAGTTGTGTTGGAGAGAGGGAGGGAAGGAGGCAGGGAAAAAGGAGAGGAGAAGAGAGGAGAGGAGAGGAGAGGAGAGGAGAGGGGAAGGAGGGGAGAAAGATTCCCCAAAGATAACAATAGCATGAATTTAATAGCACCACTAATGATGTCCTTGGGTCTCTCCTAGATTTAGCAAAACTCCTCTCCTGGGTAGGCAGTTGGAAGAGAGGAGTTGGGCAAAGATCTTCTGAGATGTGCCAGGCAGTGACTAAGCTAGTGTTTTTGTAATTGAAAGGAGGTTTATGTGGAGTGATGGCATGATGAAGAACAAAGCACAGGAGAGTTTTAATATTTGCCTCTGCCGAAGCAGGTTTGGCTCAGTGGTAGAGTGTCGGTCTGCGGACTGAAAGATCCCGGGTTCGATTCCGGTCAAGGGCATGTACATTGGTTGCGGGCATATCCCCGGTAGGGGGTGTGCAAGAGGCAGCTGGTCGATGTTTCTCTCTCATCGATGTTTCTGGCTCTCTATCTCTCTCCCTTCCTCTCTGTAAAAAAAATCAATAAAATATATTTTTTTAAAAAAATATTTGCCTCTAAGACCAAGGACAGCTTCTTCTCCAGTACCTGTCACCACCCCTCTCCTCCCCAGCACAGGCATGAACTGAGATAGGATTGTCCTTTTTAATCAGCAGATTTCCACTACCCACAATTCCTTTGTCCCACTACCAGGGATAAACTGCTATTACTTTGATTACTAGTATTAGCTCAGTAGCTGTGTAGAATTTCTCCCATGAAACCAGTGGTAAATGAACTCATTGACATGTATCCTATGCAGCCACACTGGAAGATCACCCAGCACTTTGACACATTCTAGTATGTCCCAGTGATGGGAGGCTGAGAGCATCCACTCACTTTCAATAGATTATACAGTGATAGTTTCACAGTATTAAAACCCAGGGCATGTAGCAGTTGTCTCTTAACGTTTCTTTCATAAAAGGGGTCTGAGATATAAGGAGATGCAACTAAAAAGTGGGAGATAATAGTATCCGAATAGCCGTCTACCATTTCCGACGAGATCTCTCCATGGGTAAGCCTCTCTACAAACCCATCTCCCAATTCCGGTACCTATCACAAGTTGTTCTTTACTGCTCTGCTGAACAGCTGAAAAATGTGAATTTATGTGAGTTACTTCCTTCTTCCTAGCTGTCATCAAGCTGCAAAATATGTGTTAAAATTCCAATCAAGAACCTCAGGAACTGGTAAAAAAAAAAAATTCCCTTAAGCCAATTTTCCCAACGTCAAGGAAAATTTGTGATGAGCCTCCAGGCTATCCTCAGTTGAGTGCTTCGATTCTAATGATAGATGGTTTTGCTGATCTTAAACACTCCCCCGCTTCCCTTAATTGACTGGACTTGGCTCTGTTCCTAGAATCAGCTCCTTGGTAGCCTCTGACCATGTAGATGGCCCACCAGAGTGGAGGTAAGGTGCTAATTTCATGTGACTCTGAGCAGCACACCCCCTCCTCTTGCCCACTTTGCCCAGCCTGAGAACATACTAGGAAATGAGATCCCCCATGATTCCTGTTTGAACAGTTCATATCAAACCTTACACTGCCCTATTATTAAAAATTAAGTCCATGCTTCTTCCTGTGGAATGGAGCTTTTCAATCATGCATTTTTCAACTTTTACAGATTTGTTACTGTTTAGAGGCAAAGATTGGGGACAGACATGTGGGCAGATGAATTCACTGGGGAAAGAGCGATGAGATAGGTAAGGAGGGAGAACAAGAGAGAGAGAGAGAGAGAGAGAGAGAGAGAGAGAGAGAGAGCGAGCGAGCGCGAGCGCGAGCGCACAAAGACTTTTAGCCCAGACCTGCCTCCCAATACCCCTTATAAAAACCCTACTGGTTTTAAACTTAACACTTTTCATTTCCGTACAACAACTATGGATATTTCTCAAACTATCTCTGTGACTCTCTGACCAAGGGTGTTTGGTCACAGATGGCAGCTCTCATACATATAGAATCTCAATATAAAAATGCTTGGGGCTTTTGATGAATTACCCTTCTCCGGACAATCCAAATAGAAGACCCAGTAGTTTAGTCTTCTGTGTTTAACTTGACCTTAAATAATTATTGGCATTTACTTGAGTTGCCACAATAATTCCTAGGTCAGTGTTTTATGTTCCTGGATTGTGCTCTTGACAGGGAATATCCATTTTTAAAGCAAACACCTATTGAATATTGTATGTACCCAGAAATAGGAGGAGGAGGAGGAGGAGATATGGGCTGAAAAATAAGAGCCAAGCTTGCCTTTGAGGTCCTGAGGGAGAGATGCAGACTAGTGGTTTACTCAGCCATCAAAGGGGTTTATTATCAATGACCAGAGCCAGTCACTGTCAGGCTTTGTTCTTTCCTAACTTATGGAGAAGACGGGCATTAAGAAACTTTGCTAGCATTCATTCCAGTCCTCAGAATTCTGCTGGTATGTTTTGCCCTGTTGCTTTTGAGCTCCTTCAGGAGGTGACATCTCTGCACCCACCATATGTTCAAAGACTCTCTTCACTGTTTTCCTCTCACGTTGTTTGTCTCCCTTGATTTATTTTTTTACCTTAAACCACCATATGTGCCAACCTTGCTTTCCCAGTACCTGACAAAACGAGCTCTATAGGAAGTCTCCTTCCCTCATCCCCTTTCCCGTACTCAATGCTCTTTCTCTCTGTGTGGCCTCCTCATTTCTCCAGCCCTGCTCCTTCCTCTGAGCATCCTCATCTGCTCAGAGACTGAAGTAAGGTGTCCAAGGATGCTGCCTTCCCCACTCTGGGTGACTGGCCTCTCTCTCTAGCCCACCTCAGTGAGCTTGCCGTAGTGCATATCATTCACTGAGCAGGCCCGGGAAGGTGCTCATGAATACCTCCTTGAATTAAATACACTGTTCTTCCAGCCTCAACACCACCCAGGTTGGGCTCCCCCTATAGAGAACCCTTGGTCAGAGCTGCTTGCACAGAGAAGCAGGCCATCTGTGGGTTTATCATGCATTTGCCATTGTGGTGCTACCAGGAAATTCCCATAGACCTGCCCCAGATCTGATAGGTCTGTGCTGAGGTCTACAGAGACCCTCCTTTGGGGAACTTTAGTCTTGACATCTCCAAATCTCACTAAGAACTAGTTTCCAATTTTCAACTCATTGGATGGTAAAAATCAGTAATGAGGAAAATAGACCGAAACCTGTCTTTATAAACTCCAACCTTTGAGTCATTCAAATCCCCACAGTGCTTTTGAATATCTCTATTGTCCCTGCCACACATTGCCTGTACTGGAAAGATGTGTGGATATGTTCATTTCTCCCCATCTCATAGCAAACTCTTAGACCATGGGTGTCAAATAATTGGCATGTGGATTGCAGGCCTCACTCACAGATCACCTGTTCTTTGCCAGCAAGTCTAAGATTCAACCTCAGAATCTTTTTAAAATGCTGTTCAGGTTATCACTGTCAATTAATTGAAGTTGGTAGCCAAGATTAAACACATTTACCTTACTTATCTTAGACCAGTGTTATTCAAATTGCATCAATCACAACCCATACATGAGTATATTAATTTGGTGGGCAACAACCAGCATTAGGAAGGAAGGAAGGAAGGAAGGAAGGAAGGAAGGAAGGAAGGAAGGAAGGAAGGAAGGAAGGAAGGAAGCTCTCCAGATGACTCACACACAAATGCAAACCAGACTCTCCAAAGTGCAGCCTGAGTTGCATGAAGACTAGTTGTTAAAGAAATGAAGGTTGGTTGACTGAGAAGCTTTTGAGACTAGAGAAGATAGTTACCAGCAGTTAGTATGTGTGGAGGATGGGACCCTTGGAGCTGCCACCTCCCTGAGGCCTTGGGGAACATGAGTTTCTCTGGGCCTTGGTCTCTCCTGTGGGGAACTGGGGAATACAGCCATGGCTTCCCAGTGACATTTCTCCCATTCAGTCAGCCTCTTATGGTAAATGCAGACTTTGAAAGGTCCCCAAGGGAGGGACTACATGTGTCCTACAGTGCAGGCAAAGAGGGCATCATGTAACTGAAGGGACCCAAACGAGGACTGGAAGAGGTCAATGGGATTCACCCTTGTAGGGGCTCAGTTTTCTCATTGGTGAAGGATATAATAATTGCCATCCTGACCACTTGTTGGGCAGTCCCAGCAGAGCCCCAGGTGTGAAGAGACAGGTGAGCACCAGCCTCATTATCCGGGCAGTCAGAGCTGCTGGATTGTGTGGGGTTGCAACAGTTCTAGCTTTCTGCCACAAGTACCTGTGAGGGCCACAAAGGGTTTTAAAGGCCTTTACAGATTTTAAAGTTTATCTTAACTAGAGAAGTAGGTAATTAAGCTCATTAGCAGAAAATAATTTGCTCAGCTTGCTGAAGGTCGGTGGCTCTTGTCTGCCTGGGGAGCACAAAAGGCGAGGGAGAAAGAGGTGGAGTCGGAACAGCCAGCCTATCCCAGCCCAGCCACTCTTCTTTGTTCTCAGAGGTGGCACTGCAGAGTCTGGCAATGGTGAAAAGACAGCAGTGGAGACCGGGGAAATAATGGTGGAAAGGTAGGGTCCCTGAGGAATCTATCCCCATGACCATTAGCATCGGGAAAGAATCTCTGGTGCGCTCAGGTAGAAGCTCACACAGGTAGAATCTAATCTACGAACTCCATTTTTGCAGATAACAAGACTGAAAAAGCATCTCTTCCTAACATAGACTCATTTATCCAGGCAATTGTCATTGAGTGCCTACTCTGCCATGTTCGACCAGTGACAACATATAACACAGAAGAAAAGCCAGTTCCTGTCTTCAAGGAGCATATCTAATTCTATCAGTTCCTCTCTCAAAGCCCTTAGTGACTCCCATGACTTATTAGGTCTAGTAATAATTAATGTCGTTTTCTAATACTTTTTTAAATCGAATTTATTTAAACAATACAACAAAATTTAATCAACAATATAGTTGCCGTTGTTTTCTACTACTTGTGCCCAACGCTCAGGAAGCATTTTAATCCCTCTGTTGTAAAATTCTTGTGATTTTGATGCAAAAAATTCGGTCAGTGCATTTTTGAGGCATTCTTCATTATTAAATTTTTTTCCAAGAAGAAAGTTTTGCAAAGAACGAAACAAATGGTAATCGGAAGGGGCAATATCAGGAGAATATGCAGGTTGAGGGAGAACTTCCCATTCCAACTGGCGCAGTTTTTCAGCAGTGATTCTTGCAGTATGCGGTCGTGCGTTATCGTGGTGAAGAATTACGCCCTTCCGATTAATCAGCACAGGTTCTTTTTCTCTTAAAGCTTGGGCTAACCTTTCCAGTTGGGCACTATACACTGCACTTGTAATGGTTTGGTTAGATGGTAAAAGTTCATAATGAAGAATTCCTTTAAAATTCCACCAAACACACAACATCACTTTTTTCGCATGCAAGTCAGGTTTTGGCATGGGCTGCGGAGCCTCATTTTTGTCCAACCATTGAGGCCGCCTTTTCAAATTAACATACAGCACCCATTCTTCATCTCCGGTAACAATTTGCTCTAAAAACGGCAAACGGTTTTGACGAGAGAGGAGCGAACTGCAAATTGTGACTCTTTGATTACGGTTGTTGTCGGTCAACTCATGAGGAACCCATTTTCCAAACTTTTGGACTTTGCCAAGTGCACGCAATTGATTGGAAATTGTTTTTTGTGAACAATTTAAAGTTGTCGCAAGCTCTTGTTGGGTAATTTGAGGATTTTGCACCAAAAGAGCTTGAAGAGCTTCTTGATCAAAATTGGACACACGGCCTCGACCACTCTTGTCATCTAACAAAAAAAAAATTTCCCTCGCGAAATTTCTCAAACCAACGCTGGCATTTTCTGGCGCTAACTGCATCTTGACCAAGAGCACTACAGATGTTTTTTGCAGCCTCACTTGCTTTTCTTCCTAATTGGAACTCGTAAAGCATGCAGTGCCGAATATGCTCTTCATCCACCATCTTCTTAGCCCTACTTCTGCAACAAAAACCAAACCAAACACAAACTTTTTCAAGCAAAACTTGTTAATTGCACTTCACACGTTCTGTAGATACCACGTGTTTGAAGGTTATGTCAATACAAGTCAACGCCAAGCAAGATTTTAAACGAATGTTTAAAAACGACATTAATTATTACTAGACCCGATAGAAGATGATGGCTAAGTACAAATTTCCTGCAGTTAGGGGGAAGGGGGGGCGGGGGGGATAGATGGAACACAGAGAATGTTCAGGGCAGTGAAACTATTCTGTATATTACTTATAGTGGTGGATATATGTCCTTATAAAATTCCTCAAACCCATAGAATGTATAACACCAAGAGTGAACCCTCGTATAAACTAGAGAGTTGGGATGATAACTTGTCAGTTAGGTTCATCAATTGTAACAAATATACTATGTTGATGGATGATGTGAATAAGGGGAGAGACTGCGTATGGGGGGTTATCTCTCTACTTTTCTCTCAATTTTCCTGTGAACCTAAAACTGTTCTTAAAATATAGTCTATTAAATATTATATATATATATATATATATATATATATATATATATATATATATATATATATGGATTCCCACTCTCACCAGTTTTATTCAACATTAGCGAGCCATTGCATGAAATGTGTTCATGGGTAGGGTCCCTAGTGGCTGCTGGTCCAAGCCTTCCTTCCCCTGGCTGCCGGCAAGCCCTGCCCCCTGGTAGAACTCCAAGCTGAGGGGACCATTTGCATATTAGGCTTTTATTATACAAGATAGTACTGCAAATTCTAGCTAGAGCAATTAGGCAAGAAAAAGAAATAAAAGGTATGCAAATCAGAAGAGAGGAAGTAAAATAGTCTCTGTTTGCAGATGAGATGCTACTACACATAGAAAATGCTATAGACTTTACCTTCTTAAGAATAGCAAGGTGGAAGGGTATCAGTTATGGGCATGTTAGTTCCATGATAAACAGCCACTGGGCTGTGTTTTCAGGAGACTAAATTTTCTGGAGCAAGCTGTCCTTGGGGCCATCAGAAAAGATTCTCTCAGAATTAGGCAGGGAGCCCAGGAATCCTGCCCACAGAGTCCAGCTGTGGTCCTCAGCACCATCCAAATGGGTGCTTGGACCTTGGCCATGGGCACGAGAGTAAACAAGCTTTCCCAGGTGCAATCCACAAAATGCTAGGGATTGTATGTATAAAAAAAAAAATAGCCTGTGTTTAAGAAACTCTTACTTAAACCTTTTATATTGTAGAACTCCTCATATTCCTTACCATATTAGTGTGCTTTAAAAGTTCAAAGAGGAAAATAAATGAAGCAGTATTTCCTAAATTTCTTAGACTACAAAACCTTCCATTTTGTAAATTATTTCATGGGACATGAGTTGCACAAAATACTTTGGATAATGCTGAATCTGAAAGAATGAATCTAAAGCTCACCGGCTACCTCTCACACAAGTTTGAATTTTTATTATGAGCCTGTACGCATTAGATAGGGCTATGGAAAACCATAGACCCTCCCTTCCTATATTAAAAGGGAGAATGAATGACTGATTTGCACATCTCAAATGTCTTGCCTGGCTTTATTACATTTTTTTTCCTTCTTACAAATGCCAACAATGATGAAACAGATGATGAACTAATCTTTCTGATCCAATTGCATTATTGGGATCCAGGCTGATTTTGCACAATTCAAGAAAAATACACACTTCGTGGAGTTTACTTCGTGGGGGAAGAGACCTTTGCTTTTCAAGCCCGCTGTGAACTTTCAAGCAGCCAGGAGCTTAACCATGACTGTCAACTGCAATTCTTTGGGGACCCAGTTTTTATCTTATTCTGTTGGCTTCTCATTTACCTGGGAGACCTGCACCAAATGCAAGGTGAGAATGTACTGTGCATCTGGGTCCATTAATAGAGGATATTTTACTCACGTGACCATCCCCCCATTCAACGAACATGTACAGAGAGCCATCTGTGACCAACCTCGTTTCGGAGGGCTAGAAAGATGGCCTTGCCTACATATGAAGAAAGGTAGATATACGAGTGTTAAGTCTACTGGCTGTTTTAAACTCTTAGATCTGCCTCTGATTTCTCCCCACATCAGAAACACTCAGTTCCTCATAAAAATAAAAAATGAGCTCCTGACACTTTTATAACTTTTATAGCCACTTTCTCAAACCACCACACATACTGCTTTCGACTTCATTCCAATTGTTTCTGTTCTGACCTCCTGCCCAGTCTTCCCTTTCTCTATCTTGCCTCGCAGCTTAGACCTGAATGAGAGTCTCAGCTGTCCGGCACTGGCCCTTTCCCTTTCTCCTTGGCTGAAATCTGAACAGTCTCTGGTTCTGCTGCTCCTCCCACTCCCACCTTCAGCCCCTGATGACTTTGAGGCTCCTGTCTACATCCAAAAGGAAGCCTGCAGATGGCTGGCCCCACCCACCCACTCACACAGAGCCCCCAGTTAGCCCTGCTTGCGCGATGATTGGCAAAACGCCTGTGAATGGCTGTACTGTGGGCCTCCTCCACCCCCACCAGCAGCGCACCGTTTATCTCCAGGTTGAATGGTGGAATACAGGAAATACTCTCCAACGAAATCAAGCCAATCTGCCTAGAAGGGCCTCGAGTTCCCAGAGTGGAAGCTGATTCCCGAGAATAGGGCCCTCTTGTTTTGGCGTTGGTCAGAGAATGGACTCAAGTATCCGAGAGAAATGGTTTGAACCTAGACTTCCACAGCTCACAATACACCCTGAAGGGAAGCCCACAGTGTGTCACGCCCTGCACACCTGCCCAGACAGGTGGTCAGGAGTCTCGGGATGGAGAAGGGCCAGAAAAGGCAGACAGCACCCATGTGAGCCATCTACATGAATCAAATGAATTTTTATTTTTTCATTCTTAAATATGAATGGACAACCGAGGATTGATAGGAAAATAAGAGCATAAAAGGGAAGGGTAATCATGCTGGTGTGAAGATGGCTGCTAAGTCAGCATTTTCTTCTTTCTAGAAATCATCCAAAAGTAACAAAAGAACGTGTGTTTTTTTAAATCCAACAAATGACACATTTTTGTGAATAAAAACAAATCATAATAACAATAGCTACCATTTATATCACAATTAGTGTGTACCAAATACTGTTTTTAAAGCTTTACATACAGTAACTTATTTAACCATGAGCTAAATGGTAGCTACAACTACTGTACCCATTTTTCTGAAGAGGTTATTGAGCCAAAAGAAATTAATTGATCTGCATAAGGATAACAGATTAAGAACTGGAATTAAAATAAAGTTTGATTCTAGAGTTCATGGTCTTAAACACTATACATTGTTACTATCCTCCAAGACAGATAGAATATACATATTCTGAAGTATATGCAGTTTGATAAAAGTAGATTAGATCAAGCAGAAGCAGAAATGAAGAAATACAGAGAAATAGGAGAGGATTTAAGAGTGGCATAACTCAGAATGTAGACTGGTATAGCCACTATGGAAAACAGAATGGCAATTCCTCAAAAATTAAGAATAGAATTATTATATGACCTAGCAATTCCTCTCCTGGGTATATACCCGAAAAACTTGAAAATGTATTCACAAAGATACATGCACCCCTGTTTTCATTGCAGCATGGTGGCCAAGACATGGAGACAACCAAAATGTCACTTGATAGAGGAATGGAATAAGAATATGTGGTTCATATACACAGTGGAATACTACTCAGCCATAAGAAAAGACCAAGAACTGCCATTTGCAACATGGATGGATTTTGAGAATATTATGCTAAGTTAAGTAAGTCAGTCAGTCAGAAAAAGCTCAGAACCATATGATTTCACTCATTGCGGATATAAAAATGAAACTCTGGATACAAACAGCAGTGTGGTAGTTGCTTGAGGGAAGGGGGTAGGAGGAAAAAAGGGTGGAGGGGGCCTAATATATGACGATGGAAGATTATATGACTTTGGGTGGTGGCCACAGAGTATAATAATACACAGATCTTATAACATAGAAATGTACACTTGAAACCAATATGATCCTATTAACCAATATCACCTCAATAAATTTAATTTTTTTTAAAAAGAAAAACACCATTTTTTTTTTTAAAAGCACCAGTGAAAGTACACTATGGGAGATTAAGTGTGCACTCTGAAATGCAAAATAGATCTATAATGTCCAACAATTAGTGTGGGTTATAAGGTAAACAAATCTGGTGGTAGAAGCTCTTCCATATATGGTTGGTTTAGATGTAGAGAATACTGGGCTAGAAACACACACACACACACACACACACACAGGCACATACCTACACATACACAAGAAAGTGAGCTGTCTCTTTGGCAGCAGGGACGATTTCAGGTTGTGAAAAACAGCTGGTCTTGGTGACTTGCAATTCCCTCTCCCATCCCTCACCTCACTCCATCCACAGAGACCTAATGTTGTCAATAGGAAAATTAATCTTATTAAAAGACAAAAATTAAACAGGAACTTACAAAGCATTGAAACAAAAATCTCCAAGAATAATAGCAGCAAAATTTGGTAAGAAATGAACAATCCCTACTAGTAAAGTATTGCTATGAAACGGATGGAAGTTGTGAATAAGCATTTCTCCAGGAATTAAAAATAATTCATTGAAGCAATTGCCTCTTTGAAGCAAGATTACAAAGTAAAAATGTAAGAACTCAGGGAGAAAATGTGGTGGGGTGACAGGAGCAAATAACATACAAGCTGGTTGAATTCAGGGAAAAGAGTTAGGTTGAAACATATGAAATTTTTGTACTTAAAAATGGTCAGACTTTGGTTTTTTCACGTTAGTTAGCACATCAGAAGGAAAAAGATAAAATAGAACCAAACCATCACACACATAAAAAAAAAAAAAATTGGAAAAGCATCAAACATTATCTAGAATGTGGAAAAATATTAAAGGACAAAGAAAAACTAAACAAAATGAAATACAAAGAAAAGACAAGAAGAAATAAAGAAAACAATAATATATACAGACAAGGTAGAAAGGAAATCCAATATTTACATAATTGCAGACCCATAGAAGAAAACCAAAAAGCAAAGAACAGACAAATATTTAAAGATATAATGTGGCTAACAATTTTCTAAAAAACAAACAAAAACTACCTTAAGTCTATGTCTACATGGACACAAATGGTTGCCAGAGAACACTGATCAACACTGAGATACTCTAGTAAAGTTTTGGACTTAAAGGATAAGACTCCTTTAGTCAGAAAAAAAAAAAAAAAAATCAAGTCACTTTTCAATGGGTAAAATTAAGAACTCCACATTTCTCCTCAGCAACATTTAATGCCAGAAGACAATAGAAAACACTTACATGATACACAAAAAAGAAAGTGTGACTAAAAAGTTTTATATCCAGCTAAACTATGTTTAGCTACAGAAAAGCAACCTTGAGCAAGCAAATGAACACTTGAGAAAATGACTATAAATAAACTTTGCCAAGTGAGTGATAACTTAGGACACTGCAGTAAAATGATGTGTTGTGATAAATTTACCTATATAGTCAAGATAAAATCAAAGATGGGAATTACAATGACAAGCCAGAATGTAAATATTATTGGCCTGGTCATTTAAGAATGATTCAATTAATTAGGAGGGGAGGAATAAAAAACAATGGGAGGCAAATTTTTTTGACTGAAAGGGGCAGTTCAAGTTTCTACAGTAGCTAGGAGTAAAAAATATCATTTAATAGAACAAAGGTGAATTTTAAAAAAAGATAACATTATAGACTAATATTAAATAATACTGGAGAAAGAAGGGGACATGAAAGAAAAAGAAATGCATTAATTTTGCCATTGCTTATAAGGAACTGAAAAACAAATCAAAACAGAGGACCAAAGGTATTGCCCAAAATTATAATTATAAAGGTAAGCACTGTAGTATAATACAAACCCTTTTATGTATCAGAGGGAAAATATTTCCTTTATACTTCCTTTTTTCTAACTAAACAAAATTACCATTGTTTGGGGAAAAAGACATACCAGTCTTCTTCCATATGACCACATGTTACCCTAATTCCAAATTCTTTAAGTAAAACAGAATTTGTACCAGGACTGGGGTGCTCCAAGACACAGACCCTGCAATTAGGCTGAATGGAGAAGGGAAAGGTGGGGAGCTGTCAGGACCCCTGCCTTTCTCCTGTGGAGGTTGGGGATTCTTGTTAGGTAGTGGTAAGCAGCCAGACGGTCACCTGCCATGTGCTTGCAGAGGTGTAGTGTCAGGGGAAATGCTGGGAATTCAGCATGTTGGCATCTCTATTATTTCTTGCAGTCTTCGGTCAGGTGTACATGAATGGGATCAGCTCAGACTACAAGTGACCTATCCGAAAACAGAGGGGAAAAAGACAGTGTTGCTCAGAGAGGTGCTTTCTGTCTGTCTGTCTTTATGTGCTCCGAGATCTAAATTGATTAAGAGTCCCATAATGTGAAGCCTTTCAAGGTTGAAAAAGCAGAATTCTTCACTTTTAGATAAAGTCGGTGGGAGCAGAGGCAGAGGCCGGAGATTGAGCAGCAGATAAGATTGAGCCAAACTATAATCTGGATCCGCAGGCCTCTCCCAGCACCTCCTGTTAAGCATTCTCCCTTAGACAAAGGAGACACTCATGCTTATTGTGAAGATGCTGGCTGGGAAAAATCAGATTATGGGTGGTATCTCCCTGCCAGGCTATTGTTTCAAAGAGCCTCAAGGCAGAAGCCATTGAACTGAAGGCCAGGGTGATGGACAGAACCCAGAGGCCAGATGGGGGCTAGGAATTCTCAGACTCAAGGACTGTGACCAGACAAGATCTTTTCCCTATGGAACTGACTGCGCACAAATTGATCAGAAGCCAGCCTCGTTTTTAAAAGAAATATATCATTGACTGTTTCTCATAGAAGGCAATACCCAGGCCCCAAACTTATGCCAACAGGAAGTGAGCTGCTAAGTTTCTTCGTGCCCCACCCCCTTCCCCAGAAAAAGTATTCTTCTCAGGGACCTTTTCCATTTTGGCTTTGAGGAACACTGGACAGCAGGGATTCTCCAAAGAGCAGGACCCAGAGCTGCCTGGCACCCCTGGGTCCCTTCCGCAGCCAGGACAGTCATTGTGATTCCTGCTCTGGCCCAGTGACCACTGGGTGTTGTTTCCCAGTCTTCCCATGCCTGAAGGACAGCTTTAATGGCAGCCGTTCAGTGAGAGGGCAGGGCAGGGCGAGGATGAGCTCCTGACTCTGCCCCAGAGGGCGGAGTTATCCCTAGCCCTCACCCAACCAATCAGGGTTAGCTGAGGCAGTGACATCACCACCGACCGGAGTAAAACCCCTGGACTGGGCGAAATTCACTCTCTCTTCTGCCATGCTGCCGGTGTGAGTGGGAAGAGCCCATGCTAGCATGGAAACGGCTCTTTTGTTTATTGCATCGGACTCAGCTCCCTGGTGGTCCTTGGGGATCACGAAGTCTGGGCGTAACATTCAGGTCCTTATGAATGGTGGGTGTTGGGTGCTAGGAACACATCCTTTCCAAATCAAAGTCCTGCGTTAAGGAGCTGGTAGTCTCCATGGAAAGGCAGACGTGTGAAGGGCCTTTGCCATATGCACACACAGGGCGAACCAAAAGAGGGGGGTGGGGGCATCAATTAAGGCTTCTAGAATAACAATAACCCTAAATTGAGATTTGAAGGAGTTAGTCAGAAGGAGGCTGGAGTTAAGAGTAGGGTGGGAGCCAGCAGTGTATATGCACTCTTAGAAAGCCCTCCCTAGTTGAGGAGAATGGATTGATGGGAGGCAAGAATAAAGGGAGATTTGAGGCCAATTGGGAGGCAGCTAGCATAATCCAGCCTTGAACACCAGCCTTCACTTTTGTCCTTATTTGCCTTTGTTGCTATATCCTGATGTCCTTGCTGAGCCCCTTAGGTCTCTGGTCTGCACCAGGCCTAGAGCCTCTGCGAACGTGAAAGCACATCTTCCCGCAGATGCCCAGTCCCCTCTGTGTCACTGCCCTTGAGCCTTCCTGCCCCTTCAGGAAAGCTCTGCAGCCAGAAGGTCAGTGCGGAAGATGCTTTCTGATAAAGACCTGAGTCCAGATAAGCGTACTTCCTCACACCCTGATGAAACAGCCCTGAGAATTCCTTCTCCTTGTGCTTTCAATACCCAGCTACCTCCCAGGTTAACATCTCCACTCCCCAAACGCCACCAGCAAATAGTTTCCCTAGGGCCATTTTAAAAAATATACATATTTTTAATTGATTTCAAAGAGGAAGGGAGAAGAGAGAGAAAGAGAAACATTAATGATGAGAGAGAATCATGATTGGCTGCTTTCTGCACACCCCACACTGGGGATCAAGTCCGAAACCCAGCCATGTGCCCTTGACCGGAAATGGAACTCAGGACCCTTCAGTCCACAAGCCAATGCTCTACCAATTGAGGCAAACCAGCTAAGGGTCCCTTGGGACATTTTGCTCCCTGGATCTTTTCCATACGTAGAATGTAGCATAAATTAATCAGAGCTCCTGGGTCAACCATACTGTTTAGGTACTTCCAAGGCCGAGGCCCTTCTCTGAGACTGTGATTTCAACCAAAAGGAAGTATATCCTTGAAAAACTGGCTACCCAGATAACAGCAGAAGTTTTTATAAGATGGAATCTAATGCAAAATCCTGCATGAGATATTCATAAAATCTGTTTTAAGGGCTCTTACCAACCCACTAAGGAGTCCTTTTACACAAATGATTAATGTACAATCGCAAAGAGGACTCTTTACCGGGACCCCAAAGATCCCACAAGAGGCGTTTGCTTCAGACAGGAGAGACAAACAGGAGGTAAGAGGACCGCACATCCGCTCCACTATTTGCTTTTGGAGGTTTTCATGAAAGAGAATCTCTTCATACTGTCCTGATGGGGGATTTTCAATTAAAGCTGAGGCCACCAGTTTTAACTTGGGCAGAACAGAGGATGGGATGCCTGGGGGTGGCCCTGAACCAAAGGGCTGGCATTGGATGAGTTGGCCAGGGGAAGGGATGGGGAGATGGCCGATTTTCTCGAGTTTGCAGGCTCCATTTGTCAGAAAAGGAAGTGAGCAGCTCTCCGAGTAGGGGCCCCTGCAGGGAGAGACAAGGGGTCGCACTCACACACTCTCTCTCTTGTGCTCTTCTGATTGTGTCCATCAACAGGTGGAAGAAAAAGACAACCATCAAGGGGGAGCTGGCAGGAGAATAAAGAGGCAGCAGCCGGGTGCCTTGGACTTTCACAAAAGTGGAAAGCCTTGTTATCGCCTCCTCCACTGCTCCCATTTTGGAATGCCCACTCTGTGCTCATCACTGGGTAAAGCCTTTCAATTACAATAATCATTTATCATTTATTCATGTATTCCCACTCCTAACAAGTCCACGAAATCTAGATTTTTATCCCTATTTTCCAGCTGAGAAAATGGAGGCTGATGGAAATTAAGAAAGTCATGAAAAGTGAGACAGCTGGGATTTCTCTCTTCCTGAGGTCAAAGCCCAGGCTCTAAACCACAGTAACCCTTTTAAAGGAGAATGAGATTGTCGTCTCACAGCTCTGTCCATCCTACTCACAACTCTATGAGACCAAGCTGGAAACTCCCTTTGATTGACCTGTCAGGGAACTCGGTGGCTACATCACAGGGAGGGTCGCCAGACAAGCAGCCAGACAAGCAGCTGTATGTCTAGAAAGAGACTGATGAGATGGTGCATTATGGATGGAAACGGGGGGACATGAAGCCTCTGATCTCTGCTCCTTTCCTCTCATCATCCCTCCCAGCTCCCCAAAAATTCTACTTAGTGACCCAGCCCTCAGCTAGATGGCCTACTAGGGAGATGTAGGTATCGGTTGGTGAGCAGACAAACAAGCAAAGAGAAAATATCTTTCCTGAGCATTGTACTGAGCACAGCAGGAAGAAACAAAGAGAAGAAAGAGATGCCCTTAAAGACTGCCAGAGAAAGGGGAGACAAGAAAAACACACAGGGTGGACCATGCAAATGCCTTTTCAGGCAACAAACGTGTCATTCCAACCAGAGCAAAGGAAATCCAGGCAGCATGGAGTACAAGAGCAAGCCAGTGGGTGTGTGTGTGGGGGGGGGGGGGGGGGGGGAATGAGGGGCAGGGGGGAATGGTGTGCCTGGAGATTTCTTGTGGGATGGTTGTGTGTAAATGGTGAACTGGAGCTAAGAAGGGAGAACCTTCAGGAAAGTCTAATAGTAACCATACTCCATGAAAATGCCCTTCCACCCCTGAATCACACTGCAAGGGGTGAGACTTAAAAGGCTTCAACTTGGAAACCTGACACTGCCACCTCCAGCCTCAGCACCCACCCCCATCCCCAGCTGGCTTGACCCTTTGTTCCACATGATTCTCCTAGTCCCCATGGTTTTGTGCCTCCCCAGGGCCCTGAGACTGTACAGAGTCATTGCTAATGTTCTTTCCCCCAAACCCCCATCTCTTGGCTTCTGCCATAGCTCTTCAGTTACATAGATTGGTAACCTACTCCAGGAGAATTTGAACTGTCACATAACGATTCTTAAAGACTTCAAAACTCAAAAGGATTAATCCAGAAAAGTATTTGAGGGAAGAAACTAGCTATCAATCTACAAGATTTCACACCTGCTTATAGCTCCTATCCTAACTATGCATGTAGTTCATCCTCCTTGTGAGGGAAAATCCTAATGAAAATCCAGCCCCTTTTTCCTATAGGGCTATCATTCAGGCTCCTGTTTTCTGGGTGTCTCTATTTTGATGGTCACAGGAAGGGTTCCTGTACACTGATTCAGTCATTCAGCTTGGAGACCACTCAGCATCTCTCAAAAGATGTCCTCCAGGTGATCAGCACTAAGATGACCGAGAGGTCAGTTTAAAATGCTGACTTATGGGCCTGCTACCACTATGGCAATGGAATCCCCATGACTAGGATATGAAGCGCCTTTTCAGCAGCTCTCCAGCAATTCCCAAAGGCAAAGAAATCTGAGAACCTCGGATCTGGTCTACAGTTTGCAAAGGAGAAAAACCAAAGTTCTAAGTTAGGTTCTTGCTTTATACTGCACATCATTACACAGACCTAATGAATGTAATCCTCGGTTTAATAGAATGGGATGGAGTTTAATAGACTGAATCATGGTAGCCCAGTGTGAGACCAGACCTCCGAATAGCCTATGGGGAGCCCCCTGAAGAGGTAGAAAATCACTTCCTGGTGGCCCTCGGTGTATCTTTAGAACTTGCCCTTTAGCAGCAGTGGGTCCTGGGGCTGGTCCTGGGGCCTAGGGTGGAGGGCACTGAGGAAGCACTGAAGCCAAAAGGGAGGGGAAAAAGAAGGGATCTTTCAGGGACACACAGTGATTGATCATTCCTCTGGCCCAGCCTCCTGTGCAGGTTGGCCAAGCTCTACCTCTAAAATCCACACAGAGGAAAGGAGCTCAAGGTGGGTGAGGAGCCCTCTTCTGCCTGCTGGCAGAAGTCCAGGAGAGGAAGATGAACATTCCATGAGGAATCTTCAACATTCCAAAAGTACTAGCATTTCCATGGAAGTACTTGGATGCAGCTACAAGGTGAAGAATCCACTGTTATCCCCTTACCTCTATCTAGCCTGTTTGTTCTCACTCCCCACCCCAAATGAAAGAAAGAAGAAAAAAAAGGAAAGTAGACCATAGTCCTGAGGAGGCTGGAGGCTCACTACCCAGCAGCTGGTGACTGTGCTGTGGTGCCTGGACCACTGAGTGTGTGGAATGGGGATATGGAGGTCAGAAGAGGAAGGTAAGGGGCTGCAAGGAAATCTCTTCCTGCTGCACAGTTATGCCTGGGGCTGGATCCTGAATCGACAGAATTACATATAATACATACAGACTTTCAAGAAAGAATACAAGATGGTGAGTTTAGGGGAGTTTAATCTCAGGAGCAGTGGTATAGTTCTCTTAGGAAAAGGGCAACATCCACAGTGCAGCCACCTTCACCCATCAGGTCTGGCAACTTGCCCGCTTCCCAGAAAGTTCTGGAAACAAGGAGTCTAAATTATTCATTCATACTTGCTCCTTATTGGAGGGAGGTAAAACTGATTTACCTCTGGGCATGTTAGCAGCACCCCTTTGGTGGTGGTGGTAGTGGGGTTCCCAGCTGTGGAAACTGTAAGATCAGAGATAGTCCAAGGAATAAGGGAAATGAGGAAGAAGTGCTTCAATCAGACCAATAAAATAGTATTTATGTTCAGGAGCCCAAGGACTGTCCCAGGTAGGATAAAGCCAAGATTACTAGAGATGACCTTGAATGGAGGTTGGAGAGGAGGAAGTGGGAGGAACAAGGCAATCAGGAAGAAATGCTTCCTCTCTGACCTTGGCCTCCACATTCCACAGGACGGCCTCCAAAAGGGTGGGAACTGGCACAACATTTCTTAGAGGAAACCAGAGCTGGCTTTCTCTGGGAGCAGCCAAAGAAAGGGGGAAGTTAATTAAATGAAAATTGAGGAAGCTTAGGGGCCACACACTGGCTGAGAGTAATCTGGGTAAAGTCATCAATCATCATAAACTAGTGGATCTCTCCCCCCACTCCCCTACACACACACACACACACACACACACACACATACACACACCCAAGGGCACACAGGACAGGCTCTCCATGCAACTGAGGCCACTGCATCCCTGAGAAGCAGGAGTGAAACAGGGAGTCAGGACTGAAAAACCCAGCCATACTCTAGTGTGAACCAGCCCAAAGACAGATGTCTCTCTGTAGAATTGTGGGCCCTGGAAGGAAAGACTTGTTTGTTGTGCACGCTGAGAAGGCATTTGTCTGCTGAGATGGATTCCCTATGGTCAACCAAGGGCCCAGATTTTATGAATAAGAAGAGTCTAGCAGCCATTTGCTAACAGGTGCTCCTCACACAGTCTGTACATTGGGAAGAACCACAGACCACTCACCTTCCCCATACTGTGCCCTGCAGGTCAACCACTTCAGGGAAGCCCTGGTTATTTCTACAAGAAACTGAGACAGCCCTGTCCAATCAGAAGTACACAAATTGTCCTTTACACCTACACTGACCAATCAGAACTGCACCATTTGTATACCTCATTTACATAAAGCAGGCCTAACTGAGAACCTGGGCAGGAACTCTCCCTTTTCCTGGGTGGAACACAATTTAGATTGCTAACAGAATCAGTGTTTCCTGGGTTGCAGCTCCTTTTGCGTAGATAAATGTTTTTTATTCCTTATTACATCCTAAAATTAATTTTTGTTTACAAACACTTCATGAGTTTACCATTCATTTGTCAATAATCATAGCTGTATTTTGAACTTTATTATAATTTTCAGTTTTTCATCTGTTTATGCATTGTCTCTCTTGCTAAATTGTCAAGTCCTTGAGACCAGAGACTCTCTAGTACATTTATTTTTCTCTCCACATCATTCCACCTATCTGTCATTGTGTGGCGTTTTCCCCTATGGTTCTCAGTGCTAGAAATGCAGAGATACATAGCGCCTAATTCCTAGCTTTCATGAGTCTATGGTGTTATATAGTATGTATGTATGTATACACATAGATGTCATATTGTATGCAATTCCCAAAGTGCCAGTGTTAAGAAGGAAGCATGTGGGAGTATAGCTAGGAAGAGCTCATTAAAGCTGGAATGAAACTAACCTGGGTTCAAGACTGCACTTACTAACAATGAGACTTCTGTGAGTTATTTACACCTCTCTGTAATGGAGAAATAACAGAACCTTCAGAGAGACAAGGTGAGATCAAATGATACAATGCATGGTAGAAGCTCATTACAGGGTCTAGCACAGATAAGGGCTCACATGTATTAGCAAAAAGAGAAATAGAAAAGGAAGCTTGTGCCATGATGCCAAGACATTCACTTCTGATTCTCCACACAACATGATTTAACCAACAACTATTTCCTTGGGGCATTTTCAAATTCCCTCCGTGAACTGCACCTGGGTGAGTAGCCAGGAATCTGCAAAAGGTGAGGAGACCGGGAGCTTGCTTTTGAACTACACTGACCTCAGTTTCCAACTCAGGAGTTCTTTCTCAGCTGGAACCAACAAGGACCTAAAGTCACCGCACAGTCCCTCCAACGTGCATGCAACAGCTCTCTGGCCACCGGAGAGGGACTTCAAAAAGCCTATTGAAACGCATGGGTGTCTCCCGGAGGGCACACTGTCCTAAGCTGGTCTCACTTCCCTGTCTGCACATTTTTCTCCATGGGGAGGCCTGGTAAATGGTTGAAACCTGCTGGATGGGCAGTTGTGGGCTAAGATGGTAGACACTCCCTAGTTGTACTCCCCTCAACACCAGCTTCCACTCAGGGATGGTGTTCAAGCCCCTTTGTGTGTGGCCTCAATGCAAACAGAAGACAAAGAGATGTCTTCTTACCTCCCCCGAGGCTACACCTTCTCTCACCTGGTAATGGATGCCCAGCTAAGGAGGATCTCTAGTGATGAGTTTGCAATAAAGCAAAATCACTGGAGCATCCACATGCTCTGTTCCCCGTTTGCCATTAACGTGCTCATAAGGCAAAGGATTCAAGCAATGGAGGCGACACACAATAGCCGAGTCCAACAACTATTTTTATCGGCACTATTATGGGGTATACTACACACCAGACGCCGTTCTAAGTAATCTCTGACACTGGAGAGGCTTCTATGAGTTTGAAAGGGACTTACATATACATTTCCTTTTTAGTAATCATAATAAGCCTGAAAGGTAGGTTTGTTGCTTTTTAATCTAAAAACAATTACTTTCCAGAAAATAAAGTTGTCTACTTGAGACCATTCAGCTTGTGGTAGGGACAAGACTCATGCCAGATATTCTGATTCCAAAACCTGTGCTCTTCCCACAGCACAAATAAGACAAAAGAGAAGACAGTTCCTGTCCTCAAACTGCTGGTAATAAAGTAGGAGAAAGGCTCAAGCATGTGATAGTAACATTTTGATCTATAGCAACAGGTAAGTGGACCATATTGGGGAATGTAGAAGCAAGGAACAAAAGCAAAAGGATTTGCAGGGAGTGCTGGGGTGGGGGTTGTATTCCTCAAGGCTCTGGTTTTTTATACAGGCGACAGAAAGCAACTCAAACCAGCTTCAGCAACAGGCTCCAGCTGGCTTCAGGTACAGTGGCATCCACCAACCTGAGGACTGTCTTTAGGATTTGACTGCCTCGGGTCCCCTCTTTGCCTTGCCTTTCTCTTTGTCAGCTTCATTCTCGGGCAGGCATGTCCAAGGGGTAGCCCTGCCACTCCAGGCTCCCATGCCACAGATTTAGAAATCTCAGCAGAGTGTCTCTCTTCCCAGACAGCTCCAGCAGAAGACCCGGGGTGCATTTCACTGTGCTGCCTTTGGTCACAGATGGGCCAGCCCTGGCCATGGGGTCACCCACAGAGCTAAGGGCTGAGGGCAGTCCCACCAAAATCGCATGAGCTCGGGGGGTGGGACAGTTCCTCAAGGAAAAACTAGGGTACTCTCACCCGGGCCAAAATACTCCCAGGGCTGAGCGGGGGCAGCTCCTGAAGGTGCCCAGGCAGGTGTGTGAGCCATGAGAGCAACTCCGCATACGGCGGGGATGAAGACCCAGGAAGGGGAGTCGCAAAGTCCTTGTTCTCATGCCAGCTCTTTCTGCAACTACTGACGTGACTTTGAACAAGTCATTGAGTCGCTCTGGGCCTCAGTTCCTCAAGCCTAACAGGGAATAATCATTTCAATAATAGTAATAACAACAAAACAAAAAAAAACCCGGGGTTGTGGTGAGGTTCATGATATGATCCAATTGGATGAGATCATAGACATGAGAGCCTTTTGAAATGCTAAGTGGAAAAGATTTATAAATATCAGAGTGTATTTGAGGCAAGGGACTAACAGCGGCAGAGACAGGAGACAGGAGTCAGTAGTGTGTGTACAAGAATAATAAGCAGACGGGACTACTTGGTCAGAGAAGCCAGGCCGATAAGTGCAAAACCTTCAGCACAGTGACCCCCACACACCGCGGCTGAAACCTGGTCTCAGTGAGTCAGTTTCCTCTTTCTCCGGACTGTCCTGGGAGGAGGGCTCTCTCTATGGTTGTATGTGGGCTTCTAGAAAGGCGCCCCAGGTAATCCCAGTTAGGGAGGACTTTCCATGGACAGCCAGCTTTCCCAGGCGGGGGTGGGGGCAAGCTGGCTCTGCCCTGGCCCGTGTTTGGTTTTGGGGAGGCCCCTTCTCCTGCCCACTACCGGAGAAATCACAGCAACAGGTGGGGAGTGGAGCATTGAGGAGGGCCGGGCCAAGGTCCCTAGAGGGTGGGGCAGAGGGTGAGGGATGGGAAGGTAGCAGGTGGGACTCGGACAGTTACAGCTCTCAGGTGTGACCAGCCCTGATTAAGGAAAATCACTTCTGTTTACTAACCAGTTTGCTGGGCCCTTCCAAGTCCAGCAGCTACATTGCTGGCTTAGACCTGCTGAGTTTTTCTCAGTCCACGAGGACCAGGGGAGGGTCCTGGGAGGGGTGGGAGAGGGTTGCACGTTGCCAGACCTCTGTATGTTATGGGAAGAGCACTGGCCTGGGGACCTCGAGATATGGATTTGTCTCAGCAGCGGGGCGGGGGAGGGGGAGGAGGAGGTTGGCTGCTCCTGGCCCAGCTTACAGACCCGCTCGGGGGCCTCCTGACCCTCCTGACCATCCCAGGCCTGCTCAGATGAGATTCCAGAGAGAAATAAGGAGAAGAGAAATAACTTGCTTGAAGCCCTTAACAGTTTACAAAGCAATGTCACATAATGTACCTGATTCAATAATATTCCCTGAGATACAGAGGCACACAGGTTTTACTACGGAAGCCGGTCAGAAAGGTGATGGCATTGTTCAAGATTCCCATTGCTGATGCGTGTGAGAGCCAGGATTGAAACGCCCACGTTCGGTGCTCTCTTGCTACTGCGTCTGAAACCCTAGTAGGTTGGCACTATCTCTGCCCCGGCTGGCCCTGCCCTGGCAGACCTGTTTGGGTCCTGATGGTTAAGGACACAGGAAAGGCATCTGAAGGTGTGTGTTATAACCTTAGATCTGCCCTGTTTACATCTGCCTGGGTGACTTGCTCGGGGTTTCAGTTTTGTCGTCTGCAAAATGGAGGTGGCGGGATCCACCCAGCACCCGCCATGGAGGCCTTGAAGCCTGGGCAGTGGAGTGTGCCAGGAGCTCTGGAGGGTTCCTCTTGCTGCCCGGACAGGTAAGCGAGGTTTCCCAGTCTCCCTACTCTGACTCTTCTGCCCTTGACAGTGGATGCTCCCCTCAGGCCAAGCTGAGGGAGGGGACCCTGTCAGTCTCTGATCGATGCTGCCTCATTGGCTCAGGAGCCCTCTCCTGCAGCCTGTTTTCACCGACTCTATCCTGGGCAGGCTGCCCAGGGGCCCATTTCGCTGGAAGGATGAGCCAGGGAGAAGAGCAGCTCCACAGGTGAGCCAGAGAGCTGGTGGGCTCAGAGCCTTTAAAATGTAAAACGTTCTCTCGAGAGTGTGCAAAGACCTGATTTGTGAGAGATCAAAGTGGGGACGCACAGCTCCTCCTGAATCAAAGGCTCCTTGCTCTCAGGAACAGACAGCAAAGAGTCCCCCTGCAAGAAGAGCCAAGCATAACAATGGAGTCTGAAAGGCTGCCACCTCCCCCGGCTGGGAGGGGGCTTGGCTGCCTTTGCAAACATCTGCACCTGGGCCGCACCTGCCAGGCGAGGACTGACCTGGAAGCAGCAGAGTGCACCTGCTCTTCTGATGGTCCCACTAAATCCTACCCCTGTCTCCTGCCCTCCTGCTGTGCGCTGGCTGAGGGATGGGGCAGGGAGAGCAGCTTCCAGTTCCAGCCCTTCTAACTCATCCCTCTGTGACCTTGGGCAGGTCTCTAGTTTAGCCAGGTTCACCCAACGCTCCTGTGGATGCAAGCCCTCCGTCCTGTTCGCTCTCAGTGCAGCCTGCAGCTCAGTCAGGACAACGCATGGGGCCCTGCTCCAAGGTCAGGAATGAGCCATTCATGTGTGATTGTTGGTGGCTTTGACTGAAGAGCACAGAGGGGAGAGAGAACCTGAGCCTTCCGCAGTACTGGGTTCCAACTAGATGTCTGATTTCAGAAAATTGAGGCTACAAGAGTGATGGCCCTCAGCTTTCCACTCCCATCCCCACCTACAGGTGTCTCTACACTCACCCATCCTAGTATCAAAGGATGAGGCGTCCCTCTTCTTCAAGGCTAACCAGGATGCCCGTGGCTCTACCCTCTCCTGTATCGTCAAGACCTTGCTTCATTGATTGTATTCAACCTCCTCCTCCACAGGCAAGCCTTCCTTTCGGTCTATGAAGATGTCTAACACATCTCATCCTATAAAATAAGCAAACTAAAACTTTGCTCCACAATCCTCTTTGGCCTTAACCTAGCCTCTTTCCTCCTTTTGTCATTTCCTTTGGCTATCTTCTGGGCCTCCATTTCCGTTCCTCTCTCATCCTCGAATTAATTTCAATCTGGCTGCAGTCTTCACTCCTCTATTAAACTTATATAAAATTACAATTTGGAGAAATACTGTCTCGAATTCTGGACTTAGGGTACAGTAACCACCTGTGCCCTGTTAGTGCTGAGAATAATTGAACCCCTGGATGCTGGACTTATGGGTAAAAGATGTAAATGTGGCCTAGATATGAGCCACGATGACTTTTGAGAAAAATCAGAGGAACATTGAAGGGATTAAGATTGAAATTACCATCTGGGAGAGAATATAGTTAGGTAAAGAATTTTTCAGGAAAAGGACTAATGTATCAGATAAGTTCACAAAAATCTAAGGAGGGGGAAAAAATCCCTAAGAAGTAACTGCTGAAAATTGATTTTTATCCAAACCCTACAGATATTCAGTTTCTCAATAAGACTGATGCAGACAAAACAGTATCTTCTACCAGATCCTAGAGAAATCTGTAAGAATACAGTACCAGGGATGTGGGGAAAGACACCATATAGACCAATTCTGGGAACAGAGGGAGTTATACATGGGAGATCCTGCAAGTCCACGTTGAGAATTTTTCATGCACCCTGAGCCATGAAGACTGAAGTTTCCATGTGATTCCAATTTAGGCCTCTGGGATTCACATGCTAGATTCATAAACACAGATCAGCGGCCCGTGAGCTGTCCTGTAATTTTATTCCCGATAAAAAAATGGGCTTCCACTTCCCATCTGCCAGGGCACCTTACGATGGGCAGGAGTAGCTGAGTCAGGTTTTCTCCAGGGCACATAATCAGACACTGTGTGTCCATGACACTGGATTCCAAATGACACTGAATTCCATTGTTGCTCGAGGAAGCCCCCTAGATTTCCACTGTTGGTAAATCTACTCAGTGCTCAAGAGATAAAAGAGATGAGTCTGTCAGCCAGCTGGGAACAAGATCAACAAAGCTCAGACTAGAAACTCTACAGTGGATGTTAGGAGCTGGAAGTAATGAGCGTTTGACTCTACAACTTGAAGACATATCCCTGGCAGCTGTGGTCCCTGAGCATGAGGCAGGCATGTTCCCCAATCAAAGTCAGGCACTCTCATAAGCACCATCTATAGAAGTTCTGAGACATGCCTACCCCATGAGCAGACTTAGGAGCTGGAGGGGAGGGAGAGAGTCACAGTACAAAGGGGAACTGTCTCCCTGGGCTGCATGGTCTCAGAATGTCCTGGAGAAGGACCTCCCTCTTTAGCCTGTACCTCCACAGATAGCCCTGTCCATTGTAGTATGAACTAGGTTTGTTTTTCCTTTCACCAACCTTCTCACTTTCAAATGCTCTGGAAGTAACCTTTCTAAAATGTATATCTAATGTCATGTTTTCCCTAAAGCCCCGCCCCCCCCCCTTTTTTTTTTTTTTTTTTTTTTTACAGAGAGGAAGGGAGAGATAGTTAGAAACATTTTTTGTTGTTGTTGTTGTTTTTATAAATATATTTTATTGATTTTTTACAGAGAGGAAGAGAGAGGGATAGAGAGTTAGAAGCATCGATGAGAGAGAATCATCGATCAGCTGCCTCTTGCACACCCCCTACTGGGGATGTGCCTGCAACCAAGGTACATGCCCTTGACCGGAATCAAACCTGGGACCTTTCAGTCTGCAGGCCAACACTCTATCCACTGAGCCAAACCGGTTTCGGCAATTAGAAACACTGATGAGAGAGAAACACCAACCAGCTGCCTCCTGCACACCCACCACTGGGTATGTGCCTACAACCAAGGTACATACCCTTGACCAGAATCAAACCTGGGACCCTTAGTCTGCAGGCTGACGCCCTATCCACTGAGCCAAACTGGTCAGGGCCCTAAAGCCCGTTAATGACTCCTTTTAGCTTTCAAATAAAGTTCTAACACAACTAAATGATGACACCTTCCATGATCTGGCTCCTCTCTTCCTCTCTAGCTCCCTTCCAGTTCTCTTGCATATATGTAGAAACACATGCAGTTCCCTGAATGGAACATGTGAACTTTTGGCCTCTGTCCCTTTGTGCATGCTATTCCCTTTTCCCAAAATAACTTCCTTCTCCCTAATGTCAAAAATCGGTTCAAGTATCCATCCCTCTTCACTTTCCCAGTTAGCAAGTGCCCTTTGCCCCCAATGTTCCTAGTACCCTCCCTTAGCACTACTCATATGCTACTCTACTCTGTGGTTACCATTCTGTCTCCCAGAGTCCCAGGGTCCTTGGAAGAGTACTAGTCATTCATCTTTGGCTCCCAGTACTCAGGATGATGCCTACCACATAGTTGGTGCTCCACCAATGTCTTATTGTGAGTTGTGTCTGAGGAATGGAGAAGAGAGAAAGGACCTGCATGTGTGGAAAGAGAGGTCCTCACGTGAGAATACTTTGCTTGAAGTTGTGATGAGGGCTGAGCTTGGTGATGGACAGATGGTCACACTCCTCTGTCCACTGGCCCTCAGTCAGCTCTTCACACCACCCGAAGTCATGTCTTTATTGCCCAGCCTTCCCTTTTACTTCATTCTTTTGGATGGGGGCAATGTGTTTGACCTGCATAGAGCTGTCCTCTAAAAAAATGAAGCCATTTCACTCCTTCACCAATTAGATCTCTTTCCTGCAGATCTAACCTGTCCTCTTGTACACCTGTTCTCTCTGTGTGAGAGTTTAAAAATGAATCAGTAAGATGTCCCTCAACCTGAGCTGATCCTGCTACTAACACAGAGTGGCAGTTTTAAGTAGAATAGCCTCCATTTGTCACTTCCAATCATAGGCTCGGCGGAAGGAGACTTAGAAAGACTTCATCGCCTTGAGAACACAGAGGCCCTCTGCCATGGAGCCACATGCTGCCGGACAGACAGACAGGAGGGAGGACAGAAGCCCGCGTGCCCAAGATCCTTCCTGCAATCCTCTGGTGCTGTGCCAGCACTTCCAGACCAGCTTCCTGTGAATGAAGCTGACAACTCGACATGGCCCTCATCCTTCCCAATTAGCATCCAGCTCCTGTGCTCTCGCTTCTGCTGTCTGCTTCCCTCTGTGCCTCCGGCCCCTGTAAAGGAACAAGGTCTCTGCCGTTTTCCCTCAAGACCCTCCCTCTTCATCTGAGCCGACTTCAGACCATGAACACTTAGAATGTTACGGCTGAAAATAGAGAGACTCGTCTGAGAGATCTACTGTAGCATCCTCATTTTCTAGGCCTGCAAGGAAGCTCAGCGGGGGAGAGCCACTGGGAAATGGTCACACAGGCTAATGTTGAACCAGGTCTCTTCCTAATTCCTGGCCCAGTTCTCTGCTACACCAGTGCTTCTCCACTTAGAATTACCTGGGAAGCTTCAAAAACATACAACACACACACACACACACACACACACACACACACACACAACAACAACAACAACAAAAACCCTTGCCCAGATGCTACCCTCTAAGTTCTGATTTCGTTGGCTTTGTGGGACTCAGGCACCTGTCTACATACTTTAGGAATTCCCATGCAATGCTAACGTGGAGCTGGGTCCAGAATCACTGCATGGACCATACATACCTCTTCTCAACCTCTTTCCCAGCCTCTGTCCACATCCACTGGGCACAGGCCAGGGGTAGGGAAGTCATTAGGAAGAAGGCGGGGCTGCCCTAGGGGAGGTAGAAAAGCTCTCTGGTAAGAGGTTCTGTGGGCCAGACCAGGGGTCCCTAACTAGTGGTTGCTTCATTCCTTCTGCAGAAGGGGTTCCATTTGTTTGAACCTGTGCTGTCAACCAGTTTTACTGGCCATGGGACCAGGTGCTAATTTATATGTGGTGTTGTGAAAACACAGATAAAAGGGGACTTGATTTCTGGGACAACAGATATCACAAGAAACACACACAAACAAAACAAAACAAAAAAAAAAACAAACCCTCCTGAAAATCTTGCAAAGAAATATGCTTCTAGAAGCTCACATATGCACCAGCCCTGGCTGTGAGCACAGCTGGCCCTTAGACCAGTGTGTCCTGCTCACTGTAGGCTCTCCATCAACATTTGATGTTTAAACTGAAACCCTAATCTGGAAGGTGAGAGAGGCACCAGAAATAAGGATGAGAAAAAGTGAATTAACCTATCTTCAAGGAAGGACTCCCCATAGGGCAACTGGGCGTGTTTCCTAGAACTGTCTTCCCATGTCTGGCTGGTTGCAGGACTCACCCGAGTTTTTAAAAATGCAGATACTTGGTCCCACCTAGACCTGCTGAATCAGTCTCTAAAGGTGGTTACCAGGATTCTGAATTTATGAGCCCCTCGGGCAAGCCTGATGATCAGTCATTTCTGCCTGTGAGAACCTTAAACCTGAACTTGAAGCACATAGTCAAGTGATTTAAAGCCCTCAATGGAATCAAACTGACAAACCTAATTAATTGTGGTCAAGACGTGACAACTTGCTAGCTATCCCCCTTCAGCACGAAACTCTCCCTCTGAGCCTAGTACGTCATTTGTGAAATCCGCAAATGGCACACTATCTAGCACAATCCCTGGCAGAAATAAGCCCCTAACAATCGAAAGTGATTGCCATGTTGCAAGAGGGACAGGAGGAGCCTAGACCTCGGAGGACTGACATCTGAGACGCATGAGGATGGCTCCCTGCCTCTCCAGCCGGATCAGTTGGGGACAGATCACTGGGTGCCGGGAGGATGTGAGGACTTACATTCTGTGCAGCCTTGCCCGGGGCCCCAAGGGTGAGGTGCACTGCAGCAAACCTTGAGCTCTGGGAACTCACTGGTCTTCGCTTGTGTTTCTCTCATGATGTGATGTGGCAAGATCTTGAATCTCTCTGTGTTCCAATATCCTCTTTGCAAAACGGGGATAATGATGTCCTTTCAATATCACAGAGAGGCTGGGAAAATCAAAACACAGTCTACCCTGCTCCAGCTATAGTCGCCGAATACTCTCAATGGTCAGGTGTCATGCTCAGAGGCCCCTGGGCATTACCTCACTGGACCCTCTGAATGGCCAGAGGAGAAGGAGTGGCGGAGGATGAAGAGGGTAAAGGGGGTCAAAGATGAGGTGAGAGGAGACTAGAGCAGCGAGCACACAATAGATGATACCAGTACAGATGTCCTATTATCAAGTTCTATCATGCCATTAGCCACTGCTACCCCAAGATATCTAATAAATGTTTTAAAATGCAAACTCAGGTAAATATAAAAAAATAAAAATGTAAAATAATGTTTCATGTACTGTCAAACAAGGTATGTCTCTCCTAAAACATTCAAAAGCATCTACTACAATTGAAAGGAAAACGTATATGGGAAGTTTTATTTTATACCCGTCTTATAGTTAGGAACGTGAGGCTTGGAGAAGAAGAGGAACTCAACGTCCCCAGGCATGTAGGATCGAGAGTATAAGGCCTTAATAACCATGACACGGCATGTCCCAATAGTCCGCTAGCGTTTCAAGAACCTTCTCCTTTCTTATCCAACTCCATCCTCTTGTTGGCCAGGAAAACGCAATATCCTTTTCTTCACGTCTGAGTGCCATATTTGAGCCCAGTCTTGGCCTCAGAGGCCCGAGTCTTCCCACTATCCCACTCTCTCCCGGGGCAGGGCTACCGCAAAAGGAGGCCCAGCACACTAAGGGCAGCTTGCTGAGTAAGACTGCGCTTTACATCACACATTGCTCATTAAGTCCAACCTTCTCAACTTAGCGTTCTCCCTTTTTTCTAAGCAGCCAGCTCTACATAGGAAAACCCGGCCCCTAACAATCCACAGCGACAAGATGGGCAGAGAGTGGCACGCGCACGTTAGAAAAGGTTTTGCTTTCGCATTCTTTTAAATCTGTTCTAAATTTGTTTCTTCTTCTTTCTTTAAATATTAGACAAAGTGACTGGGGTAGGGAGAAGGAAACGTTTACATGTTAAAAGAAAACAACCCAGAATGCGTCTTAAGTAATGAGAGTCGCTAGACACAGGCCCGCCTTTACCCACAGAAACCGCATTACCGACACGGTTTCGGGAACACGGGTATCGCACAGAGAGAGGTGCACCGGGAGCTTCTTGATGTTGGATTGGAGGCTACGACTCAGACTCAGAAGGCTGGCTGGGTGCCTAGTCAGTGAAAAACAGCAGGAGACGTGAGACTGTGGGTCCCCCTCTCGTGCCGAATGCCGCCTTCGGAGCCCCAGTCTGGCTCTCCTGGCCCAGAGCTCTGTTTCCCAGGCACCCGAAAACCTGCCAAACCCATCACTCATGATGAGCAGGTGAGCCGAGGAGCCCCTGATTTATGTCAGACCATCCTGGGGGCAGAGCTGCCTTGCTTAGAAAGGACTGTCAGAACTGATCAAGGAATAAGCCAAGTGGCTGACCAGGGGGACAGCTCACTGTCTTCACTTTTAGGGATTCTGTAATGAGAGAAATCACGAAGACTCACTCCGAGGCATGACGGTGTTGGCACAGAGCCCCCGGTTATACTTTTCTTGGGGCTAGGGAGGGGAGGAAACGGAAGGGCGTCAGGCGAGGGATTGCTGAGAGGCGGTTCCAAGGGAAGATGCATTCACCCAGCTCAGCGGAGGGGGTTTCAGATGCTGCTCAGGGACGTTCTGAACCGGGGAGGCCCTGAGAGGCCCTGATCTGCACAGGGAAGGGCCGGGCACACTGCACAGACACGCATTTTGTCAGCTTCCTCTGCGGCTGGGCTCACAACGCCTGTGTACATAACTCAGCTAGGGAGGATGGCGGAGCAGAGCGCTGGCAGTTACTGTGCTATGAAATATGCATTAATTGCATTAAACATTCAGTCCGAAACTCAGCAGCGAGGCCCTCTTTGTCAGTTTTTATAGCGCACAGACAGGGAAGCCAGGATGCTGATGGCAATGGCCTTCTGCGTAGACCCCAATGCCGGAACGCCCCTGACTTCTGCTCAGATGTTCCAGGCGTGGCCTGTGGCTCCCCGCTCAGCTGATGGGCCAGGGTCACTCCCTAGGGGGCCCCCACCTCTGCCCTGCTCCCCAGATGCCACAGAGTGTGTCTTGAATCTAGGCACAGGTCACAGGGGAGCCAGGTGTGAAGGTGGAGGGCTCAGTAGAGTCTGTGCCCACCAGCGACCTCCCTCTAACAAGGGAATGTGCTTCTCACTTCGATTTGGTTATTAATTCAAAGTGTGTTTTATAAGGGGAAGAAACCATGTCAAAGGAGAAAGAGAGGGAGAGGGAGAGGGAAAGGGAGAGAGAGGGAGAGAGGGGGAGAGGGAGAGGGGAGGGGGGGGGAGACAGGGGAGGAGGAGGGAGACAGAGGGTGGGGGGGAGAGACGTGCTAGAGGAGTTAAACTTAGGGTTCAAAGTATGTTTGGTTTTTCAACTTACACTAAAGGAAGAGGAAGTGTCTCACCCAGGCATTCAAGGCCCTCTTTAACACGTTAAGCACCCAGTCCCCGGTAACTGACACTATAGTTTCTGTCCAGAAGACAAAACAGGCTGGGTGCTTCATGTGTTAACAAGTGGCAATCTAACCTTCCTAGCCTTACAGTCCACGGTTTCCCAACTCCTAAGCCATACTCTTGCCAAACTGGGCGACATAGTCCCCAAATTTGCTTTTTTGCCTTCCGGCCTTGACCACACTGTTCCATCAAGTGAGCATCATCCTCATTTGCCCAGGAAGGCCCATGTCCCAGGTCACCCTGTGGTTCCCTCTGCCTGGAACTGATGGCCTCCCTCCCCATTTTTGCCTGGATAAAGCCTTCAAAGTCATGTCAACTACCACAATCGATTACACAGTTTTTGACATTGATCTCTCTCCCTCCAGAAACCTCTAACATGCCCCACGGTTGTTTCTCCCTCTGTCACTCATTCACCAACATTTACAGAGAGCACCTCAGTGCCATGTCCTCCGCCAGGCACCTGGCCCACAAGGTGGGGGGCCGAGGGGGGGCGGGCAAATAATTCAGCCCTTTTAACACAATGGGATAAATCTTTAAGATGCACAAGGTCTAAGGATTAAAAAGAGAGAAATCGACCAAGAGTCATCAGAGATTTAGAACAAGGGAGATTGCTGGAGTTCTGAATATTCTGCAGATTTCACCTCCAGGACAGTAATTCCTGGTAGATATAAGGTCTTTGTTACTGACATCTCCTCATTGGAATTCTTTTTTCTTTTTTTTTCTTTTCCTTTTTTTTTGTGCAACATTCCTAGAGGTACTGCAGTACCGGGTCGATGTGTGGAGTAAGCTCCTATCCCATCTCCCTACTCTAGAAATACATTGAATATAATGTCCTCAGATAGAGGACATATCAGATATTAACTGATAAGAACAGATACTATACTTGATCTGAGCCAAAAGGCTGAGAAGCAATGGGATTCTTTTTTTGTTAATATATTTTTTTAATTGATTTTAGAGAGGAAGGAGAGAGAGAGAGAGAGAGAGAGAGAGAGAGAGAGAGAGAGAGAGAGAGAGAGAGAGAGATACATCAATGATAAGAGAGAAACATCACTGACCAGCTGCCTCCTGCATGAGCTCCCAACCTGGACAAGTGCCCTCCTGACTGGGAATCAAATGTGACCTCCTGGTTTATGGGTCAATGCTCAACCTCTGAGCCTCACTGGAGTTCTTGATACAGTAAGTAGAAATTCTGTTGTGTTCATACATTTTGTCTTTATGGGGGAAATAATAACATATAGTCATTTGGGGAAATTTAAGCTATATATCTGTTTATATGTGCGTTTTGGGGAAGGGGATAAATCTATACCATCATCCAGTGATAACCACTGTTCACATTTTGGAATATAATCCTCCAGACATTATATAGAAATGAAGATATATACTTTAAAACTAAATTGGATTTTACCATACCTATTGTTTTATAATCTAATTTTAACAACAGACGACCTCTCCGTGTGTTTTATATATGCATAACACACCTGCCCCGTCATTTCTAGGAACAGGGTATGTTTTATTGCGTGGGTGTGCCTTTATTTATTTAACTAATCCCCTATTATTGGGCAATAAGATGATTTTTATCATCTTAAGCAATAGTTTGACAAACCTCCTTAAATATACTATATAATTTCAAGTTACCCAGTATTATCTGAGAGCTAAAACCAATGGAATGATTAGGACAAAAGGTGAACTTACTCTAAGGTGTTCGATACATATTGATGCTTCCTCCTCTACTTCTTTTTTTTATAAAAGTTTGTATGTTTTCTTTCTGTATCTTTTGCCAGCCAACCTATATTTTGTCAAGTTACAAATATCCGGGGTCCCCAAAGAACTTCTCTCCAAGCAAACGCCACCTTCCATGATCACCAAATACACAAAAGCAGGAGAAATAAATCCAGAAGTGGCGGAAACTAAGGAGAAACCCAAACTAGCCTACTCTCGCGGCAAAGCAGTTAAGCTGTCTCCGTGAGCTGTCTCCGTGAGCTCCCGCTACCAGAGTTACTGCCGCTCGTTCAGAAGGGCACCCGGCGACAGCTGTTCACCTGGCCACGCACGTTCTCTAGAGCAAGATCCCCATATGTCGCAGGGAGAGGCACGTGAGCTGGGTCTTAGGGAGAAAACATCCTTGTTTCCTGCTTCCGTGTGACGACACCTCAGTCAGGGAGATGGGAAGAAAAAAGGAGAAACTTGTCACCGTCTCTGTTTTATAGGGTTCAAAGGGCTCTCCCGACTCCCATTTCATCTGGAGGTGGGCAAACAGAGCAGGTGTTTACTGCTGGGCTGGCCCAGAGCCCACGAGCAGCCAGAGACAGAACCGGGCCTGGAATCAAGGGCTTCTCCGAGGGTCTTATCACTGTAAATATTGGGTAAGATGTAAAAGATAAAGGAGGTTCTGTGAAGCTACAGCAGAGAGAAAAATGGGAGGGACTAGAATTTGCCTGAAATGTCTGCCAATTTTCATATGTCATTAGGATATGTCTGGGGTTTTCATATTTCCCAAGATCTATCTGCATAGATGGGTTACTTACGTTTTTTGTTTTTGTTTTTTTTGTTTTTGTTTTTTAGCATTGGGGGAGGTGATGGGCCATGGCCACAAGAGGATGTGGGTATGGAAGTTGTGGAATTCTGGTGGTCTAAGGACTATAAGAAAATGACTGGCCATGTACTCAGCACCACCTAGTGCTTCTAGGTAAGTCTCTGTTTGGCCATCTGAAAAATGGGGATCCACATGGACTTCTCGGGGTTGTTGTGAGCATGAACACCCTTTGTTTGATAAGCAGCCAACAACACGGGGTCCTGCACTGTCTATCCTTTGTGACCAGCCAGTTTCGTCTCTGCTCCTTGACTCAGTTCTCAGAGCAAGAGTTCGGTGCTGCCATCCTTCCGTGCCATTGCTGAGGGGCGCCAGGGACAGCAGTCCTCATGGGCGCACAAAAAATATATGCGAAATGCCTGCTATCTTACAAAATGGCACCATAACATCATCTATTTTATATTATCACACATAATGTTTAATAGATTTTAACTAACTTATATGTAACTAGAGGTCCAGTGCACAAAATTCCTGCATGGGGGGTGAGGGAGGTGTCCCTCAGTGTAGCCTGCACCCTCTCCAATCTGGGACCCCTTTAGGGATGTCTGACTGTCCATTTAGGGATCGGGCCTAAACGGGCAGTCGGACATCACTCTCACAATCCAAGACTGATGGCTCCCAACCACTCGCCTGCCTGCCAGCCTGATCACACCCTAACCACTCCCCTGCCAGCCTGATCAATGCCTAACTGCTTCTCTGCTGGCCCGATTGCCCCTAACTGTCTTCCCCTGCCAGCCTGGTCACCCCTAACTGCCTTCCCCTGCATGCCTGGATCCCCCCAACTGCCCTTCCTTGCAGGCCTAGTTCCTCCAAACTGCCCTCCCCTGCTGGCCATCTTGTGGTGGTCATCTTGTGTCCACATGGGGGTGGCCATCTTGTGTGTTGGAGAGATGGTCAATTTGCATATTAACTCTTTATTATATAGGATATATGGATAAGTTTTTATATAAATGGGTTTGTAACATATATTTTTCTTTATTTAACAATATAACTTAGATGTCTTTTCATGCTACATGATTATTTCATTGAATGGACTGAAATAACATAAGTTTACTGAACTCTTGTATTGATAGCTTGTTGGACATTTGAAATCTGTGACTATTACAAACAATAATACAAATGCTTCTTTAGAGTTAAACCTGTAAGTAAAAATATAATGTCAGAACTCATGTATCTTTCACATTTTGATATATAATACTGATTGACCTTCAAAGGGCTATTTCAAAATATCCTCCTAAGCATGTGACTATCCCTATTTGGTCTAAAATATGCTACTCTGTGTGTCATTCATTTGTAATTTTGACAACGTTGCCATTTAAATTTATTTTTTAAAGAGTAAAGGTGAACCTTTTACTGGCAATTTGTACTCTTTTTGTGTGAATCACCTATTCACAACTGTTATCAATTTTCCTATTTTTTTTAGTGACTTATTTGAATGCATTATATATTAAATATAGTAATTTTTTTATCTAAAAGTTTCAGGTACTTTTGTTAAAATTTTAATTTTTTTTTTATTTTGACATAGATAAGTGTGTGTATGGATTGTTGGTTTGGGGGAAATACTAATATATAGTCGTTTTGGAAAATTTAAGCTGTATATTTATTTGTATGTGTGTTGGGAGGAGGTTATTCTACACCATCATCCAGTGATAACCCACTGTTCACATTTCGAAATATAATCTTCCAGACTTCATATAGAACTAAAGATACAGATTTTAAAACAAAATGAGATTTTAGCACACCTATTGTTTGATAACCCAGTGTAGGTCTGTACTGCCCTGCACACATCTCCATGCCTGAAGAAGGTCAGTATTAAATAGCAAATACAAACACCACTCAAGTGGAAACAGAGGAAGGAGAGAGGAGGCCTCTGAAGGAAGAAAACGCTTTTATTTTAGTGCGCATTTCACAGCATTCTTTTCCTGCCTTTTAAACAAGGGACCCTCCTCAATGCATCCTGCCAGGAACCTAGCAAATTATGTAGCGGGTCCTGCCTGTACATCAGCCACAGAGCCATTCGCAGGACAGAGAGGACAGATGCAGAGAGAGAAGCTGACTCTGGCGAGAGGAAGAGCTACCCCGGGGACCTGTTCAGTCCTCCAGTCCAGCCCAGAGACTTAGCATGAACCTGCGTGTCTCAGCGGGGGTCTCTGCATCTTGCAACCAAATGAACCCGATTAAATGATTACAGCAGACACTGTCGGAAAGAAAGTGCTAGAGAGGACAGAGATCATAGGTCACAGTCCTTGCCTCAAGGGGAATGCAGTATAATAATATATTAATCGTCTGAACAATAAGAGCTCACCCCAAGGGCTCTGCCACTAGACTCAGCGCTATCACATTTAGTCCCCACAGCAGGGGTCCCCAAACTTTTTAAAGTGGGGACCAGATCACGGTCCCTCAGAGAGCTGGAGGGCCGGACTATATGAACTACTAATTCCTACTGTAACACCTTGGCTGCGCTCACTGCCCAAAAAACCTGGCGGGCAGGATCAGACTCCCCTGGGGGCTGCATGTGGCCCGCGGGCCGTAGTTTGAAGATCCCTGCCCCACAGCATCCCCCCAGGAGGGAACTATTCCTCCCCAGATGGGGGCACAGAGGCCGGCACAGTGCAGGCGGCAGAGCCAGGACCTGCCTTGCAGCCTGTGAGAAATCTCAGAGCCCAAAGCACTAAATATTCCTGAGGGGAAGCAGGTAGGGAAACCAGGGAATGCTTCCGGGAGGCAGTGGCCAGCAACTGCTGGGTGAAAGCTTGCTGAACAAACACACCTGAATACACGACTAAATGAATGAATAAAAGTGAGTTGGATTTACCGGAAAGACTTTGGGGAGGCAAAGCTTGTGGCAGATCATGAATGAGAGGGCCGTGTGGAAAACGGTGGAGTGAGCTCGGCCGTGGGAAGCTGGCCGCTTTGCTGGGAGTGGAGGCAGGGAACAGAAGGAAGGCTAGAGGCCCGATGGTGAGCCCCAGGCTGAGGGTTTCACAGGGCATTTGGAAGGTAATCGTGAGCCAGTGGACCTTCTACACAGAAGAGATGTGATTGAAGTCATGCTTTAAAAAAGCTAATTCCTGTGGGTGCATGTGAAAGACAACCGAAGGATGTTCCTCTTATAGATGGATGTTTCTCTCTCTAAATAAAACATGATTAAAAGTAAAATAAAAAGATGGCCTTAAAAAATAAATAAGTAGATTCTTTTTGTTTCCGGAAAGGGGGTCTTTTCCATACTAACTGGCCCACCTGGGGGGCTGGAGTTACCCTGGGCTCGCAGAAGGAAGAAAAGCGCATTTGGTACCCGCCTGGGTGTCAGGCTCTCCCTGATGCAGCCTGACCTTTCCCCCCAGCTCCGCAGATCATCCCCGAGAGGTTACTTATCACAGGGAGCCGCTAGTCATCTGAAAGGCGAGGTCAGTGCCTCTGTGTAAGGTCTGCTCGCACTCTGAAAAGGGCCACCGGAGGCCTGACAAGGAGGCTCGCCCCGCCGTTCCACCTCGCCGGCTCCCAGACTGCCCCGGCCCGCGGCCCAGCCGATGGCTTATAATTTCCCTCCACCTGGCCCCACCGGCACCAGCCTCCTCCGACATGGCCCCTGCTCCCCGCTGCGACATGGGCAGGCTGGCCCGGCTGCACGCACCAGTAACCAGGCGGGTCCCTCTCGTTACGGACTTGTTTGTCGTTTCAAACAGGCCGTAGGTCTGGGAAAGGTCTGCCCACTTGCTAGGGCAGAACGAAGGGGGCGCTCTGAGCTCTTGGAGGGGGTTCAGCCATAGATAAAGAATTTCCTTGACATGAAAATTGTTCCAGGATGAAACGGACAACTACAGAAGGCTGTGAGGACGTCTGTTCCCCAACGTTCAAAACACAGAATGGACCCTCCCTGCTCTGGGCTGGTCTCTAAAGGACAATGGCCTGGAAGTGGCCGCGGGACTCGGAGACTGCCAAGTCCCACATCAGGGAAAATATGCCACGTGACTGAATCCATGAAAATGATTCTTCCCAGCCCTCAGATACACCCTGCTGCATCCCTGCACTGCCCTGCTGTGTGCACAGAGGAGAACGGTGCGGGTTTCCCCGCTGCTGCAGGCACAGCTTTGTGATAAGGCCGGGGTGCAAATACAGTCAGAGGACGTGACTTGAACTCTGTGCTTTCATTACAGTCACTATTCCAGCCTCTGCACATTTCCCTTACTTATATAGGCATGGCTTCCCAAGTGCCTTAAAAGGAGCCTTTTAAGACTGGGGAAATTTTTATGGATGTAATGTCTATTACGGTTTGTGATAGTATTTCTCTCTAGTTCTCAGTGATTTAAATGTGACCAAGCCTTCTGTACTTTGTCACAAAAAGCGGGTTTTCCAGGTGACTATTTTGGTGAGTGTCAAAATAAGAATTTATGGTGTATTACTGTCGATTCACTTTGAATTAAAATATATATATTGCAAAAAAAAAAAAAAAAAAAAAAAAGGAGCCTTTTAAGAACCTTCCACAGTCTTTGCCAGTGAGCTCTGCACGCAGTAGGTACTTGGTAAATGTACGCAAAATTAAACCGGGCCAATGAGCCATCACTGACTTTGTCTTTTCCAAATGGACCTTATTTTTCTAAATGGAAACACTGGGCCTTCCCCTGAGGATGTAGCACATCACGGTGGCCCCTTTGGCATGATCAGAGACCTTCAGGCGAGGGTGGGCGGAGTTTGAAATGTGCTCACAGGCACCCAAATACCCTGGGGCTCCTGAACGTGACATTCTCCACATTCTCTAAGAGACTGGCTTACTCCTAAGTTTCAGTCCCTTCCCTCTCTTCCTCACTCCGACTAAATGAATGATCTTAACATGTCCCTTGCACACCCAACCATTTCTAAGTAAGCTCTCCCCCTGGAGACAGAGTAGCTTTAGGGCTCCTGTCGTCGGGGCTGGCGTGCCCACACCTAATATTAAACCAACACCCCGATGTCCCAGGGAGCACTCGGGGCCACCACACCTGGGAGAGCACGTTCTCCCAGCCAAGACACACACCCGCTGTGGGTATAAAGTGGATTTCCCAGGTGAAATTGGCCCGGATACCCCACCTTAAATGGACTCCTTTGCAGCCTGGCCTTAAAGAAATAAGCTAGATGCTTAATTGCTGGATGCACTATCAGGGGTAAACAAGACGTGGTGAGATAAGTTGCCTGGAGCTGTATATACTACTTCCCTTTTCCCTATCAACTTTTGCTGTTGTTGAAACTTGATTAAGCCAAAGGCACCCAAAGGTATTTATTTCTGAGTTTCTGCTGTGAGAACTAGGCTTTTACAGGTCCATTTGTACCCTCAGCATATTTGCATATAATTATTGTTTTGGGAATAAAGGTTAAGAGAACTGCATTGTCACGAATCGAAACTTGAATATTTATCCCAGCGAGCAGTCAAAAAACCCTGAATGGAACAGAAGTTTTTAAATCAATAAACTCATTCCTATTTGAATTTAAAGAATGTAGCAATCTTCATTAATGATACAGTTGTACCTGATAACGAATTTCTTTCTGAGAAACTGTTCTTTGGCACCTGGCAGTCATAGAGCACAGTACGAGAAGGAGGAATCAATCATCGGTTTCTTGAATCTGTATTTTATACTAGAGGCCCGGTGCACAAAATACGTGCACAGGTAGAGTCCCTAGGCCTGGCCGGCGATCAGGGCCAATCAGGGCCTTCCGGCTGCCAGCGGGGGCCTTCCTTCCGGCTTCCAACCGAGGCTTCCCTTCCCCAGCTGCCAGCAGCCCCCTGGTAGTCAGCACACGCATGTCATAACAAGAAATTAAACTCCTGATCAAACTTCTGAGGGGACACTTTGCATATTAGCCATATATAGATATATAGATAGATAGATACATATACATACACAACACACACACACACACACACACACACACACACACACACACACACACACATATATATATATATATATATATATATATATATATATATATATATTATTGGAAAGAAAGGAGTACTTGGGAAAGCATATCAGAATCACAAAGGTCGGAGGAGGATTCAAATGATACAGATTCCCTCTCCTACCCCACCAGCCTGTCTCTCAATAAGAATATCAGAAAAGGAGCATCTATGACTAATCCATGTTTGTTCTCAAGTGCAGAGCTGAGAACCACGGTCAAGGTTAAATTCAGTGAACAGCAGTGATGGGAAGAGTGACAGGGAATGAGGAAATCTTAGCAGACAGTTCCCTCAGCTTCCTCAGTCAAGAACCACTCACCATCCCCTTTTATAACTCTGAGCTAATTACCTTTGATATTTTCAGTTCTCCTATTTAGGTAATCCAGAATAACGTCCAATTTCTTTTATTGCTTCAAATCCTGGTGCCAAAGGCATTACAATTTTATCTGCCCTCGGATTCTCCCTCTCAAATCTACTGCCTGTGAGGAGAGGCTCTGTCCTACCTCTAACTTTCCTGTCCCGAGTCTCATTCCCTTACTTGTCACTACACTGAAATGTATCATCAAATTACCTGCTTTTCCTGGGGGACACTTCCAGTTTTATTGTCCTTACTGCCCACCTTTGTTTCTTCCTTGAACACCTCAGGGCTCTTCAGCTCCCACGGGCATCCCTCACTCTATGTGGAGAAGTGGGGGTGTGCTTAGCTCTACACCGCTACTCCTACCCTGGGGGCCAAACACTCACCCTACCCTGGACGCCAGGATCAACCGCACAGTCGGTTCTCCAGCCTCATCCACAAGCAGATCCTGAGCGTTTGCAGACCTTACCCCACACAACAAAATGTAGGGGCTCCTAGAATATCTCCCCCTGAACACCTCACACCACTGACACCTGACTTTATGGGAACCCTTTAAAGATTATGTAAAATAAAACCAAAAACTCTGGGATGATTATTCCTTATTAGTCTAACAAGCTTTGCTGTTAATTCATCTCCTCCATAAAGGTGGCATTGGGCGGTCCCAATCTAAGATGACCTCCCAAGCATCTTCTCCCTACACCACTCAGCCCCTCTCAGCTCTGCAACGTATAGCTGCACCATACAACTATTTACAGAGCGTGTTTGCTCTTCCCAAAGGTAAACTGCACTGAGGAGGAACATACTAATAGACAGCATCTTATTCATCTGTGTGCTTCCCAAAATATGGCATTGAGCAGATTTCCAATATATATTGGGAAGGGACAAAGGAAGGAGGAGGAAGAGAAACAGAGGACACGGGTAGCTAACACTTAAGACAGTAGGGAGGCACCGGCAATCATTTAACTCATAGGACTTGCACCCCCCAAAACTTCAGTTCTTTACATTCTCACTCCTTAAGTTCCTGTTACTTGTTATCGAGTGTGTTTACACATGTTCTCTATGCAAACATTGGAAGTCTCTCATGGTGTTTTGTTTTGTTTCCTGCTTTTTATTTTTCATTTCTGAACCTCTCTTCCTGGCATGCTCTTGCTATTATTCTTCGATATTTCTTTGGTTTCCCTTAAGTAAGATATGTCCGTTTCTAACATTTGTTCACCATCCTCCTGAGAGTGCCAAGGCAAAAAAGGTACTGAACATATTTTAGTTACATCCAGCTTTTCCCCCCCAATAAATTACTCTTCCCAGGTCTTAGCCATCCAACAATCTCCTTCAATGACCACTGTGTTCCTTGTGCACTTGGAAAATTTTCCTGAGATTCCTCTTAACCTTCAAAAAACAGAGTGCAATCTCCTTTTCATTCGCCACCTTTCTTATCTGTTTTTTGCACTCTCTGGACTCTGTTCTGTAATCCTCTCTGGCCACATCCGCACCTGATGTTTATTTAATACCTCACATATGCCTCTTTCTTATTTCTGATTACTTTTTTTTCACTTGTTCACCCCTATTGAAGACTCTTATTGCCAGGACTCCATGCAGGATGACCCCTGGGCTTATTTTAATTTATGTGTGAATCCTTTTCATTTCCAGCCATGTTCTTTGTTTCTCCCCTCATGCTAGCCCACAGGACGGCTTTGTGTGATGGGAGAGTGACAATAAACCCTGCCTCTCCCCTCAGCTGCACTGCCTGCTCCCCAAAAGGTGCTGTCTAACCATGTGCCACCCACAGAGCAGACATGTACAAGGGGAACCAAGGAGAAAGGGCTCCTTCCTGCTGAGTTTCCTCCAGCCCCTCCCTGCTCAGAGCCTACCGGGCCGCCTTCAGAGGAGAGGGCCCTGGGCCCGCCATCGGGGTAATGAGCCCCTGGCCTGGCTTTGCAGCTAACCAGCCAGGAAATCTCAGCACCTTTCTCTCCCGTCTTCAGTCCATTCTCTTGGTCTAAGTCCCCCTCATCTGTGAAATGAGGGGTCAGACTCCATAATGAAGGGGCCCCCCTGCAACTCCATTGGGACAATTTTCTCTCAGTGGCTGTCATAAGTAAGACATAAGCAGATTTTCTCCTCATTATTGACTCTCCCCCTTTGGTTCTTTCCACCCTTTCAGGCCTCCAGACTCCACTTTATCCCCACCAAAGCGATCCTGTCTGTATGCACCCCCTCTTCTCCCCAACCTCTCCGGGAGCAGGAAGGCCTTGGAAGTCACACGGATGCCCTGTTAGTGTAGACTGGCCATGGGGGTGAACTTCCTGATTGCAGCTATGACTCTGTGACCTTTGGTGTGTTACCTGGGCCCTCTGTGCCCTGTCCCTCATCTGCAAAATGAGACAACATCCATCCCTAAGTCAGAGGTTTCTGAAAGACATTAATACTGAGAAAGCAATGGAAGATGACCTGGCAGGAAGAAGCATCATAGGAAAGTTGAGAAAAAGAAGCATTTGTATGTTTTAGAAGTCTCCGAATCCGGAAATAAAAGACTGAATCCTAGAGCCTCTGAGACAGTAAACTAAATGGAAGGCTTAGAATCTGGGAGGACCTTTGGGTTTCCCTAAAATCCCAACAAGGAAGCTGGCATGCCCCAAACACACAGACCAGCCCTGTGGGGACTGATGGTAGAGCTCGGGTCTTAAATGTTAACCCCAGCTGCATCATTTTATATCGAAACTTTAGTTTCCATAGAAAGAGTCTGTAGATATATATATATATATGTATTTTTAGTGTAACAAACCAATTAAAGAATGTTCCACAGTAGGTGCCTTTTGGGTTCCCAACCAGAGAATGTATGATCTCTGAGACCTTTTAGTGCCTGTTATAGATACAACTTATAACTAGGAGATGACCTAATTTTAAATCTCTCTCTGCCACTGGAACCTGGATGTGTCTTCTCCAGCAGGTAAACTCAGTCCACTCAGACAATCTAGCATGTTTTAGAATGTCCTTTCTGCAGGTGGGGGGTAGTAGATAAGGGAGATATCTGCCCATAAGGTGCTCAGATCCCCAGGTAATTTATTGGATGTCTGGATACAGGAGGGACACAGCAACTGTTGGGGTCTTTGGTGGGACACATTTAGTTTTAAGGGACACTTGCAAACATACCATAGTCTTCAAAAGCAAGTCTTGCATAGTCTACTCTATGGGGGATGTGAGCAATTCTTTGGAGATTTTGCCCTGTAAAAAGTGATCTTTTGTAAGACTTGGTTATAACTGCTCATGGGTAAAAAAGTGTCTCTGCAAATGAAGTTGATGTAAGTATCAATGACACAGTTAATACTTCAATGACCTTGTCCTTCCATTATCTAAATATTAAAGGTTTGGAAACCTATAGTCCCATAATTTGAAAGAAGAGAGAACTGCTACTTAAGGAAATAATAATGAGAAAGATTGAGGACACATCTTAAGGCTGTTATTAGAAATATGACTTTTCTCAAATATTAAAAACAAATCTTTAATTCCCCTTATGCCATCCAGCCTTCTCTACAAACATCTGGATAAAGGAATCACGCCAAATCCATAGCGCTGGAGACATTCCTGGAGCAGAGATGTTCTTGAGATTATGCTTTTGGATTACTTGACTCAAAATAATAAATACTTTCAGTACTTAAAGCTGTACTTAATGCTCTGGTTTGGATTTGGATTTTTGTTTCATTTTAGTAAAAGGTGGAGATTCAAAGTCAGCTTCTTAACCAGGAGGATCTAGCGGCTGTGAATATACTTTATTGCTTTCTGACCTACATTTCCCCCTTTTTCATCATCTGAAAAGTTACTTGACAAGTTGAGCGCCTGCAGCTCAGTATTTCCAAACATCTGCCTCGAAGGAAGCGCTTTGCTACAGATTTTCACATGATGATCAAAAGTGGGTTTAACTTTCTCAGGTTAAATGGGAACAAGGGGGATGGTCTGACAAGGATAGAAATATATTTGAGAGCAACATGAAAGAGAAAAAAGTGCTCGGAGCTGTCAGAGGCTTAACCCTAGAGTCAGTGTGGACTGGCGAAGACAGCCTCCAGCGGAAAGATGAGTAATCTGCTGTCTGGTGCTGGTTCTGCCCCAGTTTGCCCATCTGTGTAATGGGGGCGTCAGAGTATATCCATTTGGAAAATGAAAAAAGGTGTGACCTCCATTCCTGACTCTGCTGTAAATTAGCTGGGTGACAATGGACAATGTGCCATCCTCGAACTTCATTTTCCTGTAAAAGAGCTGCCTACCTCCTCTACCATTCCACAGTTCAGAATTTAAATAGAAAAACTAAAAGATGCAGATCAGAGCTCAATACCAGCCTAAGGAAAGTGGAAATTAAAATAAATACATTCACATTTTAAATTCAGTCCATTTGATCAGTACATATGAAACTCCTGGTATGAGCCAGAAGGAGGGTTATAACCATGAACTGCCCTTTCTGAGTTTCCATTCCAGAGGGGAGAAAGACATGGATCCCCAAGTCATACAAATTAATATGAACTTATATCAAGATAATGGTTGACAGAGCCTACAAAAAGAACACATAAAGGAGAAAACATTTAAATGTCAACAAATGACTTTTTCACATGCTCTGAAATTAGGTCGATAAGAATTAGAGAGTAGCAATAGAATTGCAAGTGCCAGCACTTTTACATTGTCATCTGTTCTGGAATTCCGGGTGTGTCACACCGAGTAGGTTCCATAATGAGTTGTAGGCCTGGTCCGCCCCTCCCAGGTGTTGTCCTGGTCCAATCCCACTTATGCTTGCTCCTCAGGAAACACATTTTTTTAATCATCAACATGTCTGGACATCTAGGTACTGGGGATACAGCACGAACAAGACATGTCTAGCTAAGTTAGCTTCTCTGTGCAACAGAACCTAGTGGCTCAGAGCAACCATCATCTATTCATCCTCATGACTGGGTTTGGCTGGCTGGTGCCCTGCTGATTCTGCCTGGCTTGGGCTTGTGGAGGGCTGGCTGGGCTGCAAGGTCTGAGATGGCCTCACTATGACAACATGTCCAGGTCCGGCTGTTGGTGCAGGCGGTTGGCCGGGGCAGCTCAGTCCTTCTCCCTCACAGGCAGGCCTGGGCCAGACAGGCTCCCATACATGCTGGTCCCAGGACAACATGCCAAGAGGGGAAAGTAGAAGCTACAAAGCCTCTGAAGGCCTAGCCTGGGAAGTCACAGAGCATTACTTTTTTTTTCTTTTCTTCCTTTTATTTTTTTATTATTTTATTTCATAGAGGAAGGGAGGGAGAGAGACAGAAATATCAATGATGAGAGAGAACCATTGATCAACTGCCTCCCGAATGCCCCCTACTGGGGATTGAGCCCACAACCCGGGCATGTGCCTCTGACCGGAATCAAACCAGGGACCTTCAGTCCACAGGCTGATGCTCTATCCACTGAGCCAAACCAGTCAGGGCCAAAGCATCTCTTTTACTGCATTTATGGTCAATGCAAATCACATGAGCATCCCAGATTCAAGAGGTGGAGAAGCGGATCCCCCCTCTAAGGCCTGTATCTACCAAGATGGGAGGAATGTGTGGCCATATACATCGTCAGGATGAAGAGCATGCATTCTGAACTTGAGTTCATATCCAGCTGTCACTCACTCACTCATCGCTCACTCACTAAGGAGCACGAGTTCCTTTCCCTCTGAGCATCTCAATTACTTTTTCTATAAATTGGAAATATTAACAATTACAACTTCACAGGATCCTTGAGAAGATTACATAAGTTAAACTATGCTAAGCCCTTAAGAAAGTGCCAGGCTTCTAGTAAGCACTGAATAGAAGTTAGCCGTTATCATTGACATCATCATCATCATCATCATCATCATCATCATGGTCATCATTGTGATCAATCCAGTTTATCTAGGAGACAGATATTCAATAAACTGCGCACAAAGGTTAATAATTAGTATTGACTTAGTGCTCTGAAGGAAAAATAGAGAGTAATAAGAAGAAATGGTGCAGGATGAGCGGGAACCCTCTCTGTGCAGTGACCGTCAGTGAGGCCTCAATGGGACGCACATGGGTGCCGATAAGGTGTGGAGGGGTTTCCAGGGGCAGGAGCAGCGTGCTCACACGCTAACGTGGGAACAGGCACAGCAACAAGGAACCAAAAATTCACCCTATTCATTCTTTCCTTGGCTCCTGCTTCTAAGAAGTGATTAGTAGTTTCACATTTTTGCAGACCTTCCCTTTATAGAGTATTCATGAAGCTGTCAGGGAAGCAGTGGAAAGGAGCTGAAAATGGCTTGTCTTTGGAATCAGACAGGCCTGGTTCCCAGCTCTATCCCCATATTTTACCCACTGTGCAAACTCAAATAAGTTGCTTAACCTCTCTGAATCTCAGGCTCCTCATCTATGGACTAAAGTACTGTGCAGGGCTGTTGTGAGCAGGAAAATATTGAGCCATCGTGTGTACCAGTGTTTCCCACAGTATTAGGCCTGGTTGTGAGGATTAAATGATGGATATTGGAGAGCCTTCATGGATGCCTGAAACTTAGTGGGAGCCCATAAAGTTGTTCTTGTTATTTTTGCTGCATTTAGTGCTTCCTTGGGTTTCTCCAACTCCCCCGTGGGACTCACTAGGAATCTCCCCTCCCAAGGCCCCTCCTTGGTGACAAGTTCAGGACTCCGAGCCCAGCTGTTTAACTGGGGTCTGTATCAGCTCCAGCCCCGCACAGAAGGCTGGGGTAAGTTACTGGCCAGCCTTGCAAGGAGAAGGAGGTCTGAAGTCGAAAGGTTTTAAGAAGATGGAGAGCCCCTCCCTGGGGGCTTCTCTCTGCCACCCCAACCTTCTCCCCACCCTCTACACCCCAATCCTGAAACACTCCCTCTCAGGGCAGCTCAGCTTCAAGAATTCAGCCAGCCTTCCTCTCTATCCCCCCACCCACCACTGTTTCTCTTGCTCTAGTCCTCTCCCCTCTTTTTTTTTTTTTTTTTTTTTTTAACATGCAAGTTGCCATGAAAAATTTGTTAATGAAATATTTGCTCAGAAGTCTGCTCTGGGCTAGACTGATAACCTATCTGTGTTTGAGTTCGGCTTCCCATATTCTAAATACTCATCTTCTGTCTGTTTAGCTTATTGATTGGTTTGGCAGGAAAAGAAGCCTTGTCACCAGTGACCAAGGTCAAACTAAACACAAAGAGGGAGGGGCAGGAGGGGGGACATGGACTGATGGGTGCAGGAGGCAAGACAGACTTCTCCAAGTTTCCTGAATGGGTGCCCACCCTGCCCCCCTCCCGCCCCCACCTCTCTACTGCTCATCCCACGTGTCAGCTCAGGGGGAGCTCTTGGCAGAGGGAGCCCAGGTGGGGACCAGGTGGGAGGCTGGCAGGTGGGGTAAACTGAGATGTCCTAGGCTGCCCCTGGGTGGGAGGGGTGGGGAAAATGAGGGAGGGTAGCTCCCATTTCCGTGAAAAGACTTTTCGGGCCTCTTTGCTGTCAGTTATGCTAAAGTCTAATTTCTCACTGAGGTTGACTTGTTAGTTAAGGGAATGACAGTTGCTAAACTGCAAAAATAAAGCCAATGGTCAGGCAGTATTTGTAGCACCAATCCCCGGCCCCAATCATTGGTTACCCACAAGCATTTACGACTCCACTGGGGTCTGAATGCGGCACTTAGTGCTTTTGCTTCTGACCTGCTGTCTTCATGATGTTTGTGCAGGCTGGCAACCACTGAGGTGCCCAGCAGTGAGCGTATACTGGCTAGGTGATGGAGGGGGCCTGGGTGTGTAAAAGGGGCCAGAGCTGGGCTGAGCCCTGCCATTACCAGTATCAGCTGTATGATCAGGGCAAACATAGTTCCTCTGAGCCTGTTTCCTCCTCAATGCCTACGTCAGAGCTGCTAGGAGGAAGAACGAGAGCGAATCTAGAAGGAGCCAGAAGTGCAGAGATCTAGATGAAGTCTTTTGGGCTCTGACGTCTGTGCAGGGCCGCCACCAGGCAGCTCCCCACCCCACCGGTCCATGAGTAGCTGAGGGCTGTTTCTGCCTGCTCCAGCCTCATTCCCTCACTGAACAGGGTTACTGAGCGGGGCCGGAAGGCTCGGCACAGAGACAGTCCTAGCTCTCCAGGGGCTGACAATGTTCACTGGAGGAAAGCACAGAAACATGGAAGGTAAATGGTCACAGGCACTGTGCCTGAAAGCACAGCTCAGGACACGAAGGAGGAGGGACCGTTTCTCCCTATCGGGTGGAGAGAGGAGAAAGGTCCAGAGGACATTTAGGAATCAGGTCTGCTTGCCAGGTGGACAAATGAGAGAAAAGGCAAGGTCTGGGAACAAAGACTGGACTGCACATGTTCTGAGAATCACAGGTGGTTCCTGTGGCCAGAGGACTAGGTGGGGCAGAATGAGGCTGGAGAGAGTGAGGGCCTGGGCTGCCCTCAGGGGGCAGTCAAGCAATGGAGGCAGTGAGCATGGAGTCTTCAGGGAATTTGCCTGCCAATGGGAGGAAGAGGACAAGACCAGGCATCACTTTATTTTATTTATTTATTTATTAAATAGAAGAGTTGATCACCTTCATATGTCACACAGAAGGAAGCAGTAAAGAAGGTGAAAAGCTGGAAGAGGAACTACCCAGTGGGGCCAGATGGCAATCCGGAGGTCATGGGAAGGGATGGGACCAAGAGGCCAGAGCGAGCGAGGGTGAGCCTTCAGCATGGAGAGTGATGCCTCTTCCTCCAAGCCTGGAAGATGAAGGGAAGAGGTAGGTGTGAGAGGGAGAGGGAATGTCCGTGGGTGGGGCCAGGCCTTAAGGCCGCCCCCTGAGAGTTCGAATTCCTCTCTGCGCCAGGAGGCAGGTTCTCTGCTGAGCCAGAGAGGCTGGGAGGAGAGGAGAGAGTGGAGAAACTGTGGAATGTTTTGCTGGGAGCTGGGAGAGTTTACTTTGCCGAGTTAATCAATTACCCGGGAACATGAGGGCCCAGCTGGGGCCACAGCTCACTCATCTGTGGGGGCCCCAAGACACCCATTTGGGGGAAGACTTATGCTGAACTCAGCTGAGAGAAGGTGTGAGGGAGGCTAATGGTGAGGTTTGGTAGGGTTGTGTGGGAGAGGCTGGGGAGAAGACCGACCTGCTGTATCCGGGTTGGCAAGAGAAGGGAAGGCCCTGGGGCAGGTTCCTAAGAGAAATAGGAGTCAACCAACCAGTCTCCATGACATCAAACAGCAAGTGGGCGGGGAGCAAGGGATCGAGCCCGCTGGCAGGTAGAAGGACATGAGAGAAGTCACACACTTGGGTTCCAGAAAAGGGGGTGAGTCCCAAGGGCTGACAAAGCCCAGAGTGAGTCCCCAATGGAGAAAGGATGCAACTTGCTGGACCCTGAATGTCCCCGACCAACTTGAGGCTGACACTGAAGACCAGCACTTGGATGGCTGATCCCTCACTAACAGGGCAGGTGTCAGCAAAAACATGGCAGTGAGTTTTCGAAAACCATCTTATTCTGTGGATGGCCCATGGGTGTCCTACAACAGGGATGGGGACATGGTTTAATTAAAACTGGGAGCAAGGCCTTTTACACTGATTCCAGCCATGATTCCCAAACTGGGTACCTAGGCACCCCAGAACAAAGCTGCAGACTCACAAAGAGCTACTATGGGGTATTTCTAACTTTCTAGGCAGCACAGTAACTTCTGCGGGACGCTACACAAGCTACTGGTTTAAAGTTGTTCATAGTCTCCGGAAAGACGATGCTATGTTCATTTGGATGATACTGGATATTTGCAAAGCTAGATTTTAGTGGATGCTGTGATAGAAAAGCAAGTACTGATACTTAAACTTAAAATGTTTTAAAAAGCCAAGTCGTGAGTGGAAAGCAGTGTGGAACAGGAAATGAGAGTGTTGGGGTCCGGTTTGAGGCCAGGGTTTGAGACACTTGTGCTCCAAAGTCACACAATGAAGGTAAGTGTGGCTCTGTAGGAATGAAATGAAAACATCACATTTTCTTTTCAACTCCTGTGTATTATTTCTTCGGAGGGCTAGGGAGTTATTAGGACATAAACAGTTACGAAGTTGTGTGGACTTGACCACTGAGATGGAACTTCGGGGTATTTTTTTGACCTCAGGGTACCATGAACAGAATCTCCAAGGCACTCAGGATGCCGTGAGCAGAGAAAGTTGGAAGCCTTTGGATTAATGGATTGTCCAGCTGTGGGTTTCTGTTATAACTCCCTTAAATCATAGGCAGTTAGAGCACCTCTTTGGTTTTACTGAGGACAGAGCTAAGCAAGGGTGAGGGCATTGCCGAAGGTCATCCTCTGTTGCTAGAACAAGAACTAGAGCCCAGGTCTCCTATTTCCCTGCCGAAGGTCTCCTTCTGCTGAAAACAAATGCCTTAATTCATTCATGTCATTTCTGGAAAAGCAATAATAATAATAATAATAATAATAATAATGATATGATGATGATGGAATATCATTTTTCTCTCAAGAACCCTACTTAGAGAAGGGAAATACACACTGTGACTTAGGAATGTGCTGGCTTTCCCTCCCTGGTGTGGGCCAACATTGCTATCTGGTCCCATTACCTGTGGCACATCTCCACTTGCTGACACTGCACCACCCTACGGGCCAGTCAAGGCAGCCTCTTTTGACCGGGTCAGATTGAATTCTGGAAACGAAATCAGCCAACTCCATATATTCTGGTAGAGGGCGACTTTCCCCAAACTTCCCCATTCCCCCAAGTTTCGGACAGTGTTAAAAATATGACATGCTCAAGCGAGCAGAGAGTAATGAAGCTGCAGGACACAGAGGGTATCAGCCGGGCTCACGCACACTCCTGCACCCCAGCTCTGTGGCTCCTTCCATACTGTGATTCAGAAATAGGTTACCGAAGGTCAACACATTATTCTAGGGTGGCTGTTTATAACCAGATGAACTCATTTAAGCCCCTTCCCATGCACTGGTGCCTTCCCCAGATGACCGATGTTTCCCGGGAGAGCTCAGGGAGGTGCAGGGGAGGGTCTCTGTTCCCTTCCCCCTGCTTCTTCCTCCTGCTCGGTGGAAGGGCTGGTTGTGTGCTCTCTGCATCTTGCCTCCCACCCTGCTTCTCTCTGCTGCCCAGTCTCCCCAGATGGTCCCAAGCACAACTCTTTTCATTTAATTCCCGAAAGTAACACCTATGTGAGACTTAGACTTATAGTAAAGGGCTGATGGCACAGACAGGAATCAACTAGAATTTAAATGTTAGGAATCACCGTCTGAACAAGTCACTAGTCCTTATCCCCCACAAGGCTTTTCTCACTGGTGTTTGTTCCAGGCTCCCGCCTACCATCGTCCACACCTTCCCCTGGTCTCCTGACCATTTCTTCCATCTTCTTTTCCCAAATCCACCCCTAGCCCCAGGCAGAAAATTCCAAGCTGCTCTCACTTAGATAACTGGAGACTGTATTCCTCTTGTCACAGCTCACCTTTCTAGCCCTGGTTCCTGGCTTCTCACAACCAAAGAGGCCTCCCCAAATGAATCAAGGTATCGACACCCACCTCAGGGTCCATTTTTCCTATTTACCCCCAAATCATGAAACAGTGTTGCTTTAAATTATTCAAAACTTGCCATTTTAGAGGTTATTCTTTATAAGATTAAAGCAAATGTATGGCCCTGGCTGGGTAGCTCAGTTAGTTGGAGTGTTGTCCCAATACAACAAGGTTATGGGTTTGATCCCCAGTCAGGATGCATAAAGCAATAAATGAATAAATGAGAAATCAACATTTCTCTCTCTCCTCTCTCTCTCTCTCTCTCTCTCTCTCTCTCTCTCTCTCTCTCTCTCTCTCTTTCCCTCCCTCCCTCTTCCACCCCCTCTCTCTTTCATTCTCATTCTCTTTGTGTCCCTCTCCCTTCCTCCCTCTCAAGTCAATCAATCAATAAATATTTTTTAAATGTATGAAAAACAAAGAAATTTTTTAAAACTCCAGCTTCAGGCAGATGCTGCTGCATTTCTTTCTCTCTCAAGCTACTGGTGCCACGGTTTCCGAAGACTGACCGGCGTCTGTGAGTCTCGGGCCCAGAAACGACACCCAGAAGTGTGGGCTGATTCTTTCCGGTTCAAGTTCATGGGCCTTGTGAACCAGCGGCTGGGGCAGCCGGGCACTTGAGCGCTCGGTGACGGTAAGTTGGAGCTGTTGACACATGAAGCTTCAGTGGCGCGGCCACGCTGATCAAATACAAACTCAATTTCGGACTTGCAGGGTTGGGTGGGCTAACAAATTATATCAGAGGCTTTGCACCGAAGCCTTGAAGAAAACGGAACCATTGCCCTGAGCCCATGGCTCCCGGCCCCTCCCTCTGCTCCTGACACTTCATCACCACCGTTAATACATCAACCGGGCCAGGGGATGACACAGATGGAGGTGGAGCTACAACCCCAGGCACAATGGCTAATGACAGTAATCGTGGATAAATTTGGAAAATCCTCTCTTTTGTCCAGAACCCTTTATATACACTGTTTCACTGAATTCTCACAACAGCCCTCAAAGCTAACTACTATTATTATCCTGGCGTGCAGAATCGTTTCATGAAATATTTACCAATGGGTTTTTCACCTGGAGTGGATTTTGTTTACCTCGTCACTCCCTGCTTGCCCCCCAAATATGGCTTGGCATTGAGATCACTTGGTATAGGACTGGTGCAGCAAAAATTAAAATCAAAACAAAACAAAAAAAGTGTTTTTCTTAACATTTGAGTTCCAAAGCTTGTGTCTAGTTGTAAATATCAGGTTTGGGATTTGGGTCAATGTAGATATTTTCCCTTGTATTGGGAGAGACTCAGGGCTGAGAAAGGTCCCAAGGGACCCAAAGTGGCCTCAGAGCTGGGGTGTGAGAGAGGAGAATGACAGGTGTGGAGTGTAGGCCTGTGACCAGGTAGGATGGCAAGTGTCCCCCCAGCTGCCAGCAGGACGGAGCTGGGGTTGGGGAGCAGAGGAAAGAGCCTGGAGCTGCAAGCCTCAGGGTGACCAGGTGACAACTGAGGGACACACTCTCCCCAAGACCTGACGACCCCTAACTAACCTCTGCCCTCTCCCCACTCCATTTCCCAAACCACATGCTACCAAGAAAGAAAAGATAAATGAGCGATTTACTCTCGATTCACTGTGACAAAGTTCCTGCCATCTCTAGAGCTGAGGAACCAGGTAGAAATTAAGTTCAATTGCAGGCATATCTCAAAAGATATTGTGGGTTTGGTTCTAGAACCACTGAAATAAAATGAATATCACAAATGAAGCAAGTTACACAGATATTTTAGTTTGCTACCACATATAAATGTTTACAATATACTATTGTTTGTTAAGTATGCAATAACAGCATTTCAAAAAACAATGCATATATCTTAACTTTAAAAAAAAAAAAAGTCCTTGCTAAGTAACGCTAATCACCTCCAAGCCCTCAGCCAAATCGTAATCTTTTTGCTAGTGGAGATGTTGGCTTGATGGGGATGGCTGCTGACTGATCAGAATGAGGTTGCTGAAGGTTGGAGCATCTGTGAACATTTCTTAAAAAAAGACAACAATGAAGTGTGATGCATCAATTGATTCTTTCATGAACAATTTCTCCATAACATGTAAAGCTACTTAATAACATTTTATAGACAGCAGAATTTCTTTCAAAACTACAGTCAATCCTCTTAAACCCTGCTGCTGCTTCCCCCTTCCCACCCCCACCCCCAGAAGTGCAAAATCCATTTTATTCTACTAAAATCGAGGTGTCAGCAGGGCTGTGTTCCATCTACGGGCTCTAAGGGAAAATCTCGGTATCCTGGCTTCTTCCAGCTTTTTGAGGCTGCCTGTACTATCGGCTCACAACCACATGACCCTAACATCTGCATCTGCCGTCACATCTTCTTTTCTGACTCCCTGCTGCTGCTCTACCAACTTAGTTGATGTCACAGTCTAAATCCTTTGTTGACATCTCAACAGTCTCCTCAGCATCCTCATGAGGAGTAGATTCCTCCTCGAGATGACATTTTCCTTGCTCATCCCTAACAGACAGCTCCTCGTCCATTCAAGTCTGATCATGAGGTTGCAGCGATTCAGCCACTTCTAATTCTGGTTTTCTGGCAATTTCCTCCACATCTTGCAGTTACTTCCTCCACTGAAGTCTTAAATTCCTCAAAGTCATCCATGAGGTTTGGGATCAACTTCTTCCAAATTTCTGTTAAGGCTGATATTTTTACCCCTTCACATGAATCAAGAGTGTTCTCAATGACATCTAGAATGGTGAATCCTTTCCAGAAAGTCTTCAAATTAGTTTGCCCTGATCCATCAGAGGAATGAATCAATACCTATGACAGCTGTAGACTTCTGAAATATATTTCTTATTAAGACTTGAAATAAAAAATCACTCCTTGACCCATGGCTGCAGAGTGGATGTGGGGGTTTATCAGGCATGAAAAGCACATTCATCTCATTGTACACCTCCATCAGAGCTCTTTGGGGACCAGGTGCATTGTCAATGAGCAGTAACATTTTGAAAGAAGAGGTGTTTTTTTTCTGAGCAGTAGGTCTCAACAGTGGGCTTAATACTATGTCAACATGTTGTTGACAGATGTATTGTCATTCTGACTGTACTGTCCCATTTTTAGGCAGAGTACATTTAGTCTAATTCTTAAGATCCCTAGTATTTTGGGAATGGTAAATGAGCAATGGCTTCCACTTAAGAGTCACCAGCCGTATTAGCCCCTAACAAGAGAGTCAGCCTGTCCTTTGAAGCCAGCCATTGACTTCTCCTCTCTAGCGATGGAAGGCCTAGATAGCATCTTCTTCCATTAGAAGGCTATTTTAACTACATGGAAAATCTGTTCAGTGCAGCCACCTTCCTTAATTATCTTAGCAGGATCTTTTGGATAACTTGCTGTGGCTTCTACATCAGCACTTCCTGCTTCACCTTGCATTTTTATGTTGTAAAGAAAGCTTCCCCCTCCCCCCCCTCCTCCCCCCTCCCCCACCCCCATGAACCAACCTCTGCTAGTTTCAAACTTTTCTTCTGCGGCTCCTTCACTTCTCTCTGTCTTCATAGAACTGTAGAAAATTAAGAATGTTGTTGTTGGTTTGATCTTTTATCCAGACCACTAAAACTTTCTCCATATCAGCAATGAGGCTGTTTTGTTTTCCTATCACTGTGTGTTCACTGGAGTAGCACTTTTAATTTCCTTTAAAACTTTTCCTTTGCATTCACAACTTGGCTAAATGACACAAGAGGCTTAGCTTTTAACCTATCTCGGCTTTCAGCATGCCTTCCTCACCAAGGTTAATCATTTCTAGCTTTTGATTTAAAGTGAGAGGCATGCGACTCTCCTTTTCACTTGAACACCTAGAGACCATTGTAGGGTTATTAATTGGCCTAATTTCAGTATTGATGTGTCTCATGGAATTGGGAGACCAAAGGAGAGAGAGATGGAAGAATGGCTGGTTGGTGGAGCAATCAGAACACATGCAACATTTATCAATTGTTTGCCCTCTATGGGGCATGATTCATGGTGCCTCAAAACAATTACAATAGCTACTCAAAGCTCACTGATTACAGATCACCACAGAAAATAGAGTAATACTGTGAGAATTACTAAAACATGACACAGAGACACAAAGTGAGCAAATACTTGGGACAAATGCCACTGATAGATTTGTACCTTGAGTAACTATTGACTTCTCAAAACTCAACTACAGTAGGCCTTCAGTATCCATGAGGGATTGGTCCTAAAATCCCCCACAAATACCAAAATCCATAAATGGTCAAGTCCCTTATATAAAAATAAAGGTTGGGTGTACAAAATTCGTGCACAGGTAGAATCCCTAGGCCTGGCTGGCAATCAGGGCCAGTCAGGGCCTTCTGGCTGCCAGCCGGGCCTTCCTTCTGGCTGCCAGCCAGGGCCTACCTTTATTCCACACCATCCCCTGGTGATTAGCACACATCATAGCGAGCGATAGAACTCCTGGTCTTCCGGTCGAACTCCCGAGGGGATACTTTGTATATTAGCCTTTTATATTTATAGATGATTTAGAACAATGCATATTTTTAGCCCTCCGCATCTGCAGATTCCCAATAGCAGATTGAAAATACTGTATATTCAAAATCCACAGATGTGAAGGGCCAACTATATTTACTGGAAAAAAATCCATATAGAAACAGGACCATGCAGTTCAAGCCTGCATAGTTCGAGGGTAAACTATATTGATATTATGCAACAAGTCTCATGAATCTCAGACACATTACTCTGACTAAAAGAGACCACCCTTAATAGGTTACATACTGTATAATTCTATCTATATGACATTCTCCAAAAGATGACATTACAGTGCTGGAGAAGAGCTCAGCAGTTGTCAGGTGCTAGGGAAGGGGTGAGGGTGTCTTAATTGTGCCTGTGTTAAAACTCATAAAACTATACACCAAAAAGTAGCCAATTTTACCAGGGCAAAGAAAACCTCTTCTATCTTCAAAAAAAACATTTTAAAAAATGAAAGTATTTTATTTTAAAAGAAAAGTGAGATCTCATTTTTATATTCATCAGATTAGCAAAGATTAACACAATTGATAATAACCTTCATCAAGGCAAGAGGATGGGGAACTTTGACTACTGGTGGGAGACTAGGTAGGTAAATCATTTAAAAAAAAAAAAAAACTTACCTATTAGAATATTAACTATCTCTACCTGATGACCTAATAATTACAATTATTGTGTAGAAAAGCATTTTCACAGTGGTTCTCAGATTAGGCTCCACTCACTTCTTTTCTATGTCCTCTAGCTTGCTCAACTGGATTATAAGCTCCATCAGGACAAAGACCATCTCGTGTCTTTCTCTTGGGTCTTTTTCTCACCTGGCACAATGCTGAGCACACAGCAAGGATGTCATATATAATTAGCACCAGGCTCAAGTGCCCATTTGGAGACTGGATCGCAGGGACTCCGGGCCCATGTCTGGGGTGCCTATAGGCAGCACCTCATTTGCTTGCAGTCTCTGACCCCTGACTTATAGTTTGGGTTCTACCTCTGGGTCTTTTCTCATCTGTCAGTCAACCTCAGACCTCCATTCTGTTGGTCTCACCTGCTCCACTGCTTCTCAGTTTGTGAAGACTTTCTAATTCCTGCTCTGGCTTCTTCCATGCCAACTGTCCCCCTCACTGCCGAGTGTGACATCATGTGAAGAAAAGATGGTGGAGGGGTAAACAGAACAGCTTGCTGTCCCCCTCCACCTCACCAGACTTGCTGCTAGTGGCAATGGCCACCCACAATGCCCTCACCTTGCCATTGCCTCTGCCCAAGAATTCTTACCACTCTTCCTAGGCCCACACCCAAGCCCACCCTATTTAGTAGTTTTCAACACATACTTATTGAACACCTAATAAGCCTAATAATGAGTTTCTGGTGAGAAACGGCATTTTGTAATCCTTTCCACTCAGTGGGTCCCTTTTCTGAACCTCCGCAGCTCCTGTGGTCAGCTCCTCTCGCCACATTTGTCATCGTTTGCCTGGTCTAATCTATTTATGTCTTTGCCTTTGCCACCACCCCCATTAGAAGGTAACCTCTTGAAGTGACTTTATACGCTACTATCTTTGTATTTCCGGCATCCCTCGAAGGCAGGGGCTTGTGGCTGGCGAGGCTCAGTGGGCATTTCTGATTTGACTCAATGCACTAAATTGAATCGCTGGATAATGAATGGATGAATGAAAACTATTAATACACGGTTCCGCAGATCTCCCCACAGTGCCCCGTCCCCGGCTCTTCACAGAACAGACCCTCTGTCGACACTGTTGACAGACTTTGATGTGTTGGAGAATGGAGAGGGAAGGTTCCTGGGGAGTCACAGGGTTTTATTTGCTCAATATGTTTTGGCTTCAAACCCTAAAGCAGTCATAGCCCCTGAGGTTTCAAAACCAGAACGGCAATCACCTTCCTTCCAGGGCCGTTTGCACAGAGAAGGGACCAGAGAAGAAAGTGCTCCGAGTGGCTCCATCCGAGGCGCATCTGAGGCCGAAAACCCTGAAGCTTTCCCGGCTGCCTCCAGGACTCCATGACGAGCCCCCTCCCTGAGGCCCAGCCTCTCTCGGGCCTCGTGAAATGATTTCCCCGGACTCACGCCGTGGCTTTGCAGACCACGGCCACTTCCTAGGAGCCAAGTGCATCTGAGGAAGGAGGGAGGCCCTGGTGGTCTGTGGTTGCAAAAGGTGTTTCCTTTGACATTAAGCCTGGGGAAGGGCAGCAATCCACTGCAGCCAAAGAGAAAGGGAGCAAAGGGGGTCACGGTGTGTGTGGGGGGGGGGGGGCGAGGGGGGAGGGCACTTTGCAGCTCCAAGCCTTCTAGCAGCAACACTCCGACCTGAGCAAGTGCTTGTTGGGGCTTAAGGGGAGCAAATACCCTCAGACATGTGCAGCCAGCTCTGGGGTGTCTGTGGTTTTCAGAGAGAAGGGCAGCTTGGCACTCTGAAAGGGCCGAGGGAGGGGGCTTGGAGGGGCCTGGGCGGTATGAAGTGAGATGCTAAGGTGCAGAAGCGCAGCCAACAGGAGCTCTGTCTGCAGATGTTTCCTGCAGACAGAGTTTGAGCACGTCCTACTGGGCAGCCTGTGGACAGGGGAGAAGCGGTCTCCTCAACTCCACTGGCAAAGGAAGAGGCCAAAACCTGTACCCTCAGGGTGAACATCCCCCAGAGCAGAGAGCCCCTGCACCGTCAGAACTGGCAGAGTAAGTGGGAGTCTCCAATGGCAGTGTGATCTCAAGGGCTCTAGGCAAACCTCAGCTTAAAAGGAAATTTATTTTCCCATGAGCTAGCTGACACCTGAAATTCCATAATAGCTTTGCCCGAGGTCTCACTGTCTAAAAAAACACAAACACATGGTGATTGTGGGAGAGCGGGGGGCACTCCCGATATATCTGTCACCTACACCTTATGTCTGGAACCTCTCTGGAGCCTTCCTTGCAGGCAGGTTTTCTGAGGGGCGGGGATGGAGAGAGTATCAGACAGAGCCAGGGAGCTGTGGGTAACTGAGGTGGACCAGGCTGGGGGGAGCAGAGAAAAGCACATCTAGTGGACGTGAGCTTCTAACCAAACTGCCTCCCCCACTTCATGGTTTAGCTGGGGGGCCAGTCCTGCAGGCCACTGTCAGATGCACTCGTCGCTGCCCACTCATAAAAGAAATCAGGCACCGGGCTCTCCTAATCAAGGCGACATATGTACATAGACCTGCACAGTGTCACAGGCCCCTACACTCAAGGGCACCACACTTTCTTTAATGCTCTGCTGTCACCATCTTGAAATTCTTCGACATTTTCAAGCAAGAGGCCCCACCAATTATGCAGCTGGCCCTGCCCCGAACTCTGCCCAGCACACCACACAAAAACCCTCTGGGGGGAGGGCCGTCAAACCTGGCAATTCCCTCTTCATCAAGCACGCTTTTCCTTGGGTCTATTTTTAGACATCAGGGGACATCTGAAGAAATGTCCTTAATTCCGAGCACTTTAATTCACCTCCAGCAGCAAAGCCTCTTTCGAGGTGACTTGGGCGTCATGTGATCCATCCTATTATTAGCACATGCCCGGCCATCCCCAGCCCCCAAACTCCTGCTTCCCTTGCCCTTATATATATCTCTCTCAGCAGAAAAGTGGCACATGACCTCCTAGCCTCAAGAATACTTGGCATGGCTCCTCGTTTCTCAGCCGTATCTATTGTTCTCGTCCAGAGTGACACTGGCTTCTAAGAGTCTTGCTGACATTTCTGACTTATAGGGAGGAATGCCATTAGTCAACCGGCGGCATCTGTTTTGGAAAAAATTAAATAGCTCAACTCAAGGCAAACACAGTAAATAATCCTCCAACAATCCAGGAGCACCGTGGGGGTAGCGGAGGCAGGGTTTTGCCTTCTCGTTATTTGAAATGCATTTAATCTGTGGCTGAGTCCTCCACACCCAGGCTAGGGTTACTGGACAGAGAAAGAAGAGATCAAAAACTCTTTAAAAATGTGGGGCCCACACCAGGGTATTAACAGTGTAAGTGGGCTATTCCACACAAGTGTCGGGGAGAATGAGTTAGCCCACAGGAGGCCCATGGAATAGTTCTTCAAAAGAACGGAGCTATTATCTCCCATGTGGTTTAAAACGACAGAAGCAGACTCTACCTAATTGTTGATTAGTGTTCCCTCCCTTGGGAGAGGTGGTCATGGTACAGGGGGTAAGTATGGTTTCCAGAGTCAGGCAGACTGGATTCCGATTTTTTAAAAATGTTCAATTATGGTGACATATGATATTATATTAGTAACATAGTGATTAGACCTTTATATACCCCGTTGAGCACAGTAGACCGATTTCCAATCTTGACACTTTCCCTTACTAAGCATTGATCTTGGGCAAGTTACATAACCACATTGTGTTGCCATTTCTTTATCTGCAAACTAATAATATATTACTACTTCAGGGTTATTGGGGCATAAATAAATTAGTATTTGGTGGGTTAAAGATTGCTGCAAATTCTTTGACATTCTTCCCTTAAAAAATGATATTTTATTCCTCCTCTTCTTGATTCTGGGCTGGTCTGTTATGGCTTTGGCTAATAAGAGCAGGAAAAAAAAGTGAAATTTACCAGTTCTGGACCTAACCTTTGAGATAACTGGTAGTAACCATGGTCACCTCTGGATGATTTCTTCATTGGAGAAGCTACAGAGAGAGACAGAAAGGCTATAGGAGAGGAATAGGGGCACAGACAAACCAGTCTTCCTGCCATTCTACCAAGCATATGAGTCAAGCCATGTTGGACTCCAAAGATCAACTCAACCACCAGGTGAATACCACTGAAGGATCCCAAATGACACAATCTGAAGCAGAAGAATCACCCAGCAGAGCCCAGCCCAAATTTCTGAACCATAAAATAATGTGATACAAAAAAATGGTTACTGTTTCATTGATCTAAGTTTTAAAGTAGTTTGTTAAGCAGCCACATATAAATGGAATAATCTATATACAGCACTATCCAGGACAACCTATACAGAAAAGCAGGACAGAAGGCACTCAGTTAGTGCTAGCTCTTCCAAATGCTTCAGGGACATACTCACTTTTGTTAATATTAGGTGGATTAAATTTCCTGAATACTTTAAAACACTGGAACCTGTATCTAGAAATCCACACTGCTGAGCTTACCGTAGTGAACCAAAGGTACATATTACTTTTCCCTCTACTACCCCTGTTCATTCAGTTTCCTCTTCTATTTCCTAGCCCCATTCAACTTTCAAGTGCTTTTACCTGACCATCCCTTTTCATATTTATATCAGTGGTTCAAAACCTCAATGCATACATGGGTCACCTGGAATTTTGTAAAAAGGCTGATTCTATTCATCCTGTGGACTGAAAGGTCCCAAAGATTCCATTCAAGAGCATGTACCTTGGTTGCAGGCACATGCCCAGTAAGGGGTGTGCTGATTCTATTGAGCATATCTGGGACAGACCTGAAATTCTGCAGTTTTAATAAGTCCGCTGGTGATGCTGTTGCCATTACTTTGAGGAGCAAAACTTCAGTCTTAGCTCAGGTATTACCCCCTCCAGAAATTCTCCCTAATTCCCACATCCTCACCCCAAGGCTGGGTTAGCTGCTGCTGAAGATTGTTTTGGTTACCCAGCAAAAAAACAACTTTTCTGTTTTTCAGTGCTGGTAAAGCCCCAGTTTTATGTCAAGCTCTCCTTCTTCCCCCATGAGTTAATAAATTTTAAATAAATCTGAATGCCATTTTTGGTGTTGCCCTTCTCTTTGCTGGGAATGTTCACAGCTGGTCAGGTGCCTTGGTTAGGAACTATTAGAAGTCTGCTATGTTGGAATAGGTACTTTTTAGACAGTTTCTTTGCTCTTAAAAAAAATGCACCCTAATCGGTTTGGCTCAGTGGATAGAGCCTGTGGACTGAAAGATCCCAAGTTAGATTCCATTCAAGAGCATGTACCTTGGTTGCAGGCACATCCCCAGTAAGGGGTGTGCAGAAAGCAGCTAATCAATGTTTCTCTCTCATTGATATTTATAACTCTCCTTCTCCCTTCCTCTCTGTAAAAAATCAATTAAAAAAAAAAAAAAATATATATATATATATATATATATATATATATATATATATATATATATATATATATATTTTAAGATGCATATGGAAGAAATAGGCCTTTCCTTTTCCTGGGGGTTAGCCTGTTCATACTGTTGATCTCTGGAGCAACTGCAGCTATCTTGTGATCATGAGGGGATACCTATATATATAAAAGCCTAAGTGACTGTTACAACAGGTCAACCAAATGACTGGTCAACTGGTTGCTATGACACACACTGACTGAGGGCAGATGCTCAATGCAGGAGTCCCCCTAGTGGTCAATGTGCTCCCACAAGCCAAACTCCCGCAGTCCCTCCCCTGGACCAACCCATCCCCATCAGGACTGGGCGAGATGGCCCCTATCGGCCCAATCACTGGCCAGGTCAAGGGACCCCCACTGTGCATGAATTTGTGCATGGGGCCTCTAGTATATAATATATTGAATGAGATGGCAAATGAAAAAATAAAAAGGGCCTGTGTCTATGTCCAGCCACTAAATTAACCTACTCTGGCCTTGCTTATAGTACTTCTTTTATGGAAGACAATGCATCTCTCTATTGTTTAAGCCATTTTAAGCCCAGAGCATCTTATTGTGGATTCAAATGCCCCAGCTCTCTTCAATCCATAAGCTACATGTATCTCTTTATCACTGCTGCACTCTCCACATTATTCTGTGACTATATGTATGCATCCTTTGGTCAGATACCTCTTGAGGTTTCTCTGTGCATTCCCAATGCCTCGTATAGAGCAAATGATATGTACTTTTATGCACTATGCTGAATTCACCCAAGGGTTTTCAATTTGAGAACAATTACCTTCGAGCCACTCCAGGTACTCTTCCCTGTCAAGGTTTGACCTTTGAAGAACTGCCTCTTGAAGCTTTGCACTCCTCGGCCTCCCCTCTCACTAACATCAGTAGTCCTGGCACATAATCTCATTTGTATATTAACCTGAATGAAATATCATTAAGAAGGTTGCAGAAAGGCCACATGACTCACACCAAGACTGAATTTTAAAAAAAAAAATCATTACAATGATTAGAGTAACGTCTTGACTTTGCATAATAATTCATAATGGTTCCCATTAGCCGGGAACACCATATCCCAAACACATCTCTATATGCATAATCCCCAACAAACAGGGATAAATAACTCCCTAAAGGCCACAGGACCAGTAAATAATGTCCACATGTGAACCCAGGCACCTGACCTCTAAGCCTGGGCTCTTCCCATGTTGCTCCCCCAAATCCCTTTAGGAGCACTGCATTCTTGTCAACGTGCTTTTGTGTATAAGACTGCCTTGTGTTCTCAGAGGAGCTGAGGCTATGATCAGCCACATTGCTTTGATATTACAGTATTCCATGTTCAAGCAAGGAAACCACTTTTGAGAAGGGAAAATAGCCTAATGTGCTGGGATTGGGGAACTTTTCAGTGCAAAAGGAAAAAAATAAAATAAGTTGGCCCAGTTTTTCATAGTGGCATGTTGATGAAATGCCATGAATGAATTGTGGAAGGAACGAATGAAATACTTTAAAGTGGAAAAATAAATCACGAGGCAGAACCAATTCGCCAAAGAAACAGGGCGGCAGAGAGCAATTCCCTAACTTCCAGCGCCTCTTACATTTGTTATTCTGAGAAGACCCCTCTGCTGAAGCCTCTCTGATGGGGACATGAAGCTAGCGCAGTAAGAGGAACCCCATTCCTAAGAGCATATCTGTGCCCCCACCCCAGGCTTGAGGGCGTGGAATGTCTTTGTTCCTGGGAGCAGGCGGTCAGCACTCATCACCCGCCACTCCAAGGCTCCCTCAGAAGTGAAGACAGAGCAGGTACTATTGGTGCCTGCAGGTAAGGGAGTCAGTGGGACACGCTTTCATCTCTCACAAGAGCACGTGAGTTTTCCTACTCCCCTTAAAACCAAAATCCTCCTCTCATGGATTATCTAAAACATAATATTTATATTTTCTTAACGCTCTCATAATAAGCTTTCAGTATTTAACTACTCGATCAAGTGTTGAATGGCTATGTCCCGACACAAGAGCAAAGAGCACATTCTAATCACAGAAAGCCACTCAATACATTTTTTTTTAACTGAACAGAATGAGGCCAGGTTGACAATTTTCTTCCATCTCCAAGTCAATCCTTGCCCCGTCCCCTCCTATCCTCCAGTGCCAGTTGCATACACTTGATTGACACAGACTCGATTTACTTAACTAAGGCCAGCGGTGGTGCCTGGCAGTGGAACCCAGCAGAATATGGCTACTGTCCCCATCAGGTGCGGTGACCCGCCTGCATGGGAAATGGTACCAGGCAGCCACCATGTGGTGATCTCATGTGACACACCCTTGGGTACCTGCCCCCAACACAAGGTGAACTTTGTAGTAGCCTGTCATTTTGCATTAGGAGGTAGGGGCCAGGCTGGAGAAAGTAAAAGTAGAGGAGTGACCATCGCAATGGCTGAGGGCTTAGTTCATTGGGCTGCTAACACAAAATAGCACAGACAGTGGCTTGTAAACAACAGAAATTCATTCCTCACCGTTCTGGTGGCGGCAAGTCTGGGATTAGAATGCCAGCATGGCAAGGTGCCAGTGAGAGCCCATTGCAGTCACAGGAAGCCTTACTTCTCATTGGGTCCTCACAGAATGCAAAGAGCAAAAGAGCACTGCAGGGTCTCTGTAAGGGCACTAATCCCATTCATAAGGGTGCCACCCTCATGACCTAATCACCTCCCAACGCCCCCACCTCATAACCCCATCCCATTAGGATTTCAACATATGCCTTTGAGGATTCCAAAGCATTCAGACCACAGCAAGGGCCCAAGACTGTGGCAGACCCATCATACTGGCATTTGACAAGTAACCTTCATGCACTGCTGTGCTGCCTTCCTCTTACCAGTGAGGACTCTGAGGCTCACAGAGGTTCCAACATCTCATGGTTCCAAGGAGGGAGAGCAAGAGTATGAATGCAGGCCTGTCTGCTTCCAGAACCAATCCTGCTCCTCATGACCTGTCCCCAACTCATGGCTCTGTCCTCTTGGGGTCAGGAACCCTCCATGGCCTCAGGCTCTGGACATTTTGGCCAGTCCCATCAGCTATCCTACGGTGGCCGCCCTGCCACAGGCACCCACTTCCTGCCCTGGGTGTCCAGCTCGTGGTATGTGGATTTGCCGTATGTGCTGTACATGCCACCGAAAAACTAAGGCTCTGGATTTTAAATTCCCCCAGAGCATTTATTAGCCCGGGTTCTCCAGTGACTGCTTCACCCTCCAGCGTGACCTTTCCTTCCTCCCTCCCTGCTTCAACAGCAGTGCCTGTCTCCCTGGTCTTCTCACTTCTCTGGCCAGCTCAGCCTCCCCCAAACACTCGCACAAGCCTCCCCTTTCCTGACCCCCTGCAGCCTTTACATTCTGTCCCACTTAGCATCCGCTGGCATGCTCTCATGCCCTGTGCATGAAAAGCTTCTGTTTTTAATATCCTTTCCCTGATTGGATTGTAAGCTCCTTAGAAGCTGGGGCCATGCCTTGCACTCAGTTTATACTGCTTTCCCAGTCCTGCCCTTACCAAACTCCAGCCTATTGTGCTTGTGGAAATGGAAAGGACACACAACATACCATGAAAGGATTCCTTTGGGCCGAAGCAGGTTTGGCTCAGCAGTAGAGCGTCGGTCTGCGGACTGAAAGGTCCCAGGTTCGATTCCGGTCAAGGGCATGTACATTGGTTGCGGGCACATCCCCAGTAGGGGGTGTGCAAGAGGCAACTGATCAATGTTTCTCTCTCATTGACATTTCTAGCTCTCTATCTCTCTCCCTTCCTCTCTGTAAAAAATCAATAAAATATATATTTTTTTAAAAAAAGGATTATTTTGGGCACCTGAGCCTGAGGTGGTCAACTAACCAGCCAACCTCTCTTAATGATCTGACCACACACACACACACACACACATACACACACACACACACACACAGTTACCCGGATGGCATTCCACCCCACCTCCCACAGTCACCCCTTGCAGAGAAGCGAGCTCTCTGTCTCTCCCAAGTCCCCATGGAGACTGGCAGAGCCATGGGAAGCAGGCTGGATGCCTCCCCTGGACTCGGCGTACATTCTCACAGGGACACAGTCTGTCTTAGCAGCAGCTCGATCGGCTCCCAAAGTCCTGGCATCTCCAGCATCGGGGCCCCCAGATGGCACATTCTGAGAAGCATGCGGTGGAGGGGGAGGGACCAACTAGAGAGGGGAGCAGCCTGGCGGCTGAGCGCCACCAAATCATGTGTCCCTCCCTCCTGGCCCTTCTGCAAGATGTCTTGCTCTTAACAGGCATCCTGATGGCGAGAGAACGCCTTGGCCACAACAAGCCTGCCGGTGCCTGAGGCATTTTGGGCAGCGGGGATTGCTTTCTTCTTTCTAATCAGCCTTCCTTCCTTCCTCTCTCTGGCTGAGTTGGAAAGCTCTTGAAAGGTAGCAGATTGCAGGCACTGAGGGCTGGTGTCTTCTGTTTATCCACAGAACGAGGACACTGGCCAATGCAAGAGCCTCTGGACTGTTCCTCCATGTGCTCCTGGCTCCGGGGCCCCTGAAGCGCCCATCTGGGCTGTGCAGAGCTCCAGCCCCACCCCCAGCCGCCCACACCCCCACGCTGTTTCAGAGGGAGCAGGGGAGAGGTGTGTTCTCTGTGGCAGTGGGTCTCAAATCATGGCGTTATGGCCCATCAGTGGAATGTAAAATCAACTCACCATTAGCAATTGTTTCAATAAAATAGAATGGAATAGAAATATAAATGCATTACCCATAGAAATGGTATTATTGTGTTACATTTTTGTTACACACACACACACACACACACACAGATGTAAGATGCAATTCCCCCCTATGAGTCACACCCCAAAGCTTTGTAAGCCCTTGTTCCATAGGCTGGAGGAGCCGGGTGTGACCCCTGACCCTGGTTCTGAAAGGGTGACCTGCTGGGTGTCGTAAGACACCTCTTCAAAGCTGACCAGCCCTCTCCCTTCACCACCGTCTCCAAGGAAACACCTGCTGAGAGCAAGGCACAAGGACAAGGATATAGAAGACTGAGAAATGGCTACAAAGTGATGGATGTCTGCCCTCCAAGAGTATGATCCCCGTCCCGGGGGGAAAGGTGTGCTCATTCCTCAGTTCCCATCACAGAAGGTTCAGTCTGGAAAGGGGCATTAGAAGGGAGACACTATGTTTTCCTTTTATTCTCTAAGGGAGAAGCAAAAGGTTACATCAGGAATGCATTGGTAAAGATATTTTATGCCTTCCCTTGCCAAAGCAAATGTACTTCATGGTGGATGTTGGAGGAAAAGATCTCCCAATATCCTCACTAAAACCCAAGTGGTTATTTTAAGGGGAAGTCTGGGTGTACAGTGACACCTGAATCCACAAGAACTGTCCCGAGACTATAATTATTCACTGGAAAAGAGGCTGCATTTTGCCACAATCAGATTCAAAAAGCAGCGGCGACCCAATATCAACCTCTACACATGTGAAGCACTTCACAGTTTGTCTAGAAACTTCATTCACCTTTTTCAACCTCCTTTCATACACTCCCGTGAGCCTCGCAGGGCAGCTCCCCATCCCTCCACTTTATTGATGAGACGAACAAAATGAACTGAAGGGCCCTCAGCAACTGAGGCTTTAACTCAGGCCTCCTCTCATAAGCCCTCGGCGTTTCCCTTAATGCCACGTGATCTCTCAACGTGCCATCCACACAATTCATCTTGAAACGGGCAGTGACCAGAGCAAGATTGATTACAGAGATGCTTGAGGAGGGGCTCTTACAGAAGCAGGATGCAGGGCTGGGAAGCACATAAACCATGGCCCTCGGATGGGACGTGTGTTGGAATCCCTGGAGGCCGTGAGGTCCATTGCTGGGCTCCTCCCCAACGTGACTGCTACAGGGGTCTGGGCTGGGGCCTGAGAATTTGCATTTCTAATAAGCTCCCAGGGGATGCTGCTGCTTCTGACCCAGTCCCACACCTGGAGAACCACTGCCCTAGGGATTTTCTCACTCAGCCGAAAGCACCTTAAAGACAGAGGCAGGTCTTCCCTCCTCTTCACCGCATCTCCCGGCCCCCTGCTGCTGCGGTTCCATGGAAAGGAGCCTGCCCTTGGATGCCATAGGCCCGCTCCCCTGCCACCTACTTCTATCCACACTGAGGGATGACACTTCCCCATTGTGGTCGGATTCCCACTTGATGGCTTTGATGATCCATCCCTGCCTTTCACTGTGGGTTCTGAGAAACACCAAAGACTTTAAGACAGAAATGAGGAACGTCAGCCTTTACCATGGTGGCAACTCTGCTAAGTGGCCCCAGGGCCTCGATACCATATCACCCCCCAGTCCCACAGCCTCCTTGCAAGATCCAACATGCACATTTAGTACATTCAAGGCTTTTGAGAAGTCCTGCAGGATATAAACCAGTTTAACTTTGTTTGACACAGTCCCCTGCCTTTAAGATCACCACCATGGAATCTTTTACTCCCTGCCATCTCAGGAGGTGAAAGCATGCTGATGAATGCCCATTAGGAAAGACCCCATTGAGGCGTGAGTTGCAGGTCCTAAGGAGTTGGCTGGGTAATTCCTCAGTGTGGAGTTTACTCCTCATCCTCAGGGGGGGCCTGTCCTGGAGAACTCACCACGGAGAGCCCAGCAGAACATGTGCTTCACACAGGCAGCCAGATCCAAGGAGGAAGGAATTTCTCTCAAATTCACCCAGCAGGCGGGTCATTCCTCCTCCCTGGAGGAGAGTGAGAGAGCAGGCAGACGCAGGCCAGACTCGTACCCACGTGGGCCTCCTTGACATGAAGAACACAAGGCAGGGCTGAAGCATGCCCTCTGGCCCCACAGCAACAGGACTGAGCAAGGACCAAGACAGAGCCCTGCCCCCAGCAAGCCTGTCCTCTTGTCAGGGAAGATGCATGCATGAAGCGAGTCAAGGCATTTGAGCATTTATGGTGTCAGCCAATGCAGTTAACCCAAGAAAGAGCCATTGTGCACTGGAAATGCTTCACGCATTTGGATGTCACCTGTGTTGATGTATGTTCCCCAGCAGACAGGCTCCACAACAGGAAAGGGTGGACGTCACTCCTGCTGGCAAACGCAGGCGACTCCAGTCGACTTGCTCTGTGGGGTCCTTGCACAAACAACCATGTCCCACCGCAGCGGCTGGACCCTCAGAGCATGTCCCACCTGATTTGCTCGCACGTGGTAGTCAGCCGACATAAGTCATGTACTGGTTTCCTGCAATCCAGGATGAGGGAAGGACTTAAACCATCCCAGACCATAATCACCTCCCATGATCCCAATAAAACTCAAGGTCACAAGCCAAATCCTATTTTCCTGAGGGAGAAGGACAGCATGATTATATAGGAAGCCCTAAGACAGCCAGGGGTCAGGAACCACGCCGGTTGTGTTTCCCGTGTGGAGGCAGGTCCTGGATCCCCGAGAGCAGGCACTTCCGCCCAGCAATCACCTCACTCCTACACAAGACACTGGTCCCTCTGGTGTCCACGTCTTAGTGCTCTCCAGCAATGAACAGTTCTCCACCAGCAGTGGGTGGGTGAGCACCCTCAGCTTTACGTCCATGAGAGCAAGGGTGTGGTTTAAAGCAAGATACTACTGACCAGCATGGAATATCTTACTGGAAGATACTTCATAAAATCTTAACAAAAAACACATATATGTATATTTATTAGCTGTTAAATATGTTAATGGCATCTCTGTTTTTAAAAATGATAACAAAATAGCAGGTAAGAATAAAATTATCTTAGAGTGTGTGTGTGTGTGTGTGTGTGTGTGTGTGTGTGTGTGTATAGAAAAGCATCTTAAAGATTTTAACCCTAATTTTTCTTTCTGAGTTTCTTTGGATCTGAGTCCTCCCCAAAGCCCCATCATTTAGAACGCCTCCCTCTGGCTCTCCTCCAACCTGTCCCTCTCCACGGGGCTCTGCCAGGTCAAAGGGAAGAACCTGCCCACAGTCCTAGTCCGCCTCCTTCTGGTACACACTCAAGGACCCAAGGCCTGGAATTCCCATCTCCAGGACCACAGAGCTTCTTCCCGGTCCCCTTCCCTGAGGGGGCACCCTGTGGCCAGCGTGCACCCGACGATGGGAAGGGTGGTCAGGAGGAAGCTGTTTACAAGGATGTGGATGGTGCTTATAGGAGACAGGAGTGTCCACATGGAATACAAGGGACGTCGTGGTGAAGGCTGGAGCCATGGCCAGGATAAGAAAGGAGGTTGCCAGGTGTCTGGGTCAGCCTCCCCATGCCACCACATTCTGGCTCAAAACTTCAAGGAGTCCAAGGACCCTCAATTTAAATGTAGACTTGTCACAAAGGTAAGGAGAGAATATATGGTATGTGTGCCATCACTTACACTTGCCTCAGATCACAGAAATGTTAGGTATAGTAGATTTAAGAGTAATTTCAACTCTCTGTCTTTCTCTCTCCCTTTCCCTCAGCCTCCATTTCCCTCCCTCTTCCTCTCTGTCACCTTATCTTTCTATCACTTTTAATCTTTCTCTAATCTCTTTCTTTTTTGCCATCTACTAACAAATTAATATTCTTTGTTTTAACAATACCACATTTATGGATCTAATCTTTAAAAAAAAATCAGAAATGTTGACAATTATTTGTGAACCAAGAAATTAATGTAACCTATATGCTACACAATGAAGAAATAGAGAAATGAATTATGATACATCCATACCATATGATTAAATACTTCAAAATTATGTTACTAAAAATTTTTATTTTAAAATGCTCATTGTTGCTCTGACTGGTTTGGCTCAGTGGATAGAGAGTTGGCCTGCAGACTGAAGGGTCCCAGATTCAATTCTGGTCAAGGGCATGTACCTTGGTTGTGGGCACATCCCCAGTGGGAGGTGTGCAGGAGGCAGCTAATCAATGTTTCCTTCTCATTGATGTTTCTAACTCTCTGTCTTTCTCTTCCTCTCTGTAAAAAAATCAATAAAAATACATTAAAAAATAAAAATAAATAAAAATTCCCAATGCAATATTAATTGGAAATCAAAGTAAAAAATTACATAATGTAGTATATAAATATATCTGACATACATAAAAGATAGAAAACCATCAGATATTTAATTGTGTTGAGGTTCAGTGAAGTTCTGAAGGAGGATTCTCTTTCTTCATATTTTTGGGTTTGGTGGTTTTTTTCCTACAATGATTAAGGATTACTTTTATAATCAGGAAAAGTTTGTTTAAAAACCCAGACATGTCTGTCCTTTGGTCCAGGTTTGTGTTTCCATGAGGAAGCCATATCCTGGTGGCCTTTGACGTCATCCACAGATGGGCCCCCCATCGGGTCGCCACTGGGGAATCCTGCTTTCCAAGCGCTATTTCCCTTCGGTACCTCCTGATGTTTGGGTTTCTAGAGCAGCCTTGAGGCCCCACCCTAACCTGAAGCCAACGCTTCACCGGACTGCTGAAGGGCAGGGGGTGGCTTCTCAGGGAGCCACATAGATGCTTTGACAAAAGCCCAGTAGACCTGTCTGCCCTCCCCTGCCGGGATTGGCCTCCGTCAGCTGTGAAGACCCCACTTCCTGCATCCTAGCTCCCCATGCCACTGTCATCACCTCCCTCCCTCCCACCACCCTGCAGGCACTTCCTTCTCTTTGGCTTCCTGAGGGCACCTACCTGACCTCTCTGAACCTATCTGATGCAAACATGTCTTCTTCTAAGGGTCTTGACTTTTAACGGGGAGATGGCAAACTTAGCCCAGTGGAGGCACCTCCAAAGGCAGCCATCCCCACGTGGGAAGCAAGTCAATGACCTCCATTCAACAAGGCCCACTAAGACCGGGAGGATAAAGGATTGAGAAGACCTCTCCTAAGTATCAGAAATCAAATAGCAGAAGGAAAGCCAGGAGAGCCCAGACACCTCTTATTCCAGCTAGAAATAAGGCGCGCAGTTTCAGACAAGAACTCCTGGGAGCTGCCAGCCCTCGACGAGTACACAATGTTTCTAGAAGCTGAGAGGGGACGAAAGCTATTTGTATTGCCATTACTGCTGCCGCTATTGTCATTGTTCTGGAAACTCTCTTAAGTAACAGACTAGCAGCCTAAATACTTCTACTGGCATGGCTTTTCCCTCCAAGTTTCCCTACATCACACACAGGGCCTGGGGTGATAGGAAGGCTTCTCTGGTTCCATTCTCCAGTCCTAGGACGGCCGGCAGGAGTCATGGGTCAGTTTGGAAGTTAACTGTAAGCGCTGGAACAGAGGCCACAAGAGACAGGTGATAGGCCCCTGCCAGTGAAACTGTGTGTCAATCATTCTGGCCCTTAATTTTCTCTTTCACTTAAAAAAAAAAAAAAAAAAAAAAAATATATATATATATATATATATATATATATATATATATTTTTTAATTTCATAAAATATATATATATATAATTTCATATATATATATATGAAATTATCCTTAAATCTACTATACCTAACTTTAGAAGGATTATACTAAATTTCTAAATCCTTTACTCCTTTAAGACTATATTGTTCTAATGGCTTATCTCCCATTTTCTTTTTCCTTTTCTCTAAAATCTGGGATCCACTGTTCCAATTTGTGATAATATTGTCACACCCTAAGATTTTCAGTGAAATTGTACTTATTTCCAGCTTAGCCCCTAATTTGACGCCTGTTTCTTTGGTTTAGTGCTGTCTTCCCAATGAGTTCTGGCGGTGAGAGCATGTCATTCTTTTGTGGCCTCTTCCCTTGCTCAGCACATAGTAGGTGCTCAGGGAAGTAGGAAGATAACTGGGCCGGCTGGATGGTCTCAGCATGACTTTCCCAAGAAACCCTGACCTTTGCAAAGGAGCTGGCTGGCCTGGGTCCTGCTCTCAGTTTCCTCATCTGTATGAAATGAGATTACACACAATGTGTTTATGACAACACCTAGCATGGAAGGAGGGCTCAGTACCATGGTTCTTATGCTTTATTATCCTTGTGAGAATTTAAAGCCATAACCCCCACCCTGGGAGGGGCATCTCTAGGAGGCAGCTTGCGCAGGCTCCCTGCTGGGTGCGGGTTTCCATGTAGACTGCAGCCCGGGCACCATGGGCATGTGAACACGTTTGCTGGCTGCCGTGAAACTGATTGGCACCGGAGGAGACCGTGCTTCCCTGTGCACACTCCCTCAGAGCAGCGATTGTTTGCATGTTTCCCCGATTCCTCCTTCCCCGGAAAACAATACCTTATAGAAATCTCCTGAGGAAGACGCTCAGAGCAACTACGAAAGTGCAGCTTTCTCCCTGCCCCGGCTTGGCAGGGCCGCCTCTTTGGAGCCGTTCACTCCAGACCCGGGAACAGAATGTGACCAGATGAGTCCCTGTGGGCTGATGTGGGCACCGAACCCTTGGCAGCCGCGGGGCCAGCAGGGCCAGTGATAAGAGATTGGTTTCCTCAATTGATGTCTGTCTGCCAGCCCCAGAAGGTCACAGCCCTGCTATGAAAATGAGCTTTTTTTTTTCTCCTTCCCACTCACCCTCCGGCCCTTCCCTGCTATTTCTTCGCGGTCCCTGGGGAAAGCTGTGTCTTCGTGGGATCTGTCCTCTGCCCTCCTTTTGTGAGCCTCCCAAGGCAGAGACCCATTAATTTTTCAGAAACCGTGTCTGTCAATAAATTGCTTTTGCTCTGTCTTGGAGGGGATGCAGCCACCGCCCTCCGGAGCGGACAGTCCTTCTGTACGGGAAGCTTTTCTCATTATCGGTCTTGACCTCCGGTGCAATCTTCTTTTCATGCTCTCCTTGGGCTTTTCTTATCGTGGCTCGCACTTCCTCCACCTCATTCTGCAATCCGCAGCAACCTTCTGAGCACCTGGCGTTGTGTCCTTTGTCCACGTTCCTTGTTATAACCTTGATTATATTTCCCTTCATCATCTCCCAGAGACTCAGGTTGGGAGTGTCGTCCTTGCTCTCCCCAAACACAGCACTTCAGCTGGTTTGCTTCCAGATCCTCCGACCTGGCTTCAGAAAGGAGACCGGGCAGGAGAAAAGGGCTGGGCCCCTGTCCTCCGCTCCACAAGCATTTATTCCGAGAGCACCTGCTCTGTGCGAAGCACCGTTCTAGGTGAACGGGATGGGTCTGTCCCCTGTCCTCAGAGGGTTTACGATGAGTGGAGCAGGAAAGACACGCGTCCATGGACAATGGTGGGCGGGAGCCCAGACCATCACAACAAGCTCTTGGGGCTTGCAAGATGTAACCACAGAACGAGGGATGCAGTGCACAGTCAGTAATATTGTAGTAGCTATGAATGGTGTCAAAGGGGCTAGATGGATTGGGGGATCACTTTGTAAGTTTATAAATATCTAAATGCTCTGTTGTACTTCTGGAACCAGTATAATATTGTATGTCAACTGTAATTGAAAAATGTACAAATATTTTTTTAAGAAAAATAAAATACCGAGACGCTGAGGGCATGACAGAGAGAGGTTGGGAATCTCTGATCTCAGCTGAGCCCTGAAGGATGGGGATTTGTTCGTTGGGCTGAAAGGAAGGGAAAGAATGTTCCAGACCAAGTGACATGATCCCTAAGGCCCAGCGATGAGAAAGAACAGGGTGCGCTGTCTTCCTACTCCCACAAAGGGAGCCACCCCTCCCACACAGTCACAGCTGCCCCCATCCGTCCGCCCACTCAGAGGCTGGCAGAGCCCTCCACTTCTCCAAGCTCCTGCCCCGCCTTCTTCCCTCCTATTCTCAGGCCTCCGGACCTGGGATCACACCTGAGCAGGGAAAATCAAGACCTAAAGATTTGACAAGCCTTCTTCCTGGCGGGGAGCCAGGCAGATGGCTGCCCGGGAAGTGTCGGGTGGCAGGCAAGAGTGTGTGTGTATGTGTGTGTGTGTGGGGGGGGGGGGGGGGGGCCTGTGGGCAGCCCACATGGCAGATCTGGCAGCAGGTGACGGAGAGCCAGCCAGAGAGATACAGGGTTTCAGAGACGGTCCTCCAGTCCCTGGAAGGAACTGAGGCCCCGAGCAGGAACTAAGCAGGGACACGGTTCCCAGAAATGGGGCCCAGGGCTGAGGCTCGATGACAATAGACAAAGGAAGAGCCCAGTTACAAGAAGAAGGCACCTCCGAAGCCATCCTCCCCAACCCCTCCACGGCCCACATTTACTAGACACCGCCTGACCCAGGCACCGCGTGGAGCCAGCCCAGAGCCCGGTCCCCACGTCCCCACCCCCGGGCTGTCCCCACTGTAGGAACAGCGGGAGCTCAGACGCCCCTGTGCCTGGTTGGAGGAAGCCCCCTCTCCATCCTGACTCCCGACTTTCAAGGAGTCAAGATCCTGGAGCTACTTTTTTAGTCCTTGACTCCTGAGACCTTGTCATGGGCCTTAAGGACTTTTGTTTTTATAAACCCATTCAAGCCAAATAAAGATGAAGATGAACTACCGCCTCGAATTGAATGCATTTGGACTGAGCCAGACTTTTGTTTTGGGAAAAAGAAATCAACTCATTCTGTGGGATTTTCCACCTGTTTCTGAAAGCCTTGAATCTGGCCCTGGGCCAGGGCCTGAGGAATCGGGACCTATCAGTCTTCTCTCGCTGCTTCTTCATTCTCGCCTCAGACTTCCCTTCCTCCCCGTCATCCACTCTCACCCAGAGGGCTCCACAGGCAAGACCTGCTGCCTCATGCTCCCTTCCTGCCTGGGACGAATCTGTCCCCGGGTCCCACAAAACCCAGCAATATTTGGGATCATATAATACTGGACTACCCATCCATGCATCCATTCATTCACTTAATAAACATTACTGAAGCACTGGCATGTACCAACTGCTATATTTGAGCTTATCTTATCAAGTCCTCTTATCGAAAAGGTATACACAATGCTTGTGTATTTTAAAAGTACAAGAGATGCAAGTCAAAACTCTGGTGCGTGTCTTGTTCCCTGGGAGATGTGGGGTGGGGGGACCGAGGGGCGGTTCCCAAGGCGCTTAGGGGGCAGATGGACAGGCAAAGCCCTTCCTTCGCACCTCCCCACACAGACACCTCATCCCTGGGCTTTGCAGGGAAGAAAGGCAAGGCAAGGTGGAGGTGCAGGTGGAAGAGGGCATGGAGGGGATAAATGGTGTTGGGAAAAAGAAAATTAAACTAAGCTTGTAAACTTAGAGAGAGGGGGGCGGGCAAAGAGGAGACTCCGGGCTCCAGGAAAGTGGATTAGGGATTAGGAGAAGGAACTCAAGTCCACTCTGTCTCTGCCTGCCCCATCGCTCTAGGCCTCAGGAGAAAAACAAAGTATTTTTCCAGGAGAGAATCTCCAAAGTGGTACTCATGCCCACGTGTGTATTTACAAAGAGGTTTTCATGAAGGTCAAAGGGGTAGAGAGGGACTGTCCGAGCTTTTGCAACTTGGCTGAGCTGAGCTTCGTCAGCCCCCGGCTGCCATCCCCAGCACCTGCCCAGTCCAGGCTTCCCCAGCCCTCGCTGTGAATGGGGAGAGGAAGGGGGGGGGGGTTGGGAGGAGGGAAAGAATGAGGGAGATGGGGGGAGGGGAGGGGAGGAGTAGAAAATCCTGATTTTGTCTGTGAGTCATGGTCACTTTCTTTTCCGTGTCCTTCAAGTCACGTTTGAGTCAAGAAACTCCGCAATCGGTACCCATGACAGATTTGAGGGGAAAGTAATAATGCAAAACCGCCAGCTAGAACAGATTTTCCTGTGATTGAAGATGGCAACAATAAGACAAAAGACAGATTTTTGCCTTCAAGAAACTCTCTCCTCGTCGCAGCCAAAGCAACACAGAATTCAAGGCAAACATTCCATTATTTTCCCCCCACTGTTTGGAAATATGGAAAGAGAAAATCTTGCCATGATTTTTTTTTTTTCTCCTCGCTCTACCCGAAGTGACACTCTTCCCTCTCCCGCGTTAACAAATGCCTGGGTGGGACTCTGCTGGAGCCTGGACGGAGGACAGACTCAGCGGAGAAAGAAGCTGGATGGGAGGCAGTCCGCAGGAAATTGTGAAGCCGCTAAGAAAACAGAGGCCCCGCCGCAGGCTGTCTGCACAACACTGGCCTTTCTGACTATGATGAGAATATTATCTGCCTTATTGATCGGCAGCTCCCTAAATAGAACAGGGCTGTTTATAACAAATACAACCAGCGATCATAAATACAGGAGGCAATTACACGCCACTCGCATATCCGAGCTTCGTACCCACTGCCGGACGCCGAATGAAACACCGTGGCGTTTTTGCTCACATGAAATGTGGGGAATCATGAGCACCTAAACATGTCACAGGGTTCTAAATGTACCATGCAGTCTGCGTTGATGGACTGAAATGCAGACTACCCAAATTAGTTTTTTTTCCTGGGGGGGGAGGGGGGGCGGTCCTGAGTTTTCTCCATTTTTTGATGTCCCTAATTGTAGGTTGCTAAAGTTGAATGGGGACATTGGATTCGTTTAGTCTGACTTACCCATTTTAAAGCTCGAAAAACTGAGCCCCCCCCCCCCCAAAGAGAGAAGTGACTTTCCCAAGGCCATCTAGGTAGGTAAGCCAGAAACAGAGCTGGGATTGGAATTTAGATAGAACTCTAGGTGGTGCAATGCCCCCCATCAGGGCACATGCCCAGGGTGCGGGCTTGATGCCACATTTGGGGCGTGCAGGGGCAGGAAATCAATGATTCTCTGTCAACACTGATGTTCCTCAATAATTCTCATTGTTTTCCTCAATTGTATTTCAATATTTGACTTCAAGGGCAAAAAAGTATGTCTTCTGCTCATGGCATAAGACTGTATTTGAGAAACACTCTCTGAATAACAGACAAGAGAATGAAAAGTATGAGGCCCAAGTGAGAAGGACTTAAGGATTCAAATTCTGCAGAAGTACAGTTTTATAATCAGCTGTCCATTTTCAATGCTAAGGAATGACTAGCCAAAATAATTGAAGAGAGCCACGCATGCGCAATGAAAAAGCCTTCCAGCTGAGCGGCAGGGTGCTCCCATCCAAGGGTCCCTTTTCTCACAAAGGGGACACATGTTGACACACGTGCACGGTGAAAAGCTAGGTCTTTGAGAGCCGAACCCATGTCAAACCAGTTCTTTCTGTGGCTGGTTTTACTCTGGGCTCTTCCTCAACTGGACCCCATTTTCAATGCAGATGGAGAAAATCCCTCAGAGATGGAATGACAACCTCTCTCACGGGACCACAGGAGCCTGTGGAGCCACCAAACCACCAGGCGGGACAAGCACTCTCACACTGACCCCATCAGCCATGGGAGAGCACCGGGGTCACCAGCACATGACCAAAGAGGGACAGAAAATGCTCTATTCCTTTCTACAGAGTTGCCCTAAGACTTTCCCTCCCCTCTTCCTAGCGTGCCTAACTGACGAGGATTTCAGCCTCCCATGTGACACTGTCTTCATTCTTCTGATGGAGCCGGCTTTTGCCAACTCCTACCATCTTTGAAACTGGGGATCTATCTTAATCTGATATTTATAATTAATTGACCTCTTATAGTTCATTTCCCATGTCCTTTTCTCTCCACATTTCTGCCTTTATTTCTAGTATTTAAAAGCTAAAGAAAAAAGAAAAACCCTTAACCTAACAAAATTCTTGGGGAATTGGGCATGTGCCATGTCACGCTGAGATCACTATAAAATGTGGGCGTTCCCTCTAAGTTAAGGTGCGCACAGCTGCAGGTATCACCAGGTTACAAGTCAGTGAAATTACCACTGGGTAGATCAGAACTGGTTGAATATTGAGACTATCCCATGGTTCGGCTTCACTATGACTCCCCAGCAAAAGGCTTGGTACACATCTTGCAATAAATCTGTAGAGCTGTCGCATGGTGTCCCGAGCAAGGCATGAACGGGGGGTACTGGCAAGACAAAGCCACTGGCCTCTGCAAGCAGCTAAAGACAATGGGGGAGACTGATGGCCTCTGTCCCATCTCTTCGCCCTCAGGAAGGGGACACCTGAGTGCCTGTCTGGTCCTTCTCCTGCCTGCCCTTTGCAGAGGAAATGCAGTTGTAATGTCCTCTCACAACAATGAGGAGAAGCGGACAAGAGGCTGTTCCATCACCTTTCCTCTGCCCCAATGCCCCGCTGGGGCCTGGAGAGCAAGGATCCGCTGTGTTTTGGAGGCTGAGAGAGGAAGCTGCTGTCATTAGTTAACCCAACATGGGTCATTCCCTCTGGGGTACAATGGATGGAGGTGGAAATTTAGCAGGAAAGGAAAAGGAGTTCTTTGACCCATGTGCTAGTGTCGGGGTCTGTGTGTGAGGTCACATGTGTACACTTGTATCACTGCACATGATGGAGATCTCAACGCAGTGTTATCTGCCAGGGAAAGCAAAGAAGAGGAAGAGTCTCGGACCTGGTGTTGGTGGTGTCACTGCAGCCACAGAGCAGTGACCAGTTTTGTTTTTATAAACAGGAAATGTCTCTTTTCACAGCTTAAGATGGGACATAAAAAAGTATTGTTCTGGAATGACCCTCTTCCTTCTTCCATGTGATGTTTCTAATGTATTGCTCCACCCCAAAGGCCAAGAGGGCCAAGATTTTTTTTTTTTTTAACAAAATCTAGCCCCAGGCCACTTTCCGCAGCAGAATGGGTTTCACTAGGACATCTTTCCCACCCTCACTCCTCTGTGTGCCAGCATTTCTCTGCCTTCCAGCACCCTGCCCTTGGCCCTGCTGAGCCCTTCCCACCAGGACTCACTCATCCCTTTTGGTCAGTCATGCCAAAGAGTCCATGCCTTAACAGATCTTTATGTGGCTTGGAGGATTTAATGTACATGTGTACATGCATCTATACATATATGGAGAGTACTTAGGACACCGCTGTACAAATAAGTGTTGTATAAATGTTAACTGATAGCACTGGAAGAGGTGATTAGTTCAAGGGTTTCGTTATTGTTATGAAAATTGGGGTGATATAAAGCAATCACTACTTGAAGACATTGATTAAAAGGCAACTCAAAATTATTAGAGGAGAAATTATATGAGTTCCTCACCTCGGCTTTCTAGAAACAGAAATGATAGATCCTCCCTTCCTCCAACTGATGGATGGAGTATGACGTAACCTGCACCTGTGGTCTGGACATTCCTAAGCACCTAACCAAGCACCTTATATGAACTATACATTGAACCACCAATCAGCACCTGCCAAGTACCCTAAGCCCTTAGTTCCTAAGTGCCTAAGTGCCAAATCATGTGCCTTATATGAAACCACGCATGTGCTGATTGGTGGTTTCAAGAAAAACAATGGGAATCATATCTGATATTAAATTTAGTAATCAAAGTTTAAAAAATGAAATTTACTAACACATTTATGCATGTATCCCAAACATTGTCATTCCAACATGTAGGTCATCTGAGGCCTCAGCCCATCACATCACAGCTCAACGTCTCCGTCTGCCTGGCTCTACTTCTTTCCCTTCTCTTCTACTCGTGTTGATTCCAAAAACACACCCCAAAAGCCTCTTGGGTGTGACTCTTCTTCTTAGGATCTGCTTCCCAGAAACTGAGCCTTTGAGATGCTGACTTTCCTCCTTGAAGTCCCCCTTCACTGTCGCACATTGCATTCCCACTGCCTCCCTCTGGCTTCCGCCTTCACCTCGGACACTCTCCCCTTCCTCCCATTCCTTACGGGCAGCGTAGCTTATTTTAGTCACCTTTCCTTGAAAGAGAAGACTTTCTGATAACAGGGTGCCACCTACTAGCAGAAGACTTAAGCCCACACCTGCACAAATGGGTTTCTGTGTGTCACTAGCTCCCCTACTTCTCACATTCTCTAGAGCCCAGCATCAGTTCCTCTGGCTGCTCCTAGGAAATACACCAGAGGGTGGTGTGCATGACAAATGGTCTTCCACGTCAGGAGGGTACTAGGAGTCCTGCAAAAATTTACATTTTGTAATGTTATCCCCTTTTCCTCATTGCTGGTACATGTACACACACACACACACACACACACACACACACACAGAATATTATTCCAAAGATAAGGCAAAAAACACATCCCCACAAAATACACATGAATTCCATCTTCCTGCCCATCTTTCAGCCCACTGCCTAATCACCTCCAGCCCCTGGGCCAACTCCCATTTTTAGCTCACAATAATTCTCCGGGCCCATATGACCAACAGAATCTTAGAAGACTAACAGGTGGTATAATATAATGGAAAGCAGAGTTGTCTGAGAGCAAAGAGTCCTGGGTTTAAGGCATGAGTATGCCCCCTTGTTAGCTGTTCTTAAGCAAGCTCTGGTTCCCCGCTTATACAAGTAAGAGAAGTAGTCCATGACCAAGCAGCCATCCTCCTAGGTCTAACAAGAGGTGAAACTAAAAATGTGGGAGTTAATAAGAAATGGAGATGTATGCATAAAGACACAATTCCCTTTGAATTTTCTCTTCTGATGTACATGCTGCCTAAAGGAAACATTACATTTAAGCAAGTGCAGGTGAGTACAATTCGGGGGCGGGGGGGGGGGGAGTGGGGGGGGGGCGGGACAGGGAGACGCTGCATTGGGGCACAGGATATGGGAGACCTGCCACCTACGTGGAGGCCGCCTTCCACCCAGGCCTTTAGGAAGACCAAGGAGACGCAGCGGCCAGCTGGATCTAGCCATAATGTTTAGAGCAGGAACCCAGGCCTGCCCCACCTTCCTCCCTCACCCCATCCTCTTGTGGAGCATCGTTTCCCTTTGGGTCCCTGGCACCCGATACAGATCTGGCACTCAATACACAGTTGATATAAATAAAACAGCCCTGCTCCCCAGACAACTCCCGTGTCCAATTGGGGCTTTGTCCCGAAAATCAAGGCAAAAGATGGTCCTTCGCATCAGACACCACAGACAATGGGAGAAAGGTGTGGAATGCATGAGTTACTGCGGAGGGTTTGGGGGTATACAGAGCAGGGCCTAAGAACCTGGGCCGGGAGGTGAGTCACCTCCAAAGAGCTTGGAGAATGAGGGCACGTGGTGTCCAGGCTGATGAGAACAAGGGAAGCTGGCATCCACCTTCCCCCTTCCACAGCCCCTAAGTGTGGGAATGTTGACTGGGTCAACACGGGCAGTGTGGGAACCTCCGCTGGGAGCAGAGAAAGGAGGCCATGTGGCCTCTCAAGGCCATCACCTGGACGCTCTCACTACCTGTCACTCAGCCCCCCCGCCCCAGGACCCTGGGACCTGTCGCACCTACTTCCTTGATTGGAGGCCCAAGGAGGCGGGACAGGAGGAAAGAGCCACAAAGCCCAGGATTGAGAGCCTCAAGGATGCTGGCCTTCCCCTCATCTGTCTCGCTCTTTTAAGTTGGAGTCTCTTCCTTCACTTTACTAATAATGTAAAGTATCAGCTAAAAATTGCAATGCATGCATTTCATTTGAGTTTTATTGCCCTGACAGCATTAGATTACAAAAGAGGACATTTTTCTTCTTAGTTTTAGCTTATTCTGATGATTTATGATTAGATACAGCAAGAGTTCATAAACTTCCCTGACCTGCTGACAGTTTTTACAGGCTCCCAGATTTATTTCCATCTCAAACTTAACAGCTTTCATGTGACTGATATTCCCCGCGTCTCGGCGTGGCCGAGCCAGGGGCTGAGAGCGCGCCTCTAATCTCCATGTTACTAATTTAAATGAAGTCTTGGTCTGTTGTTTAAAAAAGACATCAGTCATCTCGGGGAGGTTTACAGATCCTCTTGTAATGTAATGTCAGCCCCTTCTGAGATATGAGGTTTATAGAGCCTCACGGTGTTGTGTTGGCAGACATGCCAAGGTCACTGTGCCTGGCGGAAGAGGGGGAGAGGAGAAGGGGGGACGCACTTCAGAGCAGGAGCAAAGAATTCCAGAGAAAGAGTCCGTGTGACTGTCAAGAAAGGAAGCCCAGCACTGGTCTCTGAGGGAAAAAGAGGGGAAGGTGGAGTAACGTTCATGGGGTGCTTAATATAGTGAGACCCCTTGCTCCCAATTCAGTGCACCCCATCTCTGCCTGAGCTGGAGCAGCTTGGGGCCCCTCGTCTGAAGCTCCTCCTGGACACCCACTCTGTGTTCCCATGAGACCCTCTGCAAAGGGCAAGTTGAGCTGTGTCACCGTTCTGGGTAGAAGGACCCCAAAAACCCGTGCTCCTCTCTCCAGGTGCAGACAGTCTCCTGAGGTTGGAGATGTCAGGAGGGGAGACACATCTGCCCAGGGGTGCGAGGGCCCCGCAGGACTCCATCTGGGGGGTTGGGGCGGAGTTGAGAGTGAGAAGACAAATTCCTTGCGCCAGCCAGCCTGGGCTGTTCTCACACATTCACACGCCTGGGTGTCTGAAGGTCACTTGCAATCAGACCTTCACTGGGCAGGAGTTGCCTTTTGTGCTATTCAGAGATCAGATAAGAAGTGACAAGTAGCAATAAGCTCTGGCTCACTGGGGAAATTGGCTGAGGGCTGGGGTGGGGGCAGCGCTTTCCCCTCCCCTGGGAGGAGGGGGAGGGCGGAATCAATGCTCCTCCCAGCACTCAATTGTAGAAGGGGAGGAAGGCCGACCCCTGGCCAGGAAAGTCGTATAATGAGGATTAACAATTCGCAACCCTGGGCCACCATGGGCCAGGGAGTAAGAAGGGTGAGTGAAATGGACGGCACTGTTGCCATTTTACAGAAGAAGCAACTGAGGCTGAGGACACTACAGAAAAAGCCCATGATTACACTGCCAGGAAGTGGTGGAGCCGAAGTTCAAATTCAGGTCTGAGTCTAAGGCCCAGTTTCTTACTCACCACATCCTAATTCTAACTACAAGACTACAAAAAATAAATGAATCCAGCTTTTCTCCCTCTCTCTCTCTCTCTCTCTCTCTCTCTCTCTCTCTCTCTCTCTCTCTCTGTGTGTGTGTGTGTGTGTGTGTGTGTGTGCATGTGTGTGTGTGTGTGTGTGTGTATAACCCTTCGGGACCCAGATAGTTGACCATTTCTTCCTGCCTTGGAGAGGAACTGAGAAACAATGGTTTATTTCAGAATTTCTCTAAGTGGTTCATGGTCCACAACACCATCAGCTATAACTGGGATGCGAATCAAATGCAGTTTCCTGGTGGGAGTCCTTCCCAGGTCTGCATGTTCGCACAGGCCCTGGGAGCCTCTATGCACAAGACATTGGAGGACCACTCATCTCTTCAAGGCAGGAGTTGGGGTCCAGGAGTTTCCCAGTAACTCCTGACTTCTCTCCTCACCACACTGCAGCCTCTGTTTGTTTGACACTGATTCCTATTATTAGAAAAATAAGTACAGGGGTACCATGAAGGTATTTGTGGATTCTGTTCCAGACCATTGCAACAAAGCAAGTGTCGCAATAAAGTGAGTTGCATGAATTTTGGGGGCTTCCCAGTCCATATAAAAGTTATGTTTGCACTATACTGTAGTGTATGAAGTGTGCAACAGCTTGTGTCTTAAAACATAATGTACATATCTTAATTAAAATAAACTGCATTACTAAAACATGCCAACCACCATCTAAGTCTTTAGTAGCCTTTCTGTCATTGGTTTCTAAGTTGTAATCTTTTTGCTGATGTTGATGGCTGCTGACTGACGTGGGGGGTGGTTGCTGAGGGTTGGGGAGGCTGTGGAAATTTCTTAAAATAAGACAACAATGAAGTCTGCCACCTCGATGAAATCTCCCTTTTATGAATGGTTTCTCTGTAGCATGGGATGCTGTTTGGTACATTTCACCCTCAGTGGACTTCTTTCAGTATTGCAGTCAGTCTCAGAGCCTGCCGCTGCCTCACCCACTTACTTGATGTCATAGTCTAAAATAGGGGTAGGCAAACTGCGGCTAACGAGCCACATGTGGCTCTTTGGCCCCTTGAGTGTGGCTCTTCCACAAAATACCACGGCCTGGCAGAGTCTATTTTGAAGAATTGGCATTAGAAGAAGTTTAAAAAATGTGGCTCTCAAAAGAAATGTCAATCGCTATACTGTTGATATTTGGCTCTGTTGGCTCATGAGTTTGCCGACCACTGGTCTAAACCCTTTGTCATCATCTCAACAATCTTCTCAGCATCTTCCCCAGGAGTTGATTTCACCTCTTGAAGCCTCTTTCCTTGCTCATCCCTAAGAAACAGCCCCTCATCCATTCAAGTCTGACTATGAGATGCAGCGATTCAACCACATCTTGAGGCTCCACTTCTAATGCTGGTTCTCTTGCCATTTCCACCACATCCTCAGAGATTTAAAGAAAGTTAGGCCCTTGCTCAGGATGAGGCTTTGGCTGAAGGGAATGTTGGGGCTGGTTTGATCTTCTATCCAGAGAGAACCATGGATCCACTGCCTCCTGCACGCCCCCTTCTGGGGATCGAGCCCACAACCCAGGCTTCTCGCTATCAGCAATAAGGCTGTTTCACTTTCTTATCATCCCTGTGCTCACTGGAGTAGCACTTTTCATTTCCTTCAGGACCTTTTCCTTTGCATTCACAACTTGACTGACTGGTGCCAGAGGCCCAGCTTTCTGCCTATCTTGGCTATCAACATGCCTTCCTCACTAGGCTTAATAATTTCTAGCTTTTGATTAAAAGTGAGAGGCTAACCCAGCCATTGAGCAATGGTTGAACACTGACCTATGAACCAGGAGGTCACAGCTTGATTCCCAGTCAGCCTTAGTTATGGTCTTGATCCCCAGTACGGGGCATGCAGGAGAAAGCTGGTCAGTGATTCTCATCATTGGTGTTTCTCTCTCTCTCTCTCTCTCTCTCTCTCTCTCTCTCTCTCTCTCTCTCTTCTCTCTCTCTCTCTCTCCCCTCCTCTCTGAAATTAATAAAAAATATATTTATATGTTTTAAGTAAGAGACTATACAACTCTTCCTTTCACTTGAGCACTTAGGGGCCATTCTAGCGTTATTAATTGGCCTCATTTTAATACTGTTGTCTCAAGGAATAGGGAGGCCTGAGGCAAGAGTGAGAGATTGGGAACAGCCTGTCGGTGGAGCAGTTAGAACACACACAACATTTGATTAAGTTCACTGTCTTATGTGGGTGCAGTTCTTGGTGCCCCAAACCAATTACAATAGTAACATCAAAGCCTACTGATCACAGATCACCACAGCAAATATCATAATAATGGGAAAGTTTGAAATATGTGAGGGTTACCAAAATGTGACACAGACACGAAGTGAGCGAAGGATGTTGGAAAAGCAGCGCCAATAGACTTGAAGGGTTGCCACGAACCTTCCCTTTCGTTTAAAGAGACGCAATACACACAAAGCACAATGAAGCAACGCGCAATAAAATGAGGCATGCCTGTATAAAATACATTTCAAAGTCGCTTCAGAACGATTTGGAAATTATCCACCATTTGATGTCATTTATCTCTTCATCTAAGACCATCCATAGATAATGGTGATATAGAAACAGCTGGACGAGCCAGATGTTGGCATTTGTTAACTGCAGCCATTTCCCTGTTAAAATGCCAGATGTCTGTGTTTGGGGGGATTTTCTCTGGAAAATCTGGTGAACCACATAGCAGCTTTGCAAAGGGTGTTCTGTGAATCACCAGCACCCAAAACTACCGGGGTGCTCGTTAAAGAGGCAAATCCCCAAACTCCACTCCAGGCCTACTGAGTTAGGGGAGAGGGTCCTGGACTCTGTCTTAACAAGCTCACTGGGTGATTTTAACAGACAAGCAGCTTGGGGGGTATACTCGGTCTACATGGGGAAAGGACCTGGACCTCACAATCAGATGGGCCTTAGCTCAGAAACGAGATCCACGCCCAAACCACACACTGCTGCTCACAATGCCAAAGGCTTCAACCACATGGAGCAGCAGTCTGACAGTTTATGAAATTAAACCTGCGCTGACTACACAACCTAGTCACTCAAGAGAAATAAAAATGCGTTCACCCCAAGACTTGTGCACGAATGTTCACTGTGGCTCTATTCACAGTGGCCCCAGACTGGAAACAGCCCGAAGCCCATCACCTGGTGAGTGGATGAACAAACATGGAGCATTGGCAATGAAATCCAGCAAACCAGTGATACATCGACGACGAGGGCGACTCTCAAAGACAATATGCTAAGACAGAAACCCAGATGCAGAGGACTACGTACAATATGCTGCCTCTTAAATGACATCCTAGGAAAAGCAAATCCAATCTGCAATGACAAGGAAGATCACTGATGCCTAGGTCGGGTTGGGGGATGAGGAAAATGATCTATATCTTGATTTTGGAGGTGTTATGAAGGTGAGTGTATTTGTTAAAACTCAAACTCTATGCTTAAAGTAAGTGCATTTTATTGTACATAAATTATAACTCAATAAAACCAAGTTTTGTGTGTGTGTGTGTGTGTGTGTGTGTGTATATATATATATATATATATATATATATATATATAAAATATATTTTATTGATTTTTTACAGAGAGGAAGAGATGAGAGAGAATCATCAATCAGCTGCCTCTTGCACACCTCCTACTGGGGATGTGCCCGCAACCAAGGTACATACCCTTGACCGGAATCGAACCTGGGTCCTTTCAGTCCACAGGCCGATGTTCTATCCACTGAGCCAAACCGGTTTCAGCAAGTTTTGTATATTTTTTTAAAGTAAAAAGTAATTTCCATCCATTTGTTAGCCACCTGACCTTAACCAAATGACTTCATTTCCTTCTTTCCTGCTGCAGTCTCCACTATCCCATTGTGCCTCTTACCTCAAAACCATCCTTCCTACTTGGAGTCTAGAAGCCTCATTCATTACATAAAGCTGTCATTTAAAACAAATAAATAAGTGTCTGAGTTACAATGTTTATAGACATTTTTAAATGCCATTAGTGTTTTGAGGACATCGGTAATATAATCTTGGCTGACCAAGGTTAGCAGTAACATCACACATAGTCAGGAAGGCTTTTGGGTGCTTTTGGCAACAGTTGGTGAAGGCCATCTTTGCTTGGGGTTCGCTTTTGCTTGGCAGAAGGACCCCAATGCCATTGGAGAGCTAGGTTTAGCTGGGGTTATCCATGGGCTCACAAACTTAGTGCAATTAATCCACTCACCCTATGTGGGAAATAGGGGTCTCCCTTATCTTTCAGTCACTCCCTACGGTTATAGCCCCTTCATTCATATATTCAATATATTCTCATTCATCACATATTTAGACTATATGTCAGGCACACAAGACAGCCATGGAGTGGGTGTTCAAAATGATTTTTAAAAAGTATGAAGTGTATTCAGAGCACAGATACATAAGAAACACATATCCTGATGCCATGATATATAGGCAGGTGCAAAAACATGGGGAAAGGGCCTGGACCTCACAATCAGACGGGCCTTAGCTCAGAACCGAGTTCTACATCCCAAACCATACACTGCTGCTTGCAATGCCAAAGGTTTCAACCACATGGAGCAGCAGTCTGACAGTGTAAGTCAGGATCAGCTCTCTCTCGGGAGGAGTTAGGAAGACTCCTTGGAGGAAGTGACATTTTAGCTGCATCTGAATAGACACCTAGGAGTACAACAGATGGAGAAAAAGGGGGAGTGGCTTTCAGAGCATAGGAAAGAGCACGTGGAATGGTACAAAGCCCCCAAAAAGGTTCTATAGGCCAGGGATGCAAAACAGTGATGTGGGCGTGAAGACTGAAGTGGACCTCAGTAGGCAAAGGCCTTGTGTGAGGATGGGAGACACCCTCTACTGGATGTTCCGTTCCCTACTTGCTGCAGATACTGGCTTTTCAGGGCTCACACTTGCATTCTCTGCTAGAGAGTGTCCTTGGCAGGCATCTCAACTAGTCTTCTCTGGACATTTATACCCGCCATCCACTCTCCAAAGACCCCCAGCCAATGGCGACCTAAATAGATGTTGTAAGGTCTACCCCCAACCCATTCCCACAAAATAGCCTCCTGAGTGCAATTCATGCTCCAGAGCGCCCCCTGGGGTCAGACAGGGACTGCACGGCTCCTGGACCTTCATCTTTGGTTTCCCTCTCACCTAGACAGGTGTCTCCTCATTAAGTCACTTCACCAAGAATCTCCATCTCTGGAGGAAACCCAGCCTCAGAATCCAAGCCAGGAGGCCTGAGCTTCAGTGTCCAGGCAAAACAGCACTTGGGAACTTGCCCCCGTTACCCTCATGGCCCAGGGCTGCCCGCATTGACTGTTTTTTTGGCTTTCTGTCATGTTCCCCTCACTTGTGTACTCTGCAGGCCCACTCCAGAGAGAACATAAGAACATCTATGAAATGAGTCACCTACACTTTAGAGGGGGACTGATTGCCATTGCTCTGTGGACAGATCTATTTCTCGGGCTGCAGGGGACTCCTGATACTGATCCTCCCTCCTTCCCACCTCTGCCTCCTCGCTCCTCAGCTCCTGGCCCCTCTCCGATTCGGTTCAGCTCCAGGGACTCTCCACCATTGCTGTGTCCCTCTGTCCTGCCCACAGAGCAGGACTGGTGACCCCGGCTGAGCCTTAGCTTCTACCCATTCGCTTGCTCTCCACGCAACTATTTCCTGCTGCCCTTTCCAGAGCACATCTGTGGCTACATCCCTCTCCTGCCCAAGAACCTCCGCTGGCTCCCTATTGCCATCAGAATAGTGACATGACCTGGCCAGTCCTTTCTCAATCTTTCCACAGTGTATCTTTCCAGTCTCACCAGCATACTTCCCATTGAGGAGAGGCTCAGTGGTGGGAGAGTTGGGGGCATGTGTCTCCTTGGACCAGTTACTGATACTTTCTGTAACTCTGTACTTATCTATAAAATTTCTATCTTTAGTGATATATGAGGATGAACAAGCTAGAAGTAAAAGGCTAGGTCAACTTTAAGTACTTGATCGATTATATTCCAGCCAATGGCACTGCTTGTTTATTTAGCAAACACCATGAAGACCTCCGCACATCCATGTTCTTCCTCAAGTCTCTCTCCTAAGACAACTGTGCCCATCAACATCTCTCTTTTCCTCCCTTAGGCAAATGGCTCCTTCCCCAGCCCTTTAGCCCCATGAGAAGCTGTGCCATATGGACCAAAACAGCATGGAAAGTAGACGGAAACTGGCAGCTAAGGGAAAATGCTACATTAAGTTGTCATGTGAATGACATCTGGGTGTGATGGGGGGGGAGGAGGGTTGAAGGAAGAGGAGGGGGAGGGGCTGCAGAGAAGAACAGAAGTGGAAGCCACGGGGCTAGTTCTCTTTCAGAGGAAGACAGCTGGCCTCCAGCCACTGGCCGATGAGCTGCAGCAGAAAGGAAAGGCTCCAGGTGCAGAGAGTGTGCTCCAGGCCCACGTGGTCACCGAGGAGGCCTGCCTTGGGAAGTGCGGCCCAGGCAGGTGTGGAGGCAAGATGAGGCAATCCAGCTCACCCCACCCCACCCCTCAGCGAGTCCTCACCAAATCCATCTCCACCCTGAGACTGGAGGTCACGTCCCCATCTCATTCCTGGGAAGGACATCCTGCAGCCTGTGTCTAACTGAAGGCCAGGTCCAGTGCCTCTTCATTCTCCCTAAAGAGATGTGAGGATCTTCCGATGAGTTTGGTGCTAAAGTCCTGAACAATATATCAAGGAATGATGGGGGATAAAGTGATGGTGTACAGGCTGCATCAGGCTTCAACAGGCACGCCCCTCCTCAGCCAGATCCGTGGGGTGTCCCATGATGGGTCTGAAGACCCCCTTGCAGGTCTCCTGGGCTCCTTCACCAACATCCCCCCTGGTGGACCCTCCTCACATCTGGATAGCAGTGACAGACACTAACACTGACACAGTGTTGTGAGGTGCCAGGCACACAGCAGGTGCTTTACATGATAGCATATGGCATTTGGCAAAAATTGTCTCACATGTGGGTTCATGGTGTTTTTCCTTCTGACTTTCACCCCTTCTCTCCTTCCCCTCCCCCCCTCCCCCCCCCCCCCCCACTAAGCACTGACATAAGAGTACAGCCAGAGTTGGGGCTTGCGACTGGGAGTGCCGGCCATTGGTTTGCAGCCCATCTGCCCACCTGGCCTTCACCAACATCCTTGGACCTCCACCCACCTCCGACGTGTCCAGAAGTGGACTCCGAGGTGAAGGCTATAGTTGCAGGCCCGAGTTAGGGGCATGGAGCCCAGCTTCTGGGGTCCTTCAGAGAATTCACTGTTTAGATGCTTTCATCCCCGAGAACAAAAGCCCCCCCCCCACTCCCACCTCTCTGTTCCTTAAAGGGCACTACTACAGAGCATCAGAAGCACATCACGACATCATTTCTGATAGGCTTCAGCAATCTCCCGGGGTGTTATTCCAGGAAAAAGCAGTATCTTTGACAAATAAGCCATTTGCCAGGCAGTTTAGATGACATTGCAAAGGGTGACACCACAACCGGATGAGCCCGTTTTCTCTGCTCCTGTTCATCTAGAAACAACCCAGATAGGAAGCACAGATCACATGTGATGTACCTTGTAACGTGAGTACATCACTGTGTGAAGAGCCGCATGGAAAAGCCACCCTGGCTGGTCCCCCTGCTTTCGAGAGAACCGGCCATGCTAAACCTTTTTCCTTACGATCTTGGAACAGGAAATATTGCCATCCCCGGGTCCCGGAGGATTGTCTTAAAAGGCTTTTTTTATTCCTTAAATATTTCTCTAGTTGTCACTAACGAAGGCCAAGCCCGGCTCGCTCTGCGGCCTGGGACGACTGTAACCTGCCTCCATGAGGGGCGTTTCCAGGAGGCAGATGTTTTAACGAGCCGGGGAGAGAAAGGTCTGTTTCTTATTGACGGGACCCCAGCCTGCGGAGCCGAACTTCAAAGATGCGAGGCCAGATTGGGCAGGCAACATCAAACGCCGCGGCGGGCGCTGAGTAAACTTTGCGTTCTGACATACAAGTTCTTATCTGTCCTGCTCCAGACTTGGGAGAGGGAGGCTGCATCTCACCAAATCACATTGTTTTTCCTCCCGGCTGCCAACTTGGAAAAATATCAGGGCACGAGGGGACCATTAAAAAAGAGAGAGAGAGACACACACACACACACACACAGATAGAGATGTGTTTTGTTAGTTCCTAAGCAACACGATATTGCCAAGATGGGGGCTCATAGGAAAACGAGAAGACGTTCACTCCACTTCCTGTTGAGGCTGCTTGCTGATCCTAATTTTTAACTTTTTTTATAAAGAAATGAGCAGCAGGTATTTGGATAAAGTCTGGGACTCCTCATCATCCATACCTCTGCCACAGGGTCCATTTCTTTGATAAACATTCACTTTCTAATGAGGTCAAATCAATGGTGTAATCATATCTAAATTCAAACAATGAAGCTATTTCCTGATTTTTTTTTTAGAAAAAACACCTCAATTCATTTATTTTTTTTAATTGTTTAAAGGAACTACATCCACTTCTTTGGATTACCTGCTTTTTCCATTCTTTAAAGAAAAACAACTTTAAAATGTGTTTCATTTCAACGTAACGGGAACATAATCACATTTCCGGCCTGGGAGGCAGAGAAAGTCAGGAAGAGCATCTTGCTATCAAAGTCTGTAGGTGCCTCCCTGGGGCGGTTTCCTTCCAAGGATCTGTTAGTTCCTCTGGGAGCATCCGTCTGTGTGCTCCTGGGGGAGGAAGGGAGGGCCCCACAGAAGAAAACTAGTTTGAAGCCTGGGGTTTTCCGCCAACGTGGAGAGCACATGGATGTGATCAGCAGGTCCTCTGAGGGTCTTACGGGGTGGGATCAGATCCAGCCCGCCTTCCGCAGAGGTGGCCCTGGACCTCCATGGGGTAGGCAGCCCCGTCTGCGTGTCCCTCTGCTTTGAAACTCGCCACCAGGTTGGAGTGCAGGGCCCAGCCCCTTCTGCTTCCCTTCGGCCTCCCAGCTTGGTTGCCGTCCACATTGAGAGAAGCCCAAAGAGAGACCCTGCAGACCAACGCGATGATACCAACCTTGGGTGAGATTCAGAAACCCAGCTCCCTGCCAGGCGAAGAATGGTCCAAGGACCCGCAGCTCTGGCCCCTGCTGGACGCTTGCAGGAAATGCAGATCCTTGGGCTCTTTCCCAGGCCCACAGAACCGGAATCTGCACTCTGATGAGCTCCTCCGAGACCCTGTGTGCACAGTTTTTCAATATGCACATGCCCAGGCTCCCACGCTGAGGTCCTGGGCACATCTGGGCTGCCAGCTGGATTCTGTATCTCAAAAGTGTGCCCAGGGGGTGCTGCTCTGAACCAGTCGTGACACTCAAAAGCACCAGACAGACCTGAGTTGCAATGTGGGCTCCTTCACTTCCTAGCCAATGACCGTGAGCTGGTTATACACCAGCTGCAGTGGTCGGCAAACCGCGGCCCCTGCGCCACATGCTGCTCTTTGGCCCCTTGAGTGTTCTAACGCCACTTCTTCAAAATAGACTCACCCAGGCCGAAGACCGACTTCTGCGCATGGGCCACAAAGTTTCAATCACAATGTAGGTGCGCACCCACACATGGCATTTTGTGGAAGAGCCACACTCCAAGGGCCAAAGAGCCACATGTGGTTCACGAGCCGCAGTTTGCCAACCACTGAGCTAGAGGGACACAGAGAGCCTTAGCCTTCAGGGAACTACATGTGATAAGGCCCCTCTGAGGGTACTGACTTCCTCCTCTCCTTCTCTGTCCCTCCCAGAAAACTCTCCCACCAGCCTCTCTGCTTCCAAGGCCCAGCAACCACAAGGCATTTGTAAAGGGCTGCTTTCCCCTGAGGCTACATCCAAGGCCTCTTGTGCATCTCACTACACTCAGAGCATCACAGCTCCTCCCTCCTCCCTCCTCCGTCGCCATGTCCACGCCCTCCTTACGCTGAGAAGATGCCCAATGAAAGTTGGTTCATTGACGTCATTGCCATGAGTTCCTTTAACTGTCACTCAAAACAAGTCCTTCGTTTCACAGGATCTAGGGAGTTTTTAAAAAAAATATATATTTATCGAGTATAGGTTGAGAGAGGCCACATCTTTACAAGCAGAATATGGAGGCAATTCATCTATTTGGTAAAGCAATTATTAGACCAAAAGCCTGTTATTGGAAGAAAACTAAGTATTTAAAGACTAATTTAGTTAGCATATTTTGCTGTCAAGCCTGATAGCATAAATTATCAGAATATGACATTAGCTTGCTTACATTGGTCTTTGACAAGAGTTATTTCATAGTACCTCTCACGCATTGGTGCTTTAAGAAAAGAGATCCAATTTGGTCCACCCATTCTCACTAGACTAGTTTTAGAGGGATCAGGTCGAAGGCTGCTGTGCCCCATGGAGAGGTATAGGGGTGGGACTGGATCACTCGGATTCATTAGATAACGTCTCAGCCTTCCACACTATTTGACCTGGGTCAGCACATTCTTGACTCATGGGATGAGAAGTGTACAACTGCCCTACGAGACTCAGAGGGCAGATGGGACTGACCCAATGACCCAGAGGTCCTAGTTCAATTACAGAGGCAAAGGAAACGCTCCTCACTGGCATAGAATGAAGTATTTCCCATTCTTTTTTTTTTAAAAAAAAAAAAAAAAGAAAGAAAGAAAAAGAAAGAAAGAAAGAAAAGAAAACTGGTAGTTAATGGTCCTCTCTCCTGGGCAAAGAAGGCGACAATCTTCTCGACTCCCACACAAAGCTGGATTCTTCCTTGGGACCATGAGAAAACAGGGGTCTCTTTTTTAGCTGGGACACGAGTCAGTAACAAGGGCAGGATAAGACGCTCAGAGCTCTGCTCTTCTGAGCAGGAAGGGGAGGATGGTCCCAAAGGTGAGAAGAATACCCACCCTGCCCGTAGGCCTCGACTGTAATCATCATGCCCCTCTTTTGTATGTGGGCCCTCACTACGTGCCAGGCATTTCACATACAATATCTCATTTAATCCATCCAGTAACGCTGGGGTAAATAGCATAGTTACCTCTTTTGGCAGATGAGAAACTGGAACTCACTGGGGATAAGTAATTTGCTCCAAATCATTCAGCAAGTAAGCAAGGGAGCTGGGCTTAGCACCCAGACGCCCTGGCTCTGAATGCTTCTTGCATTATAACTGGTCTTCTTGAAGCAGTCTCCGGAGCCTGACTCATGTTGCCTCTTCTTCCTCAATGCACACCCCCCTCAGCAAAACTGTGGCTCGCCCTCACACTCAGCTTCCGTGACCAGCTGTTCCTAAGAGCCCCCTCCCTGAGCACTTAAGTTTATCCGTCAAAGAGCTTTTAATGAACTGTCTATAGAAAGGACTGAGAAAACCTCTGGTCTCCTTGAGGCTTGCGTTTTGCATTTCCTTTTTAAAAAAAAAAATGTTTTCTATTGATTTTAGAGAGAGGAAGGGCAAGAGATAGAGAGATGGAAACATCCTTGAGCCGAAGCTGGTTTGGCTCAGTGGTAGAGCGTCGGTCTGCGGACTGGGGGGTCCCGGGTTCGATTCCGGTCAAGGGCACGTACATTGGTTGCGGGCACATCCCCGGTGGGGTTTCTCTCTCATCGACGTTTCTAGCTCTGGTCGATGTTTCTCTCTCATCGACGTTTCTAGCTCTCTGTCTCTCTCCCTTCCTCTCTGTAAAAAATCAATATATTTTTAAAAAGAAAAAAAGAAAAGAAAAAAGAAACATCCTTGAGAGATATACATCTATCTGCTGACACCTGCATGCCCCCTACTGGGGATCAAGCCCGCAACCCAGCATGTGCCCTGACCTGGAATCAAACCATGACCTCCTGGTTCAGGGATTGATGCTCAACCACTGACCACACTGGCTGGGCTGTCTTGCATTTCTTGGTAGCCCTGCCCATCACTTAGATAATGTCTCCAATCCACCTCGAGTTCTCCATTCTTGTGTCTTGAATGATTAAGTGAGGGGAAAAGACTGCTAAATGCTATTTAGGTAGTAATCCCTGCTTCTGCCCTGACCACAAATGATCTATTTAATTGATTTTAGTGACTCCACAGTAGCTGTTATATTACCTCAGGGCAAAATTACTTGTTTCTTGCTTCTAAGACTTAGTAATTTATATGCTGAGCCTGGAATAATCTATTATATCAAATACCCACTCCTATTTTTTAATAAAATAGCTCACTGCGGAGCAAAACAGCCCTGGATACACAAAATAAGTACAGGTGACTTATGAGTTTACACAAAAGAGCCTTCTGTTCTAGACACAGCTGTTTCAGAAAAACACGGCTAAGACCATAGAAGGAAGCTGGGTGGGTAAATATTAGAAGAGGCTTTTAAAAGCAGCTCTGATCACTGGATCCTTAGAATGTGTTTGTTAGGCAGGGATGCCCTAATAATGTTCAATATTGATACAGCGTTTACAATGCAACAGACAGGCAATAGGAAGCTGTTTTTCTGAAGATGGACAAGTGAGGACACGATAGATCAAACTCTCATCTCAGGCCAAGGCTCCCAACAGCAAGAAGCAAAGACCCAGCCCTGGGTCCATGGCTCAGCTGGTTGGAGAGCATCGTCCCATACACCAAAATGGTCGAGGGTTCGATCCTGGTCAAGGTGTGCTCTCGAGGCAATGGATCGATGCTTCTCTCTCACATTAATGTTTCTTTCTCTGTCCCTCTCCATCTCTGCCTCTCTCCCTTCCTCTCTAACTATATATATATATATATATATATATATATATATATATCCTCATGTGAGGGTTTAAATAAATAAATAAATAAATAAATAAATAAATAAATAGAACAAGACCCAGGCACCAGAGGGCTAGAACTGCATGCAGGATGGTCTACAAACACCGCAGAAAGGAATGTTCACCTCCAAGTCCAGCACCCCTGTCCACTGCACCCAAACCCAACAGTGTGTAGAAGTATGTTGGGGAACAGAGAAAGGGACTTGGAGCTGGGTACCGGCAGAGAGCACCCCATGCTCTCTGCCCACTTCCCCGAGACCCACAGACCTGATGGTGTCCTTAGAGCAGTGGCCACTATCCGCCGCCACTAGGGATTGTTTGCAAGGCCCATGACAATTTGCAGAATCTGCCTCTTTTTCCTCTCCACTCCCGGGGTCACGACTCCTGAAATCAGTGCTGGCGTGAAGAACACAGCTCCCCATCGCCTTGAGGCGCAGAGGAGAAGCAGCCCTGGCTTTGGGGTCAGGCCCACCTGGGTTTGAATCCAGGCCTGACTGTTTATAAACACGTGATATTGGGCAAGTGAGCTTCAGTTTCCTCCTCTGCCAAACGGGCACAATGTGGGCTGCGTCACAGAGCTCCCGTCAGTACTAAATGGCACAATACAGACAAAGAATCCAACCAATCACCTGGAGCAGGAGACCACGCTCTCTCCATCTCAGCTCTCCCCTCTGCTCTCTTACTTTTTGCCCCTATAACCTGCCCCATCTTCTGTTGGTTGTAACTAGGACCAGCTGGGAGATACCTGGTGAGGTTTTGCTTCATTCCATATGTCCTTGAAATGAATCTTCTGTCCTCTGTGCTTCTCTTCTCACCATTAAACCTCCTCCCTTTCATATCTGGGGAAATCTGGAAACCAGAAGATGCTCTGGCCTCTGTGGCAAAGGACTGGCATTGATCTGGCTAACAATAACCCCAAGAGGATGTACGGAGTGACTAACATCAAGGTTTGCCCGGAAGTCACCCAAGTTTAATCCTCAAAGTCCTCATCATGGGAGACCCCTCATTCCAGGTAAACCAGGACACTTGGTCACCCTGTCTGTCTGCAAGCCAGTCTCAGAGACAAATTAACAGGAAGCGTGCCACTTCTCAGATTTGCAGATGAGAGCAAGCATCTTAAATATTCAACCAAAACTCAGCATGACACACAGGAATCCCATGATCCCGTGGCTAAATGTTCTTGTTGAGCAGCAGAGGGTCCTTGAGAGTGGCCCATATGGGACCTTGAATGCTATTCTTCCTGGCATCCCACCATCTGGACACAACAGGCCACGAGGGACATCCAAAAGCTACCTCTTCCTTTTGGTACAAAGAACACTCCTTGGGCCTTGCTGCTGAGTGAGAAGATGGCAAACACACACTGAGAAGTGAGGTTGTCCCAGTACTAATTCACTGGCTCTGCTGACCCAGGCCAAGCAATGTTCTTGGGCCAGAGAAGCATTTCTCTGCCCTTACAATGCAGGAGAACCAAAGCCTGCATACTGGAATCATGTAGACATTGGGAGAATCCCATCTTCTACACCTACCAGCTTGTAAGACCTGGAGAGGCTACTCAATCCTTCTATTCCTAGACTTCCTGAACTAATAATAACATATTATAGGTTTTTTTGTGTGTGAATTATTAATAAAATAATGCATGTGAAATGCCTAACAGAGCTTTCATCTCCAGTATGATGGAAGACCAGATTGCCTGAAGACCATCCCTATATGAAACACCTAGAAAGTGCTGAATAGATTATAATGAACGCTCTTTTATAAGCAATAACTGGTTTTATTAGAAAGTGAGGGAAATTTCCAGAGACCCAAAACAAAGGGAGAACTGAAGACCAGAGCAGAAGCACCAAACAGAGACTGCAGCTGCCAGATTTGGTAATGCAAGGGCCTGGGTGTGACTGTTCACCTGGGAGCAGGAGTTTAGGTCTTGAGTCCACATAATGCAAGGAAGTGGGAGGCAGACACCCTTACCCCCACCCCGCCAGTTTCCGCAAAGAAAGCCAGAGCCTTGAAGCTATAGGATGGAGTAAACACAATCTACACTCGGCCTCAGGAAGATGGTCAAGAAACTGTCTCCTAATGGGCTCTGAGTGAAAAAAGAAGGTCTCCTCTGGTAATTCATGAGCACAGGCTTGCCTTCATATGGGTTTGGGTTCAACTTTGCTCTCGATGCATGATATAAAATATTAATATCAAGTCAGGGACTATGACTCTGATTTCTCTAGGGCAGAAACAAAGGGAAACATTATCTGGAGGGACATAACTTTCCTTAAGCTGCAAGAGTTCCTCAGTTAACTGTCCACCAACAATAAATCACAACCCAAATTTATGAAGCACACAAGGAAGCAATTCACCATAAGTAGGAGTCAGCAAATATGGCAAATAGCAGAATTTTAACCCTCAAATAACTCACCTAAAATAAAACTACCAGAATTAAACTAAAAACTAAATATGCTTAAAATGATTAAATACAAGGACCAAAAAGATGACACCATAAAATGACAATTACATTGGGAAAAGAATTAAATAGAATTTCTAGGAGTGAAAAACATAGTCATAGTTTAACCAGCAGGCTAGATGTAGCTAAAGAAAGAGTCAGTAAACTGGAAAATGGACATGAGGATAAAATATCAGAAGATGCCAGGAAAGGGCACCCAAATTGTAGCAGAGAGATGAAGAAACATGAAAGAGATTCTAAGCTATAAGGATAAGGATGAGAAATTACATAACAGCCCTAATGAAAATTCCCAAAGAAGAGAAGAAATGCAATATTTAAAAAAAAAAATAGTAATAATAAGTGCTGCTACATCCCAAGAATTGCAAAAGGAGATAAGCTCATGCATCCCGAGTGCCATAAAAATTAATTCATTCCTAAACACACTGCACTGAAAGCGCAGAACACACACACAAAGAAAAGATGTTTATGAAAAGCCATGGAAAAAACACAGAATACTTAAAACAAACACAAGACTGACAGCAGCCCATTTTTCCAACATTATATCATAGAATTTTCAAACACAAACCAAAGTTGACAGAACTTTACAATGAACACCTTATTATTCCACTACTTAGATTTTACTATTAATATTTTATTGCATTTGTTTTATCACATATTTATCTTCTACCCATATTTTTTTCATCCCTCGTTAGCTTTTTTATATAGTTATTTTGTATTATTTTGGGGATGTTTTGTATTGTGTATTTGAAAGCAAATTACATACTTAAATGCTTTAGCAAGGGTATCATGAAATAGAGTTCAATATTTGTTTATGGGTGCTTTCTTTTGTTGTCATATTTACATACTATGAAATTTACAAATCATAAGTGTAAACTGCTGTGGAACCCAAAATTCTAGCAAATATAAAACAGCACCATCACCCCCAGAAATTTCCCTCATGTACCTTTCCAGTCAGACCCCACCTCCATTCCCAAAAAGTCAACCACTATTGTGTGTTTTTTCTGCCACAAATTAGTTTTACCAGTTCTGGAATTATACATAAGTGAAATCCTACATATTTGTATAAGGCTTCTTTAACTGATTTTCTTATTCATCCTTTATGTTCTCTGCATCAGTAGTTCATTTCTTTTCTTTTTAAATACATATTTTTATTGATTTTAGAGAAGAAGGGAGATGGGGACTGAAACAATGATGAGAGAGAATCATTGATCGGCTGCTTCCTGCACGCCTCCTACTGGGAATTGAGCCCACAATCCAGGCATGTGACCTTGACCAGAATCAAACCCAGGATCCTTCAGTCTGCAGGCTGACGCTCTATCCGCTGAGCCAAACTGGCTAGGGCAAGCTCATTTCTTTTTATTGCTGAGTCATATTTCATGATATGAATGCATCTGTCCTCCTACTGTTAGACACTTGACCTCTTTCAATTTTAAAGATTATGAATAAAACTGCTATGAACACTCTTGAAAAATTCTTTTTGTGAACATATATTTTTACTTACTTGGGGTAAATACCAAATAGTGGAATTGCTAGGGTCATAGAATAGATGTAATTTATAAGAAACTACCAATTTGACTGTACAATTTTACAGTCTCAACAATGTATTAGAGGTTCAGCTGTTACACATTCTTGTCAACATTTACCATTGTCAGTCTTTTTAATTTTAGCCATTCTGGTGGGTGTGTAATAGTATCACATTATGGTTTTAATTTACATTTCTCTGATAGCTAATAATATTGAACATTAATGTTGCACTTTTTCAAGGGATTATTGGCCAATTGTATATCTTCTTTTATCAATTGCCTATTCAAATATTTTGCTGACAACAGTCTTTAGCATAGTGACAAAATAAAACAGAAAACAACAGAATAATATTTTGTCAGTCAGGGTCTAGTCAGGAGACTAATATTATATCAGCAATTTAAAAGAGAAAATTTAATATGATTAATTAAAAGGTAGTTAACAACTGAAATGGGCAAAACAAACCCTAAGGTGTAGAGAGGTAGATGTGACAGCAAGATATTATTACCCTTAGGGATGAGAGGAAAGTAATCAAGAAAGAAATTTAAAATCTTAGAGGAGAGGACCCTGCAAAGCAGAAATCCAGACCTTGGAGGAGATGCCATTATTGCCATAGGAATATGATGCTTGTTGATATTGTACCAATGAAATTGGCCTTCTGGTGTTCTGTTTATTGGCTCAGTGGTGAGCAGCTCAGGAACCAGAAGGAAAAAGGGGAATTTTTTTATTTTTTCCTTCTTCTTCCTCTTCCAGCCTTGTAGTGTCCCTCTGGTGCCCTCTCTTGGCAGAGCCTAACACTAAGCCTTCTGGCAAAGGAGAAAAGAAATCTCCAGAGTTCTAAACAAAGTATGGCAGAAAAGGGTAGATTTGGAGCTAAGAGGCAATAGATTTATAACGGGCACACATATATTCAGTCAAGAGGCAATCAATTAATAACAGGTACAAATATCTTCAAAGTGCTAAGAAAAAAATACCTGTGAACCTAAAATTCTATACCCAGTTAATCTATCATGCAAGAGCAAAGGCACAACAATAACTAAAAAGGTTTTTCTTTGTTATGCTTTATATAATACGTGCAAGAGAAAATATATACCATATAGGTAAATTAAGACTTTTTAAGGCAATCAGAAACTGAGAATAAATGAACAGATCCTCAATGCAAGAACTACTAAAGTGCTTCCCCTCAAGAAAAATAAAATTAAATCCAGGAGAAGTAAACTGCAAGAAAAAATGGTAAGCAAAGAAATTATGGATAAGTAACGAAAGGACATATATAAATAACAAAGGATAGTATAAATCAGTAACAATAAAAATAACTAATTTCTGGTATAAAAGCAAAAGATAATTAAAATATTGGACAACAACATGGGAGATGGAAAGAAATGATCAGTGAAAATGTTTTCTATTCCTTGTGTTTTGAGGAGAATAGAGACCAATATTATAACATCTTATTATCACTTAATAATCCAGAAAACAACATGATTGGTGATCCCTGGAAATGTACAACACAATTCTAGATGACACTTTCTAAATCAAGTATATGTGCTATAATGTTAAAGGTGTCTCTAAAGAACAAAAAATAAATAAAATGAACAATCTGAAAAATCAGTAGAATAGAAAAGAGGGGTTAATACAAAAAAAAAGTAGAAATGGAGAAGAAAGAAAAAAATAAATCATAGTAAATAGAAAACACAAAATCTTTGAAAAAGTATATCTAAATTTATCAGTAATTCCAATAAATATAAATGAAATAATCTTCCCAAGTAAAAGACAGAGATTTTCTTATTGTCTTTTAAAAAAAATCAGCTACATATACCGTACCAAGATATAGCCAAAATATAAGAGCATAGAAATATTTTAAGTTAAAAGCTAGAAAAAGACATAGTAGAGCAATGCTATCTAATAAAAAGCTAGTACTTTAAGATGAAATAAATTTCAAGAATTATTAGAGATAAATTAGGTATTTTCAATGATAAAAAGAACAATTTACCAGGAAAATAATCATAAACTTTACATAAATATGCTTTGAAATATACAAACAAAGATTAATGACATTTAAAGAAGAAATTGACAGATCCATCATCAGGGTGACAGATGATACACTTGTGCCAAATTATTAAATCAAGCACATAGAAAAATAAGTGAAGACAGAAGAGTCAACATCAACTTTATCTAAAGACACAGAGAACTTTTCAGGCAATTTTATAGAATGTATTCTTTCCAAGCTCACATGAAGCACTAACAACATTTGGTCAAATGCGAGGCTGCAAAGTAAGCATCTCCTTGCTCTGAGTATGTGACACCCCTGGAGGACATCCCTGCATCAATGTGGGAGTGAGTCACTCCACCTTAAATGAAATATACTGGAACCGAATCATCAGGCTGCCTCTGTTACATATAACTCTAGCCCTCTAGAGAAAGCATGTCAAACTCACGGCTGGCGGGCCATATGCCTCATTTAAATATTTTCAGCTTGTATTTAAATAAACAAGGCATGTGGCCTACCAGCCACGAGTTTAACATGCTTGCTCTAGTGCAGTGGTCGGCAAACTCATTAGTCAACAGAGCCAAATATCAAACAGTACAACAATTGAAATTTCTTTTGAGAGCCAATTTTTTTAAACGTAAACTTCTTCTAATGGCACTTCTTCAAAATAGACTTGCCCAGGCCGTGGTATTTTGTGGAAGAGTCACACTCAAGGGGCCAAAGAGCCGCATGTGGCTCGAGAGCCGCAGTTTGCTGGCCACTGTCCTAGAAGGTTTGCCTGCATGTCATCTATCTTGCCTCCTCTAATGTTTTTAATCTCTCTGACTTCTCTGTCTCTGACCTCTGGATCTAGATTTAAAAGAGGTCATACCTACCTGCTTAACCTCCCTAGTTTAAGGTCAACTGGCTCCAGATCTTAATTCTATCTGCAAAATCTCTTCCCAGCAGTGTCTGGTGGAAAAACTAGCAAGAGGTGTGTGTGCAGAAGGGGCTGGGACTCTCGGGAGGCTACCTTAGAATTCCTGCTATTACAGGGGATGGGGGGGGGGGGGGGTAGATGCAAACCTGCAGATGCTCAGGCTGCTGCTGTGCCATGAGAAACAAAGCCCTTCATCTCTGACCGAGAACCTCCTCTCTTCCGCCAGCATCCCGGAAAGAACTATGGGCAGCCTGTGAGAAGGGTCAAGTCCCGGGCCTGCCATAAAATAACACACTGGGTTTTGAAGACAGTGTGTAAAGCATCTTCTTAACAATTGTTAAGCTGACTACATGTTGAAATGATAATACTTTGGATATATGCAATTAATTAAGGTATGTTATTAAAATTAATTTATTTTTACTTTGCAATTTTGGTTACTAGAAAAAAAAATGAAGATTACACGTAAAGGAGGCTTGCATTACATTTCTGTTAGACAGTGCTGGCCTGTGTGCCCAGTTACTAGTGAAGTCCCGAGCCCTTTGTCAGGGCTTGTATTTGGCAGTACAAGAGCCAGATATCATGTCCTACAGATTTTTTTTTGACCAACATATTATTCAATTTTTTAAAATTATTTTTAGATCCCTTTAAAAGAGACAAATGTCTTTTAGATTGCCAGAGGCCCTACCTCTCCACTCTGTTTTCACCTGGACCATTTACACATTTATTTTATCAACTGGCTTCAGTATGCATTTAAATTTTGTGACCATTGTAGTCACATTCATAATTCTATTTGGCATTTTAAAAGATACTAACACAGGAGGCCTACAAAAAAAAAAAAAAAAAAAAAAAAGCATTTAACCAGAGCTGTAAGAGCTTTAGGACAAAGGAGTCCTCCTGGGCAGGGTGGGGGGCCATGAGTAGGAGACCTGTCCTAAACCAAACTCTGTCGCCAACTTCACTGGAAGACCCTTAGCAGCCAGTTCCCCTCTGTGGCAAAGTGAAGGATGGAACAACAAGTCCTCCAAGTTTCTCTGAAGGTTTAAATAGGATGTTTTTTCTGGCTAAGCCAATCAAGAGAGCTACATGGAAGATAACTTGCTTCTGTGTCCTCTGTACATTATTCCCTGTAATTGGCCCCAGAGAAAGACAAGAGTCGGACTCAGTCCTAAGAAGCTCCAATGGATAGTTTGTCAAAGTGGGAAGTTGAAACATTCAGCAATAGTGTTGCTTTGGCCCTGGACCCCAATGCTAGGGAATCAAGGGCTGGCAGCATCCTAATGCCCACATCCTCTCCCCCTTCTCCCACTCCTGACGCTGGCATTTCACGGAATCCAGAAGCAGATGCTGAGAGTTGGGGCAGAGTGGATGTGAGCAGGGGTTTGCGGCTGGCAAGTTCCCAATCCCTCTACCCATGACACCTTTTTCATAACCTGCGTTTCTTTAATTAAAAGACATCTGCCAACTACCGTCATCTGCAAAGATGTGTCTTAGCAATTCTCTTTGCAAGCCCCTTCAGAGGCTGGTGCAAACAGGTGGAACAATCTCCCAAGTGCAGAGAGGGACAGGGAAGGGAAGGGTGCCCCTCGGAGTGTGTGCGTGTGTGTGAGTGTGTATGTGTGAGCATCTGTGTGTGAGTGCATGCATGTAGGCAGATCTCTCTTGAATGTCATCCTTAAAAGTTCTCTTCTCTGTGGGAGAGGGTTGGAGGGATTTGGGAGCATGACCAGCACGCCTCTCCAACACAGGCTCCACCACAAGGGCCTGCGCCTTGTGACAACCCAAGCACAGAGGAAAGAACCCACTGGGTTTAGCCTTTCTCGTTAGGACCCAGAATGAATCTGATTGGTCAGTGGGAAGAGGAGGGCAGATCACTGCTACCCTGTTTCCCAAAAAATGAGACAGTGTCTTATATTAATTTTTGCTCCCAAAGATGCGCTAGGTCTTATTTTCAGAGGATGTCTTATTTTTCCATGAAGAAGAATACGGTACACATCTATTGTTAAATGAAAATAAAGGAAATTTATTACCTGTATACGGTACTGTAGTACGGTAGTTGTCAACACAAACCAGACAAACTGTGTATCCTACAGTATCAAGAATTTACTCATTTATTCAATGACAATCATGTCATCATCTTCTGGAACATCATCATAATAATCCAATTCTTGAATTTCCTGGTGAATTTCTTCTGACTCAATTTCTTTCAGAATCAGTGGACCAAATCTCTCATGTTTAGCTTAGGGGGGCCTTATTTTCACTCAGAAGGAAACCTGTAAGTAGGACTTATTTTTGGAGGATGTCTTATTTTTGGGGAAACATGGTACCTTCCTTCTCTGCCCCATAAACAGTTACCTCTAAAGGGGAATCCTTAATGGGAATCTCATGGAGGAAAAGGAACATTCCCAAACCAGGGCAGCGGTGCAGCTGAGAGGCCACACTCGATATGTCTGAAACGTACCAAGCTCACAAACCGTTAGATAAAACATTTTCTATCTTCAAACCTTGCAGATATACCTTCAGATCATCCTGGAAGGCCGGTTTTATACAGACAATTCTCAGAACTCCTTGGAGTTCTGCAGAGACAGCCAGTCCCAGGATTCTGGCCCTTCCCACCTGCAGCTGCACAGTACAGGCCTCCAGACCACACACGGGCCTCCCTACAAACTGCTGCCCAGCAAGCCACAGGCCTAGGGTTTGCATGGGAGAACTGTGTCTGTGCTCTGGAGGGCTAGCCCAGGAAAGAGGCTAAGCCAGCCCTACAAGCCCAAGGAATTCCAAGTTTCTAAACCCAGCACAGGAACTAGAAAGCAGGGGAGAAGAGGCATGAACTCAGAATGGACACACATCCCCAGTCCCATGGGTCCTACACCTCATGTAGAGGCGCGTGGGCAGAAGAGGAACTCGGCAGGGCCCTAGAAGTTCAGGGCAAGGCAAGGACCCCTCAGGCTGTGCCTAAGGGCGGTGCTGAGCACAACCTCTTACTTCCATCCGTGGGCCTCTACCTCCCTTCTACCCGAGTGTGTGCCTCGCTTCTGCCGCTCAGGCCATCATAAACATGTTACCTTATCTAGTAAGAGTGTCTCATTCTTGGAGAGGAAATAACCCTAACTGGTCCCCATCCCGCCTAGGGGAAGCCTGGGCTCCATTGCTGGCCCTCATGCATCTGAAATGACAATGATGCCATCCTCCGTCTCAAAGTTAGCCACCTGACCTGAGTTTCTAGAACTTCCTAGACATTCCCACAGCACATTCCCTAGCATGGCTCGATGTAAATCATGAAACTTATTCAATGCCCTTTTATAATTATATTGTCATTTTTCTGATCATAAAGTTGTTAAAATTTGATAGTTGTTTTTAGACAGTGACAATGTCTGGCGTGCTTTTGTCTTTAGGACAAACCCCTAAATTTGCAGCCAGAAGGTCACTTTCCACTAAGGTGGCCCATGGGTGGTGAGATAAAGCCAACTGCTTGACGGTCTCTTTAGATTCTTAACATCTGTTTTGTATAAGCTCCATCTCTCCGATGCAAGTTATTATGCCTAGCCAGGCCTGCTCCCTCTGCATAAACCTAACGGCTCTTGTCCCCTACCTGCTCAGACTGTGTGACAGCCCGTGCAAGCCTAGCATTGTGCTTATGATATAGCAGACACTTAAAGAATTTATTTTTACTACAATATTACTGTTCAATTTCTCTCCACTTCTCAGTAAGAGGTTGAAACGTATAAACAAATACAGATAACCCCCATCTTCTACACATCTCTCCCCCATTTTTCATTCCTACTATTTGCATCCGATAGTGAACCTGTGAACTGTAAGGTATCAGATACCCTTGTCCTCTCCCAGTAGTCTTGAATAATGTCACAAATAATGAGGACTTCATATAGTACCAGGCAGTCTCAGGCTTTGGAAGGAGATTAATTGTGAGGGGGTTGGAGAGAGAGAGTAAACACATGCAGTCTTGCATCTTATTCTGGCCACAGCCAACTTTTCCAGGGATCCCAGAGGCTGGGGTGCAGGAAAGGGAGCTGGGGATGAGGCTGGAAGAGGAAAAAAAACAGTTCAAGAAAAACTAGCTGGGGTAGAGTGGAAAGACACTGTTGATCTCACTGTGAAAGTGTTAGGTGGAATGAGTTTATGTAAAATCTAAAATAGGAGCTCTTTGGTTTTCTAAATACACTTAGGAGTTAGCACCCTGCACAGGACTTGTTGAAAAGATAGCAAAAGGGAAATATTAGCATTCACAATGCGTTATCAACCACATGTTGATAAACATTGGTAAGAAATAGCAAAAGTAAGATATCGAAGCAACCCCCCAGAGTCTCGCAGAGTTCCAAAGTGTATCAAACGGAGTGGTGCCCTCATTCCAAACAACCAGATAAGGTCAGCAGCTTTTCCTCAGAACTTTACCTGCTGTCCTTACATCTACTGCCAGGGAGCGGGGGCGGCAGGAGGGCAGGGCCTCCGGTGTGTTTTGACTCTTCCATAACCCTTTCAAGTTGCAACATTTGAAAACTGTGTGTGTAGCAGCCCTTTGGAGGATCTCAGACTTGGTGGGCAAACTGTCCCTAAAATAAGCTGGACACCGATTTTACGATGGGATTTCCTCCAGGAACGGATGTGCTTGTGAGTGGCTATCGTGGATAACACACCTCTTCCTGCCCCCAAAGCTGCACACTAGGGCCCACTCAGTCTTGCTCAGTGGATTATATACTTCACTTTTTTTTTTTTTTACCCGACCCCTATATCACACTTGGCAAGATTATCCTATATACAATAGATGAATGAAGGGGCATTTTCAAAGTCAGCAGTAGAAATTCTGAAAGAGGGAAAATGTGTTATGTTTTCATGAAATGAAAGTGGGTATGAAAAGATAGACTGTAGAATATGTTCTAGAAGAGAGACCAGAAAAAGGGAAGGATTGTATGAATACCTCTGTATCAGGAAGAAAAAAAAAAGTTGAGACCTACAATCAGAAAAGGCTGAAGACAAGAGGAGACCAGGCAAGAGATAAAGAAATGTAGGGGAAAGGAAATAGGGGGTGGGGGTGGTGGGGAAATGTGCAGGAAAAGGAAAAGGTGGCCACTGAGCTATTCCAGGTGCTGGGTCCGGCTGAGAAACTTCACAGGGTGTCTCCATCCAATACTGCACTTTAGATGGTTACACGGAGCCATGTGGTAACCTCCCTCTGCCCCAGACCTCCTGGGGATCAGTGGTGCGTGGAAGTGAAACAGAGGGAGTGCCCCTGCAGATGAAAGGAATTTCAAGAAAAAGCTACATTTCATGTGTGTTATCTCTTCTACTCAGAGTAGAAATAAAATAAAATTCTGTGGATACAAAAACCTTGTCTAAAGATGATGAAGAAAAATACAAGCCCCTCCACTTCCAAGAATCTTCAGAGCCACTGACGGGAATACTGGTTTCATATAGGGACAGGACTCTGACTCATTTTTTTAAATATTTTTAAAACAAGCCATAGACGAGGAGAAAATATTTGCAAAAGACATATCTGATAAAGGACTGTTATCTAAAACATACAAAGAACTTTTTAAACTTAACAATAAGAAAGCAAACAACCTGACAAAAAAAAAAAAAAAAAAAAGGGAGGGGACCTCAACATATGCCTCACCAAGTGGAAAATAAGAGTAGGAAAAGATGCTCCACCTCATAAATCATTAAGGTACTGAAAATTACAACAATGAGAATTAACACAGCCCAGACCACTGACAGCACCAAATGCTGGCCATGATGTGAAGCAACAGGAACTCCCAGTCATTTGCTGGTGGGGATGCAAAATGGTGCAGCTACTTTGAAAGACAGTGTGGCAGTTCCTTATAAAACCAAACATACTCTTACCATGCAATCCAGCCATCATGCTCCTTGGTATTTACCCAAAGGACTTGAACACATATATCCTCCCAAGAACCCGCACATGGATGTTTATAACAGCTTTTTTCATATAATTGCCAAAACTTGGAAGGAACCAAGAGGTCCTTCGGGTGCATGGATAAATTAACTGTGGTGCATGCAGACAATGGGTGTGATTCAGCTCTAGAAAGAAATGAGCTAGCCGGCCATGGACGTCCTGGAGGAACCTTAACTGCATGTGACTAAATGAAAGAAGCCAAACTGAAAAGGCTACATACTGTCTGATTCCAACTATAGGACATTCTGGAAAAGGCAAAGGAAGGAGACAATATAAAAAGGTCAATGATTGCTAGGGTTTAGCAGCAGGGAGGGAGGAATAAAGAGATGAAACATGGAGGACTGCTAGGGCAGTAAAACTATTCTATACTAGAGGTCCAGTGTACGAGACTCATGCACTGGAAAGTGGGGGGCCCGCAGCCTGGCCTGCGCCATTTCACAGTCCAGGAGCCCTCTAGATACCAGAAATCCTTACATAGAAGTATAGACACCTGAAGCACTTTCCTATTGTACACTATGTTCTTGAAGGGCCTGCATAATTTTCATCACAGTCAATCAAACTATACCTGGTTGGGTTTTTTTTTTTTGACAGATCAGGGGGAAAAAATGTATTTTTGGTGTGCTATAGAATTTTAGTAATTAGTTTATATGTGTGTCATGAGACGAAAAAGGTTGAAAATCACTGACATAACCTAAAACTGCTCTTAAAATAGTCTATTTTTAAATGACATATATAATTGATATACATATGTAATTACATAATAGAAGGGTACACATACTTGCAGCTAATAGATTTTTTAAAAGTCCTGGAGACCTAATGCACAGTATAGTAACTATAGACAACAATATTATATTACAATCATCAAACTTGCTAAGTAACTATAGACAACAATATAATATTACAATAATCAAACTTAATTACTCCCATCACATGAAGAAACCATGTGATGGAGGCGCTATTACCAATCACATTACAATACAAATCAACATGTTGTACACCTTGAATTACACTATGTTATAAGTCAAATATACTTCTAAATAAATGAATGGATGGATGGATGGATGGATGGATGGATGGATGGATGGATGGATGAGTGAATGAACGGTGACTTCAGAAGTTGGTAGGACACAAAAACTCCCAGATAGCTGACACCTGGGTCAAGATGCCCAGTTAGACTTAGAGATGGGCAGAGGGAAACAACTGTCAGAGGTCAAAAGCTCCTGAAGAGTTTGACCTCACTCAGGTTCACTGTCATCGAGTGCTCATTGACTTCCCGGTGCACTTTCCCACCCTCTTGTGGTTGGGCTGCCATGTGACCAGCTTGGGCCAATGACATGTGAACAGAAACAGCTGGTCACTTCCTTGCCAAAGCAGCAGCAGCAGCAGCAGCATCATCATCATCGGTGCCTGAATCTCCAGGCTTCTTCCCTTGCTGAGACCATGGGGGAAGCCTTCGCACATGAGCATGGAGAATGCTAAGAGGTCGGAGCAGTCCAGGACTCCAGAGCATCTGCAGGGCAGCTATTGTGACAAACCACAGCGGGCCTGGCGTGAAGGACTGAAACACCTGCTGTGTTAACTCCCAAAGTTTAGGGTTGTTTACTGCCAGAGGCCAGGCCAGGTCATCTAACTGCTACCCCTAGGTCCAGGTTCCCGTTCAAGTTCATTGAATTTGAGTGGCACAGGTATGCAGAGCTTCGTACACAGTAGGAAAGCAGGGAGCAACAGAAAGCCCCACTGGTTGTGGAGAAAACTACATTAATCGTTAGGTGAAACCTGTGTGGAGGGTTCGAGCCCCACCCCGTCCCTCTCCATCTAAGCAGTACTTAGGTCAGGACGACAGTGTCCATTTGCTTCCTCCGTTTTCCCGGAGAACGTATTTGTAGGGAGAGCAGGGATGGCTGCCATCCATCACTCTGGAAAGTCATGAGATTTACAGAGAGAGAGAGATGCCTAAACAAAGGACACACGCATTAACAAATCTCGCTGTCCAAAAGTCAGGGCTAATGTTAACCAAGACGAGCATTACTGCGATTCCATCAAGATGTCCCGTTATTTATTTAACTTTTCCATTTTCATTTTTTATTTGTGTAAGATAATTGCTTGTGATAAGCCTCGGGTGTGGAGGTCTGGCGCATACAGAGTAAGAGGCGAGCTGGAATCCTCGTCTCAGGATGCACCGCGAGAGGAAGCGGTGGATTAACATATTGAAATGATCTCAATTAATGTCCTTTAATGGCTTTCTTCCAAATGGAGGACCTCTCCAAAGTGAGTGGCCTACGTGTTAGGAACAGGGGAAAAGCCTATTAAGAAGATAATGTGTTTAGCTGCTTGAGGAAAGATCTCTTATGAGTGGATTTCATAAGAAACAAATGAAAAAATATATTTATAGTGTTTCTTCCCCTGGATCCGGTACCATAATCCTGCTCATGCATTTCACTTCATAGCATCTATACAGGTGTCTCCCAGGGCTTCTGGCCTTGACCCTTGATGGACCTTTAAGAAATGAGACCTGTTTAAGTGATAACTTGGCATACAATCAGAATCCTTCAATGGGAAAACAACAGTGACTTCAGGCTCTTGCATGCCACTGTGTACCCCCCTGTCCCACTATCCTCTCTGTTCTGGCCTGAACACCCAGGAGCTTAAGTGAAAGCAAACCTGAGGGTGGTTCCTATTTCTGAGAAGCTGGGAACAGCTTGAGGCTCAGGTGGGTGCTTAGTGATGCTCACACCCAGTGCCAGGAGTGCCATGCTGGCCTCCTTTGTTTCAGACGAGGAAACTGAAGTTTGAAAAGTCAGTGATTGCTCCAAAGTCACCTTCCTATTGCTGCTGCTAAAACCCACAAAGAGGATGGGGGAGGGGTGTTACTAGAGGCATTGATCCTTCTGACAAACCCTGCCTATCAACAAAACTTAAAAATAAAAGCCGTACCCTTAAAGTCCTTAAGAGAAGATTTTACAGAAAGCGCACCCTAGTTAATCAGTGGACTAACATTGCTTATGCTGCTGTCCTAGCCAGGGGGTCTCCTGGAGACTGTCCTCTCTCCCTCCCTGACCTCACTCTGCCTTCCCCAGTCCAGGCACCATCCTCTGCTCCTCCTGTGGATGAAGGATTCCCTTCCCTTCACTCCCCCAAGGCCTCTGTCGGCCCATCCTCCCACCTAACCTGTTGTGATGTGTTTTTATTAAACTTCAATTCTCGTCCTTCTCTCTCCTCCTCCTTTTACCTTCCTCCTCTACTCATCTTTTCTCCCTTATTTCTTTCTCCAACTCCTCCTCCTCCTCTCTGAGTGTGTGTGCACACTGCTAACCTGTGTTAAATATGAGGGCTGTCCTTTGAGTGTCACATCAAAGTTGAATCCCCTTGTCTGTGACCTGGGGACAATAATGTCTGCCCTGCCTCCATCAAAGAGTCGTGGTGTGGATTAAATAGTGGGTAAGAGAGCAAACGACAACCCATTACTCTCTATCACAGCACCCTGTTTCCTTCCTGACCTCTGTAGTCATCCCTGAGTATTTTGTTTATGTTGTCGCTTCCTCTCATATCTGTCCCCTCAAGTAGAATGCAAGCTCTTTTCAGGCAGGAATCTGGAACATTGGCTGTTGCACAGAATGAACTCACACTGGGTAGGTACTGTCATCTTCCTGTGATCCCTCCTCACGGATTACTCATTCCTACCTCACACCTCCACTCAGGCTGTTCCCTCACTCCAAACACCTTTACTCGTCTTTTCATCCATCTAATCCCTACCGTTCCCTGAAAGGCTACTTCAAGTCTCACTGTTTCTATAAGGCTGTTTTCTTATCCCCTTTTAAAAACTTCCTTCGCCAGGAAGTTCTTCGCCATTAGACTCTTTGTCCACAGCCCACGGTCACACGCACCCTCACTTGGCATGGGTGGGGTCATTTGGTAGGTTTTCTCTGATCTCCTAAATCCATTGTAGTTCTCCATCCAGCTCTGATTCAGTATTCCCTAATAAGAGACATGTTTCTCATACCAAGAACAGGAGAGCATGTCCTAGAATGGAAGAGTCATAAAAAAAATCCTAAGACATCCAGGATGGAAAGAGATGCTGGGCCCAAGACTTATTCTTCAAGTTGCTAAGGTGCTGCCATTCCCTTCCTGCCCAGTTGCCTCACCATTAACCCTCCAAGCCTGGGAACCAAGGAATTTCTTGAAGAAAGTATTTATTCCCACTAAGAACCTGGGAGAGAGCTGAGCTTCCCTTGTAACCATCTAATGTCATAGGGGAGAGGCTCCTGGGAGTTAAAATCCCCCCTGAGGTGGTCACCCTCCACATCTCCTTGGATTCCCTTGCCCCAGATGGACCCACCCCAACCAGAGACTCAAGTCATCTCACAACCATTCTCTGCAGACACTGCCTACGTGTCTTACAAGTCACTTCCATCTGACAATAGCTACCCAGAGGTTGTGTAGACCCACAGGTTAAGCACTCAGTCCCACAAAACTGCCCCCAAAGATGTTAGACACCAATGGCAAGTATAATAGAAACCCCAAGTTACCTACACTCCATATACTCGGTCCAACTTAGCTACCAACCCAGGCTTTCCACTCCCTGCTTTGAGGTTTGTCATGTGCTTTACGTGCTCACCAAACCCAGGAAGGCACCTTCCTTTTGATTACCAGTTTATTGTAAGGATACAATACAGAAACAGCCAAGTAAAAGAGATGCAGAGGGCAAGGTGTGATGGGGGTGAGGCCCCCCTCATACCATGCTCTCTCCAGGTCCACCGCCATCCCAGCACCTCAATGTCCACCAACCTGAAAGCTCATCAACTCTCCGTGTTCAGGAGTTTTTATAGAGCTCAACTCCCAGCTCCCCAGCCCAACCCCTGCCGAGGTCAGTGGGTGAAGCTAAAAATTCCGACCCTCTAAATCACCTGATGGCAGGCCTGGCCTTAAGTCCCCTTATTAGCATAAACTCAGGTCTAATCAGAAGAGCCTCGTTATGATTAACAAAAAACACTCTTCCTATCACTCTGGAAATCCCAAGGGCTTTAGGAGCCCTGTACCCAGAACCAGGAATAAAGACCAAATATGTTTTGTATTAAACCACAACAGCCAACCAAGTGTGATTAAGCATCTCCCTTGACTTAGATGAGTCAGGGACCCTCTGAGAAGTTACTGTGCTTTCTCCTTCCCGATAATAACAGGTGAACTGATCTGCTTTCCACCTTCCTCTGGCTGCCAAGAAGCACAACATGGAGCTTACTGCTTCATCACCACCACTGTGTGTTAACTGATATGACGGGCAATATTTGCTCTCTCTTCTTGGTCTCAATCAAGATTTTCTATTTTTTTTTTCATTCTATTCCATTAACTGTTTTTGCACATGGCCACTTTAGATTCTTCCTGGAAAGCGATGAGGTATAAATAAATTAACTGATAACACAGCCAGAGAACCAGTGTCTAGAGAGGATTTAACACAATGAACCTCCAGATGGAGCTTGCTGACCTAAGTTGATTGGCTTTCTCAAAGCAAAGTAGCCCCATGAAGTGAAGCCACTAACCAGTTTTCAGGGCTAGAAGGGCACCACGTAGAACTCTACTGTGTCAACATCTATGTCCTCTGTGTTCAACCCTTCGGATGATCCATGCCTGGGGGTGGCAATGGTGCTGAGAATATAGAAGAGGAGAACATTGTAAGCTGCCCAAGGATGTAGATCAGCCCAAAATCAGGGCAGGCTGTGGCAGGCAAAGTCTTCCGTGAATGAAGTAGGACTTCTGATGGACTATTTCCATTCTGAGGTGTGAGCATAAAGACAGTGCCTGGGTGGGCACTTATTTATTTTCCCTTCCTCAGCTCCTAGCACGGTGCCTAGCATGCCCTGGATACTGAATAAAGTGTTTGTTCCTCTGTTAGTGGTATTCTTTGTTTGCCTTCTAATTTTGAGACATTTGACTGAACACAGGCGACCATATCATGTTTCCATGGCAGAAAATACCTCTGGGCCAGGAACCAGAAGACCTGGGCTCTGGGCCCCACTATTAAGGATTCGCACAGAGCAGACAGCAGCAGTTGGAAGATGCAGCTTTAATTGGACTTTGGATTTCAACACTGGCTCCTTTTCCTGCTCTGTGTCTTTGGGCAATCATTGAACCTCTCTGTGCTTCCTATTTCCTCCTCTGTAAAATGAGAGTGAACAACGTGGAGGTGTTGTATGGATAAAATGAGTTACACATAGCAAGTATTTAGAATACTTCCTAACATTCATGCTAGCTTTTATTATCCTGAATAAGTCACAATGTTTCTCAGCCTTATTTTCATGCCTCTCAAGAGTCAGGGTATAAGCGGATGAGAGACGTCAGCTATGCAGCAGGCATCTCTACTTTCTAATTCTCCGCCCATAACAGACATCGCCAATGGATCACAGCACTCTCTCCCACTGAGTCCAGCCAAAGTTTTAAACTCTTTCCCAGGGCAATACTCCACGCAGTCACTGTACATCTTTCAGAGTTAACACGAGAAAGGGAAACCCGTTTGCTATCCTGGGAAGAGATTTTCTTATGGATTCTGTCATTCTTAATGAACAGATGTGAGCAAGGGGTGAGAGGCATGGGAAAGGAAAGGAATCAGCCTGCATGGGAGATTCAGGGCCAGTCCAGGGACAGCCTTGATTACCAACCCTCCAGACACACAGCTTTCAACGCTGTTACTCCCCAGCTTCCCCCAGGACGGTGACTGGCCTGCTTTATCCTTTTGCAGTAAAATTGCAGAGACAGAATGGCGTGTGGCTAATTGCCAGGTAGGCCACAAACAGAGCCACTCCACATGTCATTTCAGGCTGGCAGAGTCTGTCCATTTTTCAACACCATAACCGAAAGATTACAGCGGCGTGTGGAAGTGCAGAGAAGGTTTCAAGGGAAGACGAGGCTGGCTTTGAAGACAGGCTGGGTCAAGAACAACCTCACATAAAAAGCGAAAAATGTATTTTGGGCAGAAATACAAGGGGCAGCTGAAGCTCAGACTTGGGGCGGAGGGATACTTTTTACCTGTGAGAATAATAAGCTGCTACAGAAAGTTAATTCTTAGTTATCCACGAATAGTGCAAACTGATTTGTACCGTGTTTATAAAATAACCCAGCTCAAAGACCTGCTCATTAAACCAGAGCCTCCTGCTGACCTCCCTTTCTCCATTCCTCCATTATCTTCATCGCTTTCTTCCTCCGCTCTTCCCTTCCCCTTCAAGGCTGTATCCCATCGTCAGCGTATTTTAGTGGGCCTTCCCACCCCTTTCCTTTTCGGCTCTCCTGCCTGCCCTCCTTAGGGGAAAAGAAACCCCTGGCCCTGACTTCCTGGCTCCGGCTCTTCTTGCGCATCACCCCTTCACCAGGTTTCTTGGGGAAGCTCTTATCCAAGCACTCCTCCACTCTACCTGCCCATGGCTCTCTTGCTGACAGGTGAAGCCCAAGCTCCCAGCCTGGCATTCCATCCATCCTCCTTTCAGGATTCGTTGCTGCCACCTCCATCCCTCTGTCACCCCAAACAGCCTAGAAACTGAGATGCACTCTCTTCTCTTGGAGCCTGTGCTTGGCTGTTACCCACATGGGTGGCCCTTCCCATGGACTCTGCAGGCCAGGCCTAGATGACCCTCCAGGATGTTGAGTTCCAAAACCATGACACCGTTCCTTAGGCGATGGGAGCACTGTCTATTTCCTTCCTCCTGGGAGCCCCTCGCCTGTGCTACCAGCCACCCATGGCTAGGGCTCCTCCAGCCCTGACCCCAACCTGATTGGCTGTGATCTGGCAGCAGCAGGGGCTCTATTAGCCTGCTGTTAGGATACTTGTGTGTAATAGAGATCAGGTTGGCTAATGGTTCATACATAGTATGTAAAAATCTCTTTAGAATCCTCTCTTGTCCTCCTACATCTCCTGTCTTCAAAGTGTTTTTCCCTGATTTCCCTAATTCCCTTTAAGGTCATTAAAGTCAAAGCCACGATCTTCTGCTGGGTTCTAAGTCATGCCCCACCCCCCTCAACAACAACAACAAAAAAAACCTTAGCCAATTAGGTGCAATCTGAACCATAGATCTCATCCCCCTCTAACTCCCGTCCTCTACATCTGGGATGGAGGGAGTCATCGTGACACAGCCTTAGTTGGAAGTCAAACCCTCACCACCTCCACTTTATGCACCTCCAGGATGGGCCTGCTTGGGCTGTTCCCCACCCCTTCTGCCCATCTGCCGGGATGGCGCCATGCCTGCTCACAAGTTGGTTGGAGCCTATGGAGGTGCCAGGCAACAATGTGTTTTGATGGGCAGCCTGCAGAAGGTGGCAATTGCCATCTCTTGTGAGTGAAGGCCATCAGCAGTGCCAGCCCTGGCATGCCAGATCTCTGTACCCTTGGTCACACCTGTTGACTCTCCGATGCCAAGAAAAGCATACTTGAGCTGGGGACAAGGGTCGGGGGAGAGGATGTTCTCAGAGCACCAGCCTCTTTGGGTTTCCTTGTGGGGACAGACAGAACCCAGAGGGATGAGATCAATCAGACCCAGAACCACACCTGTGTCCGGCACGAGGATGTGTTTCTCATACTAAGGACAAGGTACTCAGTGGGATGACTGTAGTACAGGCACAATTCAACATAGACAGAGCCTTCTCTCCAAGGTCGAGAAGAGAATAAAGAGAAGGTCAGGCTGAGTTTAGAAAAGCCTTGTCCATCAATAGCCTGAAATGTTTAGAACCCTGAGAAGATATGTCCCACCCACTTGGAGGCCTCCATTCCCTTCTCCTCTCCCTGTCCTAGGATTGCTGTTCTCTAGCTGGGACCTGAGCCCAGCTCTAGAATCAGATAAACCTGGTTGTGTGGATCAGCTCCACTAATTGGCCAAGTGTTCTTGAGTGAGTTATTAACCTGAGCCTCAGGCTTTTCATCTCTAAAATTGGGGTAACCACACCCACCTCCTTGGCTTGCTATGTGAATGAAATGGGACAACCTAAGTTAAGTGCCTAATGTGGTATCTGATACATGGTAAGTGCTCATCAAATTAATTCTCCCCCTTTTTTTCCCCCCCTGCTGTTCCCTGTCTTCATTCTCCATTCCAAATAGAGAATGCGTTTCAGGAGCCAAGTGATATAACAGATGCCACTCTACGTTGGACTAAGTAGCCAAAGAGATTCCAAGGTAAACACAGTGTGAGAGAAAGGGGAAGAGAAAGAAATGGAAAGAGGAGAGGAGGAAACTGGCATTTCCTTTCAAAAGGCCCTTCCATCTCTCTACTCCCGGCCAAGACCTCATTCTAACACAGCTCCTTCCTGCTCTGCGCTCCATCCCCACCTGAGCTCACCAGTATCTTCCCACTCCTTCATTCCCACTCCTCCAAAATCATCTTCAAAGGATCTACCTATACACACAGGACCTTCCTACACCAATCTCTTGACATTCTCTCCTTCACTGTTCTATGAGGCAGCTGTGTGTCAACGGCAGTGCTGGGCAGAGTGGGGATGACATGGGCATGAATCCTGCCCTTTTGGTTCTCGGTAAAGGAGGCAGAAATATGCTCAAATAAGCCTTAAACAAGCCAGACTGGACTGAAGCACCAACCAAAGACATAAGCCAACTGCTCGGGGAAAGATGCCCTCCACATTCAGCAGGTGCTCCTGAGCCCTCATCAGTCAGACCTGCCTCCTGCCATTAGGCCCTGGACAGGAGAGCCCACAGGAACACCATCATGGGCATCATGGGAGGTCCTACTGACCCAGAAACCCTTGTTTGCATCAGAAACAATGAGAGGCCATGAGAAGTTTATTTGGGTGGCTGCGCTGACCCCTCTGGTTTTGGTGGCATTACTTTAATCCAGCGGTGGCCCATTGGATTTGAAGACTGAGTGACATATTTGGTGACAGACCTGGATGCTGGAACACCATGTGAAGGAACAGGATCTTGAGTCAGTAGCTGAAAGCCTGACAAATGCTCAGATCTGCCAGAGATGCCCAAGAGATTTTCCCCGAAGACCTGCCCTCCATGCTGGATGAGCTACGTGAAGAAGAAAGGAAGAGCTGCAAACTACTGGAAGAAAATGCACAGGCAAAACCCCACCTGCTTCCCAAGGCAGGGCAGTCAGGTAAAGAGGGGAGATGGAATGGGCCAAGGGGTGAAAGTGGAGGAGTAAATCATAGAAGTGAAGGAGAATTCTTGTAGGGGCTGTTCCTGATGCCTCGGGCCTTCAATGGAGTGTGACTCCTAAAGCCCCATGGGGCACAGGTGCTTGAAGAGAGTGGATGGGATGGACCACCCAATCCCAAGCAGAATCTGGAGTTCATGTCCATTGGTCACCCAGAGAAGAATCAACCCACAAGAAAGCAATAACTCAATTCACAAAACATTACTACATTTCCCCTGTGAGTCTCTTTCTAGGAACCAATGGTGAGCTAAAACATAGTCCCCGCCCTCATGGAGGTTAAAGCAAGCCCTGGAGCCAAGAAGTCCGTGTTCAGAGCCTAGCAACTCCACTAAGGAGCTGTGAATCTGAGCCAAGTTACGTAAGTTCCACTTACCTCTCTGTAAAATGGGAATAAAAGCAGTACATATCCCCAGGGTTGTTGTGAGAATTAAATCAGGTAGCACTTGAAAAAGCTTAGCGGTGTGCCCAGAACACAGGCTCAATAAATGTCAGCTTGTATTATTGTTGTCACTGTTACCTCTACCATGAACTTCATTATTATTACTAGAGGCCCAGTGCATGAATTCATACACGGGTAGGGTCCAGTCGCCCAGCCCCAATTGGGGCAGACTGGGGCCAGGCCAGCTGGGAAGAGGGGCCGCAGGTAATTGGCCAGCAGGTCCTGCCCCTGATTTGGGGGGGGGGGGGGGGGCGGGGCGGTGCTGACTGGGGTAGGGCTAGCAGTGGGGAAGGGCTACGGGAGGTTGGCCAGCCGACCACACCCCCTAATTGGGCCAGTTCGCTGTCCGCAGTGGGCGTCATAGCGATGGGCCTTTCTGGCGTTCCATTCGCTGGCTTTTTATATATATAGATTAATTTCACAGTTTAGTTCAGGAGGCAGAGATTAATCAAACATAAGCACAGAAAACGTCATTTCAAATGTGAAAAGTGATAAGCACATAAGCAGTAGTCTCTCATGGTACTTTGAAAGTAAAGGCTGGGGCCCTGACCTGGTAAGGAAGATCTAACCTTGAAGCTGAGAAGTGAGAGCTGCTTAAGTGTCAACCGAGATAGAGGGAGCAAAGGAGTGCGAGCGGGTAGGTGAGCATGGGTTCCAGGTAGGGGAGATGGCTTCTGAAAGTCCCTGAGACAAAGTCATGGCAAGAAGCTGATCTCCACAGGATTGGTGGTAATTTCCAGAGACCACAGACAGAAACAGGAAGTCTCAGGAGGTGAGAAAAGGGTCCTTATTAAGTTGAGGTGAGGTGGAGAAAAGACTTGGGAGAGCCAGCTTCTCTGCCCACAACAGGCTGATGGCTGCCAGGGACATCCAGCATAGCTCCACTGTGACCTGAACCTCATCAGCCACCTAAGTGCCAGCAGAGCCTGGGCATGCTGCCAAGCCTGGGAAAAAAATAGAACTGCCCATTTCCCTCCCTGCCTCTCACCCAGGAAGCAGAGGCCTATCCTGCCCCAGGCCAGCCAGCTCTGTGCTGTTCTCACTTCTGACTGTCTGAGAGGGTTAATCGGCTCTCATTATCTAGGTCTCCCACTTCCCTAAAAGGAAGAGCCAACTCCAGCCCCAGCCCAGTGGCACCAGTCCCTGAACTCAGTAGGTCCACTAACTTCCCTTCTGAGAGAAGGGAGTATTGAAGCAACCTCAGAGCCCTTCTTCTCTCACTCATTGAGAATCCGTCCAGTGGGGAAAATCTGGGCTTAGAAGTCCCAAAAAACAAAGTAAAAATCCCATCTCTACCACTTGGTGTGAAGCTTTAATACACTAAGCCTCAGTCTCCTCATCTGTAAAGTGGGGCGAATACCACCCACTCACAGGACTATCCCATAAAAGATGTGTGTGAAGCACTTCATGCAGTGCCTCACACATGCACTCATTATGGGGTCAAGGGCATGGCTATTACCATGAAGGTGAAAGGTGCTAGGCAAGGAAAATCAATCACTTTAGGAAGGCAGAGCTAACAACCCCCATTTTGAGCACCTCACAATTATCACTCATCAAATTTACTCCTAATTTATTAGCTGTATGGCCTTAAACAAGTTATTTAATTGTATTTGGCCAAAGTTTTCTCATCTGAAACACATATAATAATAAATCCTACCATGTAGGATTGTTGTGATAATTAAATATACACTGAATGGCATAATAATCTGGCCACTCAGTATATATTCTATATAATAAAAGGCTAATATGCAAATTGTCTCCTTGACCAGCAGGCAGGCTGGCCAACTGCTCATGTCCCCTCTCCCTGGCCAGGCTGGCCGGACCCCATCCATGCACGAATTCATGCACCTGGCCTCTAATGGATGTGTGTGTGAGTGTGTGAGTGTGTGATTGTAATTTTTAAATATATATATATATATATATATATATATATATATATATATATAGAGAGAGAGAGAGAGAGAGAGAGAGAGAGAGAGGGGGGGGGGGCAGATTATTATGCATTCAGAGATCATAATAATCTGGCCACTCAGTGTATATAATGCTTAACACCCAGCAAATATTTGCTATGATGATCATTGTTTGGGGGGTTTTTTTGTGTGTGTTTTTTTTTTTAATATATTTTATTGATTTTGTACAGAGAGAAAGGGAGAGAGATAGTTAGAAACATCGATGAGAGAGAGTCATCAATCAGCTGCCTCTTGCACACCCCCCACTGGGGATATGCCCACAACCAAGGTACATGCCCTTGACTGGAATCGAACCTGGGACCCTTCAGTCCCCAAGCCGACGCTCTATCCATTGAGCCAAACCGGTCTCGGCTGATCATTGTTTTAACTTTGGTTATAGAAACATTACTCTGGTTGCTGCAAGGTGGAAAGATAAGAACAAGATAAAGTTGTCATCTAGGAGGGTGATAGATGTGGGAAGGGTTGGATTGTAGGACTTCTGGGGAGCACTCAGGGCCCACTTGAGCTTGGTCAATGGTGAACATAAAGCAACACACTTCATGTGGCCCAGGTTTCTCTCCAGTGGGCTGGAGCTGTCTAGGTGAGGCATGGGAGGGGAGGGGAGTTGAATGTACTAGGGCTGGGATTTTGCCAGGTAAACCTGATGGAGGGAGATGGAGATGAGGAAGATGAAGGCTCGTATACTCAAAGAATAAAATCTGTTAGTAAAAATAAAAGCTTATAAACAGTCCTGAGACAGCAGTCCAAAATCCTAGTTCAAACACTAACTGTGTGAACCTAAGTCATCTCTGTTCCTTGAGTCTCCATTTCCTCATTTATAAAACAGGGATCATAACCCACCTCGTAGGATAGTTATGACAGTGATAAGACAGATGTGAAGGTAATTTATGGACTGAAGCCAAAGCTCTACTAGGAAACACTTTGTTAGCTCCATTTGTTAGCCCCTGTTCATAAAATAATAAAATTTCACTTCTCTAAAATAGTACTGTAGAATTAAAAACGTTTCTTTACATGTTTTACATGTATACTAATTTACTAGTTCTAGATTTACATGGACTAACATGCAAAGATGATATTAAGTGAAAAAAGTAAATTATAGAGCAGAATGTATACACAAATCTAAGACTATCCACATAGTGTTAACAATAGTTACTACTAAGGAGTAGGAATGGAGGGCACTTTTTTTTCTTGTCATATGTCTGTGTTGTTGTAATTTTTAAATATACAACAAACAACTTTCTTTTGCAAATAAAAAAATGAAAAATGTTTGTTATATTTTTCTTTGTTTTTGAAGAGAGAGAGAGAGAATCCCTGTGTTTACTGCAGCATTATTTATAATAGCCAATACATAGAGGCAACCCAAGTGTCCACCAATAGGTAATTGGATAAAGATGTTGTACATATACACAGTGGAATATTATTCAGCCATGAAAAGGATGACATCTTGCCATTTGCGACAACATGGATGGATCTAAAAGATATTACGGCATGTGAATCAGTTAGAGAAAGACAAATATTGTATGATTTCATTTTTATGCAAAATCTAAAAAAAAAAAAAGTAAATGAACAAACCAAATAGAAATGAACTCATAAATACAAAGAGTAAACTGATGGTTGCCAAGGGCAGGGGGAATTGTTGAGGGGGATGGGTGAAAAAGAGAAGGGATTAAGAAGTACAAATTGGTAGTTCCAAAATAGTTACAGGGATGTAAAATACAGCTTAGGAAATATAGTCAATAGTACTGTAATAAATGTGCATAGTATCAGAGGGGTACTAGACTTAACAGGAGAAGTCACTTCATAAATTACATAATCTGACCACTATGCTATATGCCTGAAACTAATATAATATTGAGTGTCCCCTGTAATTGAAAATGTTAAAAAAAAAAAAAATTTTAAATAAATAAAACAAAAAGCAGAAGCCCTATGGTTTCCCAGAACAGTAACTTTGCTCAGCATCTCAATTTTCTCACCTGCATCATGGGGAAGCCTTCCTACCTTGCTAGGCTATTGGAGGATCAAATGAAATCCTACATAAATAAAAGTATTATTCATTCTATAATTGATATTATTGTTGTCCTTTCAGCTACTGAGCCAGAACAGAGAATGCTCACTAGCACGGAGTGCAGTAATCCTGGTATCCAGTGGTTACCAGGTGGTTGCTCCTTAGATCTGCAGAAAAATGGTGATTGTGGAAATCATGCTAGTCCCATTCACAGATTTTTAAATAACTGACTGTATGCAGGGGAGAGGATTTGGCTGTGGGGAGGGGTGGTCGCTAGTCCCACGCAGCTGCTATGGCTGTGAAAATTTAACCTCAAGCAGCCTAAACATTCATTTTATAATGTACACTGCTGATTACTTAATTATGTCTAAAATATAAGTCAGACACACTACAAACCCCGGGGAGTAAATTACACAGATCTATGAAGCAACATCTCCGTATTCATTCTGGTCTCACGTTTCTGAATTATTGTTTCCCCCCCAGTGAATCCAACAAATCTCTTCCTTTTCTGCAAAAACGCGTGGCTATTGCAATCAAACGATCATTTTCTCAGTATTATAAGCTCAGGGTAGGCGAGCCCATCTTCATCATAACATTTCGGACTCTTACCAACAGGTTCTTATCTTTATGTATGTTTGAACTAGGAGATCTACATATGCTTGATCTCAGCATGAACCTCCCTATGACCTGATTTTGTTACCATGGTCACCAATTATCAGATGAGTCTTGTTGACGGCAGAACAACAGTCGGAGGATTTCTATTAAGTTCCAGGATGGAATGACAGTTACATTTTGTGAACACACTTTAAGAGGATTTTTTTCTCATTTCCTTGCCCCAAGGTTTTCTCCCCCTCATCTGCTGACAATGTGGTGGTCACATAAAATGCAAATAAAATGCCTCCTGGGGCCAATAATTAAATTTTCCTATAAAATAAATGGATCGGCTGCAACTCCCATTCCCCTCTTCTTCCCCTTCTGAGATAGAGCCATGTGGGTCTTACTCAGAACTCAGCTACAATGATGCTTTCTTAAAATAACGTCAAACCCACTCCATGGCCACGTCTGGGTACATGTATGTGAAAACACACTAAAATCTTTACTGATATCAGTCATTCTATATATGAAAGACACTTAGACGCTTTCTGATAGGTTCAGCTGGGTTGTTCAGCTGGGTTTTTCATATAATCGTTTAAGCCAATGAGTGTGGTCCAGTAACTCAATGATCTCATGAAAACCATGCCTGGTAATTTAATAAATCTTGACGTCAATAGGTAACCTGTAGGTACTGAATGTTTTATGACTCTGACTTTCCAGTGGCTGCCATGACAAAAGAACAAGCTTGGTGAGTTAAAACCACAGAAATGAATTCTCTGAGTCTGGAGGCTAAGGGCAGCGCTTCCTGCCATGGTCCTAGGAAAGAATATTCCTTGCCTCTTCCAGCTCTTGGTGGCTCCAGGTGTTCCTTGGCTCGTAGCTGCATCACTCCAATGCCTGCCTCCATCTTTGCATAGTCTCCTGTTTGGTATCTCCTCTTCTATCAATATTTCTTCTGAAGAGGCTCGTTTCTTGATTTAGAGCCCCCTGGGTAATCCAGGAGGACCTCACCTTGAGAACCTTATTAAATCTGCAAAGACACTTCTTCTAAGTAAGGTCATTGTTGCAGATTCTGGATTATTCGTTCTGGAGGTTACGATGTGGATAGGTCTTTTGGAGGCTACCACTCAACCCACTACAATAACAACATGATTTTCTGAAGGTTTTATACAGTGAAGCTTGGAATTTTTGTATGAGCAATTTTTGTCACCAGTTTTGAACTTCATACAAGTCTAAAGAGTATTTACAAATATAGATAATTCCCCCAGCATTTATTAATCAAAGGTAAAAAGTATGATTTTCAATTGGTGAGTCAGGTACAAGATTGCTGAGATGTCATAAAACATCCTAATGACATACCTTAGGGTTTTTCAAAATGGCTTTAAAGACCAAAATAAACTCCAAACATGAAAGGCATTCTGAGGAGAGTGAAGAAACCGAAGAATGCCTGGAATTGAGAAGATCGCTGAAACAGCTCAGAACTAATGAAACAGATGAGAACTAATAAAATGGGTGAAAACAATTGCCAAGCCATACTCAACGTGCGGACACAGCACTGGCAATGTACATGAGCACTTCAGTGCAAAGTGTTGGGAGCAACAGCCATCATGGGATCTATTTGGTGATGGCTATTTGAACGTCTGGACTGATGTATATTGCTGAAAAAGTGCACATGTGTCATCGTATGCTCTTCATGAAATATTATTTTGTTCTGGTGATGGTTGCTTTTGACAATATAGCTTCATGTTTCAAGTTATTTCAGGTGTGAATGTATTTATTCTCCCTTGTTACAATGCTATGCATGCCACAGGGTCTGGGATGGAAAATTTGGGAGCTTTTTGTTTTTGTGTTGGTTTGGGTTTTTGTTTTTTTGTTTTTTTTAGCTCCTGACAGGGGTCCTCAAACTTTTTAAAGTGGGGGCCAGATCACGGTCCCTCAGAGAGCTGGAGGGCCGGACTATATGAACTACTAATTCCTACTGTAACACCTCGGCTGCGCTCACTGCCCAAAAAACCTGGCGGGCCGGATCAGACTCCTCTGCGGGCCGCATGTGGCCCGCGGGCCGTAGTTTGAAGACCCCTGTGCTAATACAATGTGTTTGGAATGGGGTGAAGATTAAAGTTTGTACTCTCCAAATATTGTTGTATAAAACCTGACTTTTGTGCCCATTTCCTGCCACTCTAATATGTTAAGAAAAGGAATTATATTATCGGACACTCTACTTGCCCTGCCACAAAGTCCACCAATCACCTTGGGTAAAGCATTAGTTTCCTGTTCCTCCTGTGACAAATTACCATAGCCTTGATGGTGTAAAACAACACAAAGGTATTACCTTACAGTTTTGGAGGTTACAAGTCTCACTGGTCTAAGATCAAGATGTCTACTGGCCTCTCTCCAGCTTCTACAGGCTGCCCACATTCCCTGGCTCATGGCCCCCTCCTCCATCTTCAAGCCAGCAAAAACAGGGAGGTCTTATCTCATCACTCTAACCTTCTTTCCTGCTTCTCCCTTCCCATTTAAGGACCTTTGTGATTATATTGAGCCCACTTGGGTAATTCGGGCTAATCTCCCATCCCAAGTCTGGTCAGATCTGGGGGGGGGGGGGGGGGGGGAGGGGGGGGCGCGCGGGCAGTATGCTGACTACCACATGAACAAAACAGATCAAGAATCAAGGCAAGCTAATTCCTTGCAACCTACACAGGCCATGCCTTCAGGCTCAGGCACCAGGGTTTTTCATTAGTTCCTATGTCACTGGAAGTAGCTGCCAAGGGCAGAGGGGTGACAATTAGAGACAGGCAGTTAATGGTCAGGTCATCAGCAGCTGAGTGAGTGCAGAGTACAACTACCCCTTTCCAAATGAGCACCCTAAGAATTCCACCCCTTGGGCAGGGAAGAACAGGTGTGCCTCATTACAAGCAAAGGGCACATGAGGAAACCTGCTCTTACCCACATAGATAATTTGCCAAAGCACTAAAGTCAACCAACCCACACCCTGCTGCAACTCCCAGCCATTTGTACCACTTAAATGCCTACAAATGGGCTGATGCAGTTGCTAATGGGCTAATAAGCTGGCCATTAACAGCTTCTTAAGTAGCAGGCTGGGGGAGCTGTGCCACTAGTTAGGGACACTGAGACCAAGCTGTCTTTCCCGTTTACAAAAGACCCTGGATTGGGACAAGAATTGTTTTCCCTAAAGGTTGGCTCATTTGGCTCCAAACATGGGGGCAGCCATTATTCACATTTCCAAATAATTTCTTCCTTTATAAAGTTATTTACTCTGAAGTTCCCAGCCAGGTTCTTCCTCCGGGCATGTAAGTGTTGGTTTACAGACCATGAATTACTTGCAGAGACACTGCAGGAAAACGAAATGTGGAAGTGGAGCCTTAAGACCTACCGTTTAAAAACCAGTCGGAAATGAGGAGGGAGCCTCATTACGACTGTAATGTGGATGTCCCCAAGCGTAACCAGCTATGACTATCAATACCACTTATCAAGACCCAGCTATTCAGTCACTCATTCAAGAAACACTTAGGCACCCGAGAACCTCAGAGACCAAATGGGGAAAAACTCTGGGCCATTATGGAATTTACATTCTGTGAGTGGAAAAACTAAAACACAAAATGAGTAAGTTATCTATGGAAAAAGAGCCAGGGAAGGGGGATCAGGAGTGCTGGGAGAGGGCAGCAGGGAGGGAGCCATCTTCTGGAGGAGGTGACTTTTAAACAGTCTTGAAAAGTATGTGTGGTGGGCAGGGGGAAATCCAGGGGGCCACCAAGGCCTTGAGGCAAGACAGTTTGTAGCTCAGTTAGAAGTATGGCTGTCCCTGTAGCTGGAGAAGAGAGAGAAGTCATCAGCGCAACAGCATCTGCATTGCATGTGCCTTTAGGCCTGTGGTCGGCAAACTTAGGCTTACAAGCCACATGCAGCTCTCTGGCCCCTTGAGTGTGGCTCTTCACGGCCTGGGTGAGTTTATTTTGAAGAAGTGGCGTTAGAAGTTTAAGTTAAAAAAAAAATTGGCTCTCCAAATAAATTTCAATCATTGTACTGTTGATATTTGACTCTGCTGACTTATAAGTTTGCTGACCACTGCTTTAGGCTGTTAGAAAGACTGCGGCGTTTCTTCCCAGAGGAATGAAGAGCTGGAGGGTTCAGAGCAGAGGAGCGAAGAAATCCATTCCTGTATTCGTGGTCTCCCCCTGCTTCTGCAAACACCACAGCGCAGCCTACAAGTTGGCTTGCTTCCCCAGAGAGAAAATGCACACTCCTCTCTCCACACATATCCTCATGTAAATATTAAAGAAAAAAAAAGTGAACAACTACTTGCTCACTTATCAAATGCATAAAAATGGACTTTGCTTATTGGGTTTTCTGAAAGTTGACATTACTTGCCTGTGTGGGCTCCAGTGACTCACAAAAATATCAACTATTTTTCTTTCATGACAAAACGGTAACCAACCTCAAAAGGGTTTAGTGAGACTGTTGAGCCACTATTTTTCATTCAGCTTCCTTGCTTTCATTCTTAAGCCAGATGTAGTCAGTCTATAGCCATGTGATTACAGAGCAATCATATGTACTGGTTTCCCCAAGAATGTGTGGTTCACACCTGATGTGCAGGCATTATGATTTATCACACCCCATTCTCAAAATGTCCCGTGTGTGATAAATGCAATGGTTACCCTCTGAGTACAGATTCTAAGGAAGTGGGAATTAGTTGTGTTTTGAAATCAGTTCAGGCAATATTTTGAATGTTATTCACATTACCTCCCAACAGGAACTCACAGCTCTTTTCAAAACCACTTGGACCATTTTGCTAAGTACTCAAGCCACAAACCATGAATTTGCTGAGTGTGCATTTCCTATCTCCCCACCCCCACCCCACCCCCACCCCCCAAAAAAAAAATGATGGTTACCCCTTTCTCTCTAGCACCCACCCCCTTTGGTCAGTGACTCCCTAAGCACAGGAGATGTCATTTGTAGGTTAGCAAATAAAGTCAATCAATAAGAATTCACTGAGCCCTCAGAATACACCTCAGATAATGCAAAATCCTTATGGTACCCATCAATGGATCCGATTATAATCCCTGACCATTTTTTACAATGCCCCGTGTTCGAAAATTTGTCTTCCTGGTTTATATGTGGAAACTGAGGCTTAATATAAAAAGGAAAAACATAACCTGGCAGCAATTCCAAGCTCTGCCCAGCAAACGCCACCCACAAACATTGCCCTGACACGCGAACACACACACGCCTTCCCAGTAATAGCAGAAAACCTTCAAAAGAGACACAGATTCATTCTACAAATGTCCTATTTCCTGGTGCTCTGCCTTCTTTATATGCTGAACTGGTAATGGAGCTAATAAAGGTTCAAGATTGCTCTTCCTGGGGGCCAAATTTTCCTTTTCTCCGTGGTCACGCTTTTTATTCAGAAAATAATTTTCTTTGCATTGTTTTCACAAAAGCTTTCCAAACACCCCCACATAATGCAGAGAGAAATTGGCTTTTATTTTGAGCAGGCTGTTTCAATGCACACGGTATCTCTCAGCCTATCTATTATATTAATCTAAGCCTTAATGATACAATGGGTAAAAACAGTGTACGGATGTGTATAAATGAAAAATTTAATAGATTTCCCTCTTAATGTAATAGAATTGGCATGAGGCACTGGGAACAGGAGTGGAAGTAGTCACTCAAGCATTGTGTTTACATGATATTTAAATACAAGAGGCTGGGGTGTAAGTACTCCTGAGTACACCTGAAAGGGATGGTGCCTCCTAATCATTGTTTCGGCAAGTGACGGTTGTTTACACAACAGCAGCACATTCGCTGCTGATTTGAATAATAAACATGCTTAAATACCAGCTGGATAATAGAAGGATAATTGAAACATAGTTTAAAGCTCTGATTTACAGGCATTGTAGCAACACTTTTATTTGCTGTACAATGCCACACACTTCTGTGCCGTCGCTGCAAATTTCAAAGCATTGTTTCAAACACTGGGGCCTATTAAATTTGATTAATACACCCAGTGTATGTATCCATAGCTCAAGCCATGCCCGGGCGTACTTGAGACAGCTATTATGCAACATGTTTTAGCAAAAACACTCAAGGCCATAATAGAGCCATTCAGGGGGCCCGTCTGCAGCGTGTCCACCAGAGCCCAGAGCAGTACCTGACACAGAACAGGAGCACATCACCTGCGACTCCGGACTCACAGGTGAAAAACAAGGTGGTTGACCTGGATAATCATTCACTGTGAGATTCTACAAAGTTATGATTCTAAACTTTATCAAATCTACCTCTGTTTTTCCAATGGCCTTTTCCTTCTTTCTATGCCCATTGCTACCATCTTAGTTCAGGCCAGCTTTGCCTCTTACCTGGTTAATGGCATGAGGGCTAATGTGGGCATCTGTTTCCAGGGCATCCCTGTTTCAACCACCCACATCACATCGTCAAATCAATGGTCTATTTTGAGGTGGGAGCTTAGAGCTGTGGTCTGCAAACTGCGGCTCGCGAGCCACATGCGGCTCTTTGGCCCCTTGAGTGTGGCTCTTCCACAAAATACCATGACCTGGGCGTCTATTTTGAAGAAGTGGTGTTAGATAAAGTTTAAAAATTGTGGCTCTCAAAAAAAATTTCAATCGTAGTGTTGATACTTGGCTCTGTTGACTAATGAGTTTGCCGACCATTGCTAGAGGAAAGCCAGCTCCTGCTAGATTCACCCTCAGGGGTAGGCAATACCTGGTGAGTGTTAGTGCTCAAGTCCTCAAAATTAGGGATCCTAAGATGTGACTGAACCTGTTCACTTGGAATAGGTCTTATGTGGGAAAGTTACTCCTGTAGCCATATTAGCAGGAGCCTCATTTGCCAACCAGAACACTGATATGTTCATTGACTTATCAATCTTCCATGGGAAATATATCTCAGAGGATAATTTACGTTGGTCATTCAGAACACTCACCTGGAATGATTGCCTCCGAGGAGCAAATTACATGTCAAGAAAGTTGCTTAATGAACATAAAGTAAGAGCCAAAGAAATGGGATGGATTGCCACTTCCCACTCCAGGGGAAAAAAATTAGAGCACCCAGGCGGCAAGCCAGACATCTATTATCTCAAATGCTTACCAAATGCCCCAGGAGTTATCTATTCCCTTTAAATACCAGGACCTGGGCTGTGGCCACATTCTTGATGAGCTATAGCACTAAAGCCACATAACTTGCTCATAACTAATCATATAGATGACCAACAATAATGAACAGATATTAATATTTTCTTCTCTCTCTCTCCCTCCCTCCCTCCCTCTCTCCCTCCATCCCTCTCTCCCTCCTCCATTGGGCTGCATTAAAATGAACAGGTATTTACTTTCTGACTCTTTTTCCAATGAAATCACCTGCACAAGTCACTAGGACTGTCTTTCTCCCTTTAGAACTGCTGGGTGCCCCAAAGATGTTGAATGAGTGACCGAGTGAAAGGTTAAAGGAACCTCAAATGATTGTTACTTAATGCTAGATGTTGCTTTCTGAGAATACAGCCTGGTGTGTGATAGGACACTTTGGACAATCACTGCATATCCAAACCATTAAGAAATGGTGTCATTTCTGCAAGTAGCTAATCTCATCCGGTATGAATGGTTTGCTAAAATTGAGTTTCCATCACAACCATATCCTGAAATTCTGAAGACATTACCAACATTCTTCTCGGTATAAAACCCAGTGCCTAGGGCCACTGTTTCATCCTGTTACCCACCTATTCAAAACCAGGTCCAAAATAGAAGATCCATTATCAAAAAAAGGACAGTAGGGCCAAGAGCCTTTCTTACAGTGCATTTAGCAGGTCAATCATGGTGCCATCTTGCCCTCAGACCCCCCTGCTAAGAGAATTTGCTCCAGTCACAGCCCATGTTAAAGTAGCTGCTCCCTGACCCTAGCTGAAAATAAGGGCAAGGGCAATAATTCAAGGACAATATATGCAGGGTCTAGGCGACAACCTACAGCATGGCCTGAGTTGGGTTGGTCATATATATATATATATATATATATATATATATATATATATATATATATATTTTTTTTTTTTTTTTTCCTCTCTCTTTCTCTTGGTTGATAGTGAAGCCAGAACAGAGGCAGAAATGTACCTAAAGAGAAGCCATGAGGTAGAATCAAAGCAAATTACAGTTATATAGAAGCAGGAACTAGGAAGTAGAGAAACCAAAAGAACAGTGGAGGGAAGTAGTCAAGAGTGTATATTCAAACCCAGACTGCCTGGGTTTGAATCCCAGTTCATCCTTTCCCTAGCAGTGTTATGCTGGGCCTGTGATCACCTCTCTGTCAGTGCCTGGCCCATGGTGACCACCATGTATGTGTTTGCAAGTTAGGGACTATTATTGAGCACTTAGAATATGCAGGACAGTGTTCTCAACAATTACATGTTTCAGCTCAATTAACCTTCACAGCAAACCTACAAAGCACTCTAATTATCCCTATTTTTGCAGGTCAGGAAACTGAGGCACAGAGAAGTCAAGTACCTTCTCCAGGGTCATATAACTGGCAAGCGGCAAGGCTGGGATCTGAGTTCAGACCATCTAAGCAGCCTTACAGAAAAAGAACAGACACCATCCAAGAGAGGACATACGACCCATGACAGAGAAATAGCGTTCTCTGGAGGTGCTCTGGCCAGAAACTTAGTTTTAACTCAAGTCACTCCCCTCCCTTTGCCCCAGGAGGTCTGCCCTTGAAAAGAGCCTGAGCAAAACTGAAACTGGTCTGAACTGGGTGGGTGAGGTGCACTAGCAGAACAATTAGCAGGACCTCGGGAGACAGGGGGGATGGGTGGAAGTGAACAATGTACCAGGTCAGGGTGAAGAGGGGCAGAAAGTCTCCCAGCCCCACTCCCGGATAGTAACTAGACTTTCATTTATAGAATTCAGGGACTGTGAGCCAGAAAGAGGTAGCTTGTGGGAGACTTGGAAGCCTCAACCTTACCTCAACTTCATGGAGTTAGAAATGAGGTAGATTCCACAATACAGGTAGATGTTGTGCGCCATATTGGAAATAGGGCACCTCCCTGCTTACCTAAATAACCAAGCCAGGTGCTTGGCTTTCCTTTCCTGTTAATTTTAGGTGAATGCAGAAAAGAGATTGAGCAGCCATAATGCTCTGATATTTTTTCATTGAAATTCAATTAACTCTAAAGATTAGTGTTATATTTAATCATTTATTAGTTTTATTCATTCACTCAGGAATTTTTTTTATGTCTTTCAATAATACTTTATGGTTTTATTTCAATAGCTTTTTCCCAGGTATTTTATAGGTTAGGTTTTGTTGCTACTATTGATATAATGCTTTTCAATTTTCTAATAGATTCTATGGCAGATATTAACGCAAATGATTTTCTTTTGTTTTCTTTACATAGAGATACCCTCCTGAACGCCATAATTAATTCCACAATGTTTCATCTGATATTTTATCATTTTAGATGTACCACATATTACCTGAAAATAATAATAATTTTGTCAAGTCCATTCCAGTTCTGTACTTATAACTCTTTATCTTATCTTATACTTTGGTCTGACTAAAAAATGATGACAAAATAGAAGAGCGAACAGGCATAATGAACTTTAATGGGCCTTCCTCAAGGGTTACAACACTGTTTATGATGCTAAATGGTGACATAAAATAAGTAATCTCTAGCACGTAAAGAAAACACACTTATGCTCTTAGGAGGGCTGCTTAATTTTACAGGCTTTCTTGGCATCTGTTAAAATGGTGTGTATTTTTTCTTTTATGGACTATTACGATTACTTACAGAAAATTTTTCAATATGGAAAAACCCTATTTGTAACTGGAATAAAAATTCTTGGCCACAGTGTCTCTTTTAACTTACTGGTCAATTTTATTTGCTAATATCTGTAATAATAAAAGGGTGTTATAGCAATTAGACCAGACATCATTCAGACATCCTTCCTGACAAAGCCAGGGCCAGAGGGAAGCCAGCCCCGGTCTCATGCGCCTGCGAGCAGCCCAAAGGAAGCCAGCCCGGGTCCCAGGTGACAGAGGGAAGCCAGTGCCAGCAGCCAGGGGAAGGAAGGCCTACTCTTGCACAAATTTTCGTGCATTGGGCCTCTAGTATTATATATTTCTTTTAGAATATGTTCAGAAATTGGTTAATTTTGGTTATTACCTTTGTCAAACTATGGAATATGATTATGCTCACTCATGAATTGAGATTACACATTCAGTTTTTTCATTGCCAGAAGTACTTTTAAAATATAGTAATGATCTATTCTTTAACAGCTTGAAAATATTCAACATAAAAAGACCTTGAACCTTCTTTAATCAAGGTAACTGAAAACTTTTTCAATTTTTTTGATCATTAGTTTACTCAGTTTTATATTGATATAATTTTTATAATTAGAATTTAGAATTCTAACAGGCTCTTAATTTTTTTAAATTTTCCTATATATTTAATTACATTCTATTCTGATTTCTACACTGAGTTTTTTCACTTATTATATTTTCCAAGTTTTAATAATATTTTGGTCTTAAAGTCTTAGATCTTAGATCTACTTACTAACTACACTACCTTGTAACCATTAAAGAATTTATGAATCTCTGCTTTTACCTTTATTAATTCAATCAACTTGCTTTCTTTGGGACTATTTTGTTAACTCTTATTTCTAATTTCATGAGCTGAAATGTAATTCATTTATTTTCATTAATGTTTACTTACCAGTAAAAGCATTTAAGACAATGAATTTTAATTCTGTTATTGTTTTGGTTTCATCCAATGAGATTTGATATGTAGTGTTTGTGTTATTTCCTAAATTACATGTAATTAAAATTTTAATATCCACATATTTAAAAGCTATTGAGGGAGGCTATGATATTGTTTTCTTTTTTCTTTTTGTTTCAATGGAGCTTTAATTGTTTTTTTGTTGTTTGTTTGGGCCAATTTCCAAGTGTTTGAGTATATTTTTTCTGAACTTAAACTTTTGTTAATAATTTGCATTATAACCAGAGAAGTTAGCCTGTACCATATTGCGTTTGAGGGAGTTTGTTGAGATTTTTGATTGAGGCATAGAGATTGAATGGATGCTGGGAAAAAAATAACATATACTATTCACTGTTTGATAAATAAATACTTATTAAATCAATCACTGTTTGATAAATACTTATTAAATCAACCAAATTCTTTATATAATTTAAATTCTCTACATACTTATTATTTGCAGACTATAATTTAAATTCTCTCTACATACTGTCAACAAAGGAATGAAAGTGGAAACATCAAAGTTACTTAATACTATTGTTTTTCTGTTGATCTCCCTATATCATGAGGTAAGGAAAAGAATGGAAAAGATAAAATTATTTCCAATAATTTTACTTTATATATTTTAATACGATGTTCATGGTACATAGAAATCTATGATGCATATTTCCTTAGTGATTTTACTCTTTATTAATATAAAGTAACAAGTATTGTGTTGGTAAATTGGCTCTCTGAAGAAAAAATTTAAAGCCCTGATTTGTAGCCTATGCCAATTCTGTGCTGTAAATGCTCCCACCATGGCTCATTTCAACCTGCTGATGGAGGGTCACTGAACTCAGAGTTGGGACGAGATGGACACATCAGCTCTCACAAGCCAGCTCCAACATATTCCTGAATAGAAAAGTACGTTTGTTTTATGATCTTTGACTTAGACTCTCTTTTAATACCAAGAATATATTCATATTCTTTGCCCATTCACTCATTTTTATTCATTATTATGTCACTTTTTCGTAACAGCATTGTCTCTTGGGAACCATATATTAAGAGCCATTCTGAGCGTCTTTATAATAGACAGGTTTAATATATTTATATTTATTGTTTTTGCTGAAATATTTGGTCCTACATTTTTTTGTTTTGTTTTGTTTTAAGCATTATTTTTCTTTTGCTTTCTTAGTTTGGTCTTGCTTTCTATTATTTGTTTTATATTTCATATTTACTTCCCTAGTTTTTATGTCTAGTATTTGTTACCTTTAAATTTTTTTCAAGAGCAATTTGAAGAGTACATTTTGCTAACTGTAAGATTCAAGACTGAAAAAGTATATTTTGAGATTCTCGTATTTATCAGAAACTTAGGACCCAAAGAGGGGTTGTGATTTCTTAGAAAATTGTAAGAGAAAGGACTCATAACACACACATGACTAGATGCTCAATTATATTATCTAAGCTTTTAATCCCAGATTATAATTACCTTATATTATTTTTATATTATTTTTATACAGTTATTTATATTCTTTTTTAAGATAAGACAGTTGCATTCATTTTATAATCACATTTTATAATCATGAAAAGCAATTTACTTGTTACTCACTCCTATCTGTAAACAAATAATTTTGGAGCTTCCGAACAGCCTTTTAGAAGAGGAAGGTAATATATAGTCTCTGGCATCAAACTCCCTCAGTTCAAACACTGATTGCACCATCAACTTGTCATGTAATCATGGGTAAAATTACTTAGCTTCTCGGGTATTTTCTTTTCATTGGTTTTGTAAGGAATAGCCTTTAAAATTTACCTACAGGCCTTTCTTCAGTTCAAAAATATTTTCTTTCATTAGATATTTATATTTGGGGGGTTTTGCTCTTTTCTATTTATTCTATCTCCTATCTCAGAGACGCCAATTATTTATGTGTTGGCTCTTTTATTCTGTCCACCACTTCTCTCATTTTCTCTCATAATTTTTATCCATTTTTCCCTATGCATCGTTAGACAGCCTTTAAAATATGTCCTTCAAAACAATAGGATTTTCCAATATATCACTTAGTGTTCTTCACTGACTCCATTTTATATCTAAAATTTTAAGGGTTCTTTTTCCTTCCTGTCCATCTCCATCCAGCTTTCTTTTTACGTATGGCATTTTTCTTTTATCCACGTTGATTTGACCTCTGTTAAAGATGTCAAAGAATTTTCTAAATTTTAAGCCTGAATCCTGATATTGATAATTCTTAGCAATATACATTTCCTTAAATATTCCTTTATTCGCAGTGTTTTATTAGTTCTTACTTATCCTTGAACAATGTGAACCATATTTACCTTTAGAATTTGTCAAAAGACATGGTGAATTGATCTCATTAGTCTGATTTCTAAATGCATTTGGCAATCTCATCCCAATCATTTCTATAACTGGGGAGCAAGCTAATGTGAATATCTCCAAATTTAATTCCCAAATATATTAAGTTCACTTCTAGATCACCTCTATTCTCTGAAATAGTATCAGTCACTACAGTGGTTCTCAAGTTTTAGCATGTATCCACAGATAGTTGACCTCCACCCTCAGACTTCTATTTTTTATTTTCTATTTTTCTAATTTCTATTTTCTATTTTCTACTTTCTATTTTCTAATTTCTACTTTCTATTTTCTAATTTTGCATTTCTAACAAGTTCTAAGATAATGCTTCTGGCCCAGGACTATACTTTGAGAACCACTGATCTATAAAAACCACTGTGTTGTCCTCTATCCTCTGAAATGAGGTAGTACGTAAAATGCAATGATTTCCAGCTCATGCTTCTCTCAGGGTTTCCTCTTTCAGCAGGCCCTACAGCAAGCATGTCAAACTCACAGCCCACAACAAATATTTTTAAGCCCAGCCAATATAATGGTATGTAAAAAATGTTTTAATAAAAATTTCATAACTTAATTTTTACAATATCCTGTTACACATAATTATTAATAATGAGCTAACGTTCACTAAGGACTGATTACCATAATCCTGTTGCATTCATTTCCCTTACTCGCCTTACATGCAGGCGCACCATTTCTCTCCACTAATACTAGCAGTGAATATTTTAGGAGCCCATTGCCACATTATTAGTCTTGCTTGGACTGACTTATTTGGTGAGTGCAAACAGGAAATATTTCGCTTTCAGAGAACAAGAAAAAGAGGTTTATTTGTGTTATGCTTATTGGTGTAGTTATTCAGAAGCTACTGTTCAAGAAAAAATATTAATTTTTATTAAAATGCTATTATTTTATATTAACAATTAATATTTATTTCAGCCCTTTGTATTCAACATGTCTCTATCAAAAGAAACCTATGTTTCTATGAAAATTGAAGGTTTTGGGGGTTTTTTGAAGCTTTTGGGGTTTTTTTTGCAGCCCACATAAACTTAAACCTTGTTTATTTGGCCCGTATTAGCCTTTGAGTTTGACATGCTTGGCCTACAGTGTTTCACTTGGGGGCTCTTAAATACAATGTGCCTCCAAAATCCCTCATTCCACTTTCTACTCAGTTATTTTCTGTGAATCTCTGACTTCAGGTAATTATAAGAAATGATGGCGGGTGGAGAGCAATGGGAGAGAAGACATCAGCTTCCCTCGTGTCTAAATTTGGGATTGATATTTGTATAAATTTGTGCTTCATAATCAGGAAATAGAGGAGTTCAGTGCCTACCTACCCTTCTTCCCATGTCACCTCTGTCTCATGTAGCCAAGAAAGTGTTGGTGTTTATCTATGTAGCTCTTTGCTAAGTTTAGTATAGCTTCATCAGAAATTTTGGCACTTGGCAGTCTGCCACTCCATTTATAACGTTCATAAATGTTTCAGGAGATCTTTAGTGAAAGCTTTCTCGGAGTCTATTGGCCAGGCACCATTTTGAACTAAGAATTCATTTGAACCTAAACACTTTTTTTGTACAACCTGAATAAAACAGAAAGTTCATGAATCCTGACTTCTTACTTTCACATCTATCCCAATGCCTGACTCCATAATATTAATGGGAAACCAAACACACAAAGCTCATTCAAGCAAATATTTCTGAGACTAAGAGAAACTGCCACTAACTTTAAATGTGAAGCTACCGCTGAAACCGGTTTGGCTCAATGGATAGAGCGTCGGCTTCAGGACCAAAAGGTCCCGAGTTTGATTCCGGTTAAGGGCATGTGCCTTGGTTGCGGGCATATCCCCAGTGGGGGGTGTGCAAGAGGCAGCTGATTGATGACTCTCTCTCATCGATGTTTCTAACTATCTCTCTCCCTTCCTCTCTGTACAAAATCAATAAAATATATTAAAAAAATTAAAAAATAAATAAAAATAAAAAAAAATAAATGTGAAGCTACCGAATGTAGTCATTTATGAAAAATGGAGCAAAATGTTCCTATGGAACCTGACCTCCCCCGCCCCTCGATTATACAGGACATTTGACTATGCCTACAAATGGTATCTCTTCTTGTATCCCAGCATCAGCATAAATGGCACCACCAATCACTCTTACAACCATCTGACTCCTCCAGAAGACGACCACTATTAAAGCATGTCAACCAGCTCAGGGCAGCTCTACCGACAAATGGCTCCCCAGGGGAACAGCAGTTCCCACATAGCATCATAAAAGTGGGCCTATATGCTTCAAAAAGTGAGGGACCAACATTTTCAGGAATTGTTCACAACCACTTTGTAAAGCAGGAGAGAGAGCTTGCACGCGCCAGAATGACAGCAAGCCCAGGAGCACTCAGAAACATGGAAGAGGACGTTTCTCAGTCCGCGACAATGCCATTATATGACATTCAAACACCACAAGTGCTTTTCAGCTACTTGTAAGTCACAAAAGGTGAGTGAAAACACTCATCGCCTTTGTAGGAAGGGAAAAGGAGGTGGAGAATCCTCCACACAAAGACCCACTTTGACGTAAAATACAGGGTAAGCAGCACTAGAAACCCATGCGCACAAAGCCCACCGATAAGATTCCGAACAAACTGGGAGCCCTCAACACCACGGGCTCCGTTGTCAATATGTGACCAGTTGTGTCAGGGACACTAAACAAAGCTGCTTTTCGCGTGTCAGTGTGAGCTCTCCCAGGTGGCAGATACCCACAGTGACTCTTGGGTCACAACGCCAAACAGGTGGCCACTGTGCAGGAGAAAACAGTAGATGGGGCCCCCGTGTACACATTGTGACTAGGAACCCAGGCCTTTAGTCACCTGGGCTGGGTCTTAACAAAATTCAGGAGTAGAGGAAGTCTGACTTGGAGGTCTGTCTGTCTTCCTTCCTGCACCTGCTCTTGCACACGTTGGTCACCTGTTCGCCCAGCTCTGAGTCTCACCCCCCAGGAAGCCCCTGCCTCTGACTCGGGTGCCTTCTGTCAGGACTCTGGTTTTGCCAGTCAAACAATCTACTCAATACACTGATGACCGCTGGCAGTTTACTCCATCTCCTTGCCAGATTACAGATGCATTTTGTTCCAGATAAAAGTAGTGTTTTAACAGCTACCTTCAATGCTTCCTCTCCATCAGGCTGGGAAGTGAAAGGTAGTGGGTGAGGAGGAACATCTGAGTTCTTCCTCAAAGGATACAGCTCCTGACTCTGCCCTATCACATCACAGTTGAGTTTTGGCCAGAGAAGCAAAAAGTGAGGTTCCACCCCAGCTGGCCACAGCCTCAGCCTCTCTGTAGCCCCGCCCTTTCTAGAGGGTGCTCCACGTCCAACTGCAAGGGCAGAGATGACCCATCACCTTTTAAGGACCTGTTTCAAACAAACTGCTTTTCAGATGCCCAGAGAGAAATTAATTGCCTCTCTCACTGCACTTCTGCAGCTCTCAGTCCTGCGTCTTGAACCTCCCATCCTAGCCAGAGAGGTCAAGCCTTGGCCTTGTTCAGGCAGCCAAAGGCCAATGCATCTTCCCTCCTCTGATGACCAATTTGAGCTGCAGGCCTTTCTCAAAGGGGCCACCGTCTGTGCTGGCCACAGAGCCATTGTCTGAAACCCAAGCACATGAGCCCACAGTGGGGCCAGGAGGAAAGACTGGCCCGGAGAGCCCCCCCTCGCGGGTCAAACATGCACTAGAGCTGGCTCTGCTGCCAGCACTGCGGAGAGCCCACCTCAGTGCGCCTTCCCCTCTGAGTGGAATTCATTGTGTCCATCGCGACATTAAGCAGCTTTCAAATTCTGCAATGGAAGCAGGGGTGAAGGCTGAAGGAAAGGGGCTGAGTTTGCATTCGATGAGACATTAATGGGAGTAGTGAAAGAGCTTCTTTCTAGATAAAGTTAGAAACCACACGGAGCAGAGGGGCTTCAGAAATAACCCTTTCTCTGAGTCCCCACTGTCACTCAGTGGCTGGGAGTGTCACAAAATGTTTTGCCACTGCAGGCCCTGCCCCAGGTCTTGTCTGGCCCATCTCTGTCCTTCGCAGTGCTTCCAGAGCTCTTATCCTGGATTGACAGCAATCATGTTGCTCCCTAGTTGAGATCCCCACCATTCCTCCCTCTCCCTGCCCCCGGCCTCACCCCTCAGAATAGAGGCTGAGTGTCTCCATCTGGCCCTAAACTCCTTGTCTAACTTCCTGTCCAGACAATTCCCATTTCTGCCCCCTGAAAGCTCCAGCGCCCTGAACCTGCTTTGAAGAAATGAGGCTAATTCACAGTGCTAAGCCATCAGGATATCACGTGTGAGCTGAGAACCTGGTGGTAAACAAGGTGCTGCATGGAATCCCCAAGTCAGAGAGCTTGGATCTTTCCAAGAAGACAGGAAAGGCTTAGGTGACCATAAGTGCAATGAGCGTTACACAAGGAAGATGCCAGGTGCTATGGACACATGTGCTAAAGAGGAACTGGTCCAGCTAGGGGTGCTGGTTGAAGGGGAGGAAAATAGGGAATGGCCTCCTGAGGTGTGACTTAACCTGAGACCTAAGGATTAATCGAACACAAAGAAGATAAAGGGAAAGCAGGAGGGAGAGGACCTAGACAGAGGTTACATGTCACACCTACAAATCCATAGCACAAAATGGCAGAGCCATGCTTGAAACCCAGGCAGCCTGAATGCAGATGCATTAACCATGATGCCCCAAGCCCCACCGAAGGTCATGTTGGGCAGGGCCCTGTGGAATTTTGTCCTAAGAGAATGAAAGGAACTTGAAGAGCTGTAAGCCAGGAAATGACATGATCGCTCAAACTACTATCTTGGGAATGGGCTGGAAGAAGACAAAGAGGAGTTTCAGAAGACCACAAGGAGGAGATGATGATGGTGAATCCGGTGGTAGAAATGTCAGCATTGACTTACTGACTGGATAGGACCAGAAGGCAGAAATTACCATTCAGCTAGATGTTCTCAGATGCCTTAACTTAGTATTTCCAATAATCTATATATTTATCCTACTTTTTTGCATTGGGACATAAAGACACAAAGAAATGGGTAATTTGGCCCTAGCTGGTTTGGCTCAGTGAATAGAGCCATCAGCCTGTGGACTGAAGGGTCTCAGGCTTGATTCTGATCAAGGACACATGCCCATGTTGCAGGCTTAATCCCCAATAGGGGGCATGCAGGAGGCAGCCGATCAATGATTCTCTCTCATCATTGATGTTTCTCTCTGTACCTCAGAAACTCATCCATCCCTTAGATTTAAAAAAAACAAACAAACAAACAAACAAACAAAAAAAAAAAAAAAACCTAAGCCAAATTAAGCTGGACAGCTCAGGTAATACTTAAGTTCCTCCGAAGTCTTAATAAATTTTACAAATATTTGATTAGTGAATTAATTTATGTAAAGATCTGTACATATTTGATAAACTTGAACCAATTTAATAAATCCTGTCCCGTTTTAATAAATGCTGGATTAGGGTTAGACTTCCTACAAACAGTAAATACGTAAAGAAAATATTTGTCGTGTGTGTATATATATACCGTACCTGCCTTTTCAAAGATCAAGAAAAGATTATCTTTGCCACAAGGACTTTAGACCACTGTGCTGTGTACATGTTTGTTGGGAAGGAGAGAGGAGAGTAAACTAACACATATTCAAACTATCAAGCTGATGACAACTCCGTGGGCAAGACAGCGTGCCGGAGAGAACACCAAGAGTTCAGAATGAGTAAAATTTCTAGGGTGGGGTAAAGGTAAGGGTGGGAGAGGACGTTAGCTCGGACTTCCCCTCTTATGTGAAACCTTCCTTAGCCTCTTCTCCACATCCAGGCAGCGGGGCTTACAGGGCCAGTGAATACCTATAGGATATCACTTACCCTGTGGTAGACAGTGGTGTGTGCGCCTGTCTCCCTCACTGCTCTGTGAGCCCCCTCATGGTGCCATCATCAATGACCTGCATTCCTTCAACACAATTTGTTGAGCAACAGTATGTTCTAAGTGGCACCCTAGATAATGACAGCGCAAATGGAGAGGAAATGATAGGCAGATGGTTCTTGCTTTCATGAAGCTCACAGCCTACACAGATGGGGTACAGCAGTCTTGTTGGTGTCCCACCCATATACCTTCAGCGTTTACCTCCATAAAAGGTAGGATTAGAGGTGGGGTGAGGTGGGATGGGCGAGGGGAGCACTCGTAGCATATGCAGGGCACGCAGGAGTGCCAGAGAATTAATTATCCTGTAACAGTCCTTAACCAATGACAGACCGAGAGAGTGCAGATGAATACTCCAGCTTCCCCGATCCTTGGTTGGGATAGCATGGAGGCTTGTTCTTTACAGCTTCCCAGAGCTCCAGCAGGACTGAGCTCCAGCTGCCTGGAGGGAATGTTTTCAAGTAACAAGCTTTTGGGTATCCTTGCCCTTCTGATTTCACATCCCCATTTGCTACCAAAATTTCCTGAAATCATCTCCCAAATAAATGATTTATCATTGAATTCTCTCTTCAGGGCCTGATTCCGGGAAAATCTAAACCAAGACAGGAGAAAGCAAACAACTAAGAAGTTGTATGATCCCCATCCCCTGGTATTCGTATTCCTGTGTGCTCCTCATCCCTTTCATGTAGGCTTGTGGGCCAAACTCACCGACTTGTTTCTAGGGAACAGAATATGGTACGTGTGATGGGATGTCACCTCCGGGATTCGGCTGTAAAAAGACAGTGGCTTCCACTCTGGGTGCTCTCCCTTGCTTTCTCTAGGGAAAGACGGCTGCCATGTTGCAAAGAAGCCCTGGGGAGAGGTCCACGTAGCAACAAATGGAGGCTTGCCAGCAGCCAACATAAATGAGCTTGGAAGCGGATCTTTCCAGGCCTGCCAACCATGAAGTGAGTGAGCTTGGAAGCAGATCCTATCCCATTGGAGCCTTGAGATGATGGCAGTCGCAGCCAACACCTTGATTGCAACCTTGTGAAATCTGCTGAGCCAGAACCACCTGGCTGGGCAGCACCACGATGCCTCACCTGTGAGAGATGATCAGCGTTTGTTGTTTTCATCTGTTAAGTTTGAGGTCCTTTGTTATGCAGCAATCGATAACCAATACAAGCAATAGAATCTATGAAGATGGTGAGAGGATTATAACAGGGGCTGTCTTCCTTCTTTATTTACTCATGAATTCTCCCTAAGCCAACTCAGTGGACAAGAAAATCTTGTCATGTTACTGAAAATAAGGGTCCCAACTACATATCTTTTTTACAGTATATTTTTATTGATTTCAGAGAAGAAGGGAGAGGGAGAGAGAAAGAGAAACATCAATGATGAGAGAGAATCACTGATAGACTGCCTCCTGCATTCCTCCCCTGGGGATAGAGCCCACAACCCCAATACAAAATAGGTCTGAACATACCCTTAAAAGGTATGAACATACCCTTAAAAGGTATTGAGGGAATTGACATAACAAAGGAATTGACAAATGAGAATAAGTATGAAAAGTGTTCCATCTCAATAGCAATCAGGGAGATACAGTTTAATAAAACTAACAAAGCAACGACATACTAGTTCCCATCCTTTAAACCAACAGTCGCCAACCTTTCAGACCTCATGGACCACCAATGGTCTGCGGACCATCGGTTGGCAACCTCTGCTTTAAACTGACAAACATTTAAAAGTCTGAGCACACTGATTATTGGTCAGAATATGTAAAGATGTAAAACTCATGCACTCCATGAGCATATTACAATACAAGATCACATGGAAAAGCAATTTGGCAATATCTAGTACAATGGGGGGAAAAAATCCTTCACATCCTGTAACTCAGAAATTCTACTTCCAGTTTCATACTCTAGCAAAACTCTTTCACAAAAACACAATGAGACATCAAAGCTTTGTTCATAAGAGCAAAATTAAGAATAATTAGAGAAATGGATATAAAATGTGACATGTTCATGCATGAGGATATTCTATATGTTAAACTGTGTAAGTATATCTATATATATTAACATGGATAAACTTTAAAAAACAGACAGAGGTGGGGAAGGTCTTGAAATTTAAGGTAGAGTTTAAGATCTTTTAAGTAGTTGTTAAATGCACAGAATATTACTATGTGTTATCAATGAATACATGTAGAAACTATGTTAAAGTCTGGACTAAATATATACCAAATTCATGATCATTGTTTCTTTTCAGGAAAGGGCAAAAGACAGTTGGATTAAAGAGGGAAATACAGGAGACATAAACTTTACGTATGATGTTTTATTTCTTTAAAATCAAATCTGTCATAGACTTAAATAGTTGCAAAAGACCTCTCAGATAAAAAATTGTTAACCAAAATACTTTTAAAAACAAAACACTTTCAACTCAACAGTAAGAAAACAAGCCAATGAACAAGTGGACAGAAGACCTAATCAGACACCTCACCAAAGAGGATACACGGATGGCAAAAAAGCATAGGAAAAAATGCTCCTCGTCATACATCACTAGGAAAATGCACATTAAACCAACAACCACACCACTACATACTTATTAGAATGGCCCAAAGTGAAATCACTGACAACACCGAATGCTGGGGAGGGTGTGGGACAACCAGAACTCTCACTCGTTGCTGGTGGAAATTAAAAAATGGTGCAGCCCTTTGGAACACAGTTTGACAATTTCTTAAAAAACTAAACATACTCTTAACATATGATTCAGTCATCACACTCCTTGGTATTTACCCAAATTAGCTGAAAACTTATGTCCACACAAAAACCTACACATGGTTTATTCATCATTGCCAAAACTTGGAAGTAACCAAGATGTTCTTCAGTAGATAAGTGGATAAACAAACTGGTGCACACAGACAGTGGAATATTATTTGGTGCTATCAAGCTAGAAAAGATACGAAGGAACCTCATTACTAAGTGAAAGATACAAATCTGGAAGAAAAAAAAAAAAACAAAAACATTCCATTTGATTCCTACTACAGGACATTCTATAAAAGGCAAAAGTACAGAGTAAAAAGATCAGCGGTTCTCAGGGGTACAGTTGGGGGGAGGAATGAAGAGACAGAGCACAGAGGGTTGTCAGGGCAAGGAAACCATAACAGGGAATACATGTCACTACACATTTGGCTAAAACCATACAATACCAAAGATGAACCCTATTATAAACTATGGACTTTGGGTGATAATTATGGGTCCATGTTGGTTCACTGATTGGAACAAATGTACCAGATGTTGATGGTGAGTGAGGCGGCTGTGTGTCCAAGCTGGACCTGGGGTAATAATTTAGGAACTCTTCTTTCTGTCCAATTTTGCTATGAACCTAAAACTGCATTAGAAAATAAAGTTGTTTTTTTTCCTAATCTGCAATATGCATGAAAAATGATAACATTTATTCATTTAGGGTATGGAATATCTAGGTTTTATTATATTGTATTTATAGGTTTTTTTGTTTGTTTTTAATTTTCAAACTAAGTATTTTAAAGAAAAAAGTGATTGAAAATGTATCTCAGCAACTGCAAATTAAAGAATACAGATGAACATTTTATACTGATAAAAGGTACAACTCACAAAGATAAAACCATCATAAATATTTGCACTTCTAAAAAAAATCAGAAACTTATAAAGTAAAATCTATTAGAAACATAAGGAAGCATGGAGAAAACCTCAATAATAGTGATTTTCACTTGCCTTTTGAAAAAAATCAGTAGATTAATGGATAAAAATAAATAAGGATATAACACATGAAGAAACTATTGTAACTCCTACTTAATAATAGAATTTGGCACTATACAACATATCACATATTTTGAATTACACATTTGAAATTATTTTTAAATATCCTTGAAACACTTAAAACTTAGTATATATGACTACAAATGGAACTTGAAATGTCTAGAAAACAAAGATGAAAGCTTAGTGTCCTGGCCCAACAGTAGGTGACATTAGAGAGGAGCCAGGCTGCCAGTCTCAGCACCACAAGTGGCTCAGCCCAACACTCAGACTCTGTCTTGGGGCCAGGTCTCCCCACAGCCTCTACAGGGCGGCCCAAGTGCCCACAGCTACTGTGTCCCTCTTCAGAAATTCCCTTTCTAAGTTAGAAAGGACTGAATTGAATGGAGAAAAGTCACAACATGGATTCTTCTTGATCCGATTTACATTAAGTCACAGATCGCAGCCTCTAAACCAGGGGTCCTCAAACTTTTTAAAGTGGGGGCCAGATCACGGTCCCTCAGAGAGCTGGAGGGCCGGACTATATGAACTACTAATTCCTACTGTAACACCTCGGCTGCGCTCACTGCCCAAAAAACCTGGCGGGCCGGATCAGACTCCTCTGCGGGCCGCATGTGGCCCGCGGGCCGTAGTTTGAAGACCCCTGCTAAACCCTCCCTGGTAGAGCAACCTGCAATGATTCTCTGTGAATCCATTGCTGGTTGAATTTTCCTTCATATTGGATGGGCTTCTGGAGGGAAAGAGGCTGACGGGAAGAGAGCACAGGGTGGCCTTAGAGGAGACAGGAGGGTAAGAAGCTGGCGAGTCTCGAATGCCAAAGGGAGGTCCTACCAGCACATGCCTCAGGCTTCCAAGACGGAGATTTTCTCTGGCTAATTTATCATGTGGAGCTGGGTTTGCTCACTCTCCTGAGCAGCACATGTCAGGTTTCCAGGGCCATCCGTAAAACCCAGAGCAGACTGGGTCCGCACCCTCCCATAAACCTGAGTCAGAAATAAATGGGAAGATTTATAAAGGGGAGGTGCAATTCTTCTGCTACATTGATTTAAAGATGGCGAGATAAATGAGTTACACCACTCACTCTGAGTGTTTCATGAAGCAGATCTAATGCACAATTTTGTGACCTGACGTGACTTTAACTCTTCAGTAAATCAAAAGGCTTAACAAATATTAAGATGGCAAAGATTACCTGCGTGGGACAGATCTGTTCTTTCATCCATTACCATTTAGGAAGCCGAGGGCTCCAGGAGAAAGCAGCAGCCTGTCATGTGACCAGGGGGCAGGCACTCAGGGGGGTGGGGGTGGGGGGAAGGGCAGGCCCAGCCAAACCCTGATCTTTCCTATCCCCTGAGGACCCTGGGACTTACCACTGGGGAAGTTTCCAGAATGTGAGGCCTGCCCCTGTGCTGGGTGATCCCCAAGGGCCTCTCTTTCAGTTCCTAACACCCCTCAAAGCAGACCAGTCACACCCACACGCCGGCTGTTCTCCTCAGATGTAAGGCATTGGTTCTTCCTCAGAGAAACCATCTGTGTTGCCCTGGGAAACACCAATTCAATGGGAATATCCCTCCACGTGTGCACTTCTAAGTGATAGACCTAGGAGACCCTAAGTTTTGAATCTGTTCCATCTCAAGAGAGCAGATCAGTAAGGGAGCAAACCAATGGCCTCACCCTCCTTTTTCCAACACTGGAGCCCCGAAAGGACCATCTCTACCCATGAAATATCTAAAACCTCCAAGCCTAGAGCTGGAAAAATTTAGCAGTCTTCCAGTTCTGGGGATGCAGTATCCCTGGGGCTTTCGGGACCACCAGAGGACTGAGAGAGGGCGGGTGAGAGGGGAGGTGGGGCTCCCCACTGTTTCCAGCAAAGCAGTACGAACAGCGCACATCTTACCCATTAACATCTTGCATAAGGTATGCATAAGGTAGGGAAAGAAAGGCTGCCTCTGCTTATTTCACAGATGATAAAACTGAGATTCAGAGAGAACAGCCAGGCATGGTACCTAAACACACTGTAGGCGTTTCAATACTGTAGGAGTTCTAAGGAAGGAAAAATAGATTGATTTAGGCCCGTGGTCAGCAAACTGCAGTTCCCGAGCCACATGCGGCTCTTTGGCAACCTTGAGTGTGGCTCTTCCACAAAATACCATGGCCTGGACGAATCTATTTTGAAGAAGTGGCGTTAGAAGTAGTTTAAGTTAAAAAAAAAACTTGGCTCTCGAAAGAAATTTCAACTGTTGTACTGTTGATATTTGGCTCTGTTGACTCATGAGTTTGCCGACCACTGGTAGGCCAAGGGGGTCTCAAAGCCCCCCTTAGTTAATACGCTTTTGAAAAAGGGAGATGAGCAAAGAAAAGTCAAGATTCTGGACCCCAAGAGAGACTGGTGACCATATTTGAAAAATGGCACCAAAGTTTGTGAGTGGCGCCATGGAGCCCATGGCTGAATGCTCTACAACTCTAAGGCCCCACATGCCTGCCACGCAGACCCCTACAAACAGAGGCGAGGCGTTCACCCAAGATGCCACGGACCCGAGCTTCCCGAGGTACCCATCTACTAAAGTACCCCCTCAGCTGGAACAAACACACCCGGAGGCCATGCTTAGACCATAGCCAATAGCTTCCGGGGCCCAGCTATTCAAAGGAGAGAGTTTTGCTAAGAAGGCTCAGAGACCTCAGCTGTGTCTCCGAGCCCAGGGAGAAACTTCCTCTTGTTTACAGAGGTCTGCCTTGACTATGTGAAAAGGGAGGACATGGGGAAAGAAAGAAATGAGTTGTAGAGGTTTATACTGAATTTAGTCCTGATATCTAACCAAAATGACCTTTTTAAAAAAAAAAAAATTTTTTTTTGCATTTTTAAAGGTATTAGACTCTGTTATTATTTGTCTGGGAGCCCATAATAGTCCCATTTTATTAGATCCAAATTTCCTATTTAGACATGGAGCCTAAGAGCCTCTTCAGAACAAGTAAATAATATGCATTTTTCCAAAGTAATTTGCACACACAAATGCATACCCACTCTGCTCAGATTACCACACTGAGCAAAATTGCCAAGAAGATGAGCATGTTGTTTAATAATTTCAAAACTAAATATTTCTGCACCCAAACAAATACCTGCCGTGTCCCGGGAAGGGCCCCTGCAGCCTGCCTGGTAAATTACAGCTCATTTCACCACTCCCACATGTCGTTTCCGGGGGCTTTGAAAAAGCACTCGGAAAAACGTCCTTGTCCAAGCCGTGCACGCTATTTTTAGGAATAGATGTAGCCCATCCTTCTCCCCCTTCCATAATCACCCCATGAAATATCCGGGTGTCCATCTCAGAAGCCACCTTCGGAGAGGGGTTAGGGCTGTCTCCAAACTCCGCCCTGCTTGGGACTGGGCCCCGGCCCAGGAGAGCCCTGCCCATGGCTGGCATCCACCAAGCACCCCCAGGCAGAGGGATGGGTGAAGTTGCTCCATCTACCCCAGCCCAGTATTACTTGGGCTAAAATCAGTCAGAGGCTCGGGAACAGACTGTTTGAAGAACAAGGAACAGGAGAGCAGCCTGGGTGGCCACTCGTCCTGGGTGGCCACAACCTGGGAATCTTGGGATCCACTGGGGTCAGTTTCTCCCTCAGTCTCCACTGAGAAGATCTAGTTCGATGTTTCCCTGTGAGGTTCCCTTCAAGCTTCAACCTGCTAAATCCTGTCCAACTCTTCAGAATTCTCCCACATCCTTTATGACAATCTTCCTGTGTTAATGCCGGGCGGTTTGGGAAGATTTCAATTTCTTTAAACCGTAGTCTAAAATGGTCAAATGGAACAGATGATTCGAAGTCCTAAGTGGTACATCTAAGTCATGTGTGACTTGGGCACATATCCCCAGATGGGCAGGCCTGGGGCTGGGTGTATCTCTTAGGGCGGGGTACGCATGCTCCTTCCTGCACCATAGATAACTGGGGTTCAGTGTTCCTCTCAGGAATGTGCTTGAGCCAAAAGTAATGATCCGACCACCTGTCCCTCACAAGAGGGCCATTACTTTTAACGAAACAAACAACAAAGAAGTAAGAATGGGTGATCAACTTGTGATGATTTTGACAGTCTTGCTACACAGTGATGTTCTAGATCCACCCTCCCACCCCATCCCACCCCTCTCACAGGCAAGAAGGGACTAGGAACTAAGGTGAGAGGAAGTGGCCTCTACAGTTTATTGGGGCCAATTTTATGGCTATTGCAAGACAAAAAAAAAAAAAAAAGTTTAATGGTTACTGAGAAAGGCCCATGGGTGCTCTAGAATTCTGCACAAAGTGGGGATCTGGATATCAGTGATCAGCGATAGATTGGCTGTCACTGGCCATTGCATTTCCAGCTTTCTTGGTGTCCCAGGCTAATAAGGGTGTCTGGACTGCACCTGGAACTGTAACATTGCTCAGTACTTCTAGGTTCTGTTAATAAGGTTATTTTCCTAGTTGTAAGGGCAAAGCAGAGATGGCATCCTAGGTGATTCAAACTCTGAAGACATCTTCCAGAGTTCACTGAGGGAGGTATGCAGATTGCTGTGCTGACATTTTCAAGGAGATAATGTATAAATTGTGATATACTCTCCAGGAAACTTTAGAGTCACATCTCCATGTAGGTCCACAAAACTACTTCTAGTCAAATATACTTCAAATTCTCTGAAATGGGAGTCCTTTATACTTTCTTACAAAGCTCTCCTGTTTTTTTTCCATTCGACTGTGTATTCCCCTAAGAAAAGAATAACGTTTATTTCTTCTATCAGCACCTCACTACCTACCTATCCTAAGAGTGCCTTATGGGGGGGTGCTCCCAACAGGTATTGGCATTCAATGGAAGCTCTTGAGTTTAGTACAGTTTTCACCTCAGAAAGACATGCACACACAGAACCAAATGCCCTAAAACTTGCTTGTAGATGAGGACACCCATTGGCAAACATCAAACAGCACTCATTTCCCAGAGCCTCGCGGGCTCCCTCAGAAGAAGGTCTGGCGGAGTCAAGATGACTATTTAATGATGGAATTCATCCAGGTGCTCTCCTATTAACATGGTCCAATGTAATGTCAAGCTGGGAAGAATAAAGGTTAATATGTTCTATTAGTCCCGATTGTCATAAGAATTTTACCTAACAATATGGTTCATTAGATGCTGAGTCTAACAATTATGTTCCCCATAATAGAAATTATTCAGACAGATATGATCTGAATAGTTGCGATTTATTAATTTAGACGCAAATTTAATTAGCAATTGATTTCAATTGTCTCTCCCCCTGAACAATAAGTTTTGTGGAAAAAGCATACTAGAGAAAAATATACCAACTAAGAAATAATCAGGTAACAATGAGGAAAGCAACCACTCCACTTTCAGAAATGCTATTATGGCTTTCCCCAGAGACAATAACAACAAAAATAATCCCAGGCAGCTTGGTGAGGTGGCGAGCAGTGTTTTGTGTCCGTCTGAAACACTGCTACTGACCCCAAGGGTAATGACACTCCAGTGAGCAGTGCAGCTGTGGCTGTCAGGCAGGCTCACAGAGCAGAGGGCCTGTTAGAGCCCCAGGTTCTTCTGAATCCATCAGAAACCCCAGCTCCAGCTCCAGCTCCAGGTCTCAAGAAAAAACTACCCCAGTGGCTTCAGTCCTCTGTCCCCCGAGGGGCCCTGAGAACACCCACTGTGACCCTTCACTATCTCCACAAGTCTCTGCCGACTGATACTTGGAAGCAAACGTCTGCATGCCTTCTTTTCTATTGAACAAAAAATGTTATGTGTAGTCCGAAAGGAAAACGGAGTCAGAGAAATATAGATAGAAAAGAATGCTTTGTTTCTAAAAAGGAAAAATGGTCTTTTCTTCTCAGTGGTCCTTTAATTTATTCTCTACACCCAACTTCATTCCTACTCCAACTAGATATGGGTAGGTCAGTGCAACTGGAAGAGGGTCAGCACCAGAACTCAGCTATGCTGGCATCCCGATCCCACACTTCCAGGCTCCAGGACCGAGAAAAACTTCTGTTGGTTATAAGCCACCCTGACTATCATGCTCTGTCACAGCACCTTGACCTGAGACACTGATCAAGCTGCCGACTGAATCACCAGTATATAGGACATACCAGAGGCAGAGGAACACGTTCTATGATCTCACACAGAAGCATCAAGCAAAATCAAGGCTATGGAAAAGTTTACTAGTCAAGTCACCTGTTTTTTTAAATCTATAAATCACAAGAAAAAAATTTAAAAAGAGGAATGGGGAAACCAATGGATTGAAAGAGACTTTCTTAGAGCCACATCAACCAATTGTGGACTTTATTTGGATTCTTTTTCAAACAAACCTAAAAAAATATTATGAAATAAATCAGGAAATTTTGAATGCAGACTGGACAAGTGATGATACTAAAAAAGTGTTATTTTATTTTTAAAATATATTTTATTGATTTCAGAGAGAAAGGGAGAAATAGAAACATCAATTATGACAGAGAATAATTGATCAGCTGCCTCCTGCATGCCCCACACCAGGATTGAGTCCGCAACCCAGGCATGTGCCCTTGACTGGAATTGAACCCAGAACCCTTCAGTCCACAGGCTGATGCTCTATCCACTGAGCCAAACTGATTAGAGCAGGAATTATTATTTTCAAGTATGAAGTGTGTGTGTGTGTGTGTGTGTGTGTGTGTGTGTGTTTAAATAGGTTGTTTGTCTTATACAGACACATACATACTGAAATATTTACTAGTGAAGTGATATGATGCAGGGCCAGGCCTGGGATCGAGTCCTCAGGTCCTGCAAAGAGTTAGCACCTGGGACGAGGTCCCCTACAATGTTGTACCCTAGATTCTCACCTACCTCACCCTTGGCCCTCATATGGTATCTATAACTTGCTTCAAAAAAAATAACAAACAATAGTGTGGGGAGAATAATGGGTGGAAATAGAAATGAAACAAGATTTGAAACTTTCTATAACAAAAAAACATACAATTTTTAAAAATCCCTAAAATAGGCCACACTGTTTAAAAGCAATTCAGTTGACATTGAGTTTTGAAACAACTGTCAGTAATTACTGTTTTCAGGTATACTCCTGCTCAGCACTGGCCTGTGAGCTCTTTCCCATCTGACCTTACTCAACTTTGACGGATGTACTGTGCATCTCGGTGGGTGAGCCAGGCTCCCTGCTAGGACCTTTGATGCAACCCTGAACAAGGAAGTCCCTGTCCACAGGATGCTTACCTCCTTGTAAAAGGGACAAAAAGAAACAACCTGACCCACAAGAGAAGGGTTGCTGAGACAGAACATCACAAAGGGAGATGTATTTAAGGACTGGAGGCTGGGAAAGCCTGTTAGAGGTGGGGCTGCTGGAGGTGGGGACTAAAGAAAGAGGAGGAGTCGCCATGTGAGGAGACATGGGAGAACCCCCAGGAGAGGCAGCGGTTCCAAGTGCACAAAGGTCTTATGTCAAGGGAAGACCTGGTATGTCCAAGGCAACAGGAGAAGACTAGTGGGGCTGGCACGAGGTGAGCGAGGGGCGGAGAGGAGCAGATGGGGATGAAGAGATGGGAAGGGACCGAATCATTTAAGTCTTAGAAGCCACAATAAGATATTTACTTTTTAATTTTATATCCACTAGCACAGTGATAGGCAAACTCATTAGTCAACAGAGCCAAATACCAACAGTACGATGATTGAAATTTCTTTTGAGAGCCAAATTTTTTAAACTTAAACTTCTAACACCATTTCTTCAAAATATAATAGACTCGCCCAGGCCATGGTATCTTGTGGAAGAGCTAAAAGAGCTCTTCCACGAGATACCAAGGGGCCAAAGAGCCTCATGTGGCTCATGAGCCATACTTTGCTGACCACAGCACTAGGCACTAGAACAATCAAGAGTGTCTGCTGCATAATAAAATCAACATATTGATCTGGATCACTCCTATATTTGGAAAGCTGCTCTGGTACGACCTCAGACATAGGCTCTTTATGGGTTAATTCTTACATTTGTATAAACCACAGTTCTGTTGCTTTCTCAAGTCCCTCTGTTCACTTCCGGACAACTATGGAAACTGACCCATTTAACTCCTTCCCTGCTTCTGCACAAGTTTGGCTGAGAATAAAACGTCAATGAATGAGAGTCCTTTATGCTTTTTCCACATTCTGAAGTGAGTTGGGAGGTGGAAATAATTGGGGTTGGCAGGAATAGAAATTGGGCATAGCCTCTCAGTACCAGGGGCATGAAGGCTTCCCAGTTTGGCTTCCTAATTTGATTTGAAATAAGTTCCTGGAAAATGCAAACATCCTCATATCCAAAGGTAAGCATATATGTATATTTCAAAGCCAGATAAAAATGCCTTTTGGATTATCTGCCATTTTCGATTACTTATGATACAGTTCCCCTCATTTACTGTCTATGATCAAGAGTTCACATTACACTTCAAAAACAAGTGAATGGGAAAAGTGACCGAAGGCAGAGGCTTCCAAAACAGCCTGAAATTGAAGCAATTTGTCCATGTCTAATATGCTGGGCAAAAGGACGTTCACCTGTTAGGAGAACAAGCTAATCTAGTTTGAGGTCTTGAAAGAGAATAAGTAGAGTATTCTCTTTCTTCATAATTGTTCACATTTAATGGCATTACAGAGGCATGTTAGCTATTCCAACTGAAAGCTATTTAATGAAAATGTATGCATCTTGTGGCATTGGTATGTTAATGCTGGGAATGATATGTAAACCTTTGGGGAAACAAATGCTAAAGAGGACACCAGGAAGCTTTGTTCTCCAACTCAAGGGAGTTGAGCTCCAGAAAAGTATAAACTGGAATAAATTATCTCTTCCTGCAACATACTAACACAGGTAGGTGAAGATGGAGAGATTGTCAGCTGGGATCTCCATGGTCTGAAACCATCACCAAAGGGGGCAGGATCCCACCACCTGAATTTACCACCCCCCCATCCTCAACCCCCATCTATGTCTTCATATGCCTAAAAAAACATAAATTCCAACTTTAGTCCATCTTCCCTATGAACCCCAGCCAGACTGGTCACTCCACTTGGGTTGCAACTCACACATGTTGATCTATTGCTTCAAAAAAACACAATTTGCTCATACATTGTTCCACATCATTTCACCCGAGTATTTTTGTTGTTTGTTTGAGAATTCAGGTGCCTGGAATTTTTCCCTCGCATTTGGGAATTCAGGTATAAAGTCAATTTTCTATAATTGGTTGTGGCATTAGTCCCAGAAGGGGGACTATTAGATGGCATTTCCATCAGAGATGAACACTGACCAGCCATTTTGTTTAAACATTGCTTGGTCACTGAAATTCCAACTCAGTTGGTATAATTTGTATTGATTCCTCCCATATGTCTCTTCATCAATTCCAATATCTTTGCTTCCTCCTCCTGTCCCTTTATCAGTAGGCTCTAGGCACAGGGACATCTGCCCGGAGGCAATCAATTCTGCTGCCAATATGGAATTTTGCACATAGGCACACACACATACACACAAATAAAAACAAAAGTTTAAAAGACACCAGTAAAAAAAAAAAATTTAGAAGATTTTTATTTATTTCCTTAAAAGTCTTAGGTATGCTTTCTATTAAATGTCTGGACTGGTTTCTTCTGGTCTGTAAATGGAACATATGGTCATTTATTTTCATGGCTGATTGGTCATCATGTATGGAATCAATGTCAGAGGAAACCAGAGCTCTTAACCCAGGCCCTCCGTACATTCTGTCTCTACCCCAAAATCTCAGAGGATCTTAGACAGGGATCCAGAATAACATTGCTGATGATAATGACCTCTAACAGAGCATAAGTCTTACCTAAGGCAGGCTCCAAGGGCCTTAGAGCATTCTGAGAAGCTGACTGTGACTTTCACCTCTATTCGTTTTTTCACGTGAAGAAGCAAGAAATGTGCGCAGATACAGGAAGAATAGATCCTAAGGCCTTGTCGCCCCCTTCTCTTTTCTATTCTCTGGTACCACCTCAGTGATGACTGCTGAGACTTTGGAGACCCCTGGACTGATAGTCCTCCATTCCTGGCCACACCTGGAGCTCTCAGCATGCACCTCTGGGCCAGATCTTACCGCCAGGCCATGTGCTTTGAGGGGAGAGACAGAGTCTCCTTCAGTTTTCATTTCCACAGCTACAAAAACAGCATCAAAAATACTTTTCAATAAATATTGATCCTTCTTAAATCCTTAATTTTTAAAGGACCATGTCTTTGTTACTTATTTTATGAGATATATCAATGTAGCATTAAATAAAAACTATTAAAAAGAATCCATGAACACTGTCTCTAGGCCAGTAAGTGGGAAGTCAATCTGCATTTGAGTTAAGTGGAGACTGGGGGTGGGGGTGGGGGTGAAAAAAACAAAAAGAATGAAGAAATCCATCCAAGCCTCCCCACTCCAACTCACCTAAGCCCCCGACCAGCAGGAGAAGCAAAGGTTTTTCTTCTTCTGAGAAAAGAGAAAGGTGGCCCCAAAGGTCTGACATCGGTGTAGGCAGTGGTGGGGTAAGGATGGTGGAAGGAGGGGTAAGGATTAACCCTGGGAACTATTTGCCCCTCAACATTGTGCCAAATTCAGGAAAGAAGTCCAGGCCTCTGTGCCCTCATTGGCCAGACAATGATTGTGAGCTGCCCTGGGGCCCCTAGCAGGGCTGTGACTTCGGAATCAATGAGAGGCTAGCTCCCTTTGGCTGAAGGCGATGACAGAAGGGCTGGGCTGGGACCCACTAGTAGCCAACATTTCCTGCCCCGAGAATGAACGTCCTGGTCTTAAAGGAAGAACTATGTGGCACCGCAGGATATCCACTATGGCACCCCTCTACCCCAAAATATGCAGCCAGAAATGTAAACCCATTTCTAAAAAATCTTTGATTAAAGGATAAATAATGTGGAAACAGCAAACTCTTTAGAGATGAAGAGCAAGTGGAATACAATATACCAAAATCAGCGGCATGTACACAAAATAAATTTAAGAAAATTTGTGGCCTTCATACATTTGATAAGCAATAAAATTGTTAAAAATTAAATGAATTAAAATAAATAAAGGTAAAAATAAGCTAATTAGTTGATAATTAAACTAAGATGAACCCAGAAATTAATGAAAGATATTTTCTAAAAGTATTGGTCAATAAAACTAAGAGCTAATTCTTTGAAAAGAGAAAAAAATAATGCACTGGGTGAATCTGATCAGGAAAAGAAGGAAAGCTACAAATAAAAGTATTATTTACGGTAAGTATGGCTTTCAAAAATATATTTTGATTGATTTCAGAGGGGAAGGAAGAGGGAGAAAAAGAAACATCAATGATGAGAAAGAATCACTGATTGGCTGCCTCCTGCACATTCCCTACTGGGGATCAAGCCCACAACCCAGCATGTGCCTGTGACCAGAATCGAACCCAGGACCCTTCAGTCTGTAGGCTGACACTCTATCCACTGAGCCAAACTGGTTAGAGCAAGTATGCCATTTTTATTATAAGAAAATCATACATAGAATATTATGCCAATAAATTTGAAACAGATTAAAAATAGTGACTTTATAGGAAACTATAAATTATAACAGTCTCAAGAAGAAATATAAACATTAATGAACCAATAACCTTTGGAAAAATTCTGCCATTCGAAGAACAACAGAAAATATCCAATTTATACCAAATGCTGCATAGCATGGAAAATGATGGGAAATGATTTTATAAAGCTAGAATAGTGCTCATACCAAAAATGCACAAACCCAACCCAAGAAAATAAAACTCTAAGCCAATATCATCTGTGAACAGACATGTAAAAGTCCTAAATAAATGCTTATCAATAGCATATTAAAAATAACAATCATAATCAAGATAATTTTATACTCTAAATATACCAAAGGCTCAAGCTTTAAATATATATTAATGTTACCCATTTCATTAATATATTGAATGAAAAGTCAATATAATTATTTCAATAGATGTCCCTCAAAATCAACATCTGAGCTCTAGCCGATTGTTTATGTTATCAATGACTATAATGGCCTACGGTGGCTTAGATGGTTCACAAGGACCACCACAATCTAGCCCCTGTTCTCTCTCTGACTTCATCTAGATGAAGTCACTGGATGGAGGAAACAGCATAATGGTCACCATAGTGACAAATCGAAGGAGCAGAATTTCAAAGAGGAAGAAGCTGTGGAAAAAGAAGCCGTGAAGAGCTTAAGTGAACAGATAGATAGGGAAAAAATTAGTACATACAGGGTTCCGTATATCCATGGTTTCAGGCCTCCACGGGGGGTTGGAGTGTAATGCATCACCCAGAGATAACCAGGGACTACTGTATTCAAAAAGGGATTAACCGGGCTCCTGGTTAACCTGAACCACACCTAGAGACTCAGTCATTAGGCTGAACTCTGACAAGATGGTTGGTCGCAGAACCATGTAGAATCAGTCAGCCACACATAACCACTGAAGTGCAATAATGACAAGGTGAAAGGCAGACTCTCTGTGCTCAGTATGAGAGGATGCCCGGGAAGCCCCAAGTGAGTTAACAAAGGCAGGCAGGCGATCCCTGGAAGGGGTTCATCAGCTCCGAGTGCCTGTGGGCTTCCCTGGGAGCCCACAGTCAAAGCAAATCAGAGGAACCCACCGGTCTGGCTCTGCAGTCCCCAGAGCACAGGTCGGCCAGCTGGTGCAAGGTCCTGAGTTGCCGAGGGTGGCAGAGGGCTGGAGGTTTCTCACTCAGAGCTCAGGGCTCCAGGAGGCCAAGGCTTGGATCAAAAACACAGCTGGAAGGGACAGGACAGCCACATCAGAGAATCTTGGGGCTGGATCAGACCTTGACCTTGGGAAGTCATTTTAACTCTCCCCCTGCGGCCCTCACAGACTAGGACAACCTCCCCACCCCCTTCTGTTATAATTGCTATTATTTTAAAGGAAACATTCTACACCTCTATAGGAAGTTCTCCCTGAGCTCTTGCTCAAATTCTCCTTGGCCCTCCTTTTTTTTTTTCTTTTTCTTTTTCTATCCCAAGAGGAGTTAGAGCTGAAATACAAGTTCCTAAAAATGTGCCAACAAACTTCATTGGGCTAAAAAGAGATTTCCACTGACATTAAGAAACTATACACAGCCCTAACCGGTTTGACTCAGTGGATAGAGCCTTGGCCTGCAGACTCAAGGGTCCCAGGTTTGATTGCAGTCAAGGGCATGTACCTTGGTTGTGGGCACATCCCCAGTAGGGATAGCTGATCGATGTTTCTCTCTCATGGATGTTTCTAACTCTCTATCCCTCTCTTCCTCTCTGTAAAAAATCAATAAAAATATTTTTTTAAAAAGAAACTATACACAGAATCTGTGTCCTTATGAAACAGTTACGTTGTGGGGACAAGTGGTAGATAGAGAAGATACATTTTCATGTCACCATGGGGATTATTTTTAAATGGAATTATTTCATGATTCTTGTAGGTGAATTGTCACGGTATATTTTAGTGATTGTTTACGGAATAGCAACTGCTTGAGAGCAATGTTTAATAGTAAAAATTGAAAGTTAAATTACCCATTGCCCGGTGGGAATCTGTAAATCATGAAAAGGCATAAATCCATAGATTTAGCACTCCCTGCTCCACCAAGCTAGACGGTGAGTTTTATTGGGATCCTCACGTGGGCCGGGAGTCAGAATCGGAACACCCAGAGAAAGGTGATGAAGGAGAAATGTCCAGGACAGACATCGGAATCAGAAACATCCAATTGCCAAACAGGAGGTATCATCGCGCTTCCTGGAAGGTTTATCTAAAATGAAGCAAGACACAGCCAGGAGCTGGTCCACAGGCAGCAGGGAAGGGCCCATACTCCTCAACTGGACAGGAAGCCAGGCCTCCAGGCACAGGAGATTGAAGCAGAAGCTCAGCAAGACGACATCCTTTTGGGGAGGCACACTGCGCGCCCAGGTTTGAGCACAAAACGAATTCCAAATGCCATGTCCTGGAAGGCATGGGGCACCCAGTCTATATTCAGACTTGGTTCTCACTGGCTATGGATTTTCCAACGGCAGATGCTCACTGGGTCTGAAGCAGGTGGCAGCAGTTGTAAGGAACCCATTGTGAGATGTTATCAAGTTGCAAATAATCTCATAGACTGTCTGTTAAAGATTATTGTATCCAGTGCATTATGGACTCTGAGCTGAGACCCATTTTGTAGGTGAAATAATGGCTCCCAACCCAGTTTTTAAGGTTTGTTGTGAAAGTAATGAAATGTAGTGGAGTGAGTGGGGGAAAGGGAGGGTTGGGGGAGTGGCATGGAACCAAATGCATTGCATTTAGTAAGGCTAGGCACTGTTTCATGAAAATTTATTTGGGTTGTGGGGGGGAGAGGTGGGAGGAGACAGAGACAGAAACAGAGACAGAGAGAGATAGTGTGATGTAAAAATAATACTTTTCACTATGGGTCACAGTTGAAAAAGGAGTATAAAGTCACTGAATACCTCAATCCCTCTTGTTTCACAGCTCAGTAAATTAAGGTCTATGAAGGGGAAGGGACCACAAAAGGAACAGCCTCGTCCAGTCCTTCTGCCGTGCTCTCTGGATAAACAAAAAACCTCAGGACACATGGTAACTTTCTATGAATCCTCTTAATAGATACCACATAAAATTACATTATTGTTGGGCATTTAACAAATTGTACTTATCTGCCAAAAAAACACATGACTTTCTCAGAAAAACCTCAGCTATTTGGTTGCTAACTATAGCCTATAACCTCTCACTATGTTACTAAAGTTACACCCTGCAACCTGCTTTGCCCTCAAAAACAAAACACTAAACCTGCAATTTAGACATTTGGCCACGAGGTGCCAGGCCATAGAGACACATCCTGAACAACAAGGTTCCAACATTTTCTCCTCTTTTGGTGAAACAATACAATTTGATATCAAAACTTATAACTATAACACAGCTCCAAAAAATAGAGAATTCTTTTTAAAGCCAAAAATAAAATATCCTGAGGTACAATTTAGCATCTTTCTCTATGATCCTAACTGTAATTGTATCAGTTCCCTCTGAATTTTAGATCAATCAAAAGGCCCCTGTGGTTGGCTTATTCTCAGCTCCTACGTCTCCTTGGCACCAATTCCCCTCAGCTACTCAGCTCCAGGGAGTCTGACATAAAGCCATTTCTTTCTAGACTTCTAAGATCATTAAAGGAAAGAACTTAGTGTGTTCTTTTCAAACTCCCTGTTATAAGTCTTGTTTTCACTCTACTAAATGGAAGAAACAGATAGGAGGCTTCAGATGACATGAAGCCGTAAATACCAACCAGAGTCTTCCCCCAAATACTTTATTTTTTAAATATATTTTATTGATTTTTACAGAGAAGAAGGGAGAGGAATAGAGAGTTAGAAACATCGATGAGAGAGAAACATCGGTCAGCTGACTGCTGCACAACCTCCACTGGGGATTGATCCCGAAACCAAGATGCATGCCCTTGACCAGAATCGAACCCAGGACCCTTCAGTCTGCAGGCCAACACTCTATCCACCGAGTCAAACTGTTAGGGCCCAATACTTTCTACGTCTTTTTTTTTTTTTCTTCCCCAAGCCTTCAGTTTTCCTACTTGGACTTAAGACTAAATTGTATGTCCTGTATTTGACCCCTTAATCAGTCACATCCACTATCCAGTGTGATTCCTGGAACAATCCTGGTAGAAGATTGAGAAGGTAGCCCATCCCCATTGTAGATGAGGAATTTAAATTCAGAAAAAGAAAATGACTTTCCAATGTCTCTCACCACTAAGGAAAGGGCACACTCCCAAGATGTGAGTGTTCTTTCTTCTGCTATAGTAATAACCAGGATTCGTGAGGAGACAGAATCTGCACAGTAGCTTGAACAAGGAAAGTCTAATGTAAGAATTCCTCATGGTAACAGGGAGTTCATTGCTAAAGGATATCGAGAACTCCGAATACAAGGAGGGTGGGCACAGGGAGCAATCACTACTTCCAGAGCCAAGCAAAGCACCTGAGGAGGCAACTCCACTTGTTGGAGAGGCTGTGGCCCACTGGATGGTGGAGAGGTTGGGGTGCTGGGCTAAAGGGCAGAAAACTCTGCAAGGGGCAGAGAGGACACCAGTGAGACTCCCGGGAAGTTGCCAACTGGGGTGCCAAGGGAAACTGACCGGAGGGTGAGTACCACAGATGGCCTTCAAGTTGCTGACCATAGGGCAGGAGGAAGAAGGAAGAAGCACATCAGAACCAGGAAGAGAGGTCCCTGCCTGCTGCCGTGCCCTTTCAGCGCCCTCCTACTGGAGAGGGTAACATTGCACCAGCTGGCAAAGGAAAAATGTCCCAGCATCTGTGGGCATGGCTGTCTTTCTCATAGGTGCGTAAGCTCCATCAGCTTCACGACGATTTCAATTGTTGTGCCCCCAGCCCCTAACAAAGTGCCTGGCTCATAGGAGAGACTTAATAACTATTTATTGAATACATGAATCAATTCATAAATTGCCTTTCCTTTCCACCAGAGAGTAGAAATAAGTCAAAATACTGTAGTCTATCCAGATGCTTTGAGTGGATGAAAATAAAAATCTAGGAGAAATGACCTGGAGACAGATGGTGGCAGGACAGCCAGCTCAGGGACTCGCTATGGGGGTCAACTCCGTCAGATTCTCCTATCCAAACTGATTTCCCTCCACCCCAGAATGTCACTGGGGTGCAAGCCCCACCCCCAGGCCACGGGCATATTGGAAATGCTAAAGCTATTCACCCAAGCAGAGCCGAAACGGCCAGGTAAATCTGTCCTGAGCAAACCGCACAAGGCATTGCAAAGCCGAGTAGAAATGAATATTGGATTAGCCCTCCACTCATGCAGATAATTGAGAGTTAGTCCAGTTTGGGGTCTGTTTGCTTGTGTACTTTGAAATCCTGGCCATGGGCTCTGGCCAGCCTGGAAGGAGAGAGAGGCCAGTGAAATAGGACAGGGCAGGGCAGGTCCTGTAGAGAAAAGAGTAGGACCATGTTGGCCACCAAGTGGCCTGCTGGGATCTACTGGGCCAGGGACCCGTGAGGGACCCACTCTGCACCAAGTTCTTTCATTGTTTCTCTCAACTCAGAGAAAAAACACTGAGAAAGGGCCCATAGCCATTCTGTCTGGGTACTAGGCACTCACGCCAAGAAGCAGTTAAGAATTTTAATAACAAGCACCTTGTTTTCAGAGAAAAAAGAAGGGGGAAAATGGTAACCCAGACACCCACAGATGCCAAGTCACAAATTTTAATTAGAAAGATAAGAATTGGGGAATGAGATTGTGTTGATGGTTCTTTTTTTTTTTTTTTTTTTTTTTTCTTCTAGTTATGAGCTCAGGGACAAAGAGCGAAAGAAATAATTTGAGCACAGAATTAACATCTTCTAATAATCTTAGACAAAACCCGACTCTGTTTGCTTTGGTTTGTAAATTAGCTCATGATTAAAGTGTCTCTTCAGCCACGTGCCATTGTCTTCCCAGGCCTGCTCGCTGAATGCACCCTGACCCGAATGCCCTTGTAGCACACGTACAAGATTCGAGAGCGTGAGGGAACAATTATTATAAAGCGAAGTACTTGCAGTTTTGCTGCAAAAATCAATGAACTTTTCAAGTGATTTTTATCATATGGTGCAGCTGTTCTGTTAGCTTTTGAGTGGTTAGCGCACCGTCAGCCCTAGTGATTTTAAAGAGCCTCATTCCTCTCCTTAAGGGGCAGCTGGCACCCCCTTGGCTGAGAGGCAGGCCGCCAGCGAGGGGATGCGAGGGGCTGGGCCAGTGAAGGACAGCTGTCCATTCTAGGCCTGGGTTCTAGGCCTGGGTTCTCAGCCTACCTCAGTTTTACCTGGCCCCTCTGAGAGACAAACACAAGGAAATCCCATCTTGCATCTTGGAACATCAACCAGCTGATGGGGATCTAAGAAGAATCTGCTGGGCACTGAACAGAACCAATTAGTAGTTGTCAGGGTCTAAATTATGTCCCCTGAAGATCCTTCTGTCAAAGCCTTAACTCCCAATGTGACTGTATTTGAAGATAGATTTAAGGTAATTAAGGTTAAAAAAGGTTTGAAGTGTGTGTGTTTGGGGGGTGGTGGGGAGGGCAATAATCCAATAGGAAGGTCCTTACAAGCAGAAAAAGTGACATCAGAAATCATGTGCACAGAGCAAAGGCCATGAGGAGACACAGCCAAAGACAGCCACCTACAAGCCAAGGAAGGGCCTCAGAGAAACCAACTTTTCTGACACCTTGATCTTGGACTTCCAGCCTCCAGAACTGTGAGGAATAAATGTCTGTTGGCTAAGCCACCCAGGCTGTGGTGATTTGTTTATGGCAGCCTGATCAGACTAATACAGGAGTGTTTTGAGGTTTAGTGGGAAGAGACAAATCTATCTCTGAGTATTGGGCTGGTGGGATGAAGCCGGAACCTAAAATGCCAGAAGCCATTTCTAGCATGTCCTAATTGCAAGAGTTTCATCGAAAGGTTGATAGAACTTGGGGACTCAACAAGGGCTGAGTCACATATGTTATCACCTGTTGGGAATGGCTAAAGGCATTTCCCCAAACCTGAAATGGATTATTGCTTGCTGCCAGACAGCTCAGGGCATCTTAATCTACATGTTATTGCCTCCAATTGGCCAAACACCTGAACAGCCAAAGGCAATTTCCCAATCTGACAATGGATTCTATTCGGAACCCTACCCTTTGATGTGTATATCTCCACCTTGCCTTAGGACAAATTGTGTTAATAAAAAGCAAGGGGACAGGGAGAACTTGGTTTCTTCAGCCAAGCTCCTCTGTCCCCCCAAATGCCTTTCAAAATTATGTTTCATCCCTGGACTCTTATTTAATTTACTCACAGCCCTTTCTCCAGATTTTCTGAACCCTTCTAGATGCTGGATCAAGACCCACTGGCATTACTAAAACAACTCCACCAGAGACCGGCAGAGTGGAGAGAAAGGCCTCCATTTCCTGGCAGAAATTCTGGCCTGAAAGCCGATTTAAAAGTTTCAAGCCACACCAGAAAGATCCCGCAAGGAGAGCCTCACAGAAAAGAAGATGACAAATTACAAAGGACATCCGTGATGAGTTATATAAGGAAACTGCTTCCAATGTCGTCCAATCACTAAGACTTGCTGAGTAGAGGCCACTGGGATTTCTATAGGAAGCCTTAGCCCAAAACACAGCAGCAGCGAGCCCTGGGGTCAGGGACAAAGAATCAATCCATGCGCAGCCTTTGAAAGCTCAAGATGTTCTACAAAAGCTCTGAGTGAGGACAAGAAAAAATAGAGTTCCTTTGGGTCCAGGGATTTTTTTTTTTTTTTTTTTTTTTTTTCCTTTTTTAAAACAGATTGCCTATCTGCTCCAAGAGACGGAGACAGAAAAGTCATCTTCTCTGTGTGAAGGATCAGAGACAACCGTCAACATCCCAGGTCTCTCGAGGAGTCGCATCGGGCCCCAGCAGCAGCAGCAGCACCGGGCTCCCGCGGGCCTGGAGCAGTGCCCTGAAGTGAGCACAGCCCGGGCTATGAAGACCCTCCCAGGCCTGAGCCCTGCCTTTGGACACACAGCAATTTGATTTGGGGGGGTTTGTTAATTTTTTGGGGGGAAAAGGGGGTGATAAAATTAAAATTAAATTACATCTACAGTTCCCGGGGTTTGGAGCTAATTTCAAAAAATTCAAATGTGTCTGGGGATCGTGAGTTTTGTTACAAGCACAAACCCCCACCCCTGAGGCTCTGCTTGAGTAACCAGAGCGCTATCTCGGTAAATGCCCCGTTTTCCATTTATTTCCACTCTGTCGCAGAGAGTTGTGTAAAATCCACTACTAAGAAGTGCACAGAAAAAAAAAAAACGCACACTACAATCCCTCATTTATTATTATTAGATTCCATAGATGCAAATTGACTTTCCAATTGCTTCGAAACTTCCTAACGGCTTGCCGCACGATCTCGGTTCCTACCTTACCAGGACTGGTCATCAGCAGTCTGAATGGACAGGCGGACATCAGCAAAGCAGACTCAGAGCTTCCTCTGAAGGGAGGCCCATGATCCACATGCCACCTCCTCCAGTCCCACCACTGCATGGTGAGCCAGACGGAGGCTGCTGGTGGGGGCTTGTGTGTGGCAGCTTCTCCAATGGGCCTGAGCTACCGTGCAAACGGTCTATCAGCACTTTGATCCTTGACTATCCTGTGGATTTGTGTGTTCTGGAGAAATACTTGGTCTATATTTTAAAATTTCTATCCCATCCAACTGTCTAGTAAGGGCAAGAATCCTTTGGACCTAGTAGAGTTGTTGGCACATAGTAGGACCTCAATAAGTGTATGTTTAAGGATGGATCAACAGTGAATGAATGAATGAATGAATGAATGAAGAGGCTATCCAGATGACAAATATTATATACCACACAGGTAAGTATAAAAGAATCCCCGCCCCACCCCCCATGTATTTATGCCCAGGATCCATATACTTTCATTTAAATACCTCCCAGACCAACGGTAAGATATGTACACATATAATAATTTAATTTAAAAAAAATTAAATCACAAAAAATAAAGAAATAAATAAAATAATAAATACCTCCCAGACAATAAAGTAGGGAGCAAAGGAAAACTAGGGGTGTGGGCAAAGGCCCACCCAAATGCACAGAAGCAAGCCAGTCACTCACAGTTCCCTTGGCAGCCATGGAGCCCTAAGAGGGGAAGGCATGAGGAATGGTGGTGGCTGGAAGCCGGGTGGGAAGTCACACAGACCCTTCAAGCCCAGGCTCCGAAGTTTGGAATGATGCTCGTTTCGGAACACAATCCTTTCCAGAAGGCTCCAAGAGGCAGCAGGGTCTGGGAGATAAAGCTCAGCTTTGGAAGCAGAAGACGGGGACCGTGTGTGTGTGCCACCACCACCCACTCACCCTCTGCCCGCCAAGGTGGGAGAAAGCGTGAAGGTGGCAAGACCCAGCTTCCTCTCTGCACCGGCTTCTCAGTCTGGAAAATGGAGATAACACCTCCCATTAGGAGAGGCTTGGAGGGCTTTGTGCACCGTGAATGCGAAGGGCTCCCAGGCACTCGGAGCCAGAAACAGGGCCCTGTGCTGTCAGCCTGCAGCAAAATGCTGCCTTCTTTCCCTGGTCAGCACCCTCCCAGGAGGAGGTGTGGGCCACAACTACGGGGGTGTGGCCTCCTCAGCAACTTCAGATGCCTGTTAGGTTGTATTTCCCTTCCCAGCAAAACTCTCAGGAGCCTGACTCGAAGGAGGCTGGCAGCCAGGCTGGCCCTGCTGAGCTCTCCCACGCCCCAGTCCCCTGCCTTTGCTCCCGAGTTTCACCAGTGTTTCTCCCTGGATGCTCCTCCCCTGTAATGATAAGTAAGGCACGAATGGCGCTCCCACCGAGAAAAGTAGACTGAACTGGGTGAAATGTACCATGATGAGATTCAGGAGTATCAGTGAGGGCTCTGGTACTCACAGCTCTGATGAGTTTATCCACAGTGTGTGTTTTTCATGTCTGTGTTCATTCCATTAACCCTCATGGACCACACATGCCCCAAGGGCAGGCATATGCCCACTCCTTTCCCAGGCTCAACTTCCCACTGACTGGCCCCACCCAACCACACAGTGTTGAGAGGGACAGCAGGCAATAACAGTTTATATACAGATAGAGAAAGCAACCCCTGTCATCACTCGGCTTTTACCTAAGCTGAGTGACCTTTTCTTCTCTAGGCCTCAGTTTCCTCATTAGTAAAACGAGGAGTTGCAATACCTAGATCTAGGGCCAATACACACAGCTGAGCCACTTTGAACATGGTATTTTCATTCATGTATGCATGTATGCAAGCATTCATTCATTCATTCAATAGTTATCACTGAGCATCTACCTTCCAGGCACTATTCTAGGCCCATGGAAACATCAGCTAATGAAGCTAAGGTAGTGGGTACCATCCTAATTAATGTCAGAGATTCTCCCATGGGGAAAATGTCAAAACATGGTATACCATCTCAAGGCCATGAGCTGCCCCCAGCCCAAAGAAGAGTAGGAAATGCCAAACTTTGCTGTTCTATCGGGGGTGGTTGCATGGGTATCAAGTAACTTTCCAAGAAGCTGTGATATGATTCCTGCTTCCATAATGTCATTTTTACAAGTAGGTTAAAGACATTGTCAAGGTCATGTCTAACCCAACTTATTGACCTTAAATGTAGTATTTTTTTTTATTCTAATTTTTCTTTGTGCTACTCCAGAGCATCAAAGCCTTGCTCCCTGTGGAATACAGCCCATCCTTTCTAGGACCAAAAATTACTTCACCCTTCATGGGGTGTTAGTTCGTCTCATAGGTGCAGAGTATCTATTGCTCTATTCATTCAGTGAGCACGTGTTAATCTGGACCTCGAGAACTTGCAGTGTAGAAAGGCGGAGACAAACAGCCTCATTGGGCTCTGGGACCGTGAAGGCAGGTGTCTGGCCCACACAGGAGTAGGAGTGGGCCAGGCAGACAATGGCAGAAATATCTTTGCCAAACTGAGCTGCAGGATGTGCTTAGAAATGTGCAGAAGCAGGAAAGATGAAGAGCCACTGGGCTTCTAGTCATTCCATCAAGGGTTTGGATCTGGCCCGTTGACATGTGTGGCTTTGGAGAATTCTCTTAATTTTCCAGAGCCTCAGTTTGCTTGTCAGGTGCTGATCCTTAACACACATCCTTCCCCCCAGTGTGTTCCACTAAACCCAACTCCCATCAACACATCAGCCTTTTGCTGGCCATGGGGACCCACTACTTGGAGGCAGTGCTCACACCAATAAATACTTCTGAATTCCAGCAATAAGAACAGACAACTCTATTAAGAGAATCAGTCATCAATCCCTCTGTGATAGAGTAGTTTGTATCAACCCAATCTGCTTGCCAGGGAGAATTATAAAAACCGGGGGGAAGGAGGGAAAGGGGGGAACAAAAATACCTAAAAGCACCAGAGAGAAATCAAGGTAATTAGGATTTGAGGGTCCAAAATCCTGGAGAAATTTGAAACACATGCTGAAGTGAACGAGCCTTTTCTCTGCTGCTCTTTCCTGTAAGAGCAGTTGCCAGTTTGCAGCAGGCATAGAAGCTGAGGCCCAGGTGAGGACCTGGGAACATGAAAGTGGGGACTCAGGGTTACTAAGGCGGTTATGACCTAAGAAACCAAGATCTCGAACCTCAGCAAAATAAGCTTAAAATACCATGCAACTTTTGCTCTTCAAGTATTTGCTGAATCATAAGCAACCCTGAATGGCAAGCCGAGAAATCAAGCAGAAAATAGCAGCTAAGTGGCTACAACTGTGTATGTTTTTTAAAAAATAACTTTTACCTATTGTGTAGAGTGCAAAAACTAAAATTAGAATATGGGCCCACCAATAGGAGCAGCCTCAATTATGCACCAATAGCAGAAACCAGAATTTGAGCCATCCATATGGACAGAGCCCACACAGAACCAAAAACTGTCATGAACAATCTTAATAACGATTGAATCAATGTGATCTGCCCTTAGCTCAATTGATGGCTAAGCCAATCCATCTTAACATCATCAAGTCCCTTAGAAGTTTTCAAATACAATGTTCAGCATTTAGTTAAACGTTATGAAGCATGCAGGGAGGTAGGGCCAAAGATTAAAAATATGGAGGAAAATACAGAACAAAAACACAGATGATCCAGATATCTGAATTATCAGACAACTTACAATTATTGTGATAAGTATGTTTTTAAAAATGTATGACAAAATGGAAATGTCATCAGTGAATTACTATTAAAAGAAATATAATTTCTAATACCAAAAAAATGTAATTGTAGAAATCATGAACTAAAAAGATGAATTTAACAGCAGATTAATACATCAGAAACAAATGTTATTCAACTGTAAGACAGATGAAGAAAATATAAAGACAGGCACACAGAAGGAAAAATTATAAATAACCCATGGGCCCAGGAGAACTCGAAATGACAATCAGAAAACAGTTTGAAATGAAAGATAATAAATACAATATTATCAAAACTTGTAAAATAAAACTAAAGAGTCTTTAGAGGGAAACTTTAAATTTACAAAGTAGAAAATAATGAAGGCTGACAATACCTTAGCATCCAGCAGCTCCAGAAGCTAAAAAATAACAGCAAGTTAAACACAAAGTACAAAATAGGAAACTTCAACAAATGAATTAATTTAAAAATACAACTTAGCAAAACTTCAAAGACAAACATCTAATAGCCTATAAATATTCATAAATTAAATTCATAATTGAAAGCTTACAATTATAACTGTAAGAAAAATTTATCAGTTAATTTTCCCAAACATTTAAGAAAGTAACACCAATCTTATATCGGCATTTTCATATTCTGCCCAGAGAATTTGATCAGTTCATTTTTCCAAACATTTAAAAAAGAAGTAACACTCATCTTATACCAACATTTTCAAATTCATTAAATAAAACCAGCAACTCATAGACACAGAAAACAGCATGGTGATTACCAGAGGAAAAGGGGGTGGTGAAACTGTAGGGAGGATAAATGGTAATGAAATAAGATTTGGGATGGGTACACACCATAGAATATGCACATGATGTATTATTGAACTGTACACTTAAAGCCTATATAATTTTATTAACCAATGTCACCTCAATAAATAAACAAATAAAACCAGCATAGCCTTGATAGTAAAACCAGACAAACCCATCAAAGAAAAAAAAAATGCAAGCCCATCAAAGAAAAAAAATGCAGGCCAATTTTTATAAACTCAAAAAATGTTTTAAAATTCTTACTCGGCAAAAACATAGGCAAACAGAATCCAGCAACATCTAAACAGGAAAATATATTGCAAGCAACTTATTTTAACCCAAGAATAAGATGTTGATTTAAATTTGAACATTAATGTTGTTTATCACATTGACAAAAAAATAAAAACTAAATATGTACTCACTTCAATAGATGCATTCCATAACACCCAACATCTATTCATTATTTCAAACATCATACTAGGAAAAAAAAGTTTTTTAATCAACCAGGAAATAAAAAGGAAACTTGTTTAATATGAGAAAGAGTATCTACCCCAAAATTCTATCATACATCATAATTAATGGTGAAATACTAGAAGTTTTTACCCTCAGATCAGAAACAAGATAAAAATATCTATTTACAACAGACTCTTGAACACGATAAAACTCTAGGAACAAAATATCAGAGACAATCTTTGTGACCAAATTATTTCTTAGGTACAACGTCAAAAATAGACCTATAAAAGACTGGATAAATTTGGACTTTGTGAAATTAAATCTGCTTTTGAAAGACACTGCTGGGAGAAGAAAAAGACAAGCCACGGGTTGAAAGAAAATATTGGCTTAAGACCAGAATATCTTTTTCAAACTCTCAAAACTCAATAACACGAAAACAAACAGCAATTTTTAAAAATTGGCAAACAACTGAATAGACATTTCACCCGAGAAGACGCAGACCTACCTGGGAGATGCCACAGGGTTGGTTCCAGAGGGCCGGCATAAAAAGGTGAGTACTGTACCTGAGGGAGCTGAGATCTGCCTGCTGGTAGGAGCCTTGCCTTCCATTTTAAAAACCGCAACACCTAAGAAGCACACACACAAAAAAAGCAAAGCACAATAAAATGAGGTATGCCTGCTTATGGGCGACAAGTAAGCACAAGAAAATACTCCTTAACGTTAGTCATTAGGAAAATTCAAATTAAACCACAATGAGATACAGGGCACAACAACTAAAATGATTATAATGAAAAAAAATAAGCAATACCCAGTGTTGGTGAGTACGGGGGAAAGCAACGGGGAACGCTCTTCAATCGATGGTAGGAATGTAAAATGTTAAACCACTTCGGAAAACAGTTTTCAGTTTCTTAAAAAAAAATGTAAACACACACCTACCATGTGATCCAGGCATTCCACTCCTAGGTGTTTCCCCAATAGGAACTGAAGCATGTGGACATCAGCAGAATAGGCAGACGAGTGCCACCTCACCCGCCAAAACGCCCGCACCATAGTCCCTGGAGCTTGTAAATGCGTTGCCTTATAAAGCAAAAGAGACTTCGCAGCAATTACAGTTACTGAGTTTCAGGTGGGAAATGAGCCTGGATCATCCAGGTGCACGCAATCTAATCACGGGAGTCCTTAAAAGCAGGGAAGCTCCCTAGCTAGGGTCAAAGAGAGATGTGGCCATAGAAGGAAGATCAGAGACAGGCTTTGAAGATGGAGTTGGGGCCACAAGCCAACGAATGTAGTTTCTAGGACATGGAAAAGACCAGAAAATGGATTCTTCTCTAATGTCTAAAAAGGAACCCCGCCGTGCTGACATGTTGATTTTAGCTCAGTGAGACTCATGTCAGACTTTTGACCTACATAACTACAAGACAATGAAACTATGTTGTTTTATGCCACTAGGTTTGAGATAATCTGTTATGGCAGCAATAGAAAACTAATACAGGCTCGTAGAAGCTGTATTTATACTAGCGCCAAACTGAATACACCCAAATGTTCATCAAAAGATGAATGGGTAAGTAAATTGTAGAATATGCATACAATAAAATATTATCCAGCCATAAAGAAAGAGTAAAATAGTGATAAGTCACCAAAATAATTATGCTGAAAGAAGCCAAATCAAAAAAGGAAAGAAAAAAGAAAAGTACATTCTGTGTGGTTATTTTTATATAAAATTCTAGAAAACACAAACTAGTCTATAGTTATAAAAAACCGATCAGTCCGAAACGGGTTTGACTCAGTGGATAGAGCGTCGGCCTGCTGACTGAAAGGTCCCAGGTTCAATTCTGGTCAAGGGCATGTACCTTGGTTGCGGGCACATCCCCAGTAGGGGGTGTGCAAGAGGCAGCTGATCGATGATTCTCTCATCGATGTTTCTAATTCTCTATCCCTCTCCCTTCCTCTCCGTAAAAAAAATCAATGAAATATATTTTTTAAAAAATAAAAAACTGATCAGTGGTTGCCTAAGGACAGGGGGAGGGGTGGAAGGGAGATATTGCCAAGGGGCAAAGGGAAACTTGGGGGTTGGGGGGGGTTAAATAGATATGTTTATCTTGATTGTAGTGATGGTTTCACAGTTGGAACATCTGTCAAAACTTACCCAATTGTATGTTTTAAGTTGTGTAGTTTAGCCCGGCCAGCGTGGCTCAGTTGGATGAGCATCATCCCATGCACCAGGAGGTTGCTGGTTCAATTCCCAGTCAGGGCACATGCCCAGGTTTCAGGCTCGATCCCTAGTAGGGGGCATGCAGGAGGCAGCCAATCAATGTTTCTCTCTCACCCTCTTTCTGAAATCGATAAAAACATATTTAAAAATAAATTAAAATGTGGAGTTTATTGTATGTCAATTACACCTCAGTAAAGCTGTTAAAAAATAAGTAGCTAAATGAAGTTAATGGCTACTGAATTGGATAGTGAAGTTCTAGAAGATAAAATGGCATGATAGAATGGTATGTATTTTGTACTTGAATTAAATATATGTATGCATACATATTGTACCTAAGTTTAAAAGTTTACTAAATATTATTTAGAAAAATTTTGAGGACATGAACGGCATAAATCAAGTCCTCCATCCAGAAAGAGGTGGGAGATACTCAACTGTAAGCATCCATCCTGACCAGCCAGCAATCTCCCGCTCTCCACCTGTCAGCTCTCCAGATTAGATTAAAAATGTCCTCACCAGAAGAAAGAAGTAATTGCAGCCACACAGTTTTTGACTTGAGATTTTCCCGTTTTTACACCTAATTTAACTGAAACATTCTCCTCCTCCTTCCCTTGCTCCCACCCTCTCCCCATTTCCACATCCATTTCACTCAACGGAGACAGCGAAGAGCGGATTCAGGTAGAGTGCAGAGGCAATTACAAAATAGGTACTTGTGAAGGCATCGCTGCCATTTGCACCACTTGAAATATTATCCCTTATGAGTTTCCTCACTGAATTAGTGCCATTTAATGTGTGCCTGTGGCCAAGGGGAAAATATAAAATTGATCAACGAGAACAAGAAAATTACTCCGGAGAATCTTTGTGGCTTTGTGAATTGTTGCTTGACGTTGTGGTTTTACCACATATAATGGCATGATTTACAATTTACAACGGGGCTTGGGGGATGCAGATACAAACATTTTTACTTAAAGTATCAGGAGCAGATGGGGAGAGAAAAATACAGACTGGATTTGGTCCAGATGCTGAGGATGTTGCACATATTCCGACTCCTACATGAAGGCGTAAATAACACCAGTTCCTCATCGTCCACGGAAATTCAAGAGTCCTCACCAAGGCAATCCAAACACTAGATAAATATAAATTGATTTCTGCATGTTACATCACTTTGGAGTCGATGCGCTGCTGTCTGTGCTTCTGCTTGCTTTTTCTTATGGGGATGCCCGACGTCCTAGTTATTCACAACATTGCACATAAAATCATGAAACTGCACCAAAAAGACGAAATTCTGAAGGAACTGGGAAGCTGAGAACTATCCCATTTTTCAGACCTGTCCCAATATGCAATTCTGCCCAGCTATCCATGTCATGTTGAACATGAGCAATGTCACCTTTCAGGCTGATAAATAAGAACTTGGTCGGCTACAAAGACACCCAGACCTGGGTCCTAGTATCAGAGCTCCCTCCAAGAATCTCTGTGACATTTGACAACATTCAAACCTGACCAAAGCCTTGATTTCGGCCAACCAGACTCTAAATTGCATTCACCCTTCCTCTAAGACCTCTACCTTCCCCCATCCCCCTCATTGGCCTCAAAGTCATTATTTTCATTTTGAAAGCTTCAACATTCTAGTTCCTGTTTGAATTCCAATTTCAGCAGCAGATGGCAATGGTTATAAAAGCAATAAAGAAATTAAGTAAGCAACAGAGATGTTAACCAAGAGACGAAAGCAAGATTTGCCAGAGATAAACTGCAACATAATCTACTTATAATCAATAGAAAGTTGGCTGTATTTCTAATTATCTGAGTATTAGCATGATGCTCACGTCCTCTGAGGAAAAACCTAGAGGAAATGGGAGAGAATGAGATGGGAGGAACTGTGATTGGCGTAGGGAAGAACTTCCTGAGAGTTGTTCGAACTGGAACTCATTACACAGAGTTCACACATAGACCCTGTTTTATTGGGCCTACCCTGTCTGTTCCTTTTTTCCCAGGTCAGAGCTGGTGGGGAAGAGGTGATAATCAAATTTTCAAAAGAACTATAATTATTTTATCAAGGTCATGTGATGTTTTTAAATAAAGCTGGAGGGAAGGAAGATATGAACAATTCATATTCAAAACAATTCATAGGGGTCTCAAAAAGGTGAGGAGTCCAAGCATCATGGAACCTCCTTCCCTGTGGGATCCTTCGAGAAAAGACCCCCTTCTCTGCCTTCAGAGAATAGTCACTATGATTGGAAGCAAGCAAAAAATTAAAGTGATTGCTAAACCAGTGATTCTTATTTGGTGCTAAAATGAGAGTATGTCCCAGTCAGCACATGTCATAGGTTCTAGACTCTCTCAGAACATGGTTTGTGAGGAGGAGGTCTACATGAGGCTTCTGGGAATCTGGGCAGACAATCTCTTTCCTGCTCTTCTGCATGTCAATGACCCCTCGGTAAAGCTATTAAAAGATAAGGAGCTAAATGACACTAGCGGCTGCTGCATTGGATAGATATCATGGCCTGGGTGATTCACATGTCACTTCTCACCTGGACTCGGGGCCACGCAGAGGTTGCAGCAAACAGGGACTTCTCACAGGAGAGGCCCTGACCGGGCAGCTCGGATTATGATGGAACGGAGGTTGGTATCACAACTGTGAAGATCATCAACTCAAGCCCACCGCACAGAGCATGTCTTCCCTCACCTCTGTCCCCGGATGTGGCCTGAGGCATTCAGACAGCTTAGCATCCCAGACTTTCAGGGAAGACGAAGAAAGCTGTGATGGATGCTCAGGTGAACCTTGCCAAAGAAAAATTAAGAAGTTGTAGCGGATCCCACGGTAAACCAGTTTTAGCAGATGTCATAGGTAACTTCAAAACATCTGGAAAAGCATGGTCTTGACATCAGAACGATTTCTTACCTGTTTTCATGCCTATGTAACTGAGACAAACTACCTAACATAACTGGTCTCTGTTTCTACCAGAACCTTTCCCCACCAACTGTTTAGATATTGTACAAAAATAAAAGATTTAAGAGAAATAAATAGTTGTAGGAGTGAGAGCAAAGGGGGAAATGTGATTATAAACAGCAAAATAACAAAAGTTCAGTGGCATTCACAAAATATAAGACATCTAGCCCAACTTGCCAATAGAGATAGGCTTAAAATTTGGCCTTTGAGCTTCTAAACAGCCAACCTGGAAGGAATTTTTAGAAGATCTTTATAAATGAGACTCTCTATGATCCAATAACAGGACCTTCCACAGAATTCCTAAGCCCTAAGAGACACATGTGGTGGTGAAGGTACCTAATTCCCCTACAGACAGAATAGGAAAGCTATTACAGATCAACCCACCTCTTTCAATGAGATATTGGGACATTAAAAAGAACTGGTGCGCCCTAGCCAGTTTGGCTCAGTGGATAGTGTGTCGGCCTGCAGACTAAAGGCTCCCTGCCTCTTTTATTAGTGTTTCTCTCTGTGTGTCTCTCCACCTCCCACTAGAGAGAGATAAAGTGAAAGAGAGAGAAAGAGAGAGGAAGAACTGGTGGGAAATGAATGAATATTATGCCTCCCCATGAAGTACCTGGGCCAGCTACATGGGTTATTTGGCAAGACCAAGATGAATCCAGAGACTTTGTCTCTTACTTGAGAAAAGGAGATAAACTTATCTTTCATTTACCACTCAAAGTTACATGAGGCAGGGACCATGCCCAATATAAATGTTATCTGTAGGACTCTCACCATGTTTTTCTGGGGAACAGAACGAATATGTAAATTTCTGTTCTCAACTTAACACTTCAAAATTAACCATCAATGAGTCTTTTTTTATATATATATTTTATTGATTTTTTTACAGAGAGGAAGGGAGAGGGATAGAGAGCTAGAAATATCGACCAGCTGCCTCTTGCACACCTCCAACTGGGGATGTGCCCACAACTAAAGTACATGCCCTTGACCGGAATCGAACCTGGGACCTTTCAGTCCCCAGGCCGACACTCTATCCACTGAGTCAAACTGGTTTCGGCACAATCAGTGAGTCTTTAAAATCATATCGCATTTAAACTTTGGCTACAAAAAAATATACAAAAGCAAAATTCATCACTGTGTCAGCCTTAGAAGATTCCATTGTGTTATGCTAACCTCCTATTTAAATAGCAGCAGCCATGGGCTAAATTAACCAACTGTTAGATGGTAAAGCCTAGTATCGCACAAGCACATTTTACTGACTTGAGATAGACATTCAGTCATTAGACATTATTAGCCATGTGTGTCCAGTTGGTCTCAGAATTTTTAGCTGGAACCTTTTGTTCAAATAAAATGGACATAGAAGGGTATACAAAAAACAACCAAGCTTCTCTAGTTGACGGGTTATGGGAGCCAACAACTCACTCCAGTTGGCACCAAAACCGGCCCCACCTGCCCTCCCAAACACAGCCACATGCCAACCACCCTGTCCCTGAGGACGTGAGCTGGCCAGCCTCCTCTCCCAGGTTCCAGAGGAGGAGGAGAGGGGACGTCCGGGACCCTCCCAAGGTCACACAATCCTCAGACCATCGGCAAGGCCTGCGCTGAACAAAAGAGCATTTAGAACACGATACCAGGTGAACGTGAGCCAGGAGAAATCGTGACAGGTCAGAGAGGTCACTGCGCTGGTCAGAGCACACGGACTGGCAGCCCCAGGGCCCTCCTGATGTCCTCGTCCCCATGTAAGTGCCCGCGGGGGCGAGGAAGGGCCCCAAAGGGAGCCTCTTCCCCCACGAGGGAAAAGTGAGGAACCCAACCCAGAAGAAGAAAAGGAAAGGGGGAAAAAAATGAGCCCAGCTGGCATGGCTCAGTGGTTGAACGTTGACCTATGAACCAGGAGGTCACAGTTTGAGTCCTGGTCAGGGCACATGCCTGGGTTGCGGGCTCGATCCCCAGTGTGGGGGCATGTAGGAGGCAGCTGATCCATAATTCTCTCTCCTCATTGATATCTCTATCTATCTCTCCTTTTCTATTCCTCTCTGAAATCAATAAAAAATATAATGGGGTAAAAAAAGATGAGTGAAACCCTACTCTGATCTTGGAGGACTCTTGATTGCCTTTTGAGGGCACCTGCCAAGCCAGGTGGCATTGCTCCCTCAACCCAAGCGTCTCCTACAGAGGCCACTGGGAGCCTCCTCCTCACCTTCCCATGGTCACCATCCTTCAGCATCCGCCACCGCCACCACCACCGCAGCAGCAGCAGCAGCAGCAGCAGCAGCAGCAGCAGCAGGCCGGCAATCCTGAACAGACCCCCAAACCTCCAACTAATTAAAGACAGATAATGAAGCACATTCAGGCGGGGGAAGGTTGGCAGAGCCCCACCGCATTGTGTGACCGACCACCTTGGCACCGAAATGGTTAGAGACCATCTCCCTCCACGTCGCCTCCTCTCATTGTGGTGGAGGGCTCTTGAGAACGTTATTAGCTGGGTGCGCGCCTTGCCGTTTTTCCACACGAGGCAGATGGGTAATTACGAAGCTAATAGTCTGATTGAGAGAAATCAGATGCAGTGGTTTGCCCAATTAGATGATACATTAGCTTCCTTCTTTGTAAGCAGCTAATGTGTGAAGCAAAGTGGTATTTGCGAGGGTCAGAATCCTTAAACAAGTGCCGAGTTGCAGATTATTGTAGCTCTCTTTTTTTTTCTAATGGAGGAAAAGTGCTAAGTCTTCATTACTAAAAGCATAGAAAATGCAAATCAGCTTCTGAAACAAAAGAGAGAAGGGACAGGCGAGAATATTTGGTGTCCGATGTGTCAACCTACAACATCAATTACATTGAAATGCAATGCATGGCAGCCTAATCAAGGATAGTATAATTGTAATAATTGCGTGCTTTTGTTGGAGAGCTGCTGCTATTGTTATTTGTCAACCATTTGTTCCTCTCTATTGTTAAGGGGGGGAAAGATTTTTTTTTTTTTTTAATGTAACGGAGATTGTGTAGGTAATGGGCGAGCGGGCGGCTGTCCGCAGAATGCCTATGAGGGGTCTTGCTTCCCTGCTACATGGGGGCTCCTCCATGGCCCCGGGGCGAGTTGCTGGGACAGCAAGGGACAAAGTGGATGGCTGTGCCAAGGTAGGATTCCGTGTCTGTTCATGTCCCCAGTGTCATGGGGCAGAGGCAAGCCAAGGGACAGGCCTAAAAAGGCAGGGAAGAGAGCCAAGCCAATGGAAAATGCCTCTCCCCACCGCTTCCTCCTCGTTAGCAGATAGAAAAAGATGGAGAGAGAGAAGATAAATCAGCTGTACTGCGTTCTCCACCTCATTCTGCTTCTTGAAGCTTAGAGCTAAACACAGGCTTGGTTTTCTGTGGTGGTTTTTTTTTTTTTTAATATTTTATTCATTTTTTTTAACAGAGAGGAAGGGAGAGGAATAGAGAGTTAGAAACATTGAGGAGAGAGAAACATCAATCAGCTGCCTCCTGCACACCTCCTACTGGGGATGTGCCCGCAACCAAAGTACATGCCCTTGACCGGAATCAAACCTGAGACCTTTCAGTCCGCAGGCCGACGCTCTATCCACTGAGCCAAACCGGTTAGGGCAAGCTTTGTTTTGTTTTCGTAAATGACCGTGACCACAGCCTGCAAAACTCCCGTGGGAAGGGGAAGGGGAGCATTCTGGGTAAAATAACAACAACATGAAAGATGCCGTAGCTGGTACACCAGCCGGGACCGCATGGTCCCCAAGGTGCAAGGGCAGCACAGGCACAGAGCTAGCTGGCCTGGCGAGACCAGCCCCTCCTGGGCCTCGCTGTCCCTGGTGCGGCAGGGCCTCCAATGGCCCGAGCAGTGCCCACTGGGGCTGCCCCAGACCCAGGATGCTCACATCCCCAGCAGACAGAGCCGTCAAAACGCTTCCAAGTTAGATAAACAAACTTCATCTCCTCTGCCTCTCACGGCCCACTTGTTTATCCACGTGTGTAGATGTTTCATAAAATGCACTTACAGGGAAGGGAGAAAAGAAAAGCCCAGCGTAACAGCCAGCTGTAGGAAGAAAAAGAAAAGACAACGGAACAAAACAAAACAGAGGTGTTGGGGAAAACCAAAGTTGGGCTGGAAAAGCCTTCTCGGGAGCCGCTCTCGGCATTCAGATCAGATAAGAGGTTTATTTTCTCACTTCAATTGGTCTTGCCAATAGGTTGAAACAGAGGCACAATGGAGATGGGCTAAAACATTTCACATGGCAGTTAAATCTCATTCTCCACAGCTCAAAAAGAACAATCCGGACGCCTCTGCCGAGGGGAGGCTCCGCGGGCTGGAGGAGGCTTTGCGTGTATCCCTGACAATCCTGTACATACTCCAAAACTCACACTAATTAAAAGCAAATAATCAAATACATTCAATTTGAAAAGTTGGCAAATTCGCGTGTATTATTGCGTTAGCACCTTGGCATGGAAACGCTCACATCGCGCTAATCTCGTTGTGCAGAAGGGCTCTTGAGTTCGCTATTCACCGAGCCCGCCCGCGCCCCTCCTCCCCGCCGCCTCTCCTTTGGGTCTGCCTCCCCCTCCCCACCCCAGACCCCTGCCACTCACCCACCGACTCTCCCACTTTAACAGCAAAATAAGAAGGAAATGGGGCCTCCAGATGGCCTTTCATTTGGATCTGACAGAAGTCTGCTGGAGAAAAGATGTCCTCCATTGCACTGGCTTCTTATTCACCCACCTGGAGAGAGGAGGTCAAGTTGGCAGCGCTGAGCCTTGCGAAGCTCTTTCTTCATTCCCAGTGCTAACCTCCAGTGCTGCCCTCCCTCCTGGGGACTCTCCTTGGCAATCTGATGGCCAATGTCCGGCCGGTGTTGCTCTATGGTTGAGCTTCAACCTATGAACCAGGAGGTCACGGTTCGATTCCCAGTCAGGGCACATGTGGGGGTTGAGGGCTCCATCCTCGGTAGGGGGCTGACAGGAGGCAGTAGATCAATGATTCTCTCTCATCATTAATGTTTCTATCTCTCTCTCTCCTCCCTTTCTCTCTGAAATCAATAGAAATATATTTTTTAAATAAAAAATATACTTGAAAAATAAAAATAAAAAACTGGTGGCCAAATCTGAGTGAAGAGCTGACAAAATGGAAAGAAGCCTTCAGCTCCCATTCTGCTGCCTCTGGGGTTTGAGTGTGTTCCGGGCTGGCTGAGGGGTGAGAGGGGGGAGTTACCCAGAGAAATGCAAAGCTCCTGCTATCCAGGTTGGTGAGATGAGCTCAGACCCTACAGGGCTGTGCAGGGGCCCCAAGAAGAGCCAAACCCACTTGGGTGGCAAAGTTCCACCAAAGCTCTAGAGCACATGTGTCAAACACAAGGCCCGCGGGCCAAATCCAGCCCGCCAGGCCTTGCAATGTGGCCTGCACCGCGCTGTCATCACTGCACTCCGCTGTCAGTTTATGACATTGTCAGTTTATGACTGTTCAGTAAACCATTCGGCCCGCGATTTAGGCTGGATTTTAGATTTTGGCCCCTTCTCTGATTGAGTTCGACACCCCTACTCTAGAGTCTAGAGTCTAGACACTGATGGGCTGCATCTCTGTCCTCACCCAGGACACCGGTCCATAAAGCCTACAAAAATGCTGGCTCTTTTCCCACAGCCCTTCAGGTACAATCTTCAACTGCACTGCTGTGCAGTTTGCCCCGACCCAACCCACATGTGGGGTATCCTTGGAGGATGTTAGCACTAAGACAAAGGGGAAGGGGTAAAGTGGCGGGAGGCGGGGAGGGGAGATGATGGAAATTGTACAAGTCAGATCTGGGCTTGAACATCAGCTCTGTTACTAATAGCCAGCTGTGCAACTTTGTGCCAATCACTTAACCTCTCTGAGCTGCAGATTCCCCTTCTCTAAAGTCAGGATATCACACAGAATCTGCCTGGTTATTGTAAGTAGGAAATGAGATAATAATATATAATACCAGCACGTTAAATGGCTGATGACTACAACCATTTTTTATCCCTAAAAAACGGAATTGAGCTCTAACTGGTTTGGCTCAGTGGATAGAGTGTTGGCCTGCGGACTCAAGGGTCCCAGGTTTGATTCCGGTAAAGGGCATGTACCTTGGTTGTGGGCACATCCCCAGTGGGGGGTGTGCAGGAAGCAGCTGATCAATGGATGTTTCTCTCTCATCCATGTTTCTAACTCTCTATGCATCTCCCTTCCTCTCTGTAAAAAATCAATAAAATATATATATATTTTTTAAAAAGGAGTTGAGGCTTAACAGGTTGCCCACGTACCCCCAGCTCACTGCAGCCCCACCTGGGCAGGCAAACTGGACGATGAGGCAGCTGGGAGGGACGCGGTCCCGCTGGCTGAGAGAGGGCCCCAGGAGCACCTGCAGGAAGGAAGGTGCCCCCTGGGAGGTGAAGGGCAGCACAGTGCAGCCTCCCATAGACGAGCGGAGAGGTTTATTTGTAACAACCGAAACAGGCTCAGTGGAGCAGTCAGGACCAGAGAAGTAGGGGGAGGAGGCAGGGAGTCACACGGCGGCAGATGCCTTGGCTGGGAGGGAAAGTTCTAGAAAATACGCATTGGGCTGGGGAGCAAGGGGCTTGGGCTCATTTCAGAACAGCCCAGCTCCCTTCCAGACGGGAAATGAGAGCAGCATCCAGAGGGGATCCCGGGAGACCCTGGCGCGCAGGCCTGGCAGCCCGGCAGAGCTGCCTGGGGCAGGGGGAGCCGGCGTGCTGGGCTTGGTCTTGGAAGCAAAACCGGGTCACCTGAGAGGGCTGGAAAACCCGCCCCCGGGGAGGAAAAAGAAGATGGGATTTCTCTTGGGGTCGGAACAGGACCCCGCCAGCCGGAGACAATGGCTCCACGAGCCTCAACAACTCCAGCCCTGTTGAGGAGGGAACTCAACACCCTGGAGATCGGCGTGTGAAATCTGCACGGGGAAGAGAGTCCTCATTTAGCAGAGAAAGTGCTGTGCTATCTATGTGTGAAAGCTTTTCTAACACTGTTCCCTGCTCTCCATATGGCGGACCTCACTCACATTAGGAGGAACTGCTGAACAAAACTCCAGCAACTTGAAAACGAGAGCGAGTTCCCGGAGCCCATCCCACAGGCAGCCCCAGCAGGGCGCCCGGCGGTCCAGCAGGGCAGGTGTCTGACACCTCTCCCGGCTCCTCACCGCCCCCTCAGTGCCAAGATGCTCCCCCCTGGGCAACGCATGTGTCCTCTCAGTGGGTGAAATCACCATCGCCAAGAAATGGAACCATTTCTTGTGTAGGAGCTATGCCCCAGGAAAGGTAGTAGGTGCCTTGTACATATTATTTTATTAATCCTCACCCAAACTCTGGGAATAGGTATCTTCTTAAATCAATTTCTTTAATTGATTTCAGAGAGGGAGAGAGAAATAGAAACATCAACAATGAGAGAGAATCATTGATTGGCTGCCTCCTGCACACACACACACATCCCCCCACTGGGGATTGAGCCCACAACCTGGGCATGTGCCCTTGACTGGAATGGAACCTGGGACCCTTCAGTCTGCAGGTCGACGCTCTGTCCACTGAGCCAAACCGACTAGGGCTGAATAGGTATCTTTATGCCTACTTATAGTTGGGAAGATTCAGAGGCAAGCTTGTTATTCAATTAAAGTCTGGTTCCTCAGGCCCACCCTCCCCTTCTCCAGATTTAGCCCAGGAGTGCATGCCAGGGTCTCCAATGGAAGCTGGGGGAGGGGAAGATGGGACCAGGTGCAAGAGAGGAGAGGGTAAGTGGCTGAACCCCTGATGGTTCCGGGGGTGCGGGGGAACCACAGAATCAATGACTCAGACCGTGAGGTCAGGAGGGAAATCCAATGACCCATAACCATGCCCCTTATAGAAAAACCAACTTTCAGGTGACACTAGTAAAACAGCCAGGACCAGACCACCCTGTGTTCATTCTATGATGCCCTAGAAACTTCCATAAAAGGATCAACCCATCCTGTAGTCCACTTACAGCCTCTTCCTAGTCCTGTCCCATGTGGAGGGGCCCCTGCAGAAGCAGACCTACTATGTTCTGGCTCGCTTCCTCTCGGTGACCCCCTCCTACCTCTCCCCACACTGTGCCTGTTCCTGACCTCGCTTAAATGCAGTGGTTCCTGTCCTCAGTCCCCACCTCCCTTCCACTGATGCCCCTCCAGCCACACCCCTGTTGGCCTCCCCCATGGGTCTGGGGGCTGTGGCCACCCATCTCTTTCCTCCAGCCTCCCTGGCCCCATAGGGCAGGACAAAACGGAGCTCAGCTCGATGCAAAGATGTTTAGAATGTTTATCTGGGCGATTGCATTATTTACAGCAACTCCTCGCGGTGCCCCGGGCATCGCGTGGTTTGAAAGACGCTATACAAACTAAAATTGTGAGGCATTGTTTGTTCCTCCACATTCCGCGGGAGAGAACCAATCTAGTAATCACTGTTTTTGCTCCTCAAATCAGGGACGCTCCATTTTGTGTGCATGGAGGCTAATCTGGGAATAAAGATTCACAGCAAAAGGAGAAGGCGCTCTGGAGGCAGTGGGGCCTGGGAAATGAAAGGAAGACAGCTGGAGGAGGATGACAGTGGGAATGAAGTCAGCAGGAGCCCATGGCCCCTAGGCACAGGCTCGGCAGCCCGTCCCCAGGGGTGGGAAGTGCCGCATCCTATATCCGTCCTGGCAGACAGAACAGGCCCTGGGGAGAGCTGCGCCCCAGACCTGCACGGCCAGCTGCAGACCGCCCCAAACCTTGCTGCCCACGGGTCTTCACCCCAAAGTCACATTCTCTGGAGCTGGGTTGACCCATTCAGAACATGAGCTAGCTAGCGAAGGGGAGCAGGGCGGAGAGGAGAAGCTCACACCATTGGTGGACATGAGCTCCAACCCCAGTCCCTCTTCAAGGACGTGGTAGGCAGGAAGTGGGGGGACCAGTGCCTGGTGCTCTGTGCCACCAGCTGGTTTGCAGCAGCACTGAGTTAGCACTGAGCTACCCCTGGCCTACATGCAGATGGACCACGGCTTCACCAGCCTGCATTCAGTTCCAGCCGAGGCTCGGCCTCAGCGATTGGGAATGGGATGGTGCCTGCCCAGTGACTCTGGCCTCACAGCCCGTCTTCCGCACCTCATGGAAACAGTGCCCCTTCTCATTCTCTCCCTCCCCTTTTACTGGCACTCCCACCTAAGGACCTGGCCACACTGCCACAGCCTCGTTTCAGTGCCTAGATGGCAGCTTGGCCACTCCCTAACTACCCCCTTCAGCATGCCCATATCCTACGCATTTTTCAGCATCCAATTCAGATACCACCTTCCCTCTAACACCTTCCACAATCTCCCCACACCCCACTTGAGATGACTCAGTCTTCATGAAGCCCTAGATCTTCAGTTTGTATCTCTACAGAATGCACCCCAACGTGGCCCTTGAAACAGCTGGGCATGGGTCTGACCCTGCCAGAGGGATGTGAACTCCTGGGGACAGAGCCCCAGCGGGGTCTGGCTTCGGCCTCCTTTATCCCGGCATCCAGCAGAGTGCCCGGCACACTGTGTAATCAGATCATGGGGTCATCCAGCAGCTCCAGGCTAATCCTGGTTTTAGGGTCCAGGTGGGCAGTAAAGGGAGGTGGCCATGGATAATCGACTGGAGGTCCAAGACTTCACTGACTTACCTTCTCCCTTCCACAGGTGTCCCTGGCACTCTCTGGGTGGTTCGGAAAGTTAACAATTCCCAAAGAGTTCACATTCTCTCCATCTGCCAGGTTTGAGCAGGTTGTCTGAGTCGCAATTTAACGGGTTTGATGCACGGGGCGTCATCGTCCATTACCATGAGCATTTAGAAGCGAGGTAATTACAGGCTGCATTCCTGAAGCTCGAGGCTCTGAGGCTCTGTGGCTACAGTTCTGGAGTTTATTATAATAATGGTGATGGGGAGGGTCCCAGGGATTCCATTTCCAGACTGGTAAGATTGGCAGGAAAGAGCCCCAGAGGAAGGGATGGGGGATGCCACTGCCCCTCTCAAGGTCAACTCTACCCCAAGGAGGAAGCCCAGGGCTAAGAAAGCTACCTCCACCTCCAGCCTCCTCCTGAGGGTCTGGGGTTGAATCTGCCCAGGAACAGAGAGGGTTCCCTCGATTTCTCCTGCCTCCAGCCCCAGTGCTATCCCACCCCATTGCACAGAGATGCCCACTCTCTTAGCTTGCCACCCAGGAATTCAGGCAGAATCACTGCTCTGGGTGAGCTGTAGGACAAAGGAAGCCCTACCTCGATCACAACACAAGGAGAATGGCCCGCGGGGGTAGGCATTGCTGACTTTTCCAGATCTCATTTTTAAAATGCAAACATCCTAAGCCCTAGCCAGTTTGGCTCAGTAGATGGAGCATCTTGGCCTGTGGACCAAAGGGTCCCAGGTTTGATTCTGATCAAGGACTTGTACCTTGGTTGCAGGCTCCTCCCCAGCCCAGCCCTGGTCAAGGTCCCTGCAGGAGGCAACCAATCAATGTGTTTCTCTCACATCACATCGATGTTTCTCTCTGTCTTTCCCTCTCTCTTCCACTCTCTCTAAGATCAATGGGAAAATACCCTTGGGTGAGGATTAACAACAATAACAAAAAGTAATAAAAATAAATGCAAACGCCCTATTAAGGGAAAATCCATTAAATCACTAATGGTATGAGTAAGTGGGTATGAATTAGTATAGCAGCTTCTTTAGTTTATAGGGCTTCAGTTTTAGGGAAGGCATTTGATTCTTGGTGGGGTGTGGGAATAAACTCTAGAGGAGAGGGCGGAAACAACGGCACAGCTCTGCTCCCATTCAGCCTGGAATTAACAATGTACTTAATGGATTAATCAATACATGAATTGTTGAGTCAATGAATGGGCCACTCTACAAGATAGCACAGGTCCTGTTTTGCAACTCTACCTTTTCAGATGGAGAGCACCTCACACCACCCCGAAGGATCAACAATCCCAAGGCCTCACCAGGCAGAGCACCATCGGGTGAGGGGAGGCAGCTGAATGCCTGCTCCTAAAGCCGGAGGTGATGACCTTCACTGAGGTTTTACCCCTCAGGAAGAAAGAACCCTCATCCCCCCAGAGCACCTGCCTAACCCCCTCCTCCTTCCCACTGTAAGCCATGCTCAGCCTCAGGATGTCTTCCAGAGATCTTACCTGCTCTTTCCTTCTGTATTCGTTTCCTAGGGCTGCTGTAACAAATCTTCCCGAACCTGGGTGGCTCAAAACAACAGTGCAGCAGGCCGGAAGTCCAACAGTGAGGTGCTGGCAGGACTGTCGCTCCTGGAGGCCCTGAAGGAGAAACCACCATGTCTCTCTCCTGGCCCAATATCCTCGGCATCCCGTGGCTCGTAGATGAATCACTCCAGTCTCTGCCTCCACTGTCACATCACCTCCCTCTCTGTGTCTATGTCCTTTTCTGTCTCGCATTGTTTCCCAAAGTGTGGTACACGTACCCCCAGGGGTACGGGAAGAGTTTGGTGGGGATATGCACTGCACCGTGCTTAGCTGCGCCTAATTCTATGTTCTCATGAGTATGAGGGGTACTCAGTGTTACGAAAATTATAGAAGGGGTACACATATGTCAAAAGTTTGGGAAACACTGCACATAAGAACACTTTCACTGGAATTGGGGCCCATCCTAATCTATGGTCTCATCTCAATTCTTACTTTAATTATATCTGCAATGACCTTATTTCCAAATAAGACCACATTTTGAGGTTCCAGAAAGACAGGAACTTTGGGAGGGACACATTCAATGAACTCCACCTTCTTAGAGCAAAAGAAGAACTTAGTGCAATCGTAAGAGGGGTAAACGATGAGGGAAGTTTACTGGGATGAGAGGCCCAGAATCAGGTTCCTCTAACTTAAGGGTGGGGAACCTTTTTTCTGCCAAGGGCCATTTGGATATTTATAACATCATTCGCTTAATGTAATTCACCTGCTGTGAAAACCAGTGGAAACACTGAGATTGAGCAACAAGGCTTCTGAACACCCACAAAGCATGTAAAGAGGCCAGTATGACAGACTGTGCCAATCTGCCAAGGAATCAATTCCCCAAGCCCATTGCTCTCTCCTGAAGATGCCTGCCGCACTCTCTCACCCATGCCTACAGGTATAGCTAAGAGGCCTTTTCATCTGACCCAGTCTTTGACCTCTCTCAATCACTGCCCCTGCAGAGCTCAGCCCAATGCCACCTCCACTCCCAGGAGAGATGCAGAAATGCACCCATTTTTAATGACCCAGCTCCACCAGGGACTCCTCTTTCACCACATCAGCCTGGTAGCCCACTGCACTGCCCATTGGTGCCACCAGCGTCAGCAATTGGTTACTGCCACCTTCAAGAGTTGCTGTATTATCAACGAACCCACTCAGTCACTTGGGGGCAACCTCTACCAACCTGGATGCTCACCAGCCACGGTTTGCAGCTCTGTTGACCAATGAGTTTGCTGACCACTGGGCTAGACTATGTGGTGGTCACAAACCCTGAAATCTCAGAGGCTTTACACATTGGTTCTTGCTCCTTCCAAGTAGATCAGTGAGTCTCACCTCCATCTGTGACACTAACATCTCAGCACGTGGCTTCCAGCCTAACTGGGCAAAGGAGGACTCGCATCCAATGGTGCCCTGTATACTGAGATGAGAATGGGCTCTTTACACAGGAGGGTGAGCAGTTCTAACTCTCTAGGGGCCACCATCCACCTTTCCTCTGACCTTAGGAGGTTAGGGAAGGTCAAGTGAAGGCTGGGAAGGCTGGTGACCAATCTGAGAAGCTCACTCTGTGGGTCACATGTCCCTCCCAATTCCATAAAGTTGCTTCCCAAACAATCAAATCTAAGGAGAGGGGAAAAAAATACAACTACAAAAGCCCTTTTTCCACTATCATCGTCAACCTGCAGCACCAGCTATGAGGACCACACCCGAGTGGGGCGTCTCCAGTCTACTTGCAGGATTCCTAAAAAATTCCAGGCGGGGCACACACACCAAGCTCCCTGTGGAACCAGTGGAAATTCCCCAGCCCCGTGCCTGCTCCCTCTGGGTCACTGGCCCCTCCACCTGTGTCATCCTTTGTAACTGGGCAGCTCCTGTTTTCCAGGCCGGGTGTTGTGACCCCAGACAGCAGACACCTCAGGACCTATCCTTTGGTCTCACATGCCGGCATCAGGCCCCCTGGACGCTCTCCAGCCCCAGCAGGTGAGGGGTGACCCTTGACCCATCCTTCATCTGGGTCAGAGGAGGCACTCCGCCATGACCCCCATTGTCCATTCCTTCTACATCCTCACTCCCTCCAGAGGCCCCTGTCCTCCCTCCCACCGACCTATGGTGCGTTGCCAGCTCCTCTGCCCATCATTCAGTCTGGCCACATGTTCTTACGTGTCCCTAGCCTTTCACCCTGGCCCTCCTTGTCCCACATTTATCCGAGGAAAACCAGATTGCCGCTGCTACTGCTGCCACTGCTGAAATTAATGGAAACTGGCAGGGAAATCTTTTGTTTTTCCAATCCTGGATTTTGCCAAGCAAACACAAGGATGGTGTTGAAAATGGCTGCTGTGGAGGAGCTGGTTTTGGGGTGGTGCGAACAGTATCCCACACCACCCTCACCCCAGAACGGTGCACATGCGCACACCCTGAGTCCTCTCCAGCTCAGAGAGACTGCCTATTTTCTTTTAATGCAAAGAAAATGTTAAACAGGAAACCTTCCAGGATCACTGCCACGGACAAGTACCGAGTGCCAGCTTCCCTTCTCTCCGATGACAGCAGCTCCAACCCGACATTTTGGGATATGGAGATGTGGACTTCGGGCTCAGCGGAATGGAGCCAGAGAACCTGGAGAGAAGTCTTGTTTCTCGCAGAAGGACTGTGTCCTCCGTATCCCGATCCTTATCAGCCTGGCCTGAGCTCTGGTGCCCAAAGGGGTGGCCCTACAGGGAGCGATGGGCAGAGATAAACATGGGGAGCATCAAAAGTGCACGTTTGTTTCCCAGGTGAAGAAGGAATCCTTTTCCACGCACTCTGAATAGGTCACAACCACCACGGTCTCCTCCCCCTGGTTTCCACCTGGTTTCATCCCACAAATAGACCTGAAAGGGGGATTGGGTTTCGGCCAGGGACTTGAAAGGCAGCGTTTGTCCCTCTCGGGCTGGCCGGCTGCAGCCTCCGCCTCTCTCCACCACAATCTGTCCCAGCCCCATTGTTTTAGGGCAGAACAAGAGGGAATCTGCCGAGCTGCCCCTAAGGAGGCTTTTGTTGAGACAGAAACTTTGTGCGGCCTAAAAGGAAGGGGATTAAGTAGAGGTGTGAACTGAACACGGCATTTGGTTTCCACAGGTATCGCTTGAGAAAGGGATAGCCCAGGAAGGGGGATGAGAGACCCCGGGCGCCATTGTTGGCACCAGTCAGTACACCAGTGGCCTTGGGTGCTGTGGTCTCACTTTCAAATCCTCTTTGATGATCACAGTCCTCACGGATCACTACTGTCTGTCTCTAGACTCCTAGGGAACGTTTCCCTCCCCTATATGAGTTAATATTCAATCAAATGCGCTTCAAACATTATTTATGTGGCTGGTCAGCTCAACCCAGTAGGAGAGTAAGAGCCTCCAAGAGGGAACCTGTGTCATATTTGTTTTGAATATCCCATTGGTCCTGACATAGCAGGGCTCACTAAACATATATGGAAGAAATAAGGGAGGGAGAGAGAGAAGGAGGGATGGAGGAAGGCAGGTAGGTAGATAGGGAGGGTATAAAAATGTGTGTTGACTAGCAAAATGAATACAATGGTAGTAATGTACTCACTGAACCAGACTATGGAGGGCCCCATTATTGGGACCCCACCTAGATGCCCTTCACCAGGCAGGTGAATATTAGCTCACAGTTTCCCCCTTCTTCAAAGAATTGCCTTCAAGTAGAACAGCAGCCACCTCACCCCCAGGTGATATTCACCACCCTGAAGTCGGCCTACAGCCAATAACTGACCTACCCAGGGGTCCAAAGGCAGACCCTTAGCCTTGGAGTGGGATCAACTCTGTGGTGCAGGTTAAACCCAGAGCTCTCTATGGACCAGGCTGAGGCCAGACTCTAGTGGGGGCCACATCCTTGCTTTGTAGCTTCTCAGCACTACCCACCTTCCTGACTCCTTTCTCCCAAGGGTTCTCCCTCCATAAGCCACAGACACCTAAACCCCTATCTCTAGCTGTGCTTCGAGGAAATCCAAAATAGGAGAGGCCAGGTCAGGGAGACCAGAAGGTTCTCTCTCTTCCAGTTTATCTTTCTCTTGAGATGCAGAGCAAGGCTGCCCCACACACTGGTCATTACTAACATCACTAATTCTGTGCGGTGGAGTCTGCGTGACATACAGTCCCCTTCTCCCAGGTCAGTGCTTACACATCGATTAAAATAAACTAGTATCTCCATCCTGATTGACGGACTTGGTGGAAGCCACCAGTTCATACCTATCACAAAAGTAAAGGAAAAGACATGCAAACAAGGATGAGCTGGAAGAAACCTTAACAGCTTTTGAATATCTGGAGAGCTGCACCTATGTATCTAGTTGGAAGCAGGAAACAGGTGGTATACTCAAACTAGAATAATATGGGGCCTATTTCAAAAGTGTGGGCAATGTATAGGGAAATCACAAGGTGTGGTATCCAGAGCTAGAAACAGAGGTGTCAGCACGCACAGGGGAGGATGGCTACAAAAAGAAAGAAGAGTCACAGACACAGACAGCCCAACGGCACCCCTCACGGAGAGAGCCAAAGGGGAAATACCCTCTTCCTCTCTCTGCCTCCTACCAGGGTTCCCCTACGAGAAGCCAGAGGGCAAGAGAGCCACTGGGGAGGTAAAAGGTGGGCCTCCCAGGGAGAGAGGCAGAGCTGGAAATGGTGACAGTGCCTCTGGAAGAATAAACAGGATACATGCAGCATGTCTCTAAAAATTATATTTTAAAAATATTTTTAACTTTAAAAATATATTTTAATTGGCCCATGGTCTGTTCTCAATGTAGAATGATCCCAGGCCTATTCTATTCTTTTCTATTGTGTCAAGTTCAAACTATCAGAGTTCTCCCTATGAGTATATAGGGAGGAAGTAACTAAGTAAGTCAATTCTCATACATCCACTCATTCATTCAGCATCACATGGATGTATCTTGGACCACAGTAGGAGTTGGGGATACAAAGATGAACAAGACCAATAGGTGCCTGAACCCATGGAGGTTATGTTGTCCCTCCTCCTGCCCAACCTGGGAACCTCACCCACCTGGGAGAAATTAATCCTCAGTTCTCCTTGTTATTACTCATGTCAGGTGTTCCAAATGGGGGGCTGAAATCTCTGTGCAGAGGTAAGTTAAGGAGCAAGACAGCCTAAGGTGGAAACTTGCTTCATCTGAGCAGTCAGATGAGCTACCTCCTGGAGACAGACACCAGGAGCTAGGTCCCACTGAGCTGTCAATGTCAGCGTGAACTCTGTTGGCCCTCAAAGCTGGAGGGGTTGGGACATTCAGGGTACCTTGTGTACTTGTCTTCCTTCCGTACTAGACTGCTCGCCCCTTGAGGCTGTCTGGCACTGTATTTGTAAAAAGGATAAATGGCTCAGGGCCCAGTCCTGTCATAAGATCTGAAGCCCAGAGCCACCTCTGTGACCCACCTCCTAGCTCCTTGGGAAGCATTCAATAAGCATTCATTCAATTATACTAACCCTTTTTATTATCCACCGGGGAGACAAAACACATACACACAAAAAGGGGGGCTCTGGAACAAAGGGAAGAGTTCAGGTAGCTCTCTACAGCAGCTGTAAAGCAAAGTTGATAGTCCGAGGAAAGAGGTGGTCTACACAGGCTGGGCTCACTTGAGAGGGTGGGGAGAAGGAGATCTTTCATTCATTAGTGATGTAATAGTGGGAAGGAACAGGCTCCATCTCCTCCTACATGTCCATGAAAATCCACACTGCATGTCAGCAAAGACAGCTCATCCACTGACCAGCGGCCACCATCGTGCCCAACACGCAGGATAACACAGCACCTGAGGTGCCGCACCAGCAGCTGGGGTCACGGAAAAAGCTCTGGTCTTTGTGGCAGACAGGCCTGGCTGTTAGTTCTGGCTCTGTCACTTACTGGTATCTGATCTTGAACAAACCACTTAACCCTTCTCTATCTGAGTCTTTGGATTTGAAAAGATGGCTCTGATGCCTTCCTTGAAAGCTGATAAGTTCACAAAATAATCCACATGGATGTACCCAGCACCGTGCCTTCTATGTAGTACATGCTCAGGGAAACAAGACCTACTTGAGCAGAAGGAAAACAAAAAGAATAGCCAAGAAGAAAGCTAAAAAAATATTTTTTAAAAAAATGCTCAGAGTTCCAAGACTCTAGGCATGGCCCCTGCCCACCCTTATCTCAAATAGTCTTTTAAGTTCTCATTTTAACATGTTCATTAAAATAAGAACAAAACATGGGTAATAGATGTTTCCAATAATGTAATAAACAGACAATGTATAAACAATATAGGAAACAGATGATTTGGTGTTGGGACAGCTGGGTTTCAGTCCCAAGGCTGCTGCTAGTTAGTATGACCTTGGGCAAGTCACTTAACTACACTGAGCCTCAGTTTCCTCATCTCTCAAAAGGGCAGAGAGCGGGGACTGTCTGGCAGGAAGGAGAAGTAAGGTAATGGTTTAAGCTAGCTGACTCATAAGTTTTCCAAATTAAAAAGTGCATGTTGCTATAGCATGAATTATAAATGAATGGACAAATACTTCTTTATCCTTTCTTTCTTATGACTTAAAAAAAAAAATGACTACAAATTTATTTCAAACTCAAGGGAAAGGTTTCAATGAGTTTTCACTTCAATATCTCCTATTTTATTTTCTTTTTTCCCCCTTCTTTTATTAAATTTGTTGGGTGACATCAGGCCCAATAGCTGGCTCCCATGGCTCAGGAGTGCCTCTCCGGTGCTTTTTCAACCTCAGGACAGCCCTCCAGCCTCCTTTTCTTCCTGGCTCTGCCTCCCTATCACCTAGGCAGCAGCTTCTGAGGAGGAATGAGAAGACAAGATTGAAAAAAAATAATAATAAATAAAAAGCCTGGCTGATATAGCTCAGTGCTTGAGCACTGATCCATGAACCAGGAGGTTATGGTTTGATTCCAGGTCAAGGCACATGACAAAGTAGCAGGCTCCATCCCCAATGGCAACAGATCAGTGATTCTCTCTTATCATTGATTCCCCCCCGCCCTTCCTCTCTCTGAAGTCAATAAAAACATATTTAAAAAAAAAAAAAAACAGGGGCCAGAATGTCCAGGTTCCTCACCCCTGCCCCCGCCTCTTTTTCCGAAGATTTTCTTAGCAAGTCAGCCCACCCCAGGTTCTCAGGCCCCAGCCCCTGCCATGCCTGAGTCTGAAAGACCACAATGCACGTGCCTGAAGCAGAACCTCTCCACTAAAAATACCCTGCATTCCTGCGTAGCTACAGAAGCTCTCTCCTCAAGCCCAGGGACAGCCAAGCTAAAAACAGTCACCAGCAGCTTCCAATGGCACGGGCAGCAAAGGTAGAGGGGTCTGCAAGCAGCGTGCCCGCTCAGCCATCTGCCATCTTGGCCCATCCCGGCTCCCTTCTCCCAACAGCGAGGGGAATCTCAGTGCCCACCGATGGGCTTCTAGGGTGATGGGTAGGTGAGGGTTGGCTGCCTCCAGCAGCCACAGGTCCACAGGCTATCTGGCTCAAAGTCTGGACATCATTTGGAAAGGGGAAGGCTGTCAGAGCAACCTGGGAAAGGCGTACTGCCTCCCAAAGACAGAAGTCTGCGAGTTTAGGCAATCTTTGAAGTAACTTTCACCTCCTTAACTAAAGTGAGAAGCCATGTTATGGAAGGGGAAGAAGAAAATGCTGGATTCACACCAAGCACAATGGCTAAGGTTCACATCTTCCAGGAAGATGTCCAGGGATCTCCATCCCTGCAGGGACAACCTCACAGCCAACTCCTCCAGCAAGCCCGCAAGGCCCTCTGTGCCTGAGCTCATCCTGTCTACGTGGACCACCAGCTTTACAGCAGGGAATAGCCTGCTGTCTCATGCATTTTAGGGACTCAGCAATGTCTTTTGAATGAATGAAAGACCAAGTAAAACATTTCTATTCATAATGCCTCTATGATTTTGTAGCTAAACAGTCCTGTTAGCTTGAGTCTATCTGTTTTGTCTCCAACTTCAGACTAGCATCTCCCTGAGGCAGGTTACTTGTCTTTTCTTTAGCATATACATAGCCCCTGGGGCTCAATGTTGTTTGTTGAATTTTCAAGCACCAATGAGCAAATCATTCTGTGGACTCTGGATATACATACACTTGTTTAACACAGAGGCAGAATATTATAGGAATCACTCTTATTCAACTCTAAATCTGATTTCTTAATAAAGAACTAAGGTGATTATGAACACAGAGAAATAAGAAAAATAAGGGTGAGAAAAATATAAGGGAGGAAAATAAAATGAAGCAAGGAGTGAATTATAAATAAATGGTACCCTAGGAGGTACACAGTAAGAAATGGGCTACAATTTGGTTCTGAATTGCTAAGAAAAGAAGAAAACATGGACAATTTCACACATATCAAAGTCCAAACATCAAATAAATAAATGTAGAAATAAACACATCCATGCATCCATACAAACATACTTAACAGCAATCCTTTGAATCTAATGTCACAAACACACATCTTAGGGAGAAGCATGAGTAGCTCAGCAAAACCACTCATTCCCACGAATGGAAACAGAGGTCAAAGTGCATGTCTTCGCCAACATGAGATAGAGGGTCTCTTCCTATCTCTATTGAAAGCATGACAAAAAAAAAAAAAATGTTTAGTCAACCACCAAGAAAAGTGAGTCAGAAATAACAGTCAAAAGGCTGAGGAAAGTCCCTCTGCCCCCCTGACGATTTTTGCTACTGTGTCCCCTCTCTCCTAGCACTGCCCGTGGCCCTCTTTCCCGGTGGCCTTGAGCAGACTCACTGCAGCAGGATGCACAGAGGAACCTCTGTAGGGAGGGGACCTGGACTGGTATGAAAGTCTCCCCATAGCACAGTGTGTCCTCTCCCTCCCCTGGCCCTGCCCCTTCACTCCTCAGTACCCATTAGCTCTTACCCTGCCTAGCTCTTTGGAGCTTGGTTCTTAGATGCCTTTCTGGCTGCTTTGCTACCTCCCTGTCTTGACCTCCAGAATTTCAGATCAGCTGGTAGTATTCCTGGATTCTGACTCACCCTAACATAGACGACATAGTCAGTGTGTGTGTGTGTGTGTGTGTGTGTGTGTGTGTGTTCCAGTCTAAGTCCTGGAACCTTAGACTCCCTGCCCTTCTAGGACTTCACTCGTTCCCAGTGGAATTCTACTAAGTCAGAACCAATGCTTTGTTTACAGGCTCAGAATCTACAGGCTCAACAGCAGCACAAACATTTTTAACTGGCAATGAACAATTACTTTAACCTCGGACCACTGGGGACTGGGTGGAGCCCTTTGAAGGTTTGTGGGAGAAGAAATTTTGATAAAAAGAAAGAAGGGGAGTAGGACAAAATGAGGAAAGTGGGAGAGATGAGAAGACAGAGTAGGGGTCTAGTCTTCCTGCAAAAGGCTAAGGGCCGAGTTGGATCATCTGAGCAACGTGCTGCCCAGCCTCCCATGCAGCGGAATAGTCCACAGAGATGAGAAGAAGGGAAGGCAGGCAGGGCGGGGGAACCTGCCGTACCAAGGCAACTCTCAACCATTTCATAGCGCCAACATCGTATCTGATGTGCTCAACACTTCCGTATCCTTTTCCAAATGATGAAGGTAGATGGCCCATTGATTCGCTTGAATCCCCATCACAGCACGTAACACTGACTTATAACTGAGTCCCCCCACCCTCCCAACATCAGTTGAGACCTGGGGGCAGGTCTATGTCTTCTGTGGTGAGCAGACACGGCCATGGCATACTCAGCCCCAAATTGGGCACCATATGTGCCTCACCAGCTCAGCCTAGTTCATTGAGCCTGAAGGATTGAGAAAAGACAAACAAGAGAATAAAAGCTGGGTCTGGGTGGCATGCTGTCCTCTCTGACAGAGAGCTAGCGACAGCACCATGGACAAGCCGAATCTTTATTTGCCAGATTCCACGAAGCAAGATGTTTACAACATTCTCGTGGGTTTAGATTCTACTCAATTGCATGCATCTAAACTCTATCAAGCCCACATCACTCAGGCACACGGGGCCATTTGTTCGGACCATAGGTTCAAGCTCACAACTATAGCTGTTGACTATAATTGTGTTGGGAGGGCTTTGCCCGCCCCCCCCCCCAAGCTGGGACTTGCACGTGGCCACGTGTGCCCTCTCATTAGTCCGAGACTTGAACCTGTCCAAACACTGTAGCTGTTCACAGTCTTCCTCATCTTGCTTCCCAGTAACTAGCAGAGTGCCAGGCACAGGTGCTTGGTAAACATGTATGAAACATGTAGTTGGCCCAGCGACATGTTATCAGTCAAACAGAGTCCTAAGGGTGGGCACCAAGAATATGCCACACCCTCCGCTGAGTGTGGAGAACAACTTTTCTGTTCTCAAGGGCACTGGAGCATAGAAAGAGAGTCCAGGCCCATAGTAATAAGAGCGCCTACCATTCATCGAACCCTCACTAACTCCAGGCACTACACCAACATTTTACCCACGTTATCTCATTTAATCCTCTTACCCACGTTATCTCATTTAATCCTCACCACGTCTCCACTTCATGGATAAGGGTCCTATGTTAATGGTGGAACCAAGACTCAAAATCACCTCTTTCAGGTCGCAGAGTCTAAGATCCAAGCCACCAACTCACCCTAGTTCTTCCTCTGGGCTGTTCCCATCTGCCCCCTGAGCCTGCCTCCAGTTCCTCCTTTGAGCCTTCACCAATGTCTCTGGCCCGCTATGAAAGGTCCACCGTCCCTCCACCAAAGTCTTTCTCACCTGGACTGCATCCCTGGCTCGGAACATCTCAGAGGTAAATGGTGTCTGTGCGCTGTTAAAGGTCTGAAGCTGGCCACTGCTTGAAGCCCTTGCTGGCCACCTCATTCCCTGACCAGTTTCTCGCACCATAAAATGTGCCTGTCCTTACATTAAGTGGCAGCCCGCAATGAGACTTGTAGATGCAGACTTCATCAGAAGTTTTGGTGACCAGTGACCAGAGGAGGGAGGTTTGCTGCAGGAAGGGAATATGGAACTCATAATAAATCTTCTCAGTCCCACGCTGTCCCTTCAACCATCACTTTTCGAGATTCTACCCTGTGCCAGACTCCTTACGAACATGGTCACATTCCATCATTCACAGAGGAGAACTCTGAGATGGGATGGTTCAATAGCTTTCCCAAGGTCACTGGGAGATTACCCATCAGGCCTCGGGCTCTCCCTGCCTCGTCACACCCCCTGGACTCCACACCCAGGGCACGTCAGGTCCCGGGTTCTAATTCCCCAGCATGTGCTCCTGGCCAGCGGCAGCCAGAGCGGGAGCAACTGGGAGACGCTGTGGTGGGGAGGGGATGGGGGGCGGGCACAGCTGTTCTGCTGGAGGACTGGGAAGAAGACCCCACTCCTGGAGGCCTTGCCAGCCGCTCTGCTGGTGAGTTACAAGCTGCCACCGCACTCACGCCCTCGTCCTTGGCAAGGGGGGCAGCTGCACTGCTCGATTCTGCGTGTGTGTTTTATGGAGCCGGGAAGGAGAGGAAATCCCTCTCCCGCCAGCCTGGGAGCACAGAAATCAATAATTAAGACCAAAGTTTGCCAGACTCGCTGAAGCATCTCCGCAGAGGGACCTTTCTCGTAGGAGATCATCACGAACACCTAGTGCACTCATTCCCCCAGCAACGAGCACACATGCCACTCAGAGGCCTTGCTCCGCTCCACACGTGTCCTGTTTTTACCTGGCTTTGCAGGCTGCAAATCCTCCAGGGACAGAGGAGGAAGCTGGGCCCAGCAGAGCAAAGCCCCCAGCAGAGGAGTGGCAGGGGGTGGGGGAGAGGGCGGACGAAAGCAAGCCGCACACAAGAAGAGCATGGTGGGGAGCAAGGTCTATAGCAGTGGTCGGCAAACTCATTAGTCAACAGAGCCAAATACCAACAGTACAACAATTAAAATTTCTTTTGAGAGCCAAATTTTTTAAACTTAAACTTCTTCTAACACCACTTCTTCAAAATAGACTCGCCCAGGCCGTGGTATTTTGTGTGGAAGAGCCACTCTCAAGGGGCCAAAGAGCCGCATGTGTCTCTCGAGCCCCAGTTTGCTGACCACAGGTCTAGAGCAATGGTGTGCGGCTGAATGCTGACCAGCCAGCTTTCCAAAGGAGGTTTCTGGAGTGCACACACTCTCTCGCCGCGGCTGATTTCAAGCTACCAATAGTTTGACAACTGTCTTGCAAACTTCCTAAGCATTAGCATTCAGCACCAGCAGGAGCTGGATCCAGCAGACTCCTGGAAAGACACTTCTCCAAAGGGAACTTGCAGGCCAGGTTTGTAGCCAGGATCCAGGAAGGCACGTGGGCAGTGACAACCACCACCAGCAGAGCACCTACCTGGAAACTCTGCATGCAGATGGCCTTCCATGAGGTCACCATCCACCCCGCCTCAGCCCTCAACCTGTCTGCAGGCCCATCCCCTGCACCCTCTCCTCTATCACCTGTGTCTTCTGCTGCGTCTAATTCCCATGCTCTGGGCCCTGTGCCCTGCCACTTTCTCAGGAACAGTTGTCCATGATTATGCCATCTCCCTCTTAAACCTCAATCTCTCCCTCTCTACTCCCGCCTTTGAATATGCAGAGGTACCTTCCTCTTCTATTAAACTTCTCTTGGCCCTTCTTCCCGCCCCCCATCTCTCCTCTCCTTCACAAGCAAACTTCCTGAGAGCCTTGTCTGGTCTCCTTGTCTGTCCTTCCTCATCGCCATGCACTCCCCGTTTCCCTCCCTCCTGGCCCCACTATCCCCCAAAAGCTCCAGTGAGGAAATTCCAGCAAGGACTCTCTGCAGATCTGACCGTTTCCTAATCCTTACCTTCATCCCACGGACCAAATAGCAAAAAGCATAAGCAAGCACATGTGCTATAAGACTGGCAGAGATCCAAGAACGTCCAGAAGGAACACTATGCAAGCTGCAAAGGCTGGTGGACCTTTTGGCTCAGAGGCCCTTAAATCAGCTGTGAACAGCAGCAGGTAGGACGGCGTTAAATCGAGAAGAGAGTCAAAGACTGCATAGGAGCAAGGCAGGAATTTGAGGTCAGAAGTAGAGGAAGAGAGCGGCTCTGGGTATGTGAGGGGGAGAAAGAAAAAGAGATTCTAGGTGGAGAGACAATAGAAATGCCCCCAGGAAACTGTTCCGGGGCCTCCAGAAATATTTAAGTGGGTGACTGTGAAGTATGCAATGTTGGTCCTCACCCCATCTCCCCCATGGAACCCTCGGTAAGTGCCACAGGCTTACGGACGCATTAATATGAGTGGATGAGGGAGGGGGGAGCTCAAAGAGGAAAATAAGGGGACAGCTGACATCTGGGTTACACCGGCTACAGCAGGGAGGAATGACAAGTGAATTCAGCAAAAATGTTTTATTTCCACATCTATTGTCAAGTCTAATTATTGGTTGAAATTAGAGGTTCTGCCCTGATCATGGCCATGAATAAATAAAAATATGTTTGAATTTCAGCAGATGTCATTGAATTTCACATATCTTTCCCTTCTTGAGAAGGAAAAGAAAGATCTAGCCAGCCCTTTCGTACACGGACATCCACACTTGAGGCACAGACACTTGCTCTAGAAATGAGTTCCTGAACCAAAGAAAATGAAAGCCAAATCGGACTTCCTGAATTTTTTTCTGCCTGTGGAAGCCATTGGAATTGCATCCAAACTTGGCAAGATGGTGTCGGCTTGTGGATGTGATCAGACGATCGCCCTACACGTGTGCGATGCTCGCATGGCGATCGTCTGATCACATGTACAGCAAGAGCCTACTCTGGGCCAGGACTGCAAGTGGCATTGAAATAAACACAGAGATGCGTTAGCTGTGGCCTTTGCCCTGGAGGAGCTCATCAGTTAGTGCCCACCAACATTTGGGAGGCTATAACTCAGGGGTAACCAGCTCATGTTCACGTCCATGTTGGTGACAGGAGGACCTTACTCGGGTCCTTTCCCTCTGAGCCACCTGAGATTTAGCTGGGCAAGGGCAGTGTTCCCCAGCCCTGAACCTCCTCCTCCCGCCCTGGGCCATCTCTGCGTGCCCTGTGCCAGCTTGGTCCTTCTGCTGCCACTGTTTGCCACCCTGCACAACTCGAGACAGGCTTCTCCCTCCCTGCCACCCTCTTCAGCAGTTGTGGGGATGGGGTGGTGTCTGCCTAGCAGCGGTGAGTTTCCGCAGCACCGTGAGCAGAGCGCCGGTGCTGGGGATGAGATGGCTTAACAATCTAAATAAATCCTGTGGCTCCATAGAATCCAAACTACAGCACGGGTGGGGCTGTTTCTGTACTGGGGGCAGTGCCACATTAACCTCTGCCTGCTCACCACTCACCAAAAGGCATGCTTCCCCGTGGCCAGGCCCTGTTAAGGCTTTTGAAGCAGAAGAATTCACCAGGTTTGAGGGGCAAATTCCTACAAGTGACTAGGAGAGGTCCTTTAGCCCGGCTTCCTGCCTTTAGCTACAGACTGTGGAGTGGACCGCTTTTATAGTGAAAAGATAAGAACCTTTGTTGTCGAGCGATGATCCTACGTAGAACAGTTAACACACACTCAGCACTGCATCTTAGACAGAACAGAAAGACAAATAAAGCATAGGTAGACATAAAATAAAAAATAATTCTTTGTTTATGCTATCTTTCAATGGACTTGTATTTGATGCTAGGCACTGTGCTATATTCTATCATTTAATTCTCATAATGTTACTAGAAAGTAGTGCGATGAAATCTACCTATTTCACAGATTTGAAAACGGAGGCACTAAAGTATTAAGGCCAAGGGTGTAGGGCTGATAGTAGAGCCAAGACTTGCTTTAGGTTCAGACCCTCCAGCACTAATCTTCCTTTATTAGACCTGCTAGACTAGTGGTTGGCAAACCATGGCTCTCGAGCCACACGCGGCTCTTTGGCCCCTTGAGTGTGGCTCTTCCACAAAATATAATGTGAGGGCATGCACGTACACTGCAATTGAAACTTCGTGGCCCATGCACAGAAGTCGGTTTTCGGCCTGGGTGAGTCTATTTTGAAGAAGTGATTCTAACGCCGAGCCACATTCAAGGGGCCAAAGAGCCACATGTGGCTCGCGAGCCGCAGTTTGCCGACCACTATGCTAGACAGATCTGACATGCACTGCCATCCTGACCAAAAGAGGAACTCCATGTGGGACTGTCCAGGAGCCAGTGACAGAGGCCTGAGGCATTTGGACAAACATTCGTGTGCATGGGCCCATCTCCTTTGCTAGTGAGCTCACTTTTGAGGGTTCATTTGATCAGGCCATTAGCAAGCAGCCCTGGCTTCATGCTCTCAGCACCGCGTGCATGGGCTCTACAGCACAATAACCCTCCCGCCCAAGCCATGCTCTCACCCCACGCATCACCTCCAGGTGGACGACTCTGGTTGATGGTTAGTCTTCATGTGTATTTAATTGGGCCAATCCCATCTCTGCCAGGAAGTCGATCATCTGTCCAAGGGCAAACACCACATTTCTGCCTTTCTCTGTCTTTCTGTATTACTCCCAGACTACAAGCAGGTGAGGCTCACTGAACAGACACACACACACACACACACACACATACACACACACACACTCACACACACACACACACACACACACACAGGCTGAATCTACTTAGGACCTTACATCTCAGTGACTTCAGGAGTTGAGCATAGGCATGAGATAGCTTCCGACAATTATAAGGAAAAAAATGTGGAATGAAAGCCTAGCACGACATATAGCTTTGCACCATATATCCCCCAAAAGGTGCTTTTGAGCCTTCTTTTTCCTTTTCCCCATGTTGTTTGAGCAACATGGAATAATGCGCCCACCCCTTCCCTGCCTCACACACACAATCTCTACACCCTCGGTATAGAATGCATTCGGTTGCCAAAAAAAAAGGAAAGATCAAGGTCACTGTAGCTTTTCCCTCAACCCACGATTCCCAGAGGGGGCAGGAAGCAGTATTTCCTAGCAAAATAGCGAGCCCTCAAAACATGAGGTCCGTAGATCCTTTGCAAAGTGCTTGTTTGCGTCGAGAAAATTCCAGCCCAGTGAGAAACCAGATGGGTAGATGCACCACATATTGAAGACAGGCCTCAAGGCAAAGCACACAGACGTGCTCTCCGGTGGGCCCTAAACTCAGGAGTGGTCCTCCAGCCGCTAACGAGCGGGGAAATGTCCCACCAGAGTTTTCCCAAATAGCAAAACTCTTCGTCCGATGATTGTTTCTATCGTTTTGCCATATTTTCTGTCCAAAAAAACAGCCTCTCTCGTTCCTACATGGTTAGCAGCTTTTATAGCCCAAGATAAGTGTCCATCCCTTTTAATTTTCATTGTTGCATCTGTTTTGCCATTTCTCTGCAGCAGGTTGTATTACAGCGGAAGGATTCATGAGGAAATGGATGCAAACATTTTTATTTCAAATAGCAGCCCTCAGACAAGATCTGGAGAACGGAATAAAGCCATATGATTGTAAAAGGGGAGAGAGAAAAAAAGGCTCGCCGTCCCCGCGTTGGGCACGCTGCCATTATTTGTGAATAGCGTGTAAATACAAACAACTTCACTGGGGTGGGGGAGCCATGTACATTTTTCATTTGTGTCTGGCTAATCATTTTTTTCCTTATTATTAATTTGGTCTCTTTTATTTCACATAAATGTCATCTCAAAGCACCAAAACATCAACAAATAAGATCGTTTATCTTGCCGGGGAAAGCAAAACATGGCATTGCCATTCAGAGGAGGCAGCTGACGTCCCCGCCGCACCACTAATAAAAGAAGGCCTTCAGAATGAAAAATAATCATTTTCTATTACTTTCCACCATGCCTCTTCCATAAACACAGGGCCGCGGGTAATTGCATTTAGCGAAGAAGCATGCTCTGTGTATTACAATTTCCTGAGATGAGCAAAACCCCAGACTGGGGATTGAGAGGAAGAGCAGGAGGAAGCAGTGGGGTGACCGTTTCTCTCTCTCTCTCTCTCTCTCTCTCTCTCTCTCTCTCTCTCTCTCTCTCTCTCTCTCTCTCCCTCCCTCTCTCTCCCTCTTTCTCTCTCTCTCTCTCTTTCTCTCTCTCTCTCTCTCTTTCTCTCTCTCTCTGCTCCATCGAGGGGCAGGGGATGAGGGGAGAGGGAAGAGAAGGCAAGGTTTTCAGGAGGCTTTTCTCTTTCCTCTTCTTGGCCTGAGTGAAAGGGAAAGGGAAGGAGGGATGGGTTGACAGGGAAGAGCCGAGGCACAGAGCAAGAGAGGGACGCCGGTCTAGCTGCTGCCCATCTAGAGCCGGCCGTCAGGGGACACGGGGACCCAGACACGCGGGACTGTCTCGTCCCCATGCATGTGCATGTCGCGGGCGGGGAGGTGGCATGGCTGCACTGATAAATCCGCCTTCAGCCTCCCCCCAACCCCACCCCCACCCCCACTGACTCCACGCTTCCCTGTCGCTGAAGCATTTGGCTCGCCAGCCCACACGGCCTCCTCTGCCAAGCGAGGCACTGACTCCGCGGGAGAACCGTCCTGTCGATCTCGGCAGGAATATAAGACCTTTTTTTTTTCCAAGGAAAATGTTCCCCAGCGCTGCAAGGGAGGTTGGCAGTCCGTCTCCAACTCTGGCCTGTCTTTTTAATGCCCCTACAATAGCTCAGTTGGACTGGGACCAGCTGTTGGTACATTAACATTTGTAAATGCTTAAAACAGCTACTCCTTGTTTTCTTGGCAACACCGACTGCGGAGGGAGGGGGGGGAAAAAAAAAGAAAGCCAGCTCCAGCCACTTCCATTCAAACATTAAGAACCACGGACTGCCGGCCCTGGCAGTCACCAGCCATTGTTTGCACAGCCCCTTCAACAAGTTTCTCGGCGGCGCCCACTCTTCCTCCTCACGCCCCTCCGTGTAAACAGAGGAAAGAGAAATCGGCAGAGAATGTGGCGGTCCCCGGGGTCCTCACTCTAGTTCACAACGATCGTGTAGTCCATCCATGCACCCCCCTTCCCCAAGAAGAGAGAGGAGCCGAAATGCACCCTCTTTGTTCCATGTTTTATCTGGTTCGGTCCCCTGTCCTCCTCCCCAGGCGCTCGGCTGAAGATCAATCGATCGGCATCTTCCCGATGACCACGAGATGTTCCCAGGGCGACCCCTCCCCTGCTCTGCTCGGGATGTGTGTGGTAAGGACACTGCCTTTCCCAGGACCAGCAAAGGATTCCAGCCGGGGAAACACTTGGTGGGGGTGACAAAGGACTAGGCCAAAATCCAAGCTGCCCCCTAAGATGGGGGCCGCTCCAAAGAGAGGCCCTGAATCTTGCTCCGTCTCTCATCTTACCAAAGCCCCCGGGCTCTCCTTTGCAAGAAGAGTCACTCTCCCCAAGGCAGTGCTTGGCTACTCAGAATAGGCAAGGAATCGCCTGGAGAACATCCTGGGCGCCGCCCTGCTCCCTGCTCCCCCCCACCCCCAGGGCCGCTGTTGGCAGGGGCAGCCTCCAAGGCCACATGCCCATCCTCCGTCCTCGCTCCACATGCCCCAATCGGTGGCGGCCCAGGAGCACAGGCGCCGACGTGCCCAGGGCTGCCGTGGCCGGGACAATAGGCTTCCCGTGCCATGTCCCAGCTCCCGTGCCCTTCTGTTCGATGGAACTCCCCACCAAGGGCAGTGATGGCTGCATCTGTCCTTGCTCCTTTAGTGGGGCTTCTGGGCACGGGGAGGTCTGTCAGCATCGCACGCGGTCTTGGAGTGGAGTGAACGCGAGGAGCCAAATGTGGCGGCAGGGCTGACATTGGAAAGGAGAGGGCCTGAGCCTGGGCCCGCAAAGACAAATGTTTGGGGGGAGTCATTTGGCCCAAGATTAGGAAGTCCCATCCAGCTTTATGGACACATTAGATAGCCGGTTCTTTACAATGCGGGGAGGGAATCTGGAGCAGACAGTGGAAACCAGCAGATCCCCGGAAGCCTGGATCACTGGCTTAGCGGCATCAGAAGGCTCAGTCCCTGCCCACTCAGCCACCAGAGACATTGGAGTCACATCTCAGGGTCTGAGTGGTCTCATCGGTAAAAACCCTAAAGTTGGGCTGGACCGTTGCCTGGGTCCCCTCGGTCCTAGAAGCCTGTGCCATTGCCTTCCTCATGGTCTTTAGCTTCAGCCTGTAGGAGGTCAAATACATCCCACTCCAAAGACATCGATGAACAGAAACGCAAACAGCGAATTTGGAGGCTCCTTTAAAAAGTAAACACTCTGAATCCAGTGGACATCGGGTTTACAGAAATCAACTTATGCCCAACTTTTCGGGAAAAGACTGCAAGTCCTTTGGACTGAATGGGACCGGTTCGCTGGTTTGTGTCTGATTCCACTTTCAGCTCCCAGGCCCAGCACAGTGCCTGGCGCACAGCAGGCTCATCATGGGTCATGGTGATTGCAGGGGACAAAGCTGATGTGCTAAGTAGGGTCCCTGGGGAGGTGACTAGAGGACACTGAAGTGGCAGAAACAGGTCAGTCTGAGGCTGAAAACTGCCCTTGGGCAATTTACAAAGCGGATTATCCACCTGCAGCCAACCTAAGCCAGACAATGGCAATAAAATGAAAAACATAAATCTATTACTAAACTTTGCAATTCCCTTAGTAATGCCAAGACAGGAAGTGCTCTAAGAGTCCCTCAGACATTGGTCAGCCTATCACCTTGGGTGCAAAGCCCTCTAGCCAGCCTGGTGCAGATGTGCCGTCAGCAGAGCTCCGCCTGGGCCGTCCTGATGCACCTCCTAGCAGACCCTCTCCATACGCATTGAACTGCCCCTCCAGGGCTCAGAGCCCTTTGTGGGTGGAGACTGCCCAGCTTGTTCGTGTCTGATTCTTGGGGCCTTGCAAAAAGGTGTTCCAGTAATAGTTGAGTTGTCTAATCCAAAGGTGTTTTGGGGGGAAGGATATAAGCACTGGCTCTGCCCTCAGATCTCTGCCTGTACCGCAGATCAGGGAGGCTTCACTTCGCCTCCACCCTCCAAAGACTCCTTCACCACCACTCAGACCCACTAAAATCCCACTTCTCCACAAGCCCAGCAAGATTCATCTAAAAACACGCCAGCCTTCCCCAGACATGGGAGTTCCTCGAGCTCTTTCCTCTTCACCTGCTCCCAGCCATGTGCCCTGACCCCTAGAGACCACAAATACTAAAGAGAAGCACCTAACCTTCACTGGGTTCCTTACTGTGTGCCATACTCGGTGCTAAGGGTTCTATTCTTACATCAGTTAACCTCTGCTCAGGCTGCTATAACGAAATCCCACAGACTGGGTGACTTGAACAACATAATTTATGTTCTCACAGTTCTGGGGGCTAGAAGTCCAACATCGAGGTTTCAGCTGACTGAGGTTCTGGGGAGAGTCCTCTTCCTGGCTTGCAGGTGGCCACTTGCTCACAGTGTCCTCCCACGGCCTTTCCTCTGAGCAAGGGGAGGAAGAGGGAGAGGGAGCTCCCTGTTGTCTCTTCTTATAAGACCACTAACCCTATCGGATCAGGGCCCCACCCTTAGGACTTCATTTAACCTTAATGGCCTGCTTGGAGGCTCCATCTCCAAATAGAGCCACCCTGGGAGCTAGGGCTTCAACAAATGGATGTCGGGAGGAAACAAGCATTCGGTCCACAACTGCCCAGTGATTCTCTGAGGTGCGTATAGAATTTACCGATGAGGATATGAAGTCCTTGCCCAGGTCACGTACTCAGTAAGCGAGCGATCATCCTCCTCCAGAGCTCATCTTACAGTCCACATTCAAGAGCAGGGCCTCCTGCAGGCCACAGCGCCCAGCCACAAAACCCCCAAGAGCCCCCCCGAGGAAACCCAGGAAAAAGGGGGGCTCCAGTGGGATGGGAAGTCTCCGAGAAATCTCCCTTCATCTCAGACTTCCAGGAAGGTTGTATTACCTGTTTTGTCTACAAAAAATATATATCTTTTCACATACTCATTCAACAAACACTTAGCAAACACCTGCTATGCTTCCAACATTATGTTTGATGCCAACCATCCACGTGAACAAAGTAGACGTGGTCCTCGCTCTCTGGGGACTCTCAGTGCACCTGGGGGTTACAGATGAATAGACCCCAATAGGCCAGGCTTGGGGCTCTGCGGGGCTAGGACGAAGGGGCTTTGCTTCTGCAGTGACAATACCTTAATACCAACCTGACAGGTGAAGATAAGCAAATGGCCAGTCCAGTTATTTGATTGATTTGACCATAACAGAGTTGAAAAATGCCGAGTCCTGCCTTCCTCCCGAATGGCCTCAGTTCAGTCCATTTTGCTGGACACTCGCTGACTCTCTACCAGGGCCAACGCCCCACACTAGGCACTGGGCAAACATGAGGGAGAATATGGAAACGAAAGTTCCTCCAGCAGAAAGAAAAAAAAAAATGACTCTAACGGCAATGAAAAGATCTATGCCCTTGAAGGCTGAACTCTGACATGAAAACCAACCTCAGAGCTCAACCTTGACCTTGACTTGGCCTGCTGAAGGTCAGCGGCCCCTCCTGCCCTCCTTGCCCGAATTGGAGAGGTGAGAAGAAAAGACAGGAGGTTTTATTATACCACTCAGGCCTCGCCTGCCAAGTTCTCCCCACAACCACTTAAAAAAAAAAAAAAAAAAAAAAAAAAAAAAAAAGATAGAATGAAAGGGAATTGGAAAAATGGAACCCCCTACATCCCAGAAATATTACTTTCATGAGCCGTATGAATTATTTAACAGACAGCTGAAAAGACCAAACTCAACAGAATACAAAAAAAAAAACACGGTTCGGTACAGACACCTTCCCTGAAGCCCATGACAATGAAATGGATTTTATGCCACCACTCCACGTGCCAGAGAAGGAGGCTTCAGAGACAGGTGCCCACAGGGATCATTAGCTCCTTATCTCTCAACCCTTTGCCACCAGCATCCAGATCTCCGAGCCTGGGCAACCCAGGGGGGGAGAGAAGCTGCAAAGTGTGTGTATTGTAAGTGCTGGTTAAACAACCCCACCGTATTCTTATTTGCTGGAGGTTTTAGGGAGCAGATGTAGGACTGGCAGGGCTTGGAGCTGGCGATATTGTTCTAGCTCACCCAGAGCCAACAGGAAGGGGGGAAAAAAGCCACGCACACAAACACAAAAAGCTGCATTTGGTGTGCGCGCCTGGGTGTGCGTGCTCGCCTCTCTCTCTCTCTCTGTGCCATCCACTGGTCCAAGGTTCCTTGGAGTTGAGCTGACCCCATACAAAACCAGGCTTGGGGCCAGGCCAAGAGAAACGCAACTTCTCCTAGGAATTGCACGAGGGTGTCTGCAGGGCCAGGAGCTGCAAGCCGCCTGTCCTGCAGCCTCGAGGGAGGCCCACCGTGGGCTCTGCACTCTGGTTGCTAGAGAAAGGGCAAACAAATGGAGAACCAGCCGTAAAGGCGGCCAGCAGCAGCGAGGCAGCGCTGCAGCTGCCAGGCAATAACTTAGATAGTTACAGCTGCCATCACCTAGTTCATGCAAGCTTTTTAATATCTTTTGGCAGCTCGCGGTGTCACAGCACAAAGGGGGAGTTGGCATTTCGCAGCACACTTTGTTTGACATAACTGTAGGCAGGGCCCAGCTGATACCTTCCGTCATGCGCATAGGGTTGCTCTTAAGGTGCGTGTTAGCAGATCATGCGGGGGGGGGGGGGGGGGCGCGGGTTTTCTTCCCCTCCTGCCACCCCCCTGTTCTGGTTCAGGGCACACAGCACCCCCTAAATCACACGCTGGGAACCAGACCAGATTCATGGGAGGACTGGGGGGGAGGGGGGGGGAGATGCATCAGAAGTTTGGCCCCAGAATCACCCAGATAGGAGGAGAGAAAAGCAATGCATAGAAGACAGGGAAGGAGAGGAAAAAGCAGAGAGAGAAAGAGACCCTGTGCTCCAGGGCCACTCCCACACCTGACCAGACCCGGTTCTGGTTCCCTGGGCTCACAGAATTTTAAAGGAATCAGGACACCACCATCTTGCTTTCTGCACTCTTACTCCAGTGAGTCACGCTTGCCAAGCCCCTGCCCAGGTTCCCAGAAGCCCAGTGTGGTCCAGGTACCTCCCTGCCCTGCGGGACGCCCCCCTGAGAGCCAAGAGCTAAGAGAGCACGTGAGAGCTGCACTTCCCAAGCCCAGGGACTTGTCATGACAATCCTCAGTGATCCCTCCTCCAAGCCAGCCCCCCTATTGGGCGGCCCCAGGAGCCTTGCTGAGACCTGGAAAAACAGTCTTCTCTAAGACCCCACTGCACAGATGGGCATGAAGCGGGCACGCGGGCAGAGGAGGAGCAGGAGATGAGCGCAGGGACAGGGGAGAACAGGGAGGCGGGTAGACACTGCCCAGCTAGGCCGCGAGCAGCGGAGACATTCAGACACAAAGCAAAGGGAGAGTCGTCACTTCTCTGGTCTCAGCGCCCATCATCCCTCCCCATTGCGTGTCCCCTGTGCGTCCTTCCAAACGGTGGCTCCGGTTGCCTGAGGAGGCCTCGAAGGAAGCACAGAAGGCGGTGGGAGAGGAGTCACGGTGATCACCACGGATGGTGCTGGGAGCCCTGTGGGTGGGCGCATTCTTTGTCTCAGGCTGCTGTGACGTTCCAGAGGCTGGGTGGCTTAAGCAACAGAAATATGCTGTCCCCCAGTCCCGGAGGTGAGAAGACTGGGGACGGGAAATCAGCGGTGGCTCCTGAGCGCTGCAGGGCAGAAGATGCTCCGGGCCTCTCTCCTGGCACCCGGTGGTTTGCTGCCCTGAGACTCTGGAGTCCCAGGTGTGCAGGAGCCAAGCCCTGACTTCTCTGCATCCTCACGTGGCATTCTCCCCAGGCTGGTATTTGTCTCTGTGTCTGACAAATACAGGAGAACCTTTTCATAGGGACTTCGTTCATATTGGTCTAGGGGCCCACCCTACTCCACTATGACCTCTCCTTAATAGCATATCTGTAACCACCCTGTGTGCAAAAACTATCCCGTTCTGAGGAGCTAGGGGTTAGGACCGGCATATGCAACAGAGGGACACAACTCATTCCGTAACAGCTGGATACCTACTGTGTGCATGGACTGTACTTGGAGGTATTATTTCTGACCCTTTAACAATCCTGCAAGGTAGATGTTACGGCCCCCATGTTACAGGGAATGGAGGCAGGACTCCAAAAGGTCAGGGGACTTGCCTGAGGTTAGACGACAAGAGGGCCATGGAACGGAACCCCCCAACCTTTGCTGAGAACGTGGGATGGGCCACGGCCACACTCTCCCCTAGGACCGGGGATGGTCGGCCTTTTCCTGATGGGCCTGGAGGAGCCTGGCCTGGGACCACTTGGTTCCTCAGAGTCTAACACAGTCACTCACAAGGACATGCTTCCTCCAGAGTGCACACGGCAGGTGGTCTGTGCGTGCACGTGGGAGTGAGTGGGTTGCACAGAGCCTGGCTCTCTCACGCACATGCTGCCCCTGCTTGGCAAGAGGCGCTTCCCTTGGGCTCCATAGGAGACAAAACACTCTGTACTTTATGAGCGTTCACTCATGCAGTATTCAGAATTCATTTCTTATTTGTAAAATAACGGGGGGGGGGGGGGGGCGGGGAACAGTACCTGCTACATGGTTGGGGGTCCATACATGTCAGTGTATCCTTTCCTTTTTCAGCATGCCTCTGGACTTTTCCCACTACCATGGCCGTCCGCTCAGAGCACACAGCTCCTGGTTATGCTGATCCAGGCAGAACACCCACACAAGGCAGCACACAACGCTATGTACCTACAGTCACCTAAGTAAATAAATGGCATTTATTGATCACTTTTTGCCAGTCACTGTGCAACCAATTTGCACTAATTATCTCAATTAATCTTCCCAACAGCCCCATAAGGAGGGCCCATTATTATCCCTACTTTATCAATGAGGAAACCGAGACAAAAAAGTTTAAGCGGCTTGCTGTAATGCCTTGGACAAAGCCAACTAACACAGAGAGCCCTTTGGTTGTTTTACTGGCTAGAGTTACTTACTGAATTAGGAGAGAGTCGTAATGGGGGTGTCTTGTAGAAAATGGACTTTTACTGGTCAGGAACAGCACACCTCAATTAACCTCAGGCAGCAACCCCTGGGTTCACCAGATAGATGATAGCCTGGCGGTACCACGGTCCCTAACAGGACATGCGAATGTAGTTATTTCCTAGCAGGTAAATATGGTTCCTAATATCCTATTTGTTCCTTGCTTACCAACACTTCCTCCCTACATAGTATAAAAGTACAGAGCAATGTCATTAAATGCTAACTTATAGTAGAAAGTCCAAATCTACATTCCAGATTTGTTCTCAGAATTACAGGTCTGGCTCACTATGGAGGTCAGCCTCGTGTTCAGGTATCAAACTCCCTTCCTCCCAAATGAAGCAGCAATACTACATTTCTGATGGGGGGGCCCTGCTGCTCCCCGAATCAGAAATGTAGTGTCTCTTGGCCCTCTTGCACTGAATGATTTCAGCAGTTTCCAAAACAAAATTAAATACAGCCCTAGCTTGAAAAATGTTCCATCTCCTGGAGTCACGGTATTTAGTATTATTATGAGCTTATTATTATTCAAAACAAATAGGAGTGATAAAACATCAGTTGGAGCCACCCCAGGACAGAAGGAACTAGAATGTCTAATAAAAAGATCATAGTATTCCACAAATAGAAAGTGTTAAAAATGCAGACAAACAATGGCAGAGGACATTCTGAACCTTCCCCCCAACAGCGGTCACCTGAAATAATAGAGCAGCTCTAAACGGCCAGGCAAATGGGCACGAGAGGACTGGCCAGGCTAACCCCACTGACAACCTCAGACGTGCCCAACACAGTGGGACATCACTTTTGGCTTCCCTCCCTTCCTAGCGGCATCTCAATGGTGCTCCTTCAAATAGTCTGAACGCTCCAGCAAAGGGTACCGCTCTCAGGCACTCTCTGCTCTCCGCGAGAAAGCGTCCAAGGACCAGGAGATCTCATTATTCCACAAAGGGCCTCTACAGCCACAGTTCAACCCGAGCAAATGTTTAACCCCAACTTGGGAAAAACCACAACCACTCTGAGATCGCCCTTCCAGGGGGAGAATGTGGCAGGTTAATGGTTGGGCGACTCTTGTTTGTTCCCCAGACCGGGCAGGCTGTGAATTCCACAGAGGCTGAGGAGCCAACCTGCGCTCAGGTGCCCCGCATGCCCGCCTTCCTGATTCTCCTGAACCCAGCCAGCCCAGCCACATCGGAGGGCAGCCTCATTCCTGAGATGCCTGGCTTGGGCACTGTTGACCTCTTGGTGACAGGTGCAAGGGTTCATTCACTTCAGTCACTTTATCTAGACCTGCTTCTAGAGGATAGCAGGCAGGGACAAGGCAGACCTGAGGCCCCGGGGACCTGCAAAGGGTGTTCCTGCCCTCTCACCTCCACACTCGGCAACCCTCAACTCCCTCCACCATTTTTGACTTGGGGGAAGAGGAGAAAGAAAATTGAAGCCCAGTAGAAGGTCAGATCCAGAACAGTCTGTGTCACCCGTGAAATGGGGAGGGGGACTATGGGGCCAAATCCTATTTATTTTTGTTCACAATAATGTAGTTAATCCTCGCATAAAGTCAGGAGATTTCCTTCTAGTACTAATAATAGCCCCCCAAAAAAATCTTAATGGAAATAATCTAAATATGTGACAACTGGAAATTGGCTAAGTAAATCCAAATAATTGAATACCATACAATAGTTTAATATGCTATTTACCAAGATTTTGAGGACGAAGGAAATGTGGGTGACAGAATGTTTGATTCAAAACAGGATTTATTTACATAAGGTTTCATCTCAGCTATGTAAATATAGAAAATATACCCAGTACTAGATAATGTTTTGTCTGCCAGTATCTCCTTCTCTCCTCCCACTTCCAGGTTTTCTGGGGACTTCACACACACACACACACACACACACACACACACACACACTCGCACAGAAGAACCCATGAGCACAGGATGTCTGGCTCCTGGCCACAGCTGTCTGGTCCAGGTGGACATCTGACCCAGCCATGACAAGCCTCTTCTTCCCCAGAAATTCTGGATCTGGAACTCAAGGACTCGGTCCCTGCAGCAGCAGAACCAACAGGACAGTGTGCCCAGGAGCAGCAGATGTGGGCCCACGTGTCCTACCCTGTGTGCCAGAGACCCTGGCAACAGACCCCCAAAGAGAAAAGCTGAGGGGCCGATGTAAGCGAGGAGGAAACAAGAGGAAGAGGATGTCCTGACAGCAGGTGAGTCCCTGCGGGTCTCATTGCTCCTGAGGCCTGGAGAGTCCACAGTCCTCCTAATAATGCCTCCTTTTCACCCAAGCTGTGGGGATTGGATCTCCGTCATTGTAACCAGAAGAATCCTAACCGACATGTGCTCCTCAAGTACCCAATTACTTAGACATCTGCCCACATACCTCCAAATGCTATGGGGAGGGTGTCGGATGGCTCTTCAGAACTTCCCAGATTTTCCACTAGAAACATTTTTATCATCAGTGTCCACCTCAAATCTACCACTCTAATTCACTTACACAGAAGCTCATACTTTGCACAGGGTTAAGGAAAAACGTATAGTTAACAGAAAATATATATGTATTAAACATACACACTGTCTAATCTTTATCATACACACACACACACACACACACACACACACACACACACACACACACTGAGTGGCCAGATTATTATGATCCCTGAACGCATAATAATCTGGCCACTTAATGTATTTGTACCTCAAATGGGTACCAAAAGTATTCTAGTCAGGAGATTTCCTTCTAGTACTAATAATAGCCCCCCAAAAAAATCTTAACAGAAATAATCTAAATATGTGACAACTGGAAATTGGCTAAGTAAATCCAAATAATTGAATACCATACAATAACTTAATATGCTATTTACCAAGATTTTGAGGATGAAGGAAATGTGGGTGACAGAATGTTTGATTCAACCACCTGGAGATCAACCACCTATTTGCCCTGAGCTTTCTATCTGCCAGTGCAAAGGGGAAAACTGATCAGGTGCACAATTTATAGTATCTTTGATATCAAATAGATGAGGTACACTGAGTGGCCAGATTATTATGTGTTCATAGATCATACTAATCTGGCCACTGAGTGTATATATAAGATCTATGGATGACATATGTGTGTATATCTACATATTAAAAAATCTTCCTGTTCAACATAGAATCCAATATCTTGGAAAATGATAGTCTTTTGACATGCCCCCTCCTGGAGACCTCGGTTGCTCTACTGGGGTGGGGGGGGAGAGGGGGGCCTTCACGGTCCTCACCCCTGCCTTGGCCTGGCCTCCAAGTCACACCTCCCATTTCAGCTGCTTTGGGGTCTCTACTGGTCCATTTTCCAAAGGCCAGCCATTTGCATGTCTTAACAGAAAGGAAGGGCAGAGAACTGCTGCCATCTTTCTACATGGTATGACCGCTTCTCTCCCCTTGCTTCTGTAAACCATTGCCATGTTGGTCTCTCCTTCCTCCCCAGCAGAGCCTTCAAAAGCTCTCTTCTTTGGAAGCCCAAAGCAAACCCTCTTTTCTGACTGAGAATCCGAAAACTTGGCTGGCACACCCCCTAGTGGTCACCTAATGAATCCCCCCCCCCCCCCCCCCCAATTATTATAGGTTACTCACCCCTGGGGTTTCTTGAAGTGTGTCCCATGGGATCCCGGTTCTGCAGGAAAACAGCAGAGAAGTTTTTATGCCTTAGTTTGGTTTAAAAACACTTGGATAAATAAAAATAAATAAAAAAAATCAGTTTGCTTTATTGGTGGACTCTTCTAAGTCTTTAATATGCTAGTGAGCATTATGAATCTCAAGATACAATTTTAGCATGCAATGAATCCCAGATTTATTTGGTCAGACTTTTAGGAAATAATAGGAATAGCTGCCAATTATTGAGCACATACTGTCAATCATAGTATTCCATTTATAGGTAAAGAAATTAATGCTTAAAGAGGTCAAATAACTTGTTTTAGTTAGGTTTCTATGACACCCAAGTCCATGTTCTTATCCATTTCAAGATCCTAGCCTCATATTAGTTCCAGGACATTACTCTGCAAATTCCACTTGCATAAATTATGGAATTTGTGCACATTGCTCTACTTACTCCCCATCTGACCAGTCATGTGGGTCTACAGATCACGTCCCAGTGCAACAGGAAGAGTGGGCCCACTGAGGATATGGAGGCTCCTGACTGCCCAGGGGAAGCTTTAGTTTCCATGGCAACAAAGAGAGAGTCACTATCTCAATGACACAAACAAAATCCTTCTGGAAAAAATCTCAGCAAAAGGGCACTATGTCAGGGACCCTACTAAATATTTTCCCAATGATATTATGGAAAATACAGGACACCACCTTTTTTATTTCTCCTAAAAGAAGCTTGATTTCATTTGAGTCTTATATACCTGTTGACCTGGTTTTATAAGCAATAGGATATTCCACAGAGATATATGGTGGTTTTTTTATCTAATATTTTTTAAAAGGGAGGGGGGAATAATAACCATCTTACATTTTAATGTCATAATATGTTCAAAGTTTAATTGATTTGCATAGTTTGTTTTTTTTGGTTTTTGGTTTTTAAATTTTTTTTTCTTTAGTTTTATGTAGAACAAGCCCAAAGATAATTTCTTGGCTCACAGAACATAGAAAGTCCAAGCTTCAGGCACAGTGGGATCCAGAGGCTCAAATGAGACCACCATTAAAACTGAACATACCATACTTGTATTTTTAGAAAAAGAAAATGGGATGTAGTGCTAGAAATATATCTTGGTCCCCTGTCCTGTTGGCATCGAGAAATACTACAAATAATTACATGGGTGCTGTAAGTTTGAGGATGGACACTCCCCTACTCCCCAGCTTCACCACTGGTCCTCCAGTTCCTCTTGCAGACATTTAGCTCCCATCTGTAAAAACAGGCACGTTACTTCCCATCCCCACTTCAGCGGGAAGAACTTACAAAGCTTTCAAAGGCTTTTTTCCTTAGAGGATTAAATATTGTGATATATTTTTTGCTCTCAATGTTCTGAGAAATAGCACTTCACACTGGCAAAGGGTTTTCCAAGTATTTATTTGTTTTGCAAATGTATCATTTAAAACTCCATAATTAGCCTGGTAAAACATACACCTTCAACAGTACAACCGGAGTTGAAAGCTAATCGAGCCACAAAGGAGGAGGGATAATATATTCCATACCCATATTTAAATTCACATTGTGTGTGTGTGTGTGTGTGTGTGTGTGTGTGTGTAAGACACATACAAATGGCAAATAAGGAAACGTAAAAAAGGACAGATAGATAGATAGTCCCAGATTTTAAAACCACCCCCAAGGTAGAACAGGTGGTGAAAATATAATAAAACATGTTGCAAGGAACATGCCATGAATTTTAAAAACAAAAACGCCTACAGACCAAATAAACTGCTCTGACACCCAGTTGCATCTGAAGTTCCCAAACTATTTTAAATGACAGAGCAGAAGTTCCCGAGAGAGAGAGTCCCACCGGAATGGTTTGAGGGCGAAAGAGGACAGAGCTGGAGTGGACATGGACAGGCAGACACCCAGCTGCTCCGCTTGCCAGGACGGGCCCTCAAGGCTGGTCCATGTGCACGGGCCTGGGGACCAAGGATCCTGTGGGCAAAAGCCTCTGGGAGCTTCCTACACCACCTGGCCCCTGGCCGGTGGCTTCTCGGTGGGTCTGATGCAACATTTGGGTCCTTGGATCAGAAGCTGAGCCTACACTTGTCGACATCCACTTCCCGGTACCCAACCTGAAGGCAGGCTGGAGGCCTTGGCCCAAGGGTTGTGGGGGTGCAGGCAGACACCCACCCACCCCCATCTCTGCAGTACCCACCTTCACAAATCCCAACTATTCATTCATCACAACCTCCTGCCTGTCCTTTATTCTTTGTCAACAGTTTGTGAATGGCTTTCCCTCTGCTGCCTGTCAGCATGACACAGAAATGCAGGGGGCTACGCAGACCATAGCTGTGCTCATTCTGCAATGAGGAAGAGGAAATGATCGCAGAGGGAACGACAGCCCAAGATCTCTGACTCCTGGCCCAGTGCTCTTTCTACTGGAATATCTAAGAGTATTCAGGGGTAAGAGTTACAGGTGGGTTTGACATTCTGATCCCTCAACCCCAGGCTCCCAAATTCAAAGGCCTGAAAGGTCAGGCAGAAGGGAGAGGGGCCGAGGGGGTTGGGGGGTAGGGGAAGAAGGGAGAGGGGCAATGTGCCACAGCTAATGCAAAGCCGGGTCCCACTTCAGGGCAAACAGCCACCGCTGGGCACCAGCAAACTGTGGTCATGCGGGAGTATTATGTCAGCATTCTCATTTTTAAAAAGCGAACCCAGAGGTCTGAATCTTTATCTGAAATATCCTGATTTTTAAATGTTGGTTTGATTTAAAAGAACAACGTTGCCTGAAGCAACAAACCCATCTGCAGGCTGCCTGGGGCTACAGGACACAAGTTTGAGATCTCAGCCTCACCCAACGCCCCTGTCCCAACCCCCCAAGACTAAGATGCAATCCATTAAAAGGGGGCCAGTCTAGAAATGCAAGGGAGTCAGCAAACCTAAGCTTCAATCCACCTCTGGCTCTTGCTAATGCATAATCTTGAGCACGTCATTCATCTCCCTGAACCTCAGTTTTGTTCTCTGTCGAATGGGGCTAATAACACCTTCCTTGTTTCCTCAGCCCTCACAGGGCTCCTGCTCAGTGAGAATGTGTTGGCATTCATTGCATTCTATACCCTGCACTGTCACCCCCTGAAACCAAGGGGCTCCTCCTAAATTAACCTCAGCCATCTTTGTTTTCCCCAAAGTGCACAAGCACATAATAAGTGCTCAATGCATCTTATGGCATTACGTGACAGACCAACAGCTCTCTGAGCACTGATCATATGCTGGACACTCTCCTTGGTGCTAAGGAAACCAGTAAAGAACCATGCTCTTAAAGAAAACATATCCTGCCCTAATCGGTGTGGCTCAGTAGATAGAGCGTCGGCCTGCAGACGGAAAGGTCCCAGGTTCAATCCCAGTCAAGGGCATGTACCTTGGTTGCAGGCACATCCCCAGTAGGAGGTGTACAAGAGGCAGCTGATCGACGTTTCTCTCTCATCGGTATTTCTAACTCTCTTTCTCTCTCCCTTCCTCTCTGTAAAAAAATAAATAAAATATATATTTAAATAAGAAAAGGAAAGAAAATGTAACCTGGTTGAGGAGACGAGGCACACAAAGTAATCAGAGAAACTGCTGAGGTCCAGAGCGTGCTGGGATCCCAACCATCCCGAGAAGGGATAAGAGAAAGACTCCATTCCCTGTTTTGCTGCCTCTTTTAAGCTTTTCGTGGCCCTGGAGTTCAAGAAACTCACCTCTCCACACAATAACTGCTTTGAGATAAGACTCTGTGGTATCCTCAAAATGCACACCTCAGTGAGGAGAGAACTAGGCGGCTCCCTACACGTAATCAGGCACCGTGTTATCTGCTGGTCTGGAGGGTGGCCTGGGGCAGCGCCAGCTGCATCACTGTTAGGTCTTCTTGAAGCCAGCAGAGCTGAGGCCCATCTATCCCCACTTCCCCCACCGGGGCCCTCCCTTCTGAGCTCTGATTAAATGGCTGGCTCCCTGGGCCGACCAGGTAGTGAGCATGTGCTAAGTCTCCAATCTGGCTTGTCCTTGGAGGCCCACCCCTCCCTCTGGCCGCATCAGCTGCCTCAGGGAGTACGCCTGAGAAGAGATTTGGCAAAAACCACGTCAATTTGATCAGTGGAGAAGGCCAAACAAATAATCCAGGCCCACAAGGTCCGGACAGGCTGTCTACGTGGATCCAAATCCAATTCTAGTGCAAGTTCAGCCTAGACTAGGGAATGGATTTCACCAAAAACTAGGTTCCAGTGCCCTCATCCCAGGTGGCACTGGCCTTGAGCAGAATTGTGAGCATGGCCACATTTCCCTGTGACACCTTCTCCATTCCCTGGGGGGCCCTTCCCGCTCCCAGCATCTCTGCCTCCCTCCCGGAGCTCGGAGCTCAGCCCACAGGGCCAGGGTCTTTGGCAACTGCCTGGGCTGTGGCATTCTTGCGTCCTCCCTACTCTGAGTATTTAAAGTCATTATTTCTTAGATCACATGATCTCACACATCTAGAGGAAATGGTGAACATAGACTGATGAACAAAAACAGACTCAGAGAAAGAGAAACAGCGAACAGACTTTCAAACCTCAGAGAGAAAGTAGGGAAGGGTGGGGGTAAGGGGAAGAGATCAACCAAAGGACTTGTGTGCATGCATATGAGCCTAGCCAGTGGCCATGGACAACGGGCGGGGGGGGGGAGGCATATGTAGGGATGGGATTGGGGGGATAAGGATAATTATGTGATACCATGATTAATAAAAATAAAAATTAAAAATAAATAAAAAAGAAGACACTTTCAACATTGGAAATGCCTTCAGAATGAAAGGATGAAAAGTGTGATTAATGGTCAATGCCAGGAGCCCTACAAGCCGAGGTGCAGGAAGACATGAAATAGCAGGCCTTGCCCATACCCTCCAGCTATAGCATCTTAGAGATTGCCCGCTCCTTACCTCCCTAAACCATGGTCTTGTCAGGACTGGCCCTGCCCAGAGGATAATAATGTACCAAGTCCTCGGCCCCCAGACTATGGGAGTATCAATAAGATTAAGTTCCACTAAATAAACAGAGAAGGCAAAATCTCAGAAGCTTAAAGACAAGAGTTTGGTCTCTAACAGAAATAAGTTCAGATGCAGGCAGTGCCACCATGGAAGACAGCACCCTTCCTCTCGTCTTCACTGTGGCGGCGAAGGTGTTGGTGTGGTAGCCACTCTAAAGAGCCAGCCAAGTTTCATATTTCTCTATCAACTTTGATGCAGGCCTCTGGGCAGAGCGCACCTCCTAAGCGAAGTGGCGTGCTTTCGTGATCGGCACCTCTGCCTGGCCAACTCTCCTTCGCAGGGCTTTGCTGGAAGTGGCAAGAAGGAGACAGGAAACCAGCACTCTGGATTTTTCCTGCCGTTTCCCCTACAGCAAGGGCTTCAGGCAACGCGTGGTTTGTTTTCTGGGGTAGAGCAGGAGCGATGCAATCAAATGCTCTACCAATGCATAACTAGACTCTGGCTTTCCCGTTTGCAGAAATCTGAGCTCCAAATATTTGTCTTGCCGCCTCCTCTGCTCAGTCAATAGTGCACTTTGAATGCTGTTTCAACCACCTTCTGAGGGTCTAACTCTCTACCACTAAGGATGAGGTTCAGCTGCATGTAGCAAAGGCTGGAACACACAATGGAGATTTATTATCTCTTGTAAAAGAAGTCCACAGAGAGGTAGGGCTGGGAGCTCCCCAAAGTCATCAGACACAGATCCCTTCTGTCTTTCTGCTCTCATATCCCTATGGCAGGAAACTCCCATCATAAGGTCCCCTTATGAGCCATCAGAGCTGGAAATCACATGATCACAAGTAAAACTGCAAGGGATGATGGAAGATGTGGTCTTTTACCTGAGGACATTGCTGCAATGAATAAATTTTAAAAAATCAGAATTCTAAAAAATCATCTCACTAAGATGAAAGGAGAGAATGCTAGAGGGGGCCACCAGCAGCCCATACCACCATTTGGTATTTGTTTGCATTGAAGGCTCCCCTACCATGGCTCAGCCCACATTGTATTTAAATTTTGGAACCCCCAGTGCTTAGCACAATGCCTCTCACAGATTGAGAAATCAACAAATGTGCATGGAATAATCACTGAAATCCAGGCTGAAGAGGTTTTCCATTAGGACCCTAACTTAGACTGCATCTCGAGGATAATTTTCATCTAATCATCGTGATCCTTTTTATTCTTTCTGAAGATGTTTTTTTTCTTCTCATCAACCCTCCTTAAACCAGCTTCTAGGGTTCCAATCAAGATCCAAGAGTGTCACTTAGAGCCACATTAGTCCAAGTGTGGTCTAAAGACGACCGCCTATCTGCAAACTGCAAATCAACTCTGTCACTAAGCACGGTATTTAGTTCAGCTGAGACTTCCTCGATGCAGTGTTTCTATTTGCATTCTAGAATAAGCTTCTTATGGTTTCACAGACCTGTAAAAACTGAAGAACACTGATTCAGAGACTGTATCTCTGGCTACAGCAGAACCATGGTAGGCTGTGTAAAGACAGGGTTGACATACCAGACAGCATATTCATTTAAACACACTACCCAAATTGAAAAATATAGTCACAATTCGAAGGACTCTGACCTTGTGTTAAAAAGAGTCAAATCCAGCTCCAAAAATATTTTTGGAAATCCAGGCAAACCTTACTCTGTACTGGTCAGGACGGGGCAGCCATGAGTTCATAAATATGTGGAAAAAACACAAAGGTCAACTCAAAATCCAACATTGTTATGTGGTCACATGTGATTTTAGGCCATGTTAACAGAAGCATTAAATCTAGAACAAAGGAGATGATAATGGTACTCTACTCTGTACTAGTCAGAACATTCATGGAATGTTGTGTCAAATTATAGATATACCAATCAGGAGGATCATTGAGGAACAAAACTTGTGCAAAGAAGAGCAACCTGAAGGGTGAAAGGCTTCAAAACCATGGCATCTAGTTTCATTTGACATGATCTTTAATTTGGAGACCATGTCCACTATCTTCAAATGCTCAAAAAGCTGTCCAGGAAAAGAGGTGAATCTTATTCTGGAAAACGCTAAGGCACAGAACCAGAATCAAGGGGCAGAAGGTCTAGGAAGACAGATTCGTGCTCAGTATCATCAAGACATTTCTGACAACCAGACATGTCTCTAAATGGAGCAGGCTATCTTGGGAGGCCTTGAACTCAGCTGCTAGGCGGATTAAAACTCGGGCTGGACAGTTTCCCAAAAGTGCGGTGCAGGGTGGGCTCAAGGCTCAAAAATTACAGTTGGGGTAAAACCTGGAGGGTCATTCCCATCATATCTGTGACATCAACTTTAAAGCAAATCTTAACAGTCACCCCTTATCTGGCTATATGGTGTGGAATTGACCACTCATTGTTTCTGTTGACTATTGCAGCTCTTTAGGGCAGGTAGGATGGATTACAGATGAGAAGATGTCATCCAATTAAGCGTCTAAGTCAGGACACACCCCAGATTACTGATCCCTAGTCCACCCCTCTGTGGGGAGGAGGTCGCTATGAGAAACCGCCCCTCTCGATGAGAGATTGACAAGCAGGAAGAGGCGTGCCAGAGGACAGCTGAGTAGGAGCACATTGGCTCCTGGTGGCTCACCAGGTGTCGTTCTCACTCTCAGAGACCCAACTGGAAGTTCATTCCCTGCATTAGGGACTGAGGCTCTAGACCAGTGTCAGCAAACTACCTTCAGTGAGCCAAATATGGCCCCCAGCCTGTTGAGGTAAATAAAGTTTTATTGGAACACTGACTCGCCTATGCATTACCTATTGGTCCATAGCTGTTTTCCTGCTAAAAGGCAGGAGCCCTTCAAAACCTAAAATGTTTACTGCATGGTCCTTTACAGAAAACGTTTGCCAACCCCTGCTCTAGGACATCAGCGTGGAATAGAAACTTCACTCCGTGTTTCTTCCCTTCTCATGGCCCAACCCACAAACCTCTACTGTAATGAACACCAAACATAAGAAAGGTCCTGCAGGACTGGGAAGCCCCATCCAGGAAGCAATTCCTTCTAAAACCATTTCCTAATGCAAGAAAAGAGCCACAAGTCTTTTATAGTTTTTATCTTCCAAAGTTTTTATCTTCCATCTGTTGGGTTTTGATATACTTCTGCCCTGGGGACAGCTATTATGACTATTTAAAACACATAGAATAAACCAATTGTTCCATCGCCATGTCTGTTTGTAGTAAGTGCAGACAATGCACACTACAGCACAGTTATGGTAAAGAACAGTGTAATTCCATGAGTCAATATTAGGACCCTCATTAGCCACTGAGCCCAGGCTGATAACCGCTTATCACACCTTTCAGCCCAAAGAAAGCTCAGGTGGAAGGGAGAGAGAGAGAGAAAGATGACAGAATAAATAGCTAATTATGATAAACTGGTTTCCTTGGTAACTGTGTATAACCGAAATGATGTTTCCGTATTTTTAATGATAAACACGAAGGCTTGATGTGAGATTATATAACACATACTGTCTCAATGCTGGTTCTCCTCTAGCAAAGGTGAAACCAAGTGCAAAAGTGAAAGTTTGTGAAGCTAGGAAAATTAGAGGCGCTTTTTCTAACCCCCATCCCCAACATTGGTAATAAACAGAATACTTAACATGCCAATATCTACATTTTGATCACTTTTCCCTGAAAAGATAGGGTAAATAAATTGGATCTCATCTGCTCAAAAGTGACCCACTCCCAAAAGTAAAGAAAAGAATCTTTCCCAGAGGAAAATCCCCACTTCTGCTTCCAGTCCGAAAGTTCCAGAAGCCATGCGGGAGTCTCGGAGCCCTCTGCAGCGTTGCCAGATGTCAAGGGCACAGAGACCCCGTGCCGTTCACCTAGCACACCTCGCAGTCAAAACACACATTAATGACAGCTGTCGACCCTGCCTAAAAATGACAGGCCCACCAAAATACTCTTCCACTCCCATAACCAGCATCTAAAATCTTACGAAGTCTGTTCTTTCAGCCACAGTCCAAGGCAAAGAATTGCATGGCTGCTGAGCGAACCATACCTTCTTTGTATTAGCTCCAAAGCTATGCTCCCTGAATTCCCAGAATTGCTGTATGTTTGCAATATTTCAGGATTTGCTTAGCAAATCTCTACTTGACCAATTGAAACCCTCTGGGTTTCATTCATGTCTCCACTTGGCACTTAACTTTTCATGCTGACAAGTCCTCACCTTCTAACTTCATTTCGTGTGTCCGTACTACAATCTGGTGAGAACCTTAAAAATGTTCAAAACTTTTCGCCCCAGAATTCTACTTCTAAGAATTTATCCTAAGAAAATAATCAGAAATGCCCATGAAGGATTGGGTGGAAAACATTTCATTAAGAAAGGAAATATGTAATTAATTTCTTACATATAATCTAAAAATAAATTAAATCTAACTATTTAATAGTCAAATTCAATTTTGTAGAAGCATTAATTGCTATATTATACAGCCATGAAAATGTTTCAGAAACTATAAATATACATATATATGTATAGAGGATACAGATATATAGATATAGATATAGATATATAGATGATATAGATATAGATATAGATATAGATATAGATATAGATATAGATATAGATATAGATATAGATATAGATATAGATATAGATATAGATATAGATATAGATATACAATACATGTACAGTGTGGGATAAAAGTAGATTCACACTTGGGAACACACAGAGTTTATTCTTGTATTATTATTTACTATTGTATTATTTTCCATATGAACAATTATATACCTACTTTTGCCCCATCCTTTGTATATACCAATTTTGTAAGATGTATGTCTGTGTACATAAAAAAAAGACAGAAAGGAAATACAAGAAAATGTTAAACCCTGTTACCTCTAGTTGGTAGAATACTATATAATTTTGCTTTCTTTTTGCCTTGAATATTGTCCAAAGTTTCTATAACGAATACATATTACTTTTATAATTTGAAAATAGAAGTGTTTTTAAAACCATTTCAACTCTTCAATTAATTCAGCTACCCTTTCCTGGCTCTCCTCTAGCTCCATTATGTCATTCTTAAGGAGCAGTAGCCAATACAGCCCAGGGTCTGCTTTGAGCAAATCTTATTTCTTATACTCTCAGAAGTAATGTATTTCCCCGAAAATAAGACATCCGCTGAAAATAAGACCTAGCGCATGGAAAAATAAACATCACCCTGAAAATAAGATCTAGCGCATCTTTGGGAGCAAAAATTAATATAAGACACTGTCTTATTTTGGGGGAAACAGGGTAGCTTTGCCTCCATTTCTCTCTCTCTCTCTCTCCTTCCCTCTTTCCCTCCCCTCTCCTCTCTCTCCCTCTCACCCCAAAGTGTCCATCCTACTTACCAGGACCCTTACATGCTCTTTTGCTGGTAACTGAGAATGCTCTATTTGCACCCAGATGAAAATCTCACAGTGCACATGGACACGATAAAAAGAAAGAACAAGGTCAGTTCTGATTGCAAAGCTGTAAAACTAGCCTCTGGTTAACTTTCCATCCACATGTGACCCTAGAGATGGAGGACTTCGATGATGGAAAAAGGGAGAGGGAACACAAAGGAGGAAAACCCTGAGTCATCATGCCATCCCCAAGCTTACTTCAAGAGAGCAGACCCAGGATCAAGGCTGTAGCCAGGCAGGATGAAGTAACAATGCCATCCCATAACTTCTGGGGGACTAAACCCACACCCCCCAAGTTACCCTGTTCCCAAATCCCCGGGGACTAATCAGAGCACTCAGACCACCCAGGGTCAGCCAGGAGTTGGGTGAGGATCTGGGTAAAGGTGGAGTTTAGAGTCATAACCTTCGATAAGAAAACAGTCTAACCATCAACATAAACATTTATCTTTTCCATGATGACATTCTCTGTCTCTGGGGACAGAACTGTTAACAACATCGTGTTTCACCACAAGCTGGTGGCCCTGTCAAGTCATCATGGTCAGGTCCAGGGGCACAGCTAATGCTCAGCAAGTTTACTCTAAAAGACAGGTGGCCTGTTTTCCCATTTTATTTTTAAATACTGAAATACAATACTGTTTTGTTCCCATTTGGTCTCTGCTTTTGTGTTCAAGAAGGTTTTCAGGTTTTACAAATTTGGGTTCAAACAGGAAATGACTGTGAATCACCTAAGAGACCCCCCTCCTTTTGTCCTAGGGATCTAGTCAATCTATGATCCTTCAAAAGGTCTGATTAACGTAGCATCTGGCTTCAGGCTGAATTGGTCTGCTATGACTACCGAAAGCCAGCAACGTGTTCAGAAACTTGGAGAAACCTAGGGTGGAAAAACAGGCTTGTTCCATAAGCATCTGGACAATGCACCCGAGAATCACATGGCCTAAATCAGTGGTCGGCAAACTCATCAGTCAACAGAGCCAAATATCAAGAGTACAACGATTGAAATTTCTTTTTGAGAGCCAAATTTTTTAAACTTAAACTTCTTCTAATGCCACTTGTTCAAAATAGACTTGCCCAGGCCATGGTATTTTGTGGAAGAGCCACACTCAAGGGGCCAAAGAGCCTCATATGGCTCGCGAGCCAAGGTTTGCCAACCGCTGGCCTAAATCCATCCTATCTCTGCTCACCCCAGTGCACCCCAGTGGTAATGTGCTACTCTCCAATAGGTCAGTCTGGTGGCAATGAATGGCACAGGGTGGGCAGAGTTAGTATGTAAAAACAGCCACAAGACCTGCACATGGTTAATAAATCTTTTCTAAGAGAAAATTTGTTATAAAAGAATCATGAGTGTCAGGCCGGTGTTGCTCAGTGGTTGAGCGTTGACCTATGAACGAGGAAGTCACGGTTCAATTCCCTGTCAGAGCCCATGCTCAGGTTGTGGGCTCCCAGTGGGGGGTAGGAGAGTATAGGAGGCACCCATCAATGATTCTCTCTCATCTTTGATGTTTTTATCTCTCTCCCCCTCCCTTCTTCTCTGAAATCAATAAACATATATTTAAAGTAAAGGAAAAAAGAAAAGAAGAAAAAAAAAAGTCATGAGTACAACAGGACGTTTGCCAAATAAAGCCAAAGAAATCTCAATCCTGATTTGAGAAGGAATCTCAGAGTGAAAACTAGTGTATGGTGGTTTTACTTCTATGCAACAGCCTTAAAGCCTTCAACAAATTCAATCAATCCAAGCACTTACTCTCTGCCAGACACTGTGGTAAACACCTTAAAGATATTCTTTCATCGCATCCTCTCATAAGCCTACCCAACAGGGTTTACTGTTCTATACGAGAGGAAGAGAAGCAAAAAGCTATAGCTTTTCTGTTCTTCCCAAAAGGAGAAATATGGAACAGCCGAGAAAAGCCTGATCCTGCTACATCGGCAAGGAATACTTCCACTGCGGGTTGCAGAATTACCAGCTCCAACTGCCTTATGCAACATGGGGGTGAATTATTTCTCACCCAGAGCATCCAAGGGGCAGAGTCACTTGGAATGGGTGGATTCAGCAGCTCGATAGATCCAAGTGCGGGTTCTTTTTTTCTCCTTCCTGCCGCCCTTGGGGTCGGCCTCACCCTCACGGTGACAGAATGGCGGCTGCTATATCGAGGCAGTGTTTCTTTTATCTTAAAAGAAAAGGACGAGTTCTGTAGAGGCACCTTTGAAAGACGTCTCCCCATGTCTCCCGGGCCACAATTAGGTCTCGTCCTTCCCAAAACCTGTCCCTGGCAGTGGAAACAAAGGCAACCTTGGAGATGAAGAAGAGGAGGAAGCGTTAGACGGAGGGAGTTTATCACACAGCCCTCTGTGATGCTTTCAATGGGAGCAAGTAGGTTGGTCCCTGGAGCCATTGTTGAAATTCTCTGGGATGCTTTAGAAGTGTCCATCTCTGGGCTTTTCCTCAGAACTCTGGAAGAAGAATTTCTTGGGCCCAGAAATGTTTTTTTTTTTAATTTTGCTTTTATTTATGTTTGTTTGTTTTTGTTAATCCTCACCTGAGGATTTTTTTTTTCTCTTCCTCATGGATTTTCAGTGAGAGAGGAAGAGAGCGGGAGAGACCGAGAGAGAAACATCAATGTGAGAGAGACCCATAGATTGGTTACTTTCAGCATGGGGATCAAGCCTGCAACTGAGGTACATGCCCTTGACCAGAACCAAACCAAACATCCTTCAGCCCGAGGGCCGATGCTCTAACCACTGAGCAACCAGTTATGGCTATTTTATTTCTATTGAGGTAACATTGGTTAATAACATTATGTAAGTTTCAGATATGCAACATTATAATTCACTCTGACGGTATACATAGATTCTACTCCATATGATTTAAGGAGAGAACAATTTTAAGCAAGTTAATTCAATTTTTTAAAAAGCTCATTTTTATGCCTTCACAACTTTCTGTCTCATTCCTCAGAGTTAACCAATTCTTTCTATTTTCTGTTCTCTAATCATTTTCATCATAATTCTTATAATTCTGTGACATGACATGAATTTTATAGTATCAACTACACTTATCTATTAAAAATGAAAACATTTAACTCCCTTAGACTACCTCCTACCTCACATGTATTCCCAGTAAGGGAGTTAAATGTTCTCATTTTTAATAGATAAGAGTAGTTGATACTATAAAACATTAAAAACAATAAACAGGAATTTTGCTTCCAGCCATGTCATAGTAGCTTATAATAGATCAACCCTCATGCTAAGAATAACTGGGAATAGCCAAACTATGGAGATGGTAAAGAGATCAGTGGTTGCCAGGGGCTTGTGGGGAGGGAGGGAGAGAGGGAGGGATGAATAGGTGGACAGTGAAACCCTTCTACATGATACTATAATGGTGAATATGAACATGGGTGATGATGATGTGTCGTTGTTGATTCACTGAATGTACTTCTGTGAAAGGTACTACTATGGTCCCAAATGCTGATAGCAGGCAAGTCTGTGGGTATTGGGGGGAAGAGGGTATATGGAAACTCTCTGTACTTTCCACTCCATTTTGGTGTGAACCTAAAAGTGAAAATAGTCTATTAAAAAAAAAAAAGAAACAAAACAGACCCACAGGAAAACCAAATATTGGAATTTCAGATAAGAACTTTGAAATAACTATTATTTTTATGTTTAAGAAAGGAGAAGAAAAGATCTATAATTTCATCAAACTGAGAAAGTCATTAGGACATTTTTAGGATGCTAGTAGTGTTTTGCTTCTTGATCTGAGTAATAATATTCATCAATCTGTACCCTTCGATGTGTGACTATAGATTACACTTTAATAAAATAATTTATTCTTGAAAAATAAACAGGAAAGTTACCCCTTGAACAGGAGTTAGAGGCACTGACCCCCATGCAGTAAAAAAATCCAAGTATAACTACTAGTCGACCCTCCTACACTGATTCCCAACCATGGATCAAAAATACAGTTGACCCTTAAACAACATGAATTGGTCTGTGGGTTTTAAATTTTTTATTATTATTAGAGGCGCTTTGTAAGCTGGTGGAAGCAAGATGTTAATTACAGATATCTCAGACTCCTGAATCCACTCTGACCCACTACTCTGGGTGGGTGGCCCCTCTCAAGAGGAACAGCAAAGGCCTATATGATCAGATGCTGGAGGGCCCAGACATGCTCCAGCTCAAACATCACATGAACTACCTGGTGACTGGGCTTCTACAAAGCTGGAGGAGTTTCTCTCTTTTAAAATATAACTATACTCCCCCAGCCCCCAGATCCTCCCCACACTTTACATCATCAGTCTATCACCCTCAAGTGTGAATGAGCTCCAGAGCTTTCATAAAAGCAGTTCTTAATTGGGGGTGGGGGTGGGGGTGGAGGTGGGGGCGGGGGTGTCGGCAGCTTGAAGGACTACCCGAGAGCCCTGAAGATAAAGGGGGCATGCTGAAAGGAGCCAAAGGCCCACCGGGCAGCAATCAGGAGCTTCTGAGGCAAACCTGAGCCAACTTCACGGGATGGTGCTTCCCAGTTTCACACCTGCTCTCCAGCACAGCCCTGGAAGGGAGGGGTTACTATCATCCCATTTGCTATGGTGAGGAAACCGAGGCTCAGAGATGCTAAGTGATTTCCCTGAGGTGGTTCAACTGATGAAGGGTAGGGACAAGGTGGAATCCAGGTCTCCCAAGCCCACAGCTTGACTATCTGTGGGTTCTTCAGTCATGGCTCTGGTTTACCCCCATCCTCCACCACTCAGATGGAGCCGGCCAGGGCTGACCAGCCCTCTCATCTCACCTTCCTGTCCATTCACTGGGAGTTCCCACAATGGGCCCAGATTTGTCAAAACAGAGGAAAGAAGAGGAAAGGTCACTGTTCCCAACCATTTGCAAGAATATCTGAGATTAAAAAATGGAAGATTTGTCATTTGCATGGTGAAGGGAGGCGGGGGAGAGGAAGCATTGTTAGGTGTTGGTAATGTAAAAACATAAGTATGCTGTTATTTATGTAATTAGTTATTGCTTTCATTATGGGTGCAGCCTTAATGGTTATAGTATTTATGTATAATTACCTTAATATTCACTGAAATTTCCAAGTAGCTCCCTAATTAACTGTCTCAAATATATAATTACATTGCATCTTTACGCAAGACTTGCCTAATTAATGTAGTTACACCACTTCTTTTGTGAATGTGCATTATTAAATGCTCTTTGCATCATTCTTCTGACTTCTTGTAATTCACGCTTTACAAAAAGTAAGACCCCAAATTAGAAACCTTCACAAGCAGAATCCAGCAGCAAAGCAGAGGCTCAGAGCTACTCTGGAAAAAAAAAAAAAAAAAAAAACAAGGACTCGCTAAGCCTCATTATGAGTTTCTCGTTATACAACCTTCCTACCTGGAGGTTAGAGGAGCCGGGATTGGCAGGGCTCATTAGAACAGGCAGTCTCAGAGTGAGGCCCTCAGGTCTCAGCTTCCTTGTCTGACTCAGACTACTGCCCTCAGCGTTAACCTGCCCTCAGCAGGGAAGGCCACCAGATGTCCTGGCACTTGTGCACGACAGTGGCCTGAGCACGGGTCCTATCTCCTCCTCCAGCTAGCCTTGTCGGAGGCAACCTCTTTAAGTCTTGGTTTCCTGATCCACAAAATAGGTACAATGACAACTGCCTGTCTCCTCAAAGAGTGCTTCAAGGCTCAAATGGGGTGATGTACATGAGAGCGATCTGAAATATAGAATGAATGCATTGCATGAACACAGGGGGATCTTTCCAGAACGACTCTGTGTTGCTACCTGAGTGGTCTCACAGAATGCACTGACTAGTCAGTGCTGCAGAGCAAACCACCCACACTCAGTGGCTTAAAACAACCCCATCTTATTGAATTCATCATTGTGTGGATGGACAATTTGGGCCAGGCTCAGCTGGGTGATCTTTCCGGGCTGAACCAGACTCGGCTGTTCTTGGTTAGGCTCACTCCCAGGCCTGTGACAACCACTGGGATGACCAAGACCTCTCTCCACATGGCCTCTTGTCCTCTACCAGGCTGCCCTTGACATGTTCAGTGTTGAAAGTATTTCCAGCCCAAGATCAAACTCTACAGGGTTTCTAGACCCACAACTTACACTGTGTCCCTTCCACTACATTCTATGGGTCAAAGCACCTCACCAATGCAGCCCAGATTCAAGGGGAAACAGACACCACGCCCCACAGGGAAAAGTTTGTGCCATTTGCAATGTATCGTTCCAAGCTGACCTCCAATCTATTTCCTAGAAGAAAATTAAATCTTCAATTAATCAATAACCAAAGGTTTAGTGAGCATCTGCTATGGACTTTGCACTGTGGGAGAACTCACAGGGGACCCAGAGGTTTTAGACAGATCACTCCCAAGCGACTGAACAGCAGTTGAAGGGGCAAAGTCAACAAACAAAAATGAAACCAAAACAAAGTACACGCAAACTGAGGGGGTTCAATGAAAACGTTGAGAAGAGAGAGACCAGTGGAGCAGTCAAGGGGAGGAGGCAGCCATAGGCTGGGCCAAAGGAGGGTGGTGAGAATGGACCTGATGAATGGACTGCCAAGAATAGTAGGAAGCAGTGAGACAATCAAAGAAGAGAGTGAGGCTCATGTTGGAAAGGCCCTTGGCAGTTTTTGAATTTGATATGGGTCTATGGCAAAGTGGGTTTGAACAGATCCATGAATACTGTAATTATTTATTTAACATTAAGCAAACATTTCCCAAGAACCTAAGAACCCAGCCCTTCCCCCAGGTAACCCCACAGTTCACTCCTCTTCATTTAGGTCACCTTCTCAGGGAAGTCTTCCCAACTGTCCCACACACGCTTACACACACATGCACACACATGTGCGCACACACACTTACACACATATCACTCATACACAAAAGGTCCCCCCTCACTAATCCCTTACTCTGCTTTACTGTCTTCAGAAACTGCCACTCACTACCTTATACCATATTACATACTTCTGTGTCTTTGCCTCCAGTCTATCTGTCCTTTCCCCCACAGGAATGTAAGCTGCCTGAGGGCAAGGACTTCATCCATTTTGTGTGGAGGATTATCATCTCCAGCCACTTGAATGTACCTGGCATGTAGCAGACTGAACCAATGATACAAGGAATGTACACTATATCCCAGGAGCCAATCATCTAGGTCCAGTCTTCACTAGGAACAGCATCAAAATCAATAACCATAGTGATCATGAGATATTGGGAGAAATGGCATGATATTTCATAACCATTCCTTGAGTGCATTACAAAATCAACCCAGGTTAGTGCTTCCCTGCTCACTGCTCCTATCACCTGCCTCCTTCTCCACTCACGGGTCCAATCACCTATATCCTCTATGGGCTGGCAGGGTGGGGTGCATGTAGCATGTTAACAATGCTGTCTGGAGACACAGAGCTGGATACATAAAGTATTACCTTAACCAAAATGGTGGCAGAGCATCTTCAACTTTTACAGAAGAGAAAACTCAGGCTCAGAAAGATAAGGCCACATCGCTCACTAATGATGGTGAGACTCAAACCCAGGTATTTGGCTTCAGATCAGAGCCTATCCCACCACCACACTTGCTGCTGCGATACATGGACTGGCTGAGTGAGCACTCTGAGCCCTACCCTGTATTAAGCCAGGGAGAATGAGGCGGACAGGACTTAAATGGGGTAAAGGGTAAGGTTCATCCCTGTGCATTGTAGCAATACCAGGTAGTCTATGTAAAAATACTGGACCGTGACTCCATGGACTGCAGTGGGAATGGTGACCTGAGCTGTGCAACAGAGAAAAAGACAGTGAGTATGTGAAAAACTCCACAAACAAGCAGGGTGATAACTAGGAACAGAGATTTGAATTTGGAGACAGAAAATATGGATGTCACTCCTGGCTCCATCACTCACTTGCCCTGTATTCTTGGGCAAGTCACTCAATGGCCTGAGCCTCCGTTTCCTCATTGATAAAATAGAAATAATATTTGCCCTAATTTTTTAAAAGGTTTTGAAGAGGATTAAATGAGAAAAAGGTATGTAAAAGCACTTTGTAAATATGTAGAGAGCCAAACAAATGTTAAGTTTTGTTATTTCCTTCACAGGGAAGAAGGACTGTGATCCTGAGGGTCTCCACTCTCTTAATTGGACATAACATGTTGTAAGAATAGGTTATTCTCTTACAACGAATATGTATCACATAGCCGCTCTGTGCCCAATAGTCTCCTAGGCAATATCAAGGGATTTAATAACAAGTACTTGGCACCTGGCACCATGTTGGCACCTTAGCCCATACTTGTTGATTTTAGTCTAATTCTGCCACTGCCTAGTTCTGGGATGTGACCAAATCACCTCACTACTTTGAGTTTCACAATACTTGCTATACAATGAGAAGTCTGGCTAGATTGATCATTTTCAAGATCAAGTTTGAAAAGGTCTGAAATCTTGAATTTAATTTCATTATAAAATGGAATTTTAAATTATTTATAAACCAGTGGGAAAAAAACACACTCTAATATATCATGCATCAAATATTAGCACATTAGACATCATTGATACTTTTACTTATTGACTTTAAAATAAAATCTTATCACTTTGAACTTAAGAAATTTATTTTATAATATATTGCTTTTATGGCTTACATAGTGGGATCCCATAAAGAATTTCTTTTGAAAAAGAAAATATACTGATAAATACAAGTTTAAAAATCACTGAACTCGCCCTGGCCAGTTTGGCTCGATGGATAGAGTGTTGACTTGTGGACTCAAGTGTGCCGGGTTCGATTCTGGTCAGGGGCACATACCTGGGTTACAGGCTCAATCCCCAGTGGGAGGGTGTGCAGGAGGCAGCCAATCAATGATTCTCATCATTGATGTTTCTCTCTATCTCTCTCTCTCTTCCTTCCTCTCTGAAATCAATAAAAATAAAAATCACTGAACTGGCTGATCTCTACAGCCCTCTCTGACTAAAATATCTCTGATTCTAGATGAATACAGAACAGAATCCCTGCCCTTCAAAGAGAATGCAATCTTCTTGAGAAGATAAAAAGCAAAACATGATAAAATACAGCATAAGACAACTATGATATGACAGCTGCCCTCTGATCTCATTCCCATCCTTTCCCCCACAGTGTCATCTGTATACATGTTTGCCAGAATAAAACCTACATTTCCCAGTCTCTTTTGCATTGTGGTGTGGTCATATGATCATGTTCTGGCCAATGGGACTGTAGGTATGGGTGGAAATTGTATGCATGTGTGTATACACAAAGTCCTCAGTAAGTGTGCTTAAAAACAAGTCTGTCTTCTTTCTGCCCCTTTCTCCTTGCTGCTGGTTAGAATATGGACCTCCTGGTTGGAGTTTAGCAGTCACTTTGGACCATGAGTTAGAAATTACATGTGAAGAATGACAGAGCAATTAAATAGAAGGAACTTGAGTCCTGTTGCTGGTGGGCCAGCTACCTGGACCTTCACGTGAGTGAGAAATAAATATACATTTGATTTAAACCACTTTTATTTAGGGACTTTTTGCCACTTGCAGCTAAAACTAATCCTAACTAATAAAACAACCTATCCTTATGTATTTAACTCCCGCTATGGAGCAATAAGCTCTCTTCCATCCCATCCTCTTGAGGCCATGAAATGTGATCCTCATTTGTGCTTTTGACAGAGGCCATCATTAGTTCATCTGAGTAAAAAGTGACTATTGAGCTAGTTCTTCACCCTAACATCTCTCTGAGCCTCAGCTCCCACGTATGCAAGATGGGGTAATAATCAGTGTCTAATGTTTGAAGGCGAGGTGGGGTACAAAAGTCATTTGATCCAACCCTTAACGTCACAAATGTTTTCCAATGTAGCCTTTTCATGTTATCTCAAGTGAAGATGGTCCCTATCAGAACAATATCCAAAGGACTGGTTGCAGAGATAGCCATCAGACACCTTCCGACAGTTAGTTTGGGTTTTGTAGGGTATATCTGTGTGGTTTGTGACACCTGTACACTTATTACTAGTAATTCTAGTGTAGGAATGGCTGCCAGGAATACTCAATTAATAGAGCATGTAAGAATCAGATATGAGAAAAATGTAATCATTGTGCTCCCAAATGTGAGAAAATTTAGCACCACCTGTGTGATCTTGGGCCAGGGGATCAACCTCTCTGTGCCTCAGTTTCCTCATCTATAAAATAAAGATTATAGAGTCTACCTCATGGAGTGGTTGTAAAGAGTAAAGAAGATGATTTAGAGGAACAGGAGCCTCAGTAAATGCTCCTGCTATTCTTATCATCCTGAAACTGGAAGAGTGTCTTGTCTGCTTCCCTTTTGGAGCCCAAGATGTGTCAATCCTGTTCTTGAAGTTCTCCAGCAAATGTCTCCTATTCACCATTAAAAAGCCAGTCCTTTCTGTTGTCAAAATGTCCCTGATCTGCACATGGAGCATCACAGGGATGAAGGACAAGGGCTCAGGAGCATTCCCTCAGCTACACTTCTCATGAAGCTGCAGAAAACCAAGCAACCAAAACAAAAACCACGTGCACACACATCCCAAACTCTCACCCTGAGCACCTCACAAGATATTTCGATACAGCTAGATAATTCACTGAGGTTGATTGCTTTGAGGATCAACTGAAGTCTCTTATGTATATGAGATGACAGACATGGATGCTTTCACTAAACATGAGACCATTACCACATCAGTAAGTCTTATACCCTTAATATAGTGATGCATCAGGATTGTCCCTTAATTCATGGCATCTTTCCACCAACTTCAGCTTTTCACTTTTAGGAACTGTAGATCTCCATGTAATGAAAAAAAAAAAATACCAAGAATTATGGTCACATGCGTGTGTGTGTGTGTGTGTGTGTGTGTATGACAAGCAACCAGAACGACCAGAATGACCAGAATGACCAATCACTATGAACTGCACTGTGCTGATCAATGGGTCCAATTTGCAAAGCTGGTCAGCCAACCTCACACAGCACCACCCCCGGCCAGCCTGGTCCCCCAACAGCACCCCCACTTCAACCAGGGGTGGGGCCAGCTGGCCAACCTCCCGCAGCCCCTCCCCTCAGCTGGCCCAGCCCCCGATCGGCCCCCTACCTCGGTTGGAGATGGGGCTAGCAGGCCAACCTCCCATGGTCTCTCCCCCTGGCCAGCTGGCCCCCATCAGTCCCATTTGGGGCAAGCCAGCTGGATCCCACCTGGGCCTTTAGTATGACAATATATGTGCAGGACCAGTGGTCTGGCTCCAATTACTGGGAAAGTCTCCTTGTAGAGATTTGAGGGTCTACACCTAATGACAGAAGAGCTGTTTCTCTTTAACTATGTAACTATCGGCCTAAATAAGGGTCACCTGTGATTGGGAAATGGAAAGAAAGAAATGGATTATAGAAATAACATGGGAGATAGAATGAATAAGACTTTCCCATTGATTGGAAGTGAGGTGAGGGGTTCAAGAACAGGAAGAGACCCAGTTAGAACTCCCAAGGCCTGACTTTCAGTCATTTCTCTTTCAGCTGTGCCACTTGGCCCCTTGGAGCTTTGAGTTTCTTTCCAACCAAACAAGATAAAATACCTCTTCTACCTAGCCCATGGAGCAGTAGGAAAATCTACAGAGGGACTGGTGTCTTTTTGTCAATTATTACATGTCAACTGCTATGCTGGATCCATCCCACAGTGGGTATGAAAGAGTGGGATGTAAGGAGCAAGGTGTCCTGCCACACCATCAGAGGCCGGCCGACTGGAATGGCATGTGGGCTGTGGTCAGGACCGAGAGAAGACACTCCTTCACACAGAGAGGAGTTCACGGGCCAGCCATGCCACCAACACAGCTACCCGCAGAGGAGCTGACTAAATGGTGTCTGAGGAAAGAGTTCACCTACCTGCAGGAGCTGGCCCACACAGAATTACTAATGAGACTCTTCCTATAGGCCTTTCTCAGGCCAGATTCCCAGGCGCTTCTGGCCGTCCCAGTGCCAGAGACCTATTAGAGTCCCCATCGGAGCAACATATGTCTTCTGTGGCATTGCCTTTATTCTGCGCGTTTCTACAAGCACGGCCTCCACCGCCATCTGACTGGATCGCTGCATGAATGGCTTCCTCCTGTACGACAGAAAGTAGAGAAAAGTGATAGAAAGGTCTGTGAATTGCCACACCTAACTATACAATTCCAGGGATACCTAATAAATTTAATTCAGCCGATGTTTAATGAGAGCCAACCATGTGCGGGGGTACTGGGATGTCCTTCAAGGAAGCAGCCTGATGCGAAAGAATTGTGAACATTTCCATTGAGTTCACTGCACTTCAGTTGATTGGTTTCTATCGTTAGAACACCCAGGCTATGCATTGGAAACCTTGGGATGGTCCATTATGCAACCTGGGACACGTGTACGGAAATTTTTTTTTTCCAACATAAAACTTTTCCATTGTCTTTTTTATTTTTTAGATCTTGTGATGCCCACAGAGCTACCAAAATAACCAGTGGCTACAACATCTGGGAGACCAAACAGACACAGGAAAAATACAGCAGAAGGGGAAGATCCATGAAAACAGGAAACATGGAGAGGAGAGTAAAAAGATGTCAAAACAAAGGCAGCCCGGGCTGGGCTGGGAGAGAGGGGCCAGGAGAGAGGCCACGGGGTCGTTGGCCGGCAGGAGTTCCTCAGGAGCCGTTAGAGAATTGGCGGGTGACGTAGTGCCTGGGCCACACAAAAGGACCACAGCCTTTTCACCTCCGTTTTACACAAAAGTCATGGCCCCCTTCAAAACCAAATAACACCATCAACTTCCCTCCCCAGCAGCTGACATACCAGCCTCCAAACAGTAACAGACACGAGAGAATATGGAGGGGACTCAGGTGCAGAGGCCTTGCTCTAACTCTGCCCAGCCTCATCACACAGGCCCTCCGCAGGCCCTCGTGCGTCTCCTTCATCCCCTCACTCTGCACTGACACTGGGCGAGGCCCGTGATATTTGATTGTTCAATTAATAATTGCCCAGCCTCGCCAAAACTGGTTTGGCTCAGTGGATAGAGCGTCGGTCTGCAGACTGAAGGGTCACAGGTTTGATTCCGGACAAGGGCATGTACATTGGTTGCGGGCACATCCCCGGTAGGGGGGTGTGCAGGAGGCAGCTGGTCAATGTTTCTCTCTCATCGATGTTTCTAGCTCTATATTCCTCTCCTTTCCTCTCTGTAAAAATTCAATAAAATACATATTTTTAAAATAAATAAAAAATAATTGCCCAGCCTGAATTTAAGATGCCTTTGACCCACCACCCAATACTGTTACCACATCGCTCTCTAGTCCAAGTCTTCAGCTCCAACCAGAGAAAAGTGCCCACCTACAGCGGAGAGGGGCAGCACCCAGAGGACCCTCCTACATGGAGTGGGCGCCCAGTCAATGTCGTTGATTAATCCATGGACGAGTAGAACATTAAGAATTGGATGGGCACCTAGAGTTCAAGTCATGAATCCTCCAACCATCGTGAAAAACAGAGAAACATTCTTTTAAAACAGAGAAACTTTAATTCATGAGTCACCTGTGCCAGGACACTACCCCCACAGAGTGACACTGGTTCACCTCCTCACATGGGCATCGCAATGGCTAAATGCTTATTTCTCTAATTTTTTTCTTCAAATGACAAAAAAAAAAAAAAAACCAACCTCCAATCCACCACCTCATCTCCGTTCCTCCCTCCAGGTGCCAAGAGAAAATGTCACCTTCTGATTCAGCTTCCCCAGTAGTCTCCCTGGCTTGTGAACTGCTCCACAGAAATCTGACCGCCTCTCGCTTTAGCAGTTACTTCTGAAAGTAGCTGCTGATGCCACACAAAAAAACTCTCCTACTCCCAGGAGAAAATGAAAATATTCAAACCCAAGAGCTGGACATTTAAGCCATGGAGTCCTCACCGGTCACCTTCTCGAGAGAAGGAGGGGTGGAAGTAGACAGCACCCTGTTCCCATGACGTCATGGAAACTTCCTTCTCCACCCTCCAAACTGGTCCCCGCCCTGTATGCGTGGAATCAGAAGGGGTTCGGAGTAGATCTCTGTTCTTACAATAGTCACACCAGCCGAAACCGGTTTGGCTCAGTGGATAGAGCATCAGCCTGTGGACTGAAGGGCCCTGGGTTCGATTCTGGTCAAGGGCATGTACCTTGGTTGCGGACACATCCCCGGTAGGAGTTGTGCAAGAGGCAGTTGATCGATGATTCTCTCTCATCGATGTTTCTAGTTCTCTATCCCTCTCTCTTCCTCTCTGTAAAAAATCAATAAAATATATAATATTTAATAAAAAAAATAAATTAAAAAAAACAATAGTCACACCAACTGGGCCTCAGCACCACCAATTGCCCTACCCCCGAGTCTGAGAAGGGTGGGGCCATCCATCCCCAGGATCCTCACCAACTGCATGTGGACCAGGTACTGGGCGGAAAGAGCTTCTCTCTGGACACCTCCAGTCTAAGCCACAGACAGACAGCCACCTAGCACGCCACACAGTAAGTTAATTGCTTATGTGTTTCTTCCCTACTGGACTCCAAAAGGCTAATGGTTTAATTATCTGATTCCCCAGTTTCTGGCAAAAAAATAAAATAAAATAAATTTAATAAGTAATTTTCAATTTTTTGAAAAACAAATAATATCTGCGCTAAAGCAACACTAACCTGAGACCTGAACAGAGAGGCCAGTTGGTTATGGCATTCCCAGGCAAAGGCTTGGTGAACTCACATAGCCATTAGGGGAAATGGGACTTTCTGAGACTAAAATCCCAAATCCAGAACGGACACCATGGGAGGGGAGTGGGGTTAGGCCGCTCCTACATCCCCAGAAACCTTTTCCTTGGGTCCGTTTAAAGTAATGGGTAAGGGAGCCAGGGGGGACACAATGCCCACAAGAGGGCCTCAGACAGGCTGGTGGAGGGGTCTGTGGCGGGCGCTTTTCCGCACAAAGTGACCTCCCTCTTGAACCCTCCTCTCTTCAGGTTCCTTTGAGAGGGTGCCAAGGGTTCGCTCGCTGGCACGGAGATCGGCTCCTTCCCTCAGACGCGGATGTGAAAGGCGAAGCAGGAGGGAGAGGCCGGGGCTCCAACGGGGAGACCCCAATAGAAGAAGGTCTTTCTTACTTTATGAGAAAGAAAACAAACAAACAAACAAAAAGATCTAAGGAAAAGGGAAAGAAAGGTAACCATGGAGCTTTTTCCAAGGAGCCTAAGACAGCGATCTCCGCCAGCCGGGAGTGGGCAAGTTCAGCTTTGTTCTGATGAAGGGATTGGAGGCTTATGTGGACCCGGGGGGGAAAAAAAATCAGATGCCTCTGGACTGGCTACAGAAGGCTTGATCTGGTGGTGTCCATTCTGCCTGCTGGCTTCCTGCAGAGATGAGAGCCGCCCCCAAGACGACAGCCATTCTCAGAAAGTCGAGTTCTTGGCATGGAGCGGGGGGCCCTCGCGATAAGGGATTAGATGGCTGGGGGCCTGCTCTGGCCTTCTCCCTGCCAACTCCGCATGGAATTAAAATGCCCGGAGCTGAGCCGCCCATGGCAGACCCGCCCCCCACGCCACTCCCCACTCCCAATAAATCTGTGACCCCCTGGGTTCCCTGAAGTTGGAAATGAGATCAAGGCCATTGGGAGCTGCCTTGCTGAGCTTCCTGGGAGAAAGGAATCCTTCCAACTGGAAGCAGGGAGAAAGACAAACAAGCCCCAAGATGAATCCAATTTCCATCTATATCAGTCATGGCAGGCCCTCCCGGACACACACACACACACACACACACACACACACACGGAACACACACACACGGAAAACACACACACACACACACACACACACACACACACACACGGAACTAATTTTGCTTTGAATGGCCCAGGTGGTACTCTAAACAAGCAGAAAATTATTTCTCCTTCACTTCCCTGGAAAAGCAACAGCTACCCCTGGACTGCCAGAGGTCAGGGCTGAGGGATGGACTCAGCACCTGGACTCTGGTCAGTGTCATGCAGATTTTTAAAGGGCATGATCCCAGCAGGGGAGGAAATGCCTTTCCTTGTATGTGACTGTCTTGGTTTATTCAGCTCCTGGAAAAAGGCAGTTAGCCCAAGTCCACTTACTAGTATTTAACAGAAATCAACCCAGCACTTCACTCAGTACTCTGGCCATTGTGGGGTCCATGGGCAGGGTCCCTAACTCACGTGCTCTTTTAAGGTTTGTGAGGCAAGCCTCCAGGAGCCTTCTAACCCTCCCCGTCTAGAATGTATTTCTTTCCTTATCTCCCTTCTCTTCTCAACTCCCCCTGCTCCTCACTCTACTCATATCTCCCAACTTCCCAGCCAGTCCCACTCCCACCCAGAGCTCAGCACAGAAGCATAGAGATGGCTGACCACTGGCTCCTACAAAGTGGACACAGCATAGACGATGAATTTGAAAAAAGAAATGGCTTTTTTTCCTTTCCAGGAATTCACTGTCTCACTTACCCATCAAATGAACCTTGACTTAAAAAGGGGTTTGGGCACTCTGGCCAGTTTTGCTCAGTGGCTAGAGCACCGACCTGCGGACTAAAGGGTCCCAGGTTCGATTCTGGTCATGGGCACATACCTTGGTTGCAGCGTAGGGAGGCAGCCAGTCAATGTGTCTCTCTCACATTGATATCTCTCTCTCTCTCTCTCGCTCTCTCTCTCTCTCTCTCTCTCCCCTACCCTCCCTCCCACTCTCTAAAAATCAATGGAATCCTCAGGTGAGGATTAACAAAAAATTTTTAAAAACAAGGACCAGAAAAGTTTGCTGCTATTTCACAGCTCAGGAAGATAACTTGAGCAACCTCTTGGAGTTGACAATTAATGTGTTCTGACCTCTGGGCAGCATATGGATCACATACCTTCTATTATTTTAAATATATTCTTACTTATTTCAGGAAGGAAGGGAGAGGAAGAGGGAGATAGAAACCTCAATGACAAGAGAGAACCATGGATTGGCTGCCTCCTGTATGCTCCCTACTTGGGATTGAGCCAACAACCAGGGCATGTGCCCTGACTGGGAATGAAACCGTGACTTCCTGGTTCATAGGTCGTTGCTCAACCACTGAGCCACACCAGCCAGGCTGGATCACATGCCTTCTGAAGGCCAGATCCAGCTGTAGACACTGGGGATATGGGACTAAAACAGAGAGAGATAATAGTTCTACCCTCACAAAACCCACCTTCTTATGGAGTCAGTGGATAATATACAGGTAAATAAAAGTAAATAATACTTGTGCGAAGAAATTTCAGATAATAGTAAAAAACTATGAAGGAAATAAAAGCATGGTAACAAGACAGAGGTGGAGGTGGAAGGGCGACCACTAATTGACCTGTGGAGGGCAGAGCTGGCCCCTGTGAGGACATGGAATTGATGTGAGGCCACGTGATGAGACGACCAGCTCAGAGAGATCTGGGGGAGGGACTGGCAGGCAGAGGGAACAGCAGAGCGATGGAGGCTGAAGGAGAAGTGTCAGAACTCACCTGGGTTTAGCCCATTACTTTTGCCAATTACTCTTTCCTCAGTACCAGAAAAATCCCCTCCCTCCCTTCCTGAATTCTTTTTTTTTTTTTTCCTCAAATAGAAAAATCATAATGATCTCTTTCCCAATTTCTTCCTGCCAGGGCCTCTTCCCCTAACATCCACCCACACACAGACTCACACAGACACACACGGAGACACTCAACGACTCGGCATACAGGGACTTCATAGAGAAAAGGAAGTTCCTCCTTCGAGACCTTCAGACCACCCACAAGCTGGGCACATGACCAACAACCTGAGTGCGAGGCCTGAGACAGCGGCCCCAGGGCTGGTCACACAGGCCGGAGCGTCAGAGAAAAGAGGGACGTGTTTGTGAGACTGTCCCGTGTGGTTTTGTTTCTTCTTCCTCAGTTCTATGTGAGCAGCGCTGATGAATAGTGAGCTTTTCAATAAATAAAAATTTTTTTAAAAAAACTACACAGATTAAGAGTTATTCTGAGGCAAGAAAGGTATCCTGGTGGCTGAAAAGCAGAGCGACTTCTTTCTCTCTTTGCCCCAGTGGGCAGCTCCTCCCTCCTCGGCTTAGGCTGGGTTTCACGTCCCTGCACTCTGCCTTGTGGGATCTCCCCATTTCCAGCATCTCATGCGAAGGAACATTCAAGAGGTGACAACAAGGCTTTCATTCAACTTGATCATCTCCTCAAAATTAAAAAGAGAAAGGAAAAAAAAAAAAAAAAGGATGAAGAAGAATAAAAGTTGGAAGAGGCCAGACTAAACGGGTATGATCTGAATGCATATTTGTGTTACAACTAATACAACCAGCATCAGAGAGGGACCAAGATCAAATAAATGGTGCAACCTGACAAAGAGAAGAATAGACGGTACGAGGAGCCATCTGTTTTGGAGGACACCCAAATCTGTCTGAATCTGTGAGGCCAAACGACCAGCTATTCTAAGACGCCCCATTCCAAGAGTGGCCTAATGCGTAGCTACACAATCACTTTCTCTCACCATCACTTTGGCTGCAACTTTTTTGCGCAATTAAATAATTTATTCCTTTCTTCAGCCTCCTGATTCTAATGAATCCGAGCCACAAACAAGCCTCAGTTGCTCCTATTCAAGGAGTCTGATTGCATCTGGCAGTGATTGCTGAGAATCCTGAAGAGGAAACAGGGAAGGGAAGCGCATTGTTCGGAGGGGGGGTAATAGGTGAAGACCTGCCTCTCTTGACCTATAATACATTAGTGTCAGTGAACATTTGGCAGCCTTCAGATGATTAGCAATGAAGATGAATCAAGCAAAAAAGAGGTAGAAATCTGCCTCATCTGAATCACCACAACCGCATACATTTGCATGCTGATTAGCTGTTCTTTTGTCTGTGTTCCTAATTATTATGACACATTATGTCTTCATCATGCAAGATTCTGATCTGTCTTGTTCAAAATGCATGTAGAAAAAAGTGCTGTTTATTGATTCAACATGCAACTTTTATTTTTATGTTTGCTTTAATTAAATACATATTTGATTGCCTTTGACTGCTGTCCCTTTTTTTTTTTTTTTTTTTTCCTCTTCCCTTATTTATTTCGTCTTGTTGACAAACATACAGGTAACCTTCCTTTATGGTTCTCGGATTGTTAGGTACTCACAGCCTCTTCCCCCCTCTCTGCCTCCCTCTCCCTCTCTCTCTCTTCTTTCTCAGGTGCTCACTTTCATTTTCTTGAAGAGGCTAAAGGAAAGAGGAAAACAAAACAAAACAGCATGCTGGCAACCTAGCAGAGGGGAGAGGGGCCCACAGGCGATGCCCAGAGGACAGAGGGGGAATGTCTCCAACCTTAACAAGAGCAAACAAATGTTTGTGACTCTGGGCAAGGGCTTTCCAGAGGACGGTGGGCAGCAGAGGGGCTCCCCATGGATGTGATCCTGCCAGAGAGAGACCCTCAGTTCTTCCCACGTTTTCTTCACAGGATTAGGGGGATTTGTGGCCGGGATGTGAAAATGCCTGTTCCCAGGTCAGCTTCTTTTTTCCCTCATTCCCCAGTCACTCCATGGCATGTCCTGGACAGGAGAGGAGAGCACTTTCCCAGTGGGCTATCCTTAGGCCCACCTCTCCCCTTTCTCAGCAGTGGACGTGATAAGGGAAATTTAGTTTCTATCAGTGCCAGACCCCACAGATTCCCCACACACACACACAAAGCAGTCAAGAAACCAACACAGTCACTGGGCACAGAAGAGCCTCCAGCCTCCTCTACAAAGATGCAAAGTACATGAGCATGTCCCCACTGTCTGCTGCGGCTGCTGCCTCCAAACTGGGGGTTCTTTCAGTGGGTGGGGGGGGGGAAGGTATGGGCAGAAAGGGGACAGTATTTGTTTCCTGCTGGTACCGCCACCCCAAACTTTGATGGCCTTCTCAGGAGCCACCCAGGGCTATGCTAAACAGCTATAGTTAGCACCAAGCTATTTGGCGGATCCAATCAAGAGACTTAGAAAGCGAGCGAGCATTGCAGAGGAAGAGCCGGATACAGGGAGTGATTGAGTGCACTGAGGGTCCGGAGATGCTCAGAAAGAAAGCTGGGCCCAACCAAATGCAAATGGCTCCTCGCTGAAGAGGCATAATGCCCACTGCTCTTCCCCGCTAATGGGCAGTGATTGGCTGGAAATGTACTCAACAGCTCTGCCCCCAACATCTATCCCTACAGGGAGGGATGATGGAAATCCATATTCATGAGGAAGCAAACAGCAACTGTTTACTGGGTGCAAAGAGGGGGCAGGGCTGGCCTGGCTGAGAATGAGGTCCCTGGAGAGCCATAATGAGGCTGGGAGCAGGGAAACCTGTGCTGTCAGACCCCCAGCCTAGCCCTCCCCATACAAACCCACCCCACCCCCTATTGGGTACATATGGCAGCTGAACCTGGGACTAAAGAGAACCCCCAATGTGGCAAATCCACACTTTACCTAGGCAGAATTTCCCCTGAGACGGTGGCCTCCATTTGTCTATCTGGGTGCCACCATCTCACAGCATCTCGTGTAAAAGTGCTCACTCATTCCTTTGCTCCAAACCCATCCTCCAAGTTCAGCATGCCTATTCCATGTGTCAGAATCAATGCAGAGAAATTGGCAACCAAAGGGACAGGTACAACACAGACATCTGAAAATACATTTTGGAATCCCTCCATTACACTCTGGGTTGTCTAAGCTAAAAAAAATAAAGGCTACTGGGCATTGTCCTAGGTTGAATAGTGTCTGTATTAGTCTGCTCAGGCTGCTATAACGAAATACCACAGACTGGGTGGTCTAAATCAGTGGTCGCCAACCTTTTGAACCTCATGGAGCACCAGCTGGCGACCACTGGTCTAAATGACAATAGTCTATTTTCTCATAATATAGAACTTCTAGCATCCATATTGTGAGAAAATAGATTATTTTCTCAAGGTTATCAGTTGATGTCTCTACTTGGCTTGCAGATGGCTGCCTTCTTTTTTCTTTCTTTTTTCTTTTTTTCTTTTTTTAATATTTTTATTGATTCCAGAGAAAAAGGGACTGGGAGAGAGATGGAAACATCAATGATGAGAATCACTGATGGGAAGTCTTCTACAAACCCCCCATTGGGGATCTAGCCTGCAACCCAGACATGTGCCCCTGACCAGGAATAGAATTATGACATCCTGGTCATGCTCATAGATCGACGCTCAACCACTGAACAACACCAGTCAAGTAGATGACTGCCTTCTTGCTGGATCCTCACAGTTCCTTCCCCTGTGCCTACATATCCCTGGTGTCTCTATGTGTCCTGATCTCCTCTACTCATAAGGACACCAGTCAGACTGAACTGGGGCCTGTTAAATGGCTTCATTTTAACCTAAACACCTCTTTAAAGGCCCTATCTCCAAAAACAGCCATCTTCTGAATATATGAATTTTAAGGGAACATAATTCAGCCCAAAACAGGGTTCCCCCCAAATTCACATTCACTAGAACCTCAGAATGTGGCCTTACTTGGAAATACAGTCTTTGCAGATGTAATTAGTAAAGATGAATTCAAGCGGGCCCTAAATCAATGTTAGGGGTTCTTATCAAAGAGGAGACAAACAAACTCAGACACATAGAGAACACACCATGTGGTAACAGAGGCAGAGGTAGGAGTGATGCCGTTACAAGCCCAGGAAGAGCTACAAAGGGTAAGGAAGTCTGCCCTCTAGCCTTCCGCAGAAGAATGGCCCTGCTGACACCTTGATTCCAGACTTCAGCCTCCAGAACTGTGAGACAGTAAGTTTCTGTTGTTGTCAGCCACCTACTTTGTGGTCATTTGTGATAGCAGCCACAGGAAACAAGCACAGGCACAATGACTGAAACCCACAGAAAATCCCAAAATCTTCATGTGGAATTAGATTATCACTCCAGCCAACCACTGGCTCAACACAAGATGCCCACAGATGCCCCAACACAAGCTGGTCTGTATTTCTCTTCCCAAACTGCCCTCTAGTGAAGGATCCAATGAGCAGTGACAGATTTGAGAATATCTACAAGTAAGACCCCAGATTCTTAGTCCTCTAATCAGCTTTCTGATGTAGGAGCCCGAAGAAATATATGTTCAACAAAGTCAGAATCCCAAACTATGAACAACCCAAACAGCCTTTTGTCTCTAGGCTGATGTATGGAGACCTGTGCCAATCCACAATGGAGTTTTAATGATCGTCGGGAAATGAGAATAATAAAGCCAGAGCATTGAGTTTTTATAAAGCTAAATGTGTTTAATTCAAAGAATTCCCCTTTATCCTGAGATCATGTCATTTGTATACCTTGGTTGCTTAAATGTTCTACCTATTATAAAATGATGGCAATAAGAGATGCTAAGCATGTTCCTAACGTCTACTCTCCGCAAAATTAAAAGCTGGCAATTCTCTGACCCCCAATTAAGAAACAAAAATCCATGACTTGCTGCTTCTTCCAAGAAGCCTCTTCATTTTCCTCACACCCTTGGTAATTGATGCTAACATCTTGCATTTCATTTTCCACTCACTTATATTTAGTTCTCTAATTGTTCTTTGAGTCTTTCTAAAGAAATTGCGAATGGATCCTTATCTCCCAAGGATGAGAATGGTGATTCTTACATCTTCTGTTTCCACTTGTCCATAGATAGCTCAGAGCGGTACACTTAACAGATGCCCAGGGAATGCTGAATGAATGGACAAAGGAATAAACAGATAAAGTTGGTACAAACGACCCAAGATGTTTTCAATGGGCCCAGGTCAAAGCAGGAATTTACAAATTGGTAATGGGGACCTGAGAGCTTCTGACTCTCACATGGGGCAACGGGAGGCGCTTTGGGGAGCACCAAAAACTCACATGTGACAACTCCACTCACAGGGCTGACCCAGCCTGAGAGGGAAGGAAAAGGAATCCCCGTTGGAGCCACAGAAGGAGTAGGCTTTCCTTTGCTTGCCATTGTGATCTCGGTAGTCACACTAGTCAATAAACAAACAAGTGAAAAGATGCAGCGAGGTGTAAAAATAGATTTGCACAGGGCAGACAACTGCACATTCCATTTATTACCTCTTCTAACAAACCGATACCTAGGGTGACATTTATTAATAAATGGCATTACCAGGTGCCTGCTACGTGGCTCACAGAAATTAATTACCCGGCCCATGGTAAAACCATAACAAGCCTGCAGCGCAGTAACATTTGTGCTAATTGAAAATGAGATAAGTGCTGTGGGTGCAATTTGCATTCAATGCCGTGTATTAATTATCTTCAGTCCTCCTCATGATAAATACACCTGACTGAATCGCTCTGCTCATTTACCGGGTAATAGAGTTGTAAGTAGATTCCCTTAGGTAGCCGAGGGAAGGAGTGGAGTTGTGGGCAAGATGGAGGCCTCCCGCCGTTCCTGTTCTTCCACCGGGTTAGCTCAGGACTTACATTGGCCCAGCATCCCTCCTGGGAATACGGTGACGGCACTGTTGCCCTCACCCAAATTCCCAATCCTTCTCTCCTCTTCTACCACATAGGCCAAATATCCTGAGATCAAACAGTGCTCAAAAACATGAAGTTAGAGGGGGTGTATTTCAATCCATTTAGCGGCACCCGATCCACTGAATATTATATCTGCAAGGAAGGCCTTTTGCTAGTCACTGCCCTTGAATGAATTCAGGATTTCATTTCATTCAGTTATAAATGGGCATGAATTGGAACTTGCACCCCCATAACCATGAGGCACAAGTTCAGGACTCAACTTACTTGCATTGTCTACATTAATGCTCAAGCCTTCCCCGCTGATGAGGCCATTGCAACAGAGGAATGGTTGGGGATGATGGTTCGGAGAGAGGGCTCACATGACAAGCCCAAGGTGAGACCTACAGCAAAGCTGCTCAGTACCACCCATCCGGGAGGCCTGCCTTCCAAGATGGAAGAGGGAAGGAGACGTTGGCTATGAACTGGAGTTCCCCGCCCATCCAGAGCCAGCACATCCAAAAGGCTTCATTCACCCTTTCTTCAAACTTGGCAGTGTATTCCTCTGCCTTCACACATGAGCAGCATACGATGAGAGAGGGGGGACGGTTGATAATAATAATAAGAGCAGCAGTTATCATGGATGGAGAGCTCACCGTGTGCCAGGCACAAGTTCAGGACTTAACTTACTTGCGTTATCTACATTAATGCTCAAGCCTTCCCCGCTTACTCCTCCTAAGAACCCACCTTCCCCTGCCCCCGCGCACTGCTCTCCGTGAGAAACCCCCTTGCTTGCTTCCCCATGGGACTGCCCCTGCTGGAATCACCAGGCTCCGTTGTTTACCTGCCTGCTCCCTAATTAGCACACAAGTTCCTGAGTACAGAGCTCTAGCTTGTCTTCTTCAGCCCGACTAGGAGACCAGCACAGAGTAGGATACCTAACAAATATTTATGGGATGAATGCAAACTTACAATAATCGCCTAAAAGTAAGCACACCAGACTCAGTGTATGACGCACTCCTAACCAGTGCATGAAACATGTTCCCAAATTACTGAATGTACAAGGCAACCCACCGTACCCACAGCACTCAGTGAGGCCAGCAGTCCCAGGCAAAGACCAGTGACACCTGAGTGCCTACCATGAAATCCCATCTCCTTGCTAGAGGGGAGGCTCCAGCCTGATTCTAAGCTTTCTCAGGGGCCATGGGAAGAGGAAAGCACAGTGGTAAGCACCCATAAGATAAAACTAACCACAGCCCTGGGAAAGAGCAACTCTCTCTGACACTCGCACTGGAGAGACATTTCTTCTGAGGACAGATTAGACATTGTTCCATGCACAGTCCCAACTGCACAGGAAGGGTATGCCTCAGTATGACAAATGACTGCAGCAGGCCCACAGGTGCTTCCGTGTGACCTAGAAAGGGGTGCCCTTCTCCAGGCCAGGGCAGCCCACGAGGCCACAGGGCTCAGTGAGAGGAGCCCGGCTGGATGTTGGCCTTCCCAGGCCCCCTCAGGTGGGATCATGCACAGAACGTGACCTGCACAATCCCAGGGTGGCCCTGTTGAAGAGACACAGGTGATTGTCTCTTCCTCAAGCTTCTCAAGTTCAAGTGAAATCTGATCAAGTCATCCCCTTGGAGGCTGCTGGGATGCAGCCCTGGTCCCCAGCTCTCAATCCCCCGGCAGGTGTTACCATTATCTGGGGCAACTTCGCAAGATTATGCCTCAGAATGACAAATGACTGTGACTGTGGGTCTCTCCTAAGAGAGGAGTGACAGACTTTATTCCCGTTAAATTACTCTCCATTCTGGTAAACAGAACTAAACTCTTAAACTGCGGCTTCCTCCTTTATGAACAGAATGTTTGTGTTCCCCAAAAATTCATATTTTAAAGCCCCAACCTCCAATGTAGTTGTATTTAGAGATGGAGCAGTCTTGAAGGCAGGGAAAGTTAAATGAGGCTGTGAGGGTGGGGCCCTGATCTGATAGAATTAGTGTGCTGGTAAGAAGAGACTGTGACTATCTCCCTCCCCACCATGTGAAGGGACAGCCAGAAGGAGGCTGTTCTCAAACCACATAGGGGTCAGGTGAGCAGACTGAGTATGAAGGCAACTCACAGACATTCTGCCCAACTCTTGGCTGGATTCGAGTGTCATTCAGCATTGAGTCTACAATTGCTCGTATTCCTCAGTGCCCATTTCGTGCCATACAGAAAAAGACCACCCACTGAATGCCATATTATTCTGATGTCATTTGGGACAATTCATATGGCAGAAAAAAATAGTCAGTGGGTCTATATTCCCCCAAATTACATTCCATTGCTATTAATGGAGAAAACTTGGAGGGAGGAAAAGCCTCGGTGGTCAAAAAAGTTAGTGAAAATAAGTTTGATTTAAGCAACTATCTTTATAGCAAGATTTCTCAAAGCCTTTAATATGCTAATAGGCATCTCAGGTCTCTGGATCAGGGACACATGCCGTGTTTCTCTAATGTGTGTGACAATTCTTTTTAACAAGAACATAAGGATTCCTGTTCCATAGGCAAGGTTTTAGGAAACATTCTTCAAGGGGCTACCCCAAACGCTCCAGGCTTTAAGAAAGTTACAACTTACTTGAGGAATAGCATGAGCTAAATTGTATGAGTCCCCTAAGAAGATATGTTGAGGTCTTAACCTATGTTATCTGTGAATATGACCTTATTTGGAAATAGGGTCTTCACAGATGGAATCAAGTCAAGATGTAGTCATTAGGGTGGGCCCCTAATCCAGTAAGACTCATGTCCTGTCCTGGCCGGTTTGGCTCAGTGGATAGAGTATCAGCCCATGGACTGAAGGATTCCAAGTTCCATTCTGGTCAAGGGCACATACCTTGGCTGTAGGCTCCATCCTTGACCATGGTTGTGGTGTGTGCGGGAGGCAACCAATCAATATGTCTCTCTCACATTGATGTTTCTCTCTCTCTGTCTTTCCCCCTCCTTCTTCCACTGTCTCTAAAAAATCAATAGAAAAAGATCTTCAGGTGAGAATTAACAAAAAAAATAAAATAAAAAAGACTTGTGTACTGATAGAAAGAATTCTATGTGAAGAGAGAGAGGCACATGAAGACAGAGACAAAGGCTGGAGTTACGATTCTATAAACCAAGGAAGCCCGGGACCACCAGAAGCTGGGAGAGGCAAGGGCAGAGCATCTCTAGAGGCTTTGGAGGGAGCGTGGCCCTGCCGACACCTTAATTTCAGATGCTAGTTTCCAGAATATATGTCTGTTGTTTGAAGCCACTTTGTGATGACAGCCCTAGGACACTAATACCTTAGGATGGTGAGATATGTGAATGACTGACTGGAAAATGCAGACTGAATAAAAACATAAGAGCTGAGGGTGGAAGGAAGCCATGTAGAAAAGTGTCCAAAAGTGAGTGAAAAACAGACACAGGGCCTGAGAGGGAAGAGCTGTCAGCAATGGCTTCCAGAGGAGGCTAGAGGAGTGGGGAGGAGTAACACAGATCTTCTGAATTACTGGGGGAGTTAAACACATACACACACACACACACACACACACACACACACACACACGATTTGATGGAGTCACTAGAATAGACTGACACTTCCCCACTGAGAGATTTCTCCCTGGGCAGCTCAGTGGTCACCCATTGGTCTTGAAGTCATCATGTAAAACCCAGTAACTTCTCACATACATCCCCATTGTTTTGCAAGCTTTGGATTTCTGGGTCAGCGTGCATATCATTAAAAGAAGAGCTAAATAAGAATAACTACACAATAATTCTAGGTCAGACCAGTTACACAACCATCCTGTCTCAATGGGAAGACCCAGAATTTAAAAATATACCTCTGAAACTTTGGAGTAAAAATCTCTGTTGAATAAAATAGCAGTTAAGGTTTGTGTGGGGGAAGGGAGAGGAATCACGAGAACCTTCACTTTTAGCATGAAATGCATCTGTTAAATAGACCTACTAATGGTGTTATTGTAGCTAAAAACAGCGACTTGAAAATGTTGTGTACATTATTACTGTCATTATCCACCAACTGTAAGAATGCCATGTTAAAACTAACTCAAAACACCTCGAGGAAGGTAATTGCTACTAATGGATCTGAAGTGTGCAAAATTGGACATCATTACCCTGTCCTCACATTGTGGGGCCGGGGAAGCTGCTCGAGATGGCAGTTCGTAGGCTCACTCGTCTTTCAATCAAGACTGAGGTTTGAGGAAAGGGCCTGGCTTGCTCTCATTCTATAATGAAGGGAAATTCCACACCGGAGAACATTACAGGCAAGTGTTTATGGGGCGAAGCTGAGGGCAAGAGAATGAGTTCTCCCACCACTTTCCAAACTTCGCCAAGGAAAACAACATATATTCTGGTATGGGAAGGTGGATAATAAAGGTATAACTACATATTGTCAGGTCTTAATGATTTTTTCTTATGAAGAAAAACTAAGTAGAAAAGGATGATAAGTTGGAGTGCTCTTTTAAACAAGGGTTCAGGTCATGGGCAAAGGACCAGAAAGAAGTGGGATGTCTGGGGCAAAAGCCAGAGGGGACTAGAGCAAGGAGTGTGCTTAAGGAGTTGAGGGACAGTAGACAAATGGGGCACAGGGCCGAGGATGTGAATGGATGACAGCACAGAGGTCGACAGGAACAAGAGTCGGTTGGACCGAATAACCCCAGGGAGGTCTTGGGATTTTATTCTGAGGGAGGTGAGAAGCTGCTGGAAGGCTTGACCAGGGGAGGAATAAAGTTTGGCCTGCTTTTACAAGGATCACAATGACTGTTATGTGGAGACCAGACAACTCAGCGACTGGGTAGGAGTGGGAGACAAGTGAGAAAGCCACAGCAGAAATCCAGCTGAGGGACTTGGAGGATGGTATGGTGGGACGAGAAGAAGTTGTCAGAGTTCGAGATGCTTTGGATGTGAGAATTGCTTGTGGGTGGGATGTGAGGTGTGAGAAGAGAGGAGTCAAACACCCCTGCAGCTGGAGTGGCCAGAAGAACTGGCAAAGTGGGCAGATCCAAGGTCTAGTCCCGCTCCTGTACCAGCAACGTGACCTTGTGTAACATTTCAGCCTCTCTGGTTCTCCTTCATCCCTGCAGCGACGGCCAGACTAAAGAATTCTCAAGTTCTCGTGGACGCTGACATTTTTTACCTCATGTTTGTCATGAAGTAAGATTATAAAGCAGATCACTGTTTATATACTCGGGTTTTACATCAGGATTCTTCGAGTTCAAACAATTCTCTTTTCAAATACCTGTCATCTAAATGGTCTCCTTTTCCATGTCTAACTAATTCAGCTCTGCCAGGTGCCCCGCTGTCAAAGGCATTGCCTGTGACTAGAGCAGTTCACCATATCACTATCAACACTTTGTGAAAACTTGGATCTTCTGATTCCATGGGCACTGGGAGTCCTGCTCACCCTGAGTCATTGGGGTTGGGAAGAAAGATTTCCGGTTTCATTGTGCCATCGATTTCTATTTTATTTTCATTAATGTTGTCAAATGTCTCCCACACCCTGAAATTAGCGGAGATGGACTGAAAGCCAAAAATGTTAATGATATTGACCCAATGGGCAGGGTTAAAGCCCCAGTGTTAAACAGGGAGGCGTATTTGAGTGGAGACTGATCTTAAAAGTGGTCACATTATTACTGAGAATTTTCTTGTTAGAATGACTTTTCCTTCCTTATGCAACTGGAGACTCAGATAATGAGTACTCGGAGAATGAAAGGATCCTTATATCAATAACACAGATTCAAAAAGCTTCCCATAATAGATATGAAAGTCTGAAATGTCTTTTAGTGTATGTGTGTGTACATATATTATATATTATATATTATATATTATATATTATATATTATGTATTATGTATTATATGTATTATATATATGTATGATATATATCATTATGTATTATATGTCATTATAATTATGAGTACTAAATATTCAATGGGTGTGCCCCCAGAGAAAATATTTTAGAAACCTGGTACTAGATTTACAACATTTATTACATAGATAGAGATAATAAAGAAAAAAGAAAAATATTTAACAATCTTATTTCCTGTTGTTCTCTAGAAATAAATTCTTTTTCTTGTTAATTTTGGCAGTAGCCCAATATGTCTCACAGAGACAAGAAACCAGTGAGTTGACTATGTTGGTCTCTTTGTGCTGATTACCATTTCACTTGAGTTTCATGGTACTGATTCTACTGAGACACCATCCCAGAGCCCCAGCTAAGAATGAGCCCCTCTGGAAATCCAGCTCATCTTTCTAGCCATCACTTCCGCTGAAGCAACTGAAAAGGAAAGGCGGCATCCTCCTGCTCCGTGCTGGGTGCAATCGAACACTTATAGGAACGGAGAAGGAGAGTTAATATCATTCCCGTTGGCTAGTTTAAGCTGTTTAAGAAAATAGAAAATTCAGTGTAAGGGAATGGAATCTTGGGCCTAACAAGAATATGCCAAGTTTTCCATGGTAGCCAGAGGAATGAGCCAGGGAAAGAGACATAAAAGAAGATGGTCTTCCATTAACACCTTTAGTTTTCTTGAAAACACATGTCACAGGGAAGAAGCATATGGTTAGTTCTGCAGGACTCATCATGATGAGGGGAAAACACTTCAGAACCTACATCCTTCTTGTAAGAAAGCGTGTGAGAGACAGCTAATTAGCAGTTACTTCTACTGCTTGAATTAATCTGGCACTAACTGAATAGTCCCATTAGCTTAGAGATGGAAGTATGAAGAAAACAATGTGCCTCCTCTTTCCTCGCCACACACACACACACACACACACACACACACACACACGTACGCACAATACATGCATCGCTAAGTGGTAATTTCCATGTGAGCTGCAAGCATCAGCACTTGGTACAGCGCCTCAACCTAGTAAGTGCTTTGTACAACCTGTTGAGTGAATGAATCACTGACCTCTTCCCCACTGCGCCTAGATGCTGCCTGAGAGTCCTGCTCATCACAGCAGCTGAGTCCCAAGGGTTTACTAACAAATCAGGCAGCCGTGGCTCACAAATTGAAACCTGCTCACCATCCCTTCTCAATAAACTAAATCTTAAACTCTTCCTTTAAGTCAGGGTGGGGAACCTATTTTCTGATAAGGGCCATTTGGATATTTATATCATTTGTGGGCCATACAGAATTATCAAATTAAAAATTAGCCTGCTATATTTGGTCAAACATTTTTTAATATATTTTATTAATTTTTTACAGAGAGAAAGGGAGAGGGATAGTTAGAAACATCGATGACTAGATTTTAAAATGTACCTACTGGGCAAGTGCCCACAACCAAGGTACAATGCCCTTGACCAGAATCGAACCTAGGACCTTTGAGTCCACAGGCCAACACTCTATCCACTGAGCCAAACCGGTTAGGGCTTGGTCAAACATTTAATTCACTCACCCCTAATGCCTTGGCAGGGCCAGATCAAATGCTTTCAGGGGCCAGACATTCCCCACCTTTGCTTTTGAGTGATGCAATTTGTACCTAAAAACGAGATTAGACTCTTAGGTTACCTTAAGCTCCATCTTGAAATCAAGGTTAATTTGATGCAATTGTTTTCACCATGAGGCATAGAGCTTCACATATTTCTTAACAACAAATTTTGTCTGAGACACAAAGCCAACATACCGGATTCAACTTCTAAGACAAAAAATCGCACACAAAAACTCTGACAGCAGTTCTTACCAATGAGTCTGAGACTGGAATGAACATTAAGTTATATAACTTGAAGGAAAAAATAAATCAGACTCTGATCCGATGATGAGACTTGGTTTTCCTGTTGACCAAGAGGAGGGGCTGTTAGGGACTTTTAAGACTGAAAATTTCCCTTGTACCAGTATGACTTGGCCCCATAACTGTTATTCCCCTCCACCAGCCACATCCCCTTGGCACTCCCCCTTGATAAACCCAAATTTCCTATCCAATGACTGTTAAACCACAAGATCAATTCTTCCTCATTCCTTCAATTTCATCTTTTAACTGGGACTTGATTCATTTCCTTCTATACCTACTGACTGTGGTTTTACCATTAACAATTTTGTGCCAACTATAGACAAAGAATGCAAGGGTATTAAAATGAAAAATGAAAAATTGTTGTTGTGTTAGGGTAGTGAGGCTATTAAGAATTGTTTCCTGCCCTGACAGGTTTGGCTCAGTGTCAACCTGCAGACTGAAGAGTCCCAGGTTCGATTCCAGTCAAGGGCATGTACCTTGGTTGTGGGCACATCCCCAGCTGATCGATATTTCTAACACTCTATTCCTCTCTGTAAAAAATCAATAAAATAATAAATAATTGTTTCCTATTTTCCAAATTTTCTCTAAGCTAGTTCTATGACCTCAATAGTAATTATATCTCCTAATGAAAAGGGGAGGGGTGCATTACTCAGTTCCCACACAACTATTATATAACCATTTCAAAAAAAAGATTTCCAAGAACATCTTAAGAATTTGATGTTTTCCACAAAGATACTCAAGACATATATTGAGGCATGAGGTATTGGTTTCGTAAAACTTTTTCTTTACTTTAAAAAAATTTACTATTTCTCCCAAAGAGGCATGAATATTTGGTTTAGAAATGGCCAATGTCTCAAAAAGCCTTCATTTCCTGCCACCTACTCCTCTCCAAAATGCCAAATTAATGGCATCTGATCCTAACAAAGTGAGACAGCCACAGCCAAAAATGTCTTTATAATGGGGGCTGGGAGGGAGAGGGGGAAAAAGCTGGGGTGATTTTTTCCCAATATGTTTGTCATTATTATAGGTTACATATACAGAAGGAAAGTTAATTAAGCTTTAAAAAAAAAAAAAACCATCACACATCAATGGCTGCATTTTAATGAGTACAAAAAGTTGAGGTGTTTACTACCAATTAAAGTGGTTTTTAAATAAGCATTAATTAACACAGAAATTCAGAAGAAAGTTATACCTTGTCAAAGAAAGGCCAGTGCAGGCTATGCCCACTTCTGCTCCCATTCATATTCAGATAGTAATTACCACCAACCCTATATTTTCCATAATAATGAGGAGATGCTGTCATGTCTATCAAACAACAACACACACACACACACAAAAGTGGTGGCATTAGAAATTCTCAACCTGAAGTAAACTTTTCAAATTTTTTCCTTCTGGGCTCATCCCTCTTCCAGGTCAGAGTTATTCAAAGAGGAGGCTACCTAGTCTGATTTTAATGGTGAGCTGCTCTTTCTTTTCCCCCCTTTTGTAAGGAGCATTGTTGGGGAGCACTCGTTGTCAGAGAGGTGTTATTCAAGTGCACAGCAGCAAATCAGAACAATTGCCCAATCGTGATTGAAGAGGGCCTGCAGGTCTTCCTTTGTTTCTTAATACTCATGTTAATTTGCATACTCCTACTCCCGCTACTCTACTTCCTTTTAGAAAATTATTGTCTATCATAAGGTGGTAAGAGGCAGAAAGACATAAAATCTTTAAAACCCTCAACCTAAGTAGCACATGGTCTGATGGATGGTCTTGTCCTTGAGTGAAAAGTGATGGGGGGAGTGTGCTGGAATTCAGGGGGGCATCTGGGAAGATGCCATAGGGTGGTCACTCGCAGGAAAAGGGGTTCTCAAGCACCTCAAGGAAACAAGTTCCAGAGATTGGAACTTGTTCTAAGCAGATTAACATACAATTGACCAATAAATCATAATTTATCATGGAGGAGTTCAGAAATTCCTTCCTAGAGCTTGGAATTCTCGCGCTTCCTTATCTAGGTGATCCCCTTTCCAATATAAAACTGTTTAAGAGAGGGAAAGCTGAATTGTTCATCAGAAGCCTCCTTGGTGAACCTGAAATCAGGACAGGGAGGCAGAATGTGTGGGAGGGTTCTGCCCAATGGAATCCTCCCTCCACACAACAGGGAACCTTTTTTGTGTGCTCAAAGCACTCCGATCCTTGCACGCAGGGCCTCTCCCTTACGCAGTGCTGCAAATATGAGGACTTTACTCTCTCTGCACTCCAATTTTCAGTGATAGATTTTGCTTTATCAGGCAGTGAAGTTCCTCCAGTTGTGGTAATTTAATTAGTCAAATTCTCACCACGGGAGAAGCTCTTCGCAGTCACAGTCTTTAATGATCCAAGGACACCAAACAAGAAATATCAATTCCAGGATGTGCCCTGGGCATGTTTGAAGTCAAGTTTCCCAAGGTGCCATAGACTTAATTCCTGAAGATAAAGGAGGCGGTGGAAAAGACTTCATCTCCGAGAATGGGTTGGTTTCACCTCAGTGTATGAAGAGACAGCAAGATGCTCCCAGTAGTTCACAAAAACAAGTGGGAGGGAATCTACCCTCTTCATAGCCTTAGTCTAAATCTTGAAAGATACATGCATAAAGAGATGGATGGCCCTAACTGGTTTGGCTCAGTGGATAGAGCTTTAGCCTGCGGACTGAGGGGTCTCAGGTTCGATTCTGGTCAAGGGCATGTGTCTTGGTTGCGGGCACATCCCCAGTAGGGGTGTGTAAGAGGCAGCTGATCGATGTTTCTCCCTCATTGATGTTTCTAACTCTCTATCCCTCTCTCTTCTTCTTTGTAAAAAATCAATAAAAAATATATTTAATTAAAAAAAAGAGATGAAGAGATTTAGAGATGTTATGATTAGTTGGCCCTTTAGTTGCTAGAGCGCATTTTCAGTGACTATTTGGGAGGCTGTGGTAGCTTCAGAAAATCTATTTAAGACAGATTTAGGATGAGCAACTTTTGTATTAAGAAAGGAATCACTATAAAATAATTCTGGATTTGTGTTTGTTGTAGATTGAGTGTACTGTTGAAAAATACTTTTGTTTCTGGGTGTAAGTGTGTGGGTGCGTGTGTGTTTGGGCTTTTTTCTTCTTTTAACTGACAAGCCATGTTGAGTGGTCTTGGGCCACTGCTTCCCCTCTTTTGAGTCAATACATAGTGCTTCTGTGTGTATATATATTTTTGTGTGTATTTGCTAATTTTTATTAATTCCAGTTTTTCATTAAATTAATTTGACTTTCTTTTCTGGGGGGGCAGGAGGGGGGAGAGAGACAGATTTAGGGAGCAATCCAGTTGGAAAGGGCTTAAAAAACTTGTCTGAAAGCCGTATTTGCAAAGCAAACATGTAATTTTTATCTAGATCGGCTGTATCTTGGGGGGAGGAGTTGTGGGGTCTGGGGGTGCTGATGAAAATTGAGGGAGGGAGGAAAGACTCTGACATTTGCTGTGAGATTATTGGGGCCCAGGTCTAATTTATCTTTAAATCATGTACAGTGCCTAGGAGAATCAGTGGGACAAGACAAGTGTTCAACATGTTTATTAAATGAATGTCAAGTGAGTTTTTAGTTCCATGTTAAAGATGATAAATTCATGCCTGGCTATGATTCTCTTATCAGCCCACTGGCTTCTCTCTGGTTTCATGACTAGAGACTGTGCTATTAATTTGGACCAACCAACTTGCATACTTGCCCTTTTCATAAGTATGTCCAGAAACAGACTGATAATGAATCAGAAAAAAAAGAAAACAAAACAAAAAAAACAAAAAAAACTACAAACAGCCCTAGCTGGTTTGGTTCAGTGGATAGAACATGGGCTTGTGAATCAAAGGGTCCTGGGTTCGATTCCAGTCAAGGGCACTTACCTTGGTTGCAGGCTCTTCCCAGGCCCGGCCCTGGTTGGCCATGCAGGAAGCAACCAATCAATGTATTTCTCTCTCTCTGAACAATAAAGATTTATCTTAATAAATCTTTATTGTTCAGATTATTACAATTGTTTCTCCTTTCTCCCCCCCCCCCATAGCTCCCTTCCACCTGGTCCCCACCCCACCCTTTGTCCTTACCTCCTCCCTCCCAACCCCCTCCACCACCACTGTCCTCATCCATAGGTATATGATTTTTGTCCAGTCTCTTCCCGTACCCTCCACACAGACACCCCTTTCCCCCTGAGAATTATCAATACCCTCCCATTCGATGCCCCTGATTCTATTAATATTCACCAGTTTATTCTGTTCCTTAGATTTTTAATTCACTTGACTTTTAGATTCACTTGTTGATAGATATGTATTTGTTGTACATAATTTTTGTCTTTACTTTTTTCTTCTTAGTCTTTCCCTCCCTCTTCCTAAAAATCAATGGGAAAAATATCCTCAGGCCAGGATTAACAAAAACAAAAACTAATAACAAAAATTTGAAGGAAACAAGAATTTAGTTAGAAAGAGAACTGGCTGAATTGACACGCCCGAGAAGGTGGGGCTGGAAATCTGTGAGGAGTAAGAAGCAGACAGTAGCCCAAACCTGAGGAGCCGGAGCACAAAGACCCCACCATTCACACTGCAGGCATCCCTTTCTTTCAATAGAGCTGTTCACTGTCGGCGCCCACCTCAGTCTTATCCGGTCCATTTGTACAGGAATAAATAGTTTCAATGAAGAATAAGGTACCAATGCTCTTCTTAGTCAAAAATAGTAAAACGCTGACAAACCCCCAAATTCCAGAAATATGGAAATCTCCTGTCAAACACCGCCACAACCTTGACCTTGTTTGTCATTCCTTTCACTGCTGTTGGCTTTATGGGAAAGCACTCATTTGGGCACTGGGTAAGCATGCAATTGATTGTACTTCTTTTTGGAAAAGTGTTTTTCCAAAAAAGCATTTTTCCCCATAGAGTAGTTATGGTAACATGCTTCCTTGGTCAAGTCTGGCAAAATGAAATGTCCCTTTTTCTGAAATTCCTCAGTTATGTTACACCCATCATCTGGCTTTATTAAAATGGAAAGAACTTACCCTTATGTGTGTCCCACTCTTCCATTTATCAGAATTGGGATAGATTGTGCCTTTCCACTCAATTTGGACAATGAAATGACTTTCATTTTTATTTATGGGCTTCATAAATCCGTTTCACTTGCTGCTTTTCATGCCCCAGTTCCACGCTGTTGTGTTGGGATTTCTCACCCTGCCAGGCAATTAAACCAAAAACTTGTAGGGGGGGAGGGGGAAGTTCCTTCCCAAAACTCTCTTAAATCCAAAATACACAATTGTTTTCACTTCAAGTCCAATATATTTAAGGGATAAGGCCTTTAAGTTGTTTTTTTTGTTTGTTTGTGGTTTGTTTGTTTTTTGTTTTTTTACCTAAATCAAGGATATGTTTCTTGATTTAGAGAGTGAGAAAAGGAGGGAAGGAGAGAGAGAGAGAGAGAGATATCAATGTGAGAGAAACATCGATCAGGTGCCTCCCATACACGTTCTGACTGGGGATGGATTCCGCAACCTAGCTATATATGCCCTGACTGGGAATCGAACTGGCAACTTTTTGCTGTATGGGACAATGCTACAACCAAATGAGCCACCCAGCCAGGGCTTCTTTTTGAATAGCCAACTCTCCAGATTAACTGTTTCGCTGTCATCACCATACTCTCATTTGAGTTCTAAAGATAAGTTCTAAATTCCAGAATGGAAAGAAGTCTTTAATTTTAGACACTATGCTTCCAGTCCTGGCACCAGGCCTGTGAGAAGATAATTCAGTGGCTGTGTGGCTGTTGGGCCTGCGGAACAGCAGGGGCTCACACACCGTGATCACCTGAACTCAGAGCAGAACGAGCCCGGAACCCTGAAGCAGCAGCAATCATTTTATGTTCTATCCCAGATTAAAAAACAGACGAATGAACCAGCCAAACACAACTCCCTTCCCCCCCTACCCCACTCCCGCCCCCGCCCTGCCAGACCTACAGCATTAAAGGAATGCTGGAGAGATGTAGTCCCATTTCTCAGTACTTAGCCACCCTCAGAGGAAGTCACTGCTATTTCCCTAAACACGCAACCAAACAGTAGGCTTTTGCCTGAAAAGGCTGCATCCAGTAGCTCCAATCTCACCTAATAAAATGTATGGAATGGGTTCTGTTATAGTTCAGCCCTCTTATACAAGTTGAAGTTCATACTTTGATGCTTTCTCTGATTCAGTCATACTATGCATGACTACTAGTATGAGTGGGCAAAGAATGTTTAAATCTGGCCCTACCAGGCTGTATGTGACTTAAGACCAGGCATCCCTGGTGATTACTCTTAGTGTCTCGTCCATGGAAGATGCTCCATGTTTGTTTGTTAGATCCATTTGTCTGAAATTCTTTGCATGTGAAGTGAGCTGGCTGCTTTAAATATCATGACACTCATCACTAGGGTTGACCAGAAGCTCTGGCTGACTGGGAAGGTGTTCCCTTTCTCCCTGCATATGGAGCCTGGAAAAGATAAGCTAGAAAGCAAGAATTTGGAAGTGTGTATATTGCAAGATGTTGACATGGTTTACATAAGTGCTTTGGTCCAGCTGGCAGGTATCTCCCTGGAGTGAAGATGGGTGGATCAGAATGTGATGAGAATGTCACCAACCATTAGAATCATCCACCTCCCTTTTCAAACCGTACAACCTTCTGGCTTCAAATGTACCTGCCGAGTTGGGAAAGAATAGAGCTAAAGTGAGTGTTCTCATTCATTTAGCAGTTACCAATTATGGAAAAGTTAACAAACTGACATTCTGATTTATACCACAGTCTTTGCACTTTTGCTAATGTGGGTCTACCCCTGAACTTTATGAATTATGGTGAATCAAGTTCTGGACCTGGTCAAGATTGAATGAAGGGCCCAAATTGTGCTAGCTATCACGGGGATATGTGCCATATTACTTCCTGCCTCTGTGGCCAGCCAGCCCTCTTAAAAATTCCTGACACTATATAACATCTCAGGAAGTACTTAATTCTACCTTAGGAATACTTCATGCTAAAATGAGTGAGAGAAATAGTACCTAGAATAGCACTTTCTCTATCCCATTGAATTGATAAATTGTATTGAAGTGAAATTCCTCAAAGGACAAAATGGTGCTTGCAAAAAAAAAAAAAAAAAGTCCCTTTCCTTAATAGCACTGAACAGAAATGGGCTTGAACCAATGTAGAGATTCAGGGTCATCTCACAGTTATGCTGGTTGTCCATTGGAGAGGCACCTTTCATATTATCATCAGCATTAGATGTTGTCATTTATGGCCAGTAGCAATAAATGAAGAAATGCTACTTTTTTATAAACTGTACAAAAGTATCAATAAAGACTGGCAGATGCATACATGTAATAAAAGAACAAAATGGTAGTATTCTAATTCTGTCACTTTTTCATTCTGTTCCTGGAATACTTTTATAATAGACTCTGCCCCTTAGTTACTATTTGGATACCCAATGGTACAGTTCACATAAACATCAGGATAAATGCTTAATTCTTTCCTTAATTTCCCAGTTTCCAATATAATAAACTGGTTCCCTATAATTTTATGAAAGTGATCAAGTCTTTTTAATATCATTATTAAATCATGGCTTAAAAATATATGAGGGTTTTGATTCTTATCATCATTGAAAGTCAAATCTTTCATAGTTTCCTTGTTAATTAAGATGTTCCAGCTTCATTTCGTATACTTCTTGCCTCTGACTTATTTCTCCAAGAAGCCCTAATTTATCTTACAGAGAAATAGTGTTTCAAAAGCCACAATCTAATTGCTATCGATGCTTTCTCCTGAGACAGTTTCTATATCCAGCAAAGCTGACTTTTAAGTATAAAAGGCACAGTATTCAGGGAGTATTGGTCCCATGAGCTCTTCCTGAGAAACCTAGCAGAGAATGAATTGTAGATGACTCAAGTGATAAAGAAGCTACCAGCATAAGAACATAAGGATGAAATATTCACAAAACATCTCATAAATGCATAATGATACTTTCTATTCAAATTCAATACTGGAGAGTTTTTAGCCACTTCCTTATAACATCAAAACCTTTTTTCTTCCATTCTGAGAATCATGGTTCCTAAAAGCAGAGGGGATGACAGGATTGGAACATTCCAATACTACTTGTTTTATCTGACATTACACAGCAACTATCTCAAAATTGCAATACTCATATCACCACCAATATGATCATCAAAGATATCTAAAAAAAATTGCACATGTTCTCCCCTGCTTTCTTTCCATTTAAAAAATATATAGTTCCACTACATCTTCATTGTCAGAGCATACAGCCATTATACACTACACTCTCTCCCCCTTAGTCCTCCTTTAGTCCTAGTTCTACAGCAGTCTTTATGTTCTTATGCTTGTGGCTTCTTCATCACTTGAGTCATCTACAATTCATTCTCTGCTAGATTTCTCAGAAAGAGCTCATGGGAACAATACTGCCTGAATACTTACTTGTTGCTAACTACCTGTGCCCTTTATACTTAAACTAGAGGCACGGTGCATGAAATTCGTGCACTGGGGAGGGGTCCCTCAGCCCAGCATGCCCCCTCTCACATACTGGGAGCCCTCAGGGGATGTCCTACTGATGGCTTAGGCCTGCTCCCCGTTGGGTGTGGGCCTAAACCCCAGTCTGGCCTCCCTTTGCGGGAGGCAACTGGGCTGATCAGGGAAAGGCACCAGCCCCATCACCCCACTGCTGCAGCTACTGCTAGTCACTGCAGCCACCAAGGTTTTTTCATCAACTTAGACTCCAGTCCCTTCACCATGAAAAAATGGCAACTTTCTTTAAGCACTTTCAAGATGTGTCTTTCGTAGGATATGACATTTCTTTTTTTATTTTTATTTTTATCCTCACCTGTGGATATATTTCCATTGATTGTTTCCCCTTCCCTTCCATCCCAGGCTCTGCCCTGGCCCAAGCCTAAAGCCTCCACCCTGGGTTTTAGGCTTGGGAAGGAGGACCCCCTTCCCCCACCCCGAGCACCTTTGATTGCAGGCTCAGCCTCTTCCCAAGCCTAAAGCCTCCGCCCAGGCTTCTGGCTTGGGAAGGGGGACCTCCCAGCACATCCGATGGCTGGCTGGGAGTGATCTGGGTGCCGAGGAGGTTCCTGGGACCCGGGTATGTATGCAAATTAACCACCATCTTTGTCAGGTTGGCTGTGGGCGTAGTGGCGGTACAGTCAATTTACATGTTTCTCTATTATTAAGTAAGCAGTTAGCTTTGCTGGGTATAAAATCCTTGGCTCATTCTTTCTTTCCTTGTTTTAAACATGTTGATTCACCCACCCTCAAGACAGCACTGATGTTGATAGCATGATAAACTTTTAGACCTTGTAAGTCATATGCACTTTTTCTTTTAGAAGCTCAAAGCTTTTTTTCCCCTTTTCTTTGCGTTAGTCATGCTGTCAACATTCTTAAATATGTAGTGTGCTTTTTCAACTTATAGCTTCAATATTTTTTTTAATTTCAGAAAAGTTTCCTTGAATTATTTTTATAGATCAGTTATCTTGCTTTGGGTTTCTTTGTGATCTCCTACCAATCGTATGTTTGATTTTCTCTGCCTACTTCAATATTTGGCACTTTCTATCGAATCTTTTTTATTTATTTATTTCTTAATTTTTTTTATTTTTAAAAACTTCCTGACTTCCAGTTTCTGGTTCTGCACATAAGTAGTCTGGATGTTGCTACTCTATCCTAACAATAAGTAAAATTTCGAACAGATTGGATCCATGAAGAGTGAATAAAACACAAGGCAAGCCACTTCCCCCAAGATTGGAGAGACAAACAGGAGAGTACAGGGAGCCGCGCCTTCCAGAGGGAATTGTGATTTACTACAACAGAGACTCACAGGTGTAAAATCATATGGGAACCAAGGCTAAAGTAAGAAAGCCTGAACTGTAACTGATAAATTGATGAAGGCTCAGTGCAGACATATCAGAGAGTTAGAAGCTCCAGGGAATTCAGTCATGAGGGTGCTCCACAGTATGTGATATTTGCCTCCAGGGGCTCAACCTTAGGTTCCCACAGTCAATATTGGAGAAAAATCCCCTCGTGCTTCCATGCTTCCTGCAAGGGAGGGGGGAAACATTTTTAAATATGTGCGAGCACTCTGTTCTCTTTAACAAGATCTGCCCTCAGGGTATTATTAGAGCCTAACTGACCTGGGGAAGGTAAATGCTCAACTCCAGCCCACTCTAGCCAACCTGTCCTACATACATAAGGGGCTAGAAAATAACTAAGAAATTCTTGTGAAGCTCACAGTCCAAGGGAAGTCTTGTTGAAATGGTCAGACCTAGTCACAGGACTGTAGAACACTTACCCTTCACCCACAATTCACCCCCACATTATTAAAGGTTTATTTACAGCAGGTCATTTTATCCAGCACATCATGTCCAACTATAAAGAATAAATTTCACCGAAACCAGTTTGGCTCAGTGAATAGAGCGTCGGTCTGAGGACTGAAGGGTCCCAGGCTCAATTCCGGTCAAGGGCATGTACAATGGTTGTGGGCACATCCCCAGTAGGGGGAGTGCAGGAGGCAGCTGGTCGATGTCTCTCTCTCTCATCGATGTTTCTAGCTCTCTATCTCTCTCCCTTCCTCTCTGTAAAAAATCAATAAAATATATTTTTTTAAAAAGAATAAATTTCAAAAAATACCCAAAGGCAAAAACACAATTTGAAAACACAGAGCAAGCCCCACAAACAGACATGGCAGGAATGCTGGAATTATCAGATTGGGAATTTCAAACAACTATGGTTAATATGATAAGAGCTCTGAGGATAAAGGGGACAACATGCAAGAACAGATGGGAATGTAAGCAGAAAGATGGAAATTTTGAGAAAAGTACCAAAAAGAAATGCTAGAAATAATAAAAAAAAAAAAAGTCTAACAGACATGAAGGATACCTTTGATGGGCTTATCAGCAGCCTCAATATAGCTGAGGAAAGATCTTTGAGCTAGAGAATATGGCAATAGGATTCTCAAAAACCCAAAAGCAAAGAGAACAAAGATGAAAAAAAAGCAGAACAGAATATCCAAGTATCATGGGGCAACTACAAAAGATACATACATGTAACAGGAATACAAGAAGGAGAAGAAATGAACAAAAGAAATAATTAAAATAATAATGACTTAGAAGTTCCCCAAATTAATGTCAGACATCAAACTACAGGTCTAAGGGGGGAAGAACAAAACAAAACTACATCTAGGGTTATCATTTTAAACTACAGAAAATCAAAGATAAAGGAAAATTTCTGAAAGAAGCCTGAGGAAAAAAATACCTTCGCAACATAGGAATAACAGTAAGAATCACATCTGATTTCTCCTCAGAAACTTATGCCAGCAAGAAGAGAGTAGAGTGAAATATTTAAAGTGTGGAGGATAAAACCACCAGCCTAGAATTTTGTATCCTGAGAAATTAGCATTCAAGAAAGAAAAAAAAGGCTGTCTAAGACAAAAATTAAGGAACTCTGTGGCCAGCAGACCTGTCTCATAAGCAATGCTAACAGAAGTTATTCAGAGAGAAGGAAAACAACATTAGCCAGATGTTCAGATATTCATAAAGTAACAAAGAACATCAAAGAAGGTAAAATTAAAACTTTATTTTCTTATTCTTAATTGACCTAACAGACAACACATTGTTCAAAATAACACCAACAATGTATGTGATTATGCATGCTTATGGATAGGTTACATATTATGATTATATATAAGTGAAATAAATAACAGTAATGATGACAGGGACAAAGGGAGAAATTAGGATTATATGGATATTAAAACATTCTCACACTTCCTGTGAAGTGATACAGGATTATCTGAAAGTGGACTTAAATTAACTGTGAGTGTATAATACAAACTCTAGGGAAACCACTCAAAAAGGTTTTTTAAAAAGTAGAATCAGCCGAAACCGGTTTGGCTCAGTGGATAGAGCATCGGACTGCAGACTGAAAGGTCCCAGGTTCAATTCCGGTCAAGGGCATGTACCTTGGTTGCAGGCACATCCCCAGTAGGGGGTGTGCAGGAGGCAGCTGATCGATGACTGACTCTCATCGATGTTTCTAACTCTCTCTCTCCATTCCTCTCTGTAAAAAATCAATAAAATATATATATTTTTTAAAAGTATAATCAATATGCTAATAAAGGAGAGAAAAATCTAATCACATAAAATGCCAAATTAAAACCACAAAAGGCAGAAAAAGAGCAAAAGACAAAAACAGAAATAAAGAACCCAGAGCAAAAATAGAAAAGTAATTAATATGGTTAATATAAATAATCACTTTGAAGATCAATGGTCTAAATGTACCAATTAGAATACAGAAATTGCCAAAGTCAATAAAATAAAACAAAACACAAGAACCAACTGTATATATTGTCTACAAGAAACCCACTTTAAACATAGATACATATGGATTAAAACTAAGAAAGTGGAAAAATATACCAAACTAACACTAATTAAAAGAAAGCAGGAATAGCTAGGTTAATTTCAGACAAGGCAAACTTAAAAGCAAGAAAAGTTATCATGGATGGAGAAAGGCATGACATAATGACAAAGTGGTCCATTCTCTAAGAAGACATAACAATCCTAATGTGCATGTGCCTAGCAACAGAGCATTAAACTATACGAGGCAGAAAAAAAAGAAAAGAAAAAAAACCTGACAGTATTGCAAAGAGAAGTAGATAAATCCACTAACATGTTTGGAAAATACAAAACCCCTCTATAAGAAATGGACAGAAAATCAATAAGAACACCATTGAACTTAACAACACCATCAGACAACTGGTATAATGAACATCTATAGACTACTTAATCCAGCAACAGCAGAATATACATTTCTCTCAAGCTCACATGGAACATTCACCAAGACACACAATATTCTGGGCAATAAAACACATCTTAACAATCATATGATTTCTACTTTTAAACCACTATAGAAGTAAGCTAGAAATCAATAACAAAAAGATAACTTAAAAAATCATAAAATACATGGATATGAAGGAAACAAAAATAGTTCTCAATACACATGAGTTAAAGAAGACATCACAAGAGAAATGTGTTTTGAACTAAATGAAAATACAATTATTCAAAATTTGTAGAATGCACCAAAAAATACTTAGTAAGAAATTTATAGCATTGAATGCATATATTAGAAAAGAAGAAATATCTAAAATCAGTTATCTAAGTTTCCATCTTAGGAAACTAGAAAAAGAAGAGCAAATTAAACCTACTGGAACAAATAAATATCTGCATGCAAAAATAAGTAAGTAAATCTAGACACAGACCTTACACCTTACACAGAAATTAACTTAAAACAGAATACAGACCTAAATATAAAATAAATAAGAAAGCTATGAAACTCCTAGAAGATAACATATAAGAAAAAAAGCTAAATAAATCTGGGTATGGCCATGACTTTTTAGATAAAACACCAAAAGCATGACCCATGAAAGAGTCAATAAGCTGGACTTCATTAAAACTTAGAACTTCTGCTCTGCAAAAGACAGTGTCAAGAGAATGAGAAGACAAGCCACAAACTGTGAGAAAATGTTTGCAGAAGACATATCTGATAAAGGACTATTAATCCAATATATTGAAAGAACACTTAAAACTCAACAAAAAGAAAATAAACAATCCAAGTAAAAAATGGGCCAGAGACTTTAACAGACACCTCACCATCAGAGATACGCAGATGGCAAATGAAAATATGAAAAGGTGCTCCACATCACATATCACGGAAATGCAAATTAAAACAACAATGAGGTACCACTGCACACCTATTAGAATGGCCAAAACCCAGAACCCTGACACCACCAAATGCTGAGGAGGATATTCCGCACCAGGAACTCTCATTCATTGCTGGTGGGAATGTGAAATGGTACAGACACTTTAGAAGACAGCTGGACAACTTCTTATCAAATTAAGCATGCTTTTACCACACAATCCAACGATCATGCTTAGTATTTACCCAAATGAGTTGAAAACTTATGTCCACACAAAAACCTTCACATGTATATTTATAGCAGCTTTAGTCGTAATTACCAAAAACTCAGAAGCAAACAAGATGTCCTTTGCAGATGACAGACTGTGGTACATCCAGACAATGGAAAATTATTCAGTGCTAAAAAGAAGAGCTGTCAAGCCATGAAGACACCTAGGAAGCTTAAATGCATATCACTAAGTAGATGATGCCAATCAGAAAAGGCTACATACTGTATGATTCCAACTATATGACATTCTTTTAAAAAGCAAACCTATGGAAGCAATAAAATGTTCAGTGGTTGCCAGGTGTCAGGGTTGGGGCAGAGTAGAAAGAGAAGAATAGGTGGTGCACAAAGGATTCGGGAGGCAGTAAAAATACTCTTTATACCATAACTAGAGGTCCGGTGCATGGATTTGTGCACCAATGGTGTCCCTCAGCCTGGCCTGTGGGAATCAGGCCGAAACCAGCTCTCTGACATCCCCTGAGGGTTCCAGGATCGCGAGAGGGCACAGGCCAAGCCGGGGAACCTCACAGATACATGATCAGGGCCAGAGAGGGACTGCAGGAGGGCTCTAGGCATTTCCTGCCAGTCTCGCCCAGCCCCCAGCAGCTGGACTCCAGCAGCTAGCTAACCTATGTGTGGGAGTGTCCACCCCCTGGTGGTCAGTGCATGTCACAGTGACTGGTCAAATGGTCAAACTGTCAGACATTTAGCATATTAGGTTTTTATTATATAGGATGATGATTACATGTCATTACACATTTATTCAAACCCATAGAATACCAAGAGTGAACCATTATGACCTGGCAGTTTTTCTCAGTGGTTAGAGCATTGACTTGCATACCGAAGGGTCACAGGTTTGATTCCCAGGCAAGGACACATACTTTGGTTGGACACTTGATCACCGGCCCTGATCAGTGTATATGCAATTGATGTGTCTCTCTCATGTTGATCTCTCCCTTCCTTCTCCCTCTCTCTCTTTTCCCTCTCTCCCTCTCCTCTTTCCTCTCCCCTCCATTCTTTATAAATAGCCTCAGGTGAGGATTTAAAAAAAAAAAAAGTGAACCATTATGCAAACTATGAACTTTAGGTGATTATTATGTATCAAAGTAAGTTCATTGTAACAAAGGTGCCACACTGGCGAGAGATGTTGATAGCAGGGGAGGCTGTGCACTTGTGGGCACAGGGGTTTGTGGAAACTCTCTGTACCTTCCCCTCAGTTTTGCTGTGAACCTAAAACTGAACTAAAAGCCTTGATGCAAAATTTTTTTTTAATATTTTAAATTTTAAATATTTTAAAATATTTTAAAATTGAAATTACCTGTTGTTTGTTCACTCTTTTGTTCCTCCTAGTCTTCGCTTCTCATTTCCTTCTTTTATTTCTAATTCTTCCCCGAGTGTCACCTCATCTCTGAGTTTTCTAATTACGATGTATGTTGTTCTTTCATGTCTTATATAATTTCCTTAATGTCTTTCGGTTCATTTGGAAACGGTGGATTCGTTTTTATCTGTTTTGTAAGGACATCTTTCAGAAATGCTTTTCTGGATATAACTCTATTCATTCCTAATTCTATTTTTCTTCCAATAACTGTGTAGGGGACTTGATGTGGATTCTTATCTGTCGTGCATTTTTATGTGACATTCGTTTTCCTAAACGGTGAGAATTGAAACAGGTTAAATCTTAAAAAGCTCTAACTTCACAGAGCTCCCTCTTCTGTTGTTTTTGTGAAGTGTTAAAAAAAAAGAAAAAAAGTACAACATCTTGCTTTCTGAGATTTCCCGGCTGCTCTCCCTTCCTTTGAACTGTGCCTTTTCCTTGTCCCTACCCTGCTCAATTTTGATCCATTCCCAGCAATTTCTCCTCACGCAGGGCCCTGTCCTAGAAGGCAGTTCTGGCAGGTCAATTTTGAGAGTTCAAAGGGCCAGAGCCTTTAATCCCTCTTATTTCGAGCTCTTTACACTTCCCAGGTGTTAGAGTGGGCAGAGCGCCTTCACCTTCGGCTGCTGATCTCAAATTGGCCCACTGAGCTTCAGTGCTCCGGTTGGCTATTTGGGGCTCTCCTGTGCTCAGATTCAGTCAGAAGCCACACTGTTGCTTCTTTTCGTCTTCCTGTCTCATGCAAGTCCTGTGGTCGTTGGTATTTTGTCCCCTACTGCTTGGATTTTGGGATTCGTGTCATCTTGTCACCTCGTTGTGTTGTAATGCTGTTTATGGATTTTTGTTTTTATTTTACCGTCTAGGTGGGTGGCATGCTACCGCCATCACCACCTTCCCAGAATCAGCATCTTTTTCTTTATCTTTTAAAATATATTTTTATTGATTTCAGAGAGGGAGAGATAGAAACATCAACGATGGGGGAAGGGGACAATGGTAAGATATGTACACCTATAATACCTTAATTAAAAAATGAGGGGGAAAAAAGAAACATCAACGATGAGAGAGAATCACTGATTGGTTGTCTCCTGCACGTCCCCTACTGGGGATCGAGCCCACAACCTGGGCATGTGCCCTTGACCAGAATCAAACCAGGGACCTTCAGCCCCCCAGGCCAACACCCTATCCACTGAACCAAACTGGCCAGGGGAAGGATCAGCTTCTTTTTAATTCAAGCTGGTTTTCCTCTGTACTTTGTCTTGGTTCCGTCCTTCAGATGACACAGGAAAAACCTGGGCTCGGCTTGTCGCGAGTCCCTGTACGGTTCATATATTTGTGTGTCTGTGTGTGGTGGGGAGAGGTGTGTGGGAAAGGGATCAGAGGTGAGGTTGCTAAGTGGGGGACAGAGTTGCAAAGAGTGAGACACAGTCCCTGCCTGGGGGAGCTTATGACCTAAGAAGCCAACACGTGTCGCTCAGGGAGGCAGGCCCGCCCCACCCAGTCGCCAGTCCCAGGTCTTACTGGCCTGCCGTGCCGCCTGGGCGAGTCAACTTCTTGGAGCATCAGTCCCTCCACAGGCAGAGCGCAGAGCACATCCTCTGCCCTGTCCATCCGCATCGGTTGTGGAGAGGAAAGGAGATAATGGGAAGCACACGCCATCTGTGGGCCATGACCTGTGTGCATCATGGGGGCAGGAACCCCGAGTTCTTCATCTGTCTCTGCCCCCTCGATGCCTCGCACACACTCAGCACATATTCTTTATTGGCACCTTCAAAAAAAAGCACCAACAGCCCTATTATGTGATAATTAATTTTAAAAGCTCCTCGGCGTCATCAGTGATGACAAGAGTCAATGTGCCCATGTGTGGGGGCTGGAGAGGAGAGCCGCAGAGACACCCTTCACATCGAAGGAGTGGCCTTCACTCCGAGTGTCAGCCATCAGAAGACACGCAAGGGCTGAGTTTTTAAAATGCATTTTCTATTATTCAGCCTTCAGCGGAAATGTCACCTTTCTGAAGCAAGCTGTTATCATGCGCTCCCCGTGCCAACTGGGCGCCTCTGAGGAGCAGGATTTTATCTCAGCGTTTTTTTAAGTGATTTGTGTTTTTCTTTCAAGGAGCTCCATGCCTTAAGGCGCCTGAAACACTAACAGTACAAGAAGGGGAGGTTACGGCAGGGGCAGACTCCAGCGACGGGAAACAGGGATCTTTGCAAAACGGGCCCCGGATCAGCATCAAAGTCGGAGCCTGCAGCCACACTGTCCAGCAATCCGTGTCCTCTCCGTGCCGCTCATTGTGTTCTGGGGAGAGGGGGTTGGGGCTCCTTGGTTGAAACCATATTCTCAAAGAAACTCTGTTCTGTGACAGGGCCCCATTAGCAGGCTCAGCCACATGACAGGCCTAGGAGCAGCCAGCACAACTGCCGGCGACGCTTGCCAATAAGCCAGATGCTGCCACATATTGGCATCTGGGTCCTGGAATAGCAACCATGTTCTCAGTCTGGCTAGGGATTCTGACCCTCACTAGGAAAGGAGACAAAGGAAGGAGAGAGAGAGACGGAGCAAGGGGAGGGAGGGCAGCCTGCGGAAGAGTCTCCTGGTAATTTCACGACCATGGATTTAGAGCTCCCGCAACAAAAGGCTGGTTGGAAAGCTGCTCCCAGCGCCGCAATGGGCGGGAGAGGTGGAGATGGGGAGCACTGGAGACCAGCGAGCTGTTCTGGCACCTGGGCAGTGGGGGTGGTTGATTCAAAAGGAGACAGCTGCAGCAGGCAGCGCTTGCTCCCCCTCCGCTCCCTTAAGCCCTGAGAGCCCCCGGAGGAGATGAGCTACTGGATAGAGCTGAAATCTGTGGCAGAGGGACAGAGTGTGGGCACAAGGGGAGGTGTGCCTACATTTACAGCACCAGGAAGGCCAACTAAATGGTGAGAGGGAGACCCCGACCAGCAGTCTCACGGAAATCCTTAGTTGAGACAGGTGTGACCAGGTGTGACAGGGCTCAGGCAAAAGGCAGCCCTGGGCCTGGAAGTGCCTTTGGATGCTAAGGCCATACCTGCCTGCGTGAGGCTTCGTGTCCTGCTGGAGGCATATTAGGTGGGATACGGCCCAGGTGGGGTGAGTTGAACTGAAGGCATTAAGGGCTGGAAGTCAAGGAGAGGATGAAAAGCAAGCAGCAGTTCTTCTTTCTCAAAATATCAAGTTCACCCACCATCCCCTCGCCCACGGCATGCTTGACAAGAGTAGCTCAGGGCCTTACACTTGAAAGACAGGTTATAGGAGTAAGAGAATGAGAGACTGCATAGTCAAGAGTCCTGGCCTCTGCAGTCGGACCACTGAGGGAACAGCCTCAACGGTCATTTACCGGCATGCAAACTGGCTTCTCTCTGTTCAGCAGACACTGTATTCCCTAGCCAAACCACGCGGGTGTGCCTCTGGTCATCATCAGTGTGGATGTTAATGGGAGCCTCTGCCCACCATTAGAAAAAATTGTGCAAAGCATGCCCCTATTGGTGGTGGTTCAAGCACTAATGTCATAAAAAAAAAAGAAGAAGAAGAAGGAAGCACATGACTATTGAGGGTGAGTCAAGGCATAGCAAGAGCACAGAGAGAGGAAGCAACTGCACTGAAATCCCACCCACTGAAAATGTAAAAGTATCCACACGGTTTGCAGATGCTTACAGAGAGGGTGTGTGTGTGTGTGTATATATATATATATATATATATATGAATGAAATAGATTTTGAATATATATAATATATATTAATATATATACATATTAATATGTATTAATGTGTATATATATTAATATATATACATATATATTCAAAATCTATTTCATTCATAATCTCATCTAATAATCTTATGACCTTATAAACAAAGTGGAAAATAAAAAGACAATGGGTCACCCATACTCCCCTCACCACCACCTCCAACACACACATTTAAACTTCAGGGAATATCTAGTACATTTCACTTTGCTTCCCTGAAGCTTGATGCCCATTTTCAAAAGGCAAAACCAAGGCTACCCAGACACACACACACACACACACACACACACACACACCCAGTCCCTCGGTTACAGAGAGAACACAGAGCAGCTCCGCTGCACTTCAGAATCCAAGGAGAACATTCTGGTATTTTTCCCAAACTTAGGTAATTAGAGTCTTTAAGTTCAGATTTTGAACAATGCAGGGACTAAATACTAAATTTCCATTGTAGCTCTGCTTGAGGAGAAAAACGCAACAATATACACGTAATCAAGATAGTTATAATTGTAACTTGATGTTTATTCTGCCTATGGGTTATTTGACTTCAGAGAACTATGACAGAAGTGGCCATCTCTTGGGGAAGAGAACCACGCCCCCCATGTTCTCCTCCTTTTGCCCCTCCTCTGATTTCCCTCTTTATCCAACTGGCTATTCCCCTTGCCCTTCCCCTTCCTCCTTGTCCTCATTATCTATCTTCTCCCGTCACTTGTTCCCACTGACACGAGGATTCCTTGGGATGGCCTCCTGGAATATATGCTAAGTCTTCAAACTCAAAACACCACAGGGAAGGATGCTCATGTTCATACAAGGCAGAGGTGATAAGATGACATTAAACTAAGCCCGTGGTTCTCAAACTTGATTGCACATCAGAGTCACCTAGAAGAGCTAGAAAAACATTGTTGTGCAGGCCCCAGAGTTCTGATTCATAGACTCAGGACAGGGTTCAAGAATATGCATTTCCAACAAGTTCTCAAGTGATGCTAACCGTAATGGTCTGGGGAATCACTTTTTTCCCCCCCTATTTCCCTGACACCTTATTAATTGGGAACAATTTCAAACTTAAAGTTGCAAGAAGAATAAAAACCACTTTATTTTCTGACCCAGATGGGACCACTTTTTGAGAACCACTAAGCTAAGCAAAGTATGTCAGAGGTCTGGTAAGAAGAGAACAATCACCTGGCAGGACGCAATGCCTTCTGAGAGTGAGAGCGGAACACTCCAATTCGAAAGCAAACCAACTAAAAAAAGCAAGAGGTGGGAAGAAGTGTCATGAGTTGGGAGCCAGGAGTTTTAAGTTAAGCTCTGAATAGTAAGTATCATTATCAGTCAATGGGGGAGTGTATAAGCTCTCCGGTGCTTCCTTTGGGGGGGATTTGACAAAAACAACAAATCCATCATCTCCTGGTATAAAATGGCTTCAAGAAAAGGGGAAAGCAATTATTTGATAGGGAAACTATTCTGTACACTTGAGAGACCTGGACAGGAGGATGACTCTATGCTTACCTTAACTCAGGGCTTTATCTCTTGCCTGAATTTCTGTAATAATTCCTAACTGATCTTTCTGCCTCTATTGCTTTCTTTCCAAGTTATTCTCCATTCTAACCCTAAAATTATCTTTTTTTAACAGCAGGATGCAATACTGTCAGCTCTCTAAGAGCCTTCACGAGTTCCCCACAACCTAGAGATATTGCAGTATGGCATTTAATCTGGCCCCAATTTATCTTTCAAATCCCTGTACCTCTGAACTGGCCGAAACAGAATTCACTCAGCTTTACCTTTGCCCACCTCCATGCCTTTGTACACAACTGGGTTTTTGTTCCCCTGGATACTTTCCTTCTCCCCAAACAAAATCTTGGGGCAGGGGCGGGGGAGGGGGGGGGGCGGCCTTGTGTTTAAAAATATGAATCTAACTTCAAGGTTTTGCCCCAATACAGGAAGCCTTCCTGCAGCTCCTCAGATCTCTCCTTTGTGTGCTCACCATACCCTATTTGTTCCTTGTAACACAACAGTCTGCCCTACTTATTATTTATGCTTTCTTTCCCCTGGGTTTTCTAAGGTCCTTGGAGGCAGGCACCATGTCTTTTGTTCAGTGACCGGAGAAGCACATAGGTGGGAGGGGAGTAGATAAATGGAAGATGAAGAGAGGAAGAAGAAGAAATGAGAAAACAGTAGGAGAGCGTGGTGAGGGGGAAAGTTCAGTTTTAAAGTTTTCTTGGTCATTCAGAAACTTTTGGCTGAAAACAGATCCTCCAAATATCTAACATTTTCTTTCCAGAACAATCCCAAAGCACTGAATAGCTGTACAACATTTCTTTTGTTTTGCCAACACTACGCCTCCCTTTCTTCTTACTTTCTACCTGTGTTGCTACTGAGTCAAATCAGGGCATATCACCTTGTGGTCATTATTTTGCCACTGAAACTGGCTTAGATCCCTTTCAATCTCTCAAATCTCCTTTTATATTGATGGGGGGGGGGGGGTTTGGTCAAACTCTTACCTTGTGGGTTAGCTTTAGGAGGAATTTGATTAACATTCCTCGAAGAGTTACCTTTCTGATATAAATTCTTAAGATCTACAAAAGAATGCCTGCAATTCTAAGTATAACCAAAACCTGGTTCCTTCATCATTCTTCCTTACCACATTCAGTAAGAGATATTTCTGCCCAAAGAATCAGCATCTCTTTACAGACACTCATGGCCTCTTCCTTTGCCAATAGCTGTCTTCACCAAGGGGGTGGAGATAGAACTGACTCTTGATAAGCTTGTCACTTAATCTTTTCAAAAAAGACAGCATCTTATTTCCTAGGATAGTAGAAATAGTTTCAATTTCTGCCTAACTCTTCCTGGAAGAAGAACAAAGATTTGTACCACAGAAAAGTTAAGAAACATATTTCACTCATATGTGGGTTATAAAACTGAAATAAACAAATGAACAAGACAAACAAACAAAATGGGAGAGGGGTATAGTAAAGGATAAAAGAGGTCAAATATATGGTGACAAAATGTTTGACTTTGGATAGTGAACACACAATGCAATATACAAATGATATATTATAGAATTGTACACTTGAAACCTATATCATTTTATTAACCAAATAGTGGCCCAGTGCACAAATTTGTGCACACTGAAAGGAATTTAATTAGAAGAAATATTTTAATATTACTATTCATCCTTTCTCTATAATAGAAGTGTCAACCAAATTCACCATCAAAAATGACGCATGCATGTGACTGGTGCCAGCAAGAGATTTATTTGTATCGCACATGTGTGAGTCAACTTAGCCTTTTATATATATATAAAATAAATTTGCTTAATTAGACCTGCTTTCTGATTTAGCTAACCTTTTTCCTGCCCAATGAAACACCCCAACTTCTCTTTCAGGTAATTGTCAGCAACACAGAAATAAATATCAACACGAAGATTATTATTGTAGATCATGCAGGGAGAACAAAGGGTAAAATATTTAACTGTAGCACTTATTTGACTATATTCTGTGCAACGAGAAATCCTGAAGTCATTTTCAAGGTCCACCATTCCTTACTTCTTTTTTCAGTCGGGTTGTTTCTAAACTTTATAAATCTCCGTTTTCCAACTAATGAAAAGAAAATAGGATTCTACTGAGTCTCCTGTCTACCTACTCCAGGACTTCTGTGAGGATCAATTGAGATGAGGCATGGGAAAACCTTCATAAATATTTGGTTAAAGTGTAAAATATCTGCACCTGGCTATAAAGCAAGTCATGTCCCTAGGCTGAAGAAACTCCAAGGAGGCTGATTGCTAGGGAGAGGAAGCGGGTGTTGCTATGTGACATCCTTACCTGGTGGCCACAGCAACCATTTCCAGGCTGGATTGGGCTATGGGCCGCATTTTGTGCCATGGCAGCGTCAGATGTGATTTGGTGGGCTATCGCTCTGGGGTGGTGGCAGGGGGGAAACTGAGTGTTGCTTTGTGGGCACCAGCTCCGTGGTGCCATTTCTCTGTAAATGGCCAGTGCACGTCACAGCAGCTCCTGCGTTGAGCATCTGCTCCCTGGTAGTCAGTGTGCATCATAGCAACCAGTCAGGAGTGCAGAGGGACACTTAGCATATTAATCTTTTATATATATAGTTAGATGTCACTCCAATAAATGTGATAATTTTTTTTTTAAACCTAGATCAACAAAGAAGGCTCTCTATTGCACCAGATACCTGGGCCAACACACCTGACAAGTGCATTACCCTGGACCACCGCACTCAACTTTTGTGACAACACCTCTACACATTTTCTCTGCCTTGATTTTCTACTGAAATGAGACCCCTGAATCAAGGAAAGAAGTCAGGTGATAGGAACAAAAATGCACAGCTATACTAACTATGCATCACCACTATCATAAATCTTCCCCAAAGGGAAGCTTATGCTCTGGTTTCCTGTTTGCTGTCCTTGAGAGAGTAAGCGATGCCAAGTCACAGAAACCTATAGTACTTTGCTTCCCATTTCCCTACAGCTATTCTATTTACAACTTTATTTTGAAATAGCTGACTTTACAGCTTTTGCCATTTAGTAACCCTTCAACATAAGGACCTAATATGAAATCCTTAAAATGAACTGAGTAGTCATCAAATACTCAAAAGTCCAAATTACCTAGACTGGTAGAGGTTAATGTTCTGCATTAAATACAAACCGAAAGTATCAATTTTGTACTCTGATTATGCCTGCCAAAGAACTGAGACAAATAAACACATAAAATATGATAGATGAGGGCAATAGGGTAGGAATACCATCACAGTTATTGAGAAAGGTCTAAGAAGTGGGCAAAGGTAGGTATGTTCTAACCTCCTTTCACCTTTACATACTTCTATCTGGACCTTCAACTCTCCTTTTCCAGTGTAGAGTTGACTTAGAAATAACCTTTTAATATTTCATTCTATTTATAATTTTTATAGCCACATAACCACTAAGGGCTGTGCTACTGAGTGGGTATATGGCAGCAGCCCAAGTATCTGGGATAACTAGAAAAATAATTATAAGAACACAGTTAAGTATCAATTTTAGATTTTCATTAACCTTGTCTTTCTACAATGTTGGTTTATCAAATTAGTTCACTCTGAAAAATAGAAAATTAATCATATGTTTATGGAGCTTGGAATTCACCTTCCTTCTCATTCTATAAGTAAGGAACAGGTCTGAAATACTGTTATTTGATTAAGGTTAAAGTATAGTTAGTCAGGCAGATAGGATCAGGACATTCTAAGACTTTCCATTATATTCCACAATCCTCAAAAGACAGCCTGAAATACCAGAGCACTTAGATACGCCAGAGGTTAAATCAACTACTTGTAAGAAGTAAAATGACCCACCTTAAGCCTTGGCCTTTGCTATAAAATAATTCCTAGGTGAGTCCAACAAAGATGTTATAAGGGGCCCCTTGAGAGGCAAAGAGCCTTTCAACACTATAGTCAGATTTCTTTGTTTGGATTCATAAATTATGGGCAAGAGATTTCAACTAGGGCATATTATGTGTGGGGTCCTAAAATAGTATTACTGGTCATAGCATTAATATTATTTATAAATTTTATACTCTTCAGTATCAGCATTATTTCAAATAAAAATTCAAACTTGGTTCACAATCTGAAATAAAATAGGGTAGGAAAAGCTGGTATTGTAGCTGTTTAAAAATTTTAAAAGGCAGGTTTAAATAGATTACCAAGAGTTCAATTATTATAACAAGTTGAAAAAATCTGTCTCAAAAAGTTTTAACGCTTGTCATAGTTAAAACAAATTGCTAAAATGATGGCATTCTTTTTTAATCTTAAAGAACTTAACTTACCCATCTGTGATAGATTTTCCTATCATATCTTAAGATAGGTGACAATACACCATATTATTGGCAACCTTTTAGAAAAAGCTCTCTTATAAAAAGCATAGTAAAATAATAGTAAATAACATTGATAATTTAAAATTATAAAATATAAAATCAAATAAGAGCATGGGCTCAAACTGATGTTTGTACCTCAATGTTCATAAGGACATTGTTCACAATAGTCACACACACACAAAAAAAACACCGAAATATCCACTGCCAGGTAAATGGCTAAACAAAATGTGGTTTATAGATACAATGAATATTATTCTGTCTTAAAAAGGAATGAAATTTTGATATACACTCTTTCATGGATGAACCCTGAAAATATTACACTCAGAAAAACAAATATTGTAAGATTCTGCTTATATGAGAGACCTAGAAAAGTCCAATTCATAGAGGCAGAAAGTAGAATGATGGTTACCAAGGGCTGGGAGAGGGGGAATGGGAAGCTATTGTTTAATGGGTATGAAAGTTTCAGTTTGGGATGATTAAAAGTTCTGAGATGCATAGTGGTGATGGTTGAATAAATATCTGAATGTGCTTAATGCCACTAAATTGTAGACTTAAAAGTGGTTAATCATATGTATATCTTACATCAATAAAAAAATATATCTAATGAGCAAGTTCTTTTATGATCTTGGCCCATAAGACACATGTTCAAAAAAAAATACAACAACAAAAAAGCAGTATCAACCCCAGAGCCTTAGAAATATTAATATTTCTAATATACACCATCAAACAAAAAGACTTTGGTTCATCAACCCAAAGCCATTTATCCTGTGTATTCATTACTAAGATAATTAATGTTCACCATTAAATCAGACTATGAATACTACATTTACATTAAGCACAGTTTCCAATCAACCAGAGAGAAAGACAGAAATGGAAGCAGTGGAATTGTGTCAACATATTGACACAGCAACCATCTGTTGACATTACTGTCCTCTGAATCCAAGGGACCAAAATCATGTGGTAGGGCAGGGAGCTTCACCTTAGTTGTGAAGCCCTTCTTTCATGTCATAGGGCACTTCTGGAAGGAAGCCCTGTAATGGCCAGCTCTAAGTACTTGCAGGTTTCCTACTCATCCTCCCAGGAAGTCATTCTTGTGTCTCACCTGCATGAGTTCCTGTTATGAGGCCAGGGGACTGGTGAGTTGAAATCCAGTTCCAGGGACTGATGTCATCTTGATTGAGCTATGATCCTGGTGACCTGTTCCCCATCCTGGTGTTGTTGCAGCCCTTCAGCGGGGGTTCAGGTTATAAGGGGACCGAAAAGGAAAAAGGGGGAGTAGGATAAGAGAAGAAGGAAAAATGCTTGCACATTTCCTTTGTTTCACTAAAGCATTTTCTGCTTCCATTTAATTTGATGGGAGGACCTGGCCAATGGCAGATGGCAGATGCTCTTGGAATGGGGGTGAGCTCTCACACATATCTCAAAATACAAAGGATTAAAACATACAGAAAGCTTTCATTATTTCTGGTAACTGCTAACTTGGAAATAGTGATTTATTCTCTTTTCTTTCAATAAAGTTAAAAAAAACATGCATTAATACTTTTAAAACATTTATAAGTTGTAAACAATGTATAACCACAGGACCTATCTTGGCAACATAAAGAAAAAATACAAATGTTTGGATATGTTCAAATATTCAGATTCTTTCTACACAATGTCAAGTAAATTAGGAGGTCAAATCTGGAAATCCTGTCACTATAAGTAATAAAATAAGATTGCCATTCAATTCCATTTAGATGAGATCCTTTGGTTCTTAGTATACCAAGTCAAAAACTAAAATGAAGTCAAGCATAAGACATAAAAATTGCTAATTTTCAATATGATTGGGAGAGAAGCCTTTCTTTAAAACAATAAATTTAAGCAATGAAATTAAAGACAGATTTAAATTTTTACCACATTTATTTCACATCATGATTTCTTAGTCCCTATTAAGTTGATACAATGTGGGGACATAAATACTCCCTCTTCCCTTTTTTGTTGCATATGTGTTAGTAGGGGTAGGAAGAACATAATATTAGAGAATAGGCCAGGGAAGTGGAAAGATAGTCAAAGAGAAGAGAGTGTTTATATGAATCCTTCCATAAGCAGTACCAACCAACCAAGTACAAAGTTGACCCCATGAAGTGTTTTCTTTCCATGTGGACTTCTGAAAGCATGAAAAATTTGGGATCATATTCAACATATATTAATTATATAGCATGGTGATGCAAGTTTCTATCAGACATGATGAGTATATTCTTTTTTTCTCTCAGTTTTTAACCTCCACAGATGACATTATTCACGAAGCACTTTTTATATATTATTCAACACATTAATTTGGTCAGATAAACCAATCTTGGTTAGCAGAAAGCGTGGTTAGCTGCCATGTAAAGGTCCTCCTGTCAAGTAGCACTTGATTGTACACTTGGAGTTTCATAACAGAGGAAGTTCTTGATGGGCATTCCTTTCAGTTGGGTCTATGATTCATCTGCAACACTAAGTGTCAATACAAAAAGGTCACACCTTCGTTAAAGATTTGTACAAAACCACCTCTTGCAAATGTACTGGTATCTTGTCCAGCTTGTAAGGAATTGTTCTCTGCTAGCCTTTTTATTCTCCGTTTCCTCGAAAGGGCTTTATCCCAATGCTTTGGTGCTTCCAAAGTGGCGGAGGCTGTGCTGCCTCTGTGCTGGGGATGCCTGCCCAGAGAAGATTAAAATGCATGCAGATAACCTGCATTAGGTTCATCTCGTCAGTTCTGCCCAATCCACAGGAGTAAAAAATGGGTGCGATTTGATATCTTCAACGCCAGCAACTCCAGCACCAAGACGCTCCACAGGATTGAACTGCAAGAGCTGAGAAAGAGGATTAGTGACTAACAGGAATCCAATGAGGAAAACAAAATATATGAAAGGAAAGTACTTGTAAATTCAACCCCAGCAGCAAATGAATAGCCAATTGACTATTTTTTCTTGAAAGGGAGAGGTGTCTAACATCACTCTAGTGGTGGCTTTTCAACTGATTTGAAACATGACCTTGGAGTGGATCACCTTGTTTCTCTCATCCTCATATAGTTATACTTGTGAATTTACAATTCCAAAAGTACAGTGAGACATTATTTTGATATTGCACCAAATTCCGAGAGGTCCAGTTACTCCTTTCTTGACTTGAAAGTTTGAGCAACACAGTAAGTCTTTCAACCCCTAGTGGATTATATGTGTACTACTTCTAAACTTTACCTGAAGTCTGAATTGGCCAATTCGTATTCCAAAATTATTTTCCTTGGAATAGCTGACCCACATAGAATAATTCACTCCAATGAGTAAAACATATTTTGACTTATCCAATATTAGAATTTATGTATAAGTTAATAAAATTATATGATCAGAATTGTTGAGTGTGGGAAAAACAAGTAGTCATATACAATTATTGTAGACCATAGGCATGCTGAAAGAATGTGTTTTGAAACATTCACACATCCTCAAATTTTTGTCTCAACAGCTTTAAGGAATAATTTATATAGCATAGAATTCACCTATTGTAAGTAGTATACAATTCAATGATTCTCAGTAAAGTTAAGAGTTGCGTAACTGTTACTACTATTCAGTTTTAGAACACTTGGATCACCCTAAAAAGTTTCCTCATGCTGTTTACAGTTAATCCTCACTTCTATCCCCCGCCCTAGGCAACCACTGATCTGTTTTCTATCTGTAAACTCGGCCTTTGTGGATACTTCATGTAAATGGAATCATAAAATACATTGTCTTTTATAGCTGCTTTCTTTCACTTTGCATTATATTTTTTTAGAGTCATCCATGTTGTAGCAGGTATCAATAACCCATTCCCTTTATTTCTGAATATTCCACTGTTGGCTGTAACATGTTTTGTTAATCTAGTCATCATGTTAATGAACATGTGACTTTCCAGGTTGAGGTCAATGAATACAATTGCTGTTAACATTTGTGTATATGTCTCCTTGTGGACTTTCATTTATCTTATGGGCATTCCTAGATGTGCAATCATAGAGTCACGTGGTAAGTTCATGTTTAGCTTTTACTGCCAAACTTTTCTAAAGTAATTATACCATTTTATATTCCCACCAGTTTCTCTACATCCTTACTAATACTTCCTAGCATCTATCATTTTATTATAGCCCTTCTAGTGGATATTAGTGGTATCTTATTATGGGTTAATTTGTATTCCCTAATGACTAGTGATGGCATTTTTCATGTTCTTATTAGCATTTCATATAGCTTCCTTGGTAAATCTTTGTCCATTTTTATAACTGAGTTGTCTGCTTGTTGAGATTTTAAGAGTTCTTTATAAATTCTGAATACAAATCCACTAACAGCTATATGGTTTGCAAATATTTTCTCCCAGTCTGTGGCTTGTCTTTTCCTTTTCTTACTAATGTCTTCAAGTATAAAAGTTTTTTATTTTAATGAAGTCCACCTTGTCAATTTTCCTTTTTGTTATCATGTTTAATAACTTTACCTAATCCAAAGTTATAAAGGTTTTCCAGTTTTCTTCTACAATTTTTATAATTTGTGCTTCCAAAGGTCTATGAGCTATTTTGAGTTAATTTTTACATATGATATGAAGGGTCTTAGTTCATTTTGGTTTTACATGTGAATATTTTATTTTCCCAGCATTGTTTGTTGAAAAGACCTTTTCACTATCAAATTATCTTGGCATCTTTAGTGAAAATCAATTGACAATCATGTATGGGGTTATTTCTGAACTCTCAATTTCATTCCATTGATTTATATGCCTGTCTTTGCTCTAATAAGTAATTACTGTGGTTTTATACTGACGAGATCAGGTAATATGAGTCCTCCAACTCCGTTCTCTTTAAAATTATTTTGCAGCTTTGCGCGGTGGCAGTATCATACCCAATGAGGTTTATCCAAGGTGCCATTATTACTAACTGAAAACTTAAATAAATAAATAAATAAGATTATTTTGGACAGTCTAGGTCCCTTGCCTTTTCATGTACATTTTGGAGTCAGCTAAAGGTTTCCTAATTTTGCTGATCTTTTCAATGAACCAACTTGTAAATACCTTGATTTTTCTCTTATTTTTCTCTTTTCTATCTCATTGATTTCTGCTTCCTTTCTTCTGCTTGCTTTTTTATAGTTTCTGCTTCTTAAGGTACAAGGTAAGATTTTTACTTGAGATCTTCTTTTCTGACATAGGTGTTTAAAGTCATAAAGTTTCCTCAAAAACTAATTCAGTGCATCCTATAAATTTTTATATATTGTACATTTGTATTTGCTTTTAGTTCATTAAGAACATTTTCCAGCTTCTCCTGGAATATTTTTCCTTTCACTCATAGGTTATATGTCATAGGTGTGTTGTTTAATTTCCAAAATTTTTTTAATGATTTTATTGATTTCAGAGAGCAAGAGAGAGGGAGAGATAGAAACATCAATGATAACAGAGAATCACTGATAGGCTGTCTCCTGCACAGTCCACACTGGGGATCGAGCCTGCAACAGTGTATGTGCCCTGACTGGGAATCAAACCATAACCTCCTGGTTCATAGGTCAACGCTCAACCACTGAGCCACACCAGTCTAGCATAAAATATCAAATATTAATAAAAATTAACTATGACTATCACATGTTTTTTAATATTTCAGAAAATGTAAATCCTTTCTTCTTTGTTACAATTGGCTTGTCCACCCTCATACTTTCTAAAACATGACCTAATTATGATATTCCAATAGAGGTTCATATTTTCATTTTACTGAAGTCAATTTACTTAGTTCGTGGATTCTTCTATAAATTTGCAAGTATAAATCTAGAGGCAAAAGTATAACTGTTTTACTCATGAATATCTTGTTTATTCTGCCATTTTAAATACTATACCAGGCCACAAGAGAGATCATGCAAAGATTCCATTGCTTAAGAGAATATGTCAAATAGTGGCAAATCCAAGATAATCTTTCAACTAACATGCATGCTCTGAGGGTTCGTAAAATATAAGTATCTTCTTTAAAAAACTGTATTTACTATGTTTACTTTAGTACCATTGCCCTGACTAAGATGACTGAACCATGGATTTTATGAAAGCTAGGAAAAAAGCAAGAAGGTGACAGACCAAAGAGGGGCAATCTCCCCAAAGCAGAATAGTTATTTCCATATAAATCATTCTGTGGGGTTTTTTTAAATGGCCTCTATGACCTGTGAGGTAGTGGAAGAGGAAAGTCAAAGTGACAAATGGCTAATCATGCCAAGAGACCCCTCTTCCCTTTCCTGATGATGTTTCCCCAACCTGAGTGGTAGTTTCCTTAGGCAGGCGATGACAGAATGCTGATTTACGATATAAGCAGTAAGTATCCGCATTTGGGGATTTAACATACCTTAAGCTTAGACTTCTTTACAACTCCTTTATAATTTCTAATAAAAATGGGAGCAACAGACCTTTATAAATTAATGTGGGAAATTCTATTCTAGATGTTATTCAGGGTGGGGAAAAGTAGGTGTATAGTTGTGAGTAGGTAAAACATTGTTTATTCTTGTATTAGTTATTAAGTATTGCATTATTTTTCCATAGAACAACTGTAAACCTACTTTTACCCCACACTGTATAATAATGACTACGTCTTTAAAGAAGAGAAACAAAAATTGGCAGTTGCTAGCCTTCTTTAAATTATTTACCAAAAAAACCCTCATTTTAAATTTGCCTTTTTGTGCCACAATAAGATGAAATCAAATGAGTAACTGTCCTTTTCCCATTGAAATTAAATGTTTTATATATCTTTCCATTATCTCTTAGTTCTTTTGCAAAATGCTTAGGGTATTCTCATCTCAGTATTTACAACCTGGTTATGCTGCTTTATATTTTCAGAATCTTCATGAAGTACAGTTCTGATTCTTTCACTCTTCTGTACAAAAATCTTCATTATTTTTTTTCTAAATTAAATACTATCTCTCTATCATGGAATCATGATAATAGAACCCCATGGGAAAATCCCAACTTACCTTTCCACACTTATCACTATATACATCCCACCAAATTGAGTCTTTCAGACTTTTTTCTTTATTTATCCCACCGACCTATTTCTCCCACATCCCACCTTGTCATGCTGAAAACCTCAGGCTCCACAAAAATAACACCCACTACACGAAATGTTCCTAATACTACCCCTGTATCAACAATAACCCCTCTGTATTTTCACTTGCTAAAGTATTCTTTCAACCTGTATGGCAGCCTTTATCACATCCATCTGGGATACAGTTTTTCATGTCTTACCTTTACAGCCTTGCCTACATCTGTTGAATGGAACCAAAGCCACTCTTCAAGAGGATACTAGGTATTTCTCTTTTTAATATATTATATTAGCTCTTCCTCCCCTTTTAAAAAAATTATTTTCCCTGATTAAAAAAAATTCATGGATGCCGAAACCGGTTTGGCTCAGTGGATAGAGCGTCGGCTTGGGGACTGAAGGGTCCCGGGTTCAATTCCGGTCAAGGGCATGTACCTTGGCTGCGGGCACACCCCCAGTAGGGGGTGTATAAGAGGCAGCTGATCGATGATTCTCTCTCATCGATGTTTCTAGCTCTCTATCCCTCCCTCTTCCTCTCTGTAAAAAATCAATAAAATATTTTTTTTTAAAAATTCATGGTACATTAAACAAAAATTTTAGTTCTTAGGTTTTTCAAATAGCTTTTCCCTTTGTATTTTCTTAGAAGCATACAGATCCCAGGCCTGACCGTTACTGCTGATTTGCTGTGAGCCCATCATACCACAACACTGACAATCCTCAGCGTACTCACCAAATCCATTATTCAAAACTAGAGGAACATTTTAAATGTAGGGAATCAATTTTAGAAGCTCACCAGAGTTTCAAGCCTACCTCTGAGATACTAAACTTTAGTTATCAACTATAACTATCTCTTTCTTCAAAGCCACGAAAAAATGCACTGACACCAATGTCCAAGTTCCATCAATGGATGAAGCTAATTAAGAATGATCTAACTGGGCAAGATTTTCTAACACCACTTCTCCCCTATGCAACTTGAGGAGTCTATTTCTAAGTTTATAAATATGAATTAAAGATTGAAAATAGCTATTCATATATAGTTAGAAAATGTAATAGCAAAAATAAAGCAGCTCCAGACAAGCTAAACGCAATACTTTAAAAAACTCCTAGGGGGACACTTTGCATATTAGGTAGGTAGGTAGGTAGGTAGGTAGGTAGGTAGATAGATAGATAGATAGATATAGATAGATATAGACAGACAGACAGACAGATACAATATTAGCCTAGATTTTTGAGAGAGAGAAATTTTAGTACCAATAAGCTTACCAATGCTTAGATAATAGCAGAAACTTGAAGATACACAGTACTAGATCTGAATTTGCAATCAGTAATGGGTCTTTCTTGCCCAAAATTAATTTAAGGTTTTGGAGCTGCAGACTGCTAATTTGCACATTTGACATACTTGGCCAATAGGTCAATTAATTACCTGTTGAATAAGTGAGCGAGCCTCTTCAGAGACACAGTCTGGCATGTTCAAAGTAGTGTGAGTAGTTATTCCTGCTGGATGGCACTCAACCAGCGTCTGAAACAATCAGGTACACTTCTTACCCAGGATTTATGGACAGCGAGTACAGAGAACTGAGCAATAGTCTTAACTGGAGGTGTAGCAATCAGCAGTGCTACCTAAGCAGTTTAGAACGAGGGCTCTAAGCCTACAGAACTTCTAACTGGAATAAAGGCAATCAGATAAATCACATCATAAACTTATGTTTCTAGTCCTTTTACCTTAGTTATAAAGTGGCCCATAAGTAGAAGAGCTTATATTTATAGATACATAAAAACTAAACAGGGACTTTAGGTAACTCTAAAAAATTATAATGTATTAAAAACCTTCAACATTAATTTTATGTAAATAATTAATGTTGAAGGTTTAAATGTTATGTATAGGTGATTTGTAAATTCCACAACTATCTTGGGAATTCAGTATTATCTACATATTTAAGATAGAGGACTACTTATAAAACTATGACTGTTCATTTCCTCTGTCTGCTTCCCAGGAGGCAATCTGCACAGTACTCTATTAAAAATTTACTAACCTCAAATATCTTACTTAAAAGTCATTGATCAGAGAGAGCATAAATACTGACCTAAAGCTAGAACAGATAGGAAAAATTTACAGTATTGAGGAAAAAAAGGTTACCGTTCATATCTACATTAATTTTCTTTAAAATGAGAATTCCCTCCTAATTTCAAACAAAATGTTTAAAACATCCAAAGAATTCTAATACATTCTGATATGAACCTTACAGAATTAACTCTATTTAAAAGTGAATCATAGAGAAAAAAGGTTTAGTTTTACATTTTATTGTGTACTGACATTGTGACTTACAGAATTTTACCACTGATTTATTCAGTGCAATACAACTCTATTTTTTTTATCTGAAATCTTGATAAATTTACTGAATATATATATCAAAGTTTTTCTTACCTTGTCTCTGATCTAAAAATTATAGACAAGGCTAAATGGTCTCAATTTGAAATCAAGGTAGCATCTGTGTAAACTTATTAAGCATCCAGGTCACTGCTTACCTTGCCAGTGAGAAGTTCAAAGAGGACAGCGCCCAAACTCCACCAATCACAGGCTTCAGTTTCTTCAGTGATTGCTCCAACCTCTAAACACACCAAAAAAGGTTGATATTAAAATTCCAAAGGTCAATTAAACTTTCAAAATTAACATGTATTAGCAAGGTGACCTTTTTAATGCTGAGAGAGCAAATACTAAATACTACTGGGCTTTCAAAATCCCTGAAAGTTACTTATCCCTTTGATCACCTACTGTGGTTGCATTTTTTTTTTTTTTAACGCAGTCATATGTTAAATGGAGACATTTTTTTCTTTAGTTGATAGAGGGACACCTTCAAGATACTATACTTAAAAGTTACATGAATATACTATTATCAGCATTTTGCTTAATTTTTCAAATTTGAGAAAGTGTAGTCAATTCTACCTAAGAGGTCATATTTTGATTTAAAAACAAAGACTCTGCATTCAGAAGGAACTGCAAAAATCATTTAGAGCAGTATTAATTATCCTTGCACAGAATAGAAACCAGAGAAGTGACATTCCTTGTCCAATGTCACATAGTAAATCAGTAACAGAACTAAGACCTAGTTCATTGTATCATCCTTCTCTTATATAATTGTTTTCAACTAAAGGAGGAGCATGTGCAATGCAGATTTACCCACTTTGTTATTACAAGTACAGAGAGATATGTTGTTTTAAGCCACAACTGAAACTATTGGCTAAGATAAGAAATTTTAGAGTGTCTACAAATTACAATTTTATCTGTGTTAATCCCTCTCTCATCAGCACAAGTTCTTTAAATGTAATAGGAATTCTCAGGTGTCATCTTTCAGGTTTCTCCTCAAATCTCCAAAAACTCCTCATTTCACCATTTCTGAGGCTTTTAGACCTTAAGTCATGTTGATGTATTTTTACCCTTTCCTAATGACATTCAGTTAGTTACAAAGCCACACACACACACACACACAAATATATATATATATATATATATATATATATATATATATAGGCACATCCTTATGATAGAATACTACTACATAAGCATTTAAAATGATGTATTCGTGCAAGGTTTAAGTATATTATATAAGTCAACATCTGGATATATTAAATTTAAAAAAAACAAGCTATAAAACAACAGAGTTCTAATTTTAAAATCATGTTGTTGTTTTTTAAAAATTGGTGAGAAAATATGACAAAATGTTTTAGTGGATTGCCTCTGTGTTAATGAGAGTTTTACTTTCATTCCATGCTTGTTAGCCTACATGAATATCCAAGTGGTACAATTTTATTTTATTTTTTAAATATATTTTTATTGATTTCAGAAAGGAAGGGAGAGGGAGAGAGACAGAAATATCAATGTTAGAGAATCATTGATCAACTGCCTCCTGCATGCCCCTACTGGTGATCAAGCCCACAACCTGGGCATGTGCCCTGACCAAGAATCAAACTGGACTCCTGGTTCATGAGTTCACACTCAGCCACTGAGCCACACTAGCCAGCACAAGTGGTACAACTTAAATGTATAACCAGATGACATGAAAACATTCAGGCTTGTTGAAGCAGGGATGACAAAGCTATAAGTAGGTCAATCCTGCCCGAAACTTTCCTGGCTACATGGTTTCCCCCACAATTTGAATGTTACTATACATTTCAGAGCAATGGACTAGGAATCAGAAGTCCTAGACTAAGAGTTTTGAGGAATTCACTTGATCTCATTCATAATATGAAGGTTAGTTCTGAGGGTCTCTCAGTTAGTGTAGCTCTACATTCTATAGTTTGGACACTCAAGGATTTCCTAAAATAGTGATTTACTTTAAGAAAAGTTCATTGGGCTCTCATTCAAAGTGCTTATCGTATCCCTCCAAGATTCAAATACACTGCCCACACCCATCCCCAAGTCTCCCACTGCACATTTCTTTCCAGTTTAAGCAGTCAAATCATCCTCTTCCTATCCAAAATTCTGAAATGGCTTCTCATTGACCATGAAATAACATTCACATGTATACAGTCAGGCCTCCACAATGAGGTATCACTCTTATCAGCATATATAAACAGCATAAACTAGACTCTATGCTAGGCACTAGGCATTAACCCTCCATGTGCTGGCCACATGTTAAATAATGTGAAACTAAAATGACATAGGTTGTGATTTTATCTTTTAGGGTTTTTTTTCTCAAGAATTTAAGTTATTCCATTTTCTTTAATTATACAGCAAGTACTACATATCACTTAGTTTTATAATATATGTGATATCTGTTCACTAGTCAAGATCCAAAATCATCGGTCAGTCACCTGTTTTGAATATGCTACCAATAAGTCTCACATTCTGTGTTGCTGTGCTCATAGTAGGTACACACCACAATAATGATCATTGCAACACTAAAATAGCAGTTAACATTTATTGACTACTTACTATATGTAAGGAACTATGTCTAATATTTTGCATGCATTATTTAACATTTCCAAGCAAGTTTATGGAAACCTTATTTGGGTAGGGTGCCTTTGGAGACTATAGTAACTGAGTGCCCTGGGAAAAGAGGAACATCTGACCCAATCAAAAGTGAAAATTAATAAGATGATTTTATAGGGTCTAGCATGCCCTAAAAAGCTCTAGACTAAAGCCATATGCAACTCTGCTCAGAAAGGTTTCCTGTTAGGATTGAGCAGAGGGCCACTGAGATAAGGCTCCATAATGTAATCGATGGCTAGCAATTTATAAAGATCTTTTTAAATTCAACCAAAGGTACAAGTGTCATTACCAGTGCAGCCTAGACCATCAAAGGGGATATGTTATGCTAGTTTCCCATATCACTGCTGGGATTGGGAGTGGGTCTGGGGGTGAGAAGGTGGGGGGAGTGGGGATGAAATGTGTGTGTGGGGGGGGGGGAGATACTTGAAACTACCAAATAAGCACAGTACATCTTCCAGAGCATAAAGCCTTTTATATGTGTGGAAAGGAGCTGGATATTGTTTTACCATTAAAAGAAACTGAGATCTATTGTATTATGGAACATAATGTAAAATTTACATGGATTTGCAAGATAAAAGACTTCAAAGGAACTTCAGGATCATATTTCACTAGTCCCCTGGGGTACCCATATCATATTGCCTCTACAGTCAGAAGTACTTGGGTAGAAAAGTTTGAGAAGCACTTCAGGAGACAGACAAGGTATATTCTTTTATTGATTTCTGTGAACATGCTCAACTAAGGAGTCTGAGAACTGGGTTCATTGGTTTTATCTGCTTTGAAATCCCTCGCAATTTTCTGCCCGAATCCTTAAACAGATAGATAATGACCAACATACTGCATCGAATGTGAACTGCCACAGTGTCTGAATATTTCCTATTAGCATAATATTATTATACATTAGCCCTAATTCTAATTCTTAGATTAAAATTGTAAAGATATACCCTGGAATTGAATTGCCAAAAAGAAGCCTGAGGCTGTGTGGTTGTCAGAAGCACTTCTCTAAGACTGCTTTACTTGCAAAATCTATATAAAAAGTTTAAACATAAACCAAGAATACTGATTTATATATAAAGCTACACAATAGCTGCTACAAACACCAGGCAAATAGTCAGTAGATGTGACTAACTTCAAAAGTAGAAAACTTATAGAAATAAAGACCAAATAAGTTTGTGAAGCTATTTTCAGAATAAAATATGGTGAAGCTGAGAAATCCCTTTAAACTCCTACCTTACATTTTTTAAACCCTAAAAAAAAAAAAGCAGAAATATTTTAAAAGATAAATTCTACCAGTTTTGTCAATTTTCAAAATATTTTTCTTATAACACCCAAGTGTTAAGTTTCCATGCGTGTCCCCTTCACCGCCACTACATTCTACATTTGCAATTTCCAGTGGCCTCATTCTGCACAAGTGTAGCAGTATTACAGGCATCGAACAAAATGATTGGGGGGAAATAAACTATTCCATAAGAAAATAAAACGAATTCCCAGATTTTTTCCCATCTAACCTCAAAAAACGATGGTGATATCAAAGAATCCTAGATATTCTTCTTTTGAGTCAAAGAAATGTATTGATTGACAGGGCTTGAGCTATGCTGCTCTGTGAGCCTGGCTTGGCTCCATGTGCTACTAAGCTTCTTGGAAAATGAGGACAGCCAGACTTCTAACATTCTTCCTACCTGTAATTTTATGATTCTGAAAGTGTTTTCAAAAGTACTCATGAGCCTTTCTCATGACTTTTCCCCTCTCCATTAACTTAAGATGCCCAAGGAGTGGGATTATGCTAAAATGAGCTAGCAATGCTCGATTTTCCTCTTTCTCCTTTCTAGACCCAACCACTCTTCCTTTTCTCTAAGAGACCTGGTGGCAAGTGAAATGAATCAGTGTCACTAAACCTGTTATTATCTTTCAATGTAATGGAGACAGAATCAGCTCCAGGATAAATTTCCAACCATCTAGAATTTTAAGGAAATCAAATACATGTGAACAGTTTAGTAAAATTCTAGAACTTCCCTTTAGTACAATGATCATATTCTAACACAACAAAGAACCTTACTGATTCATACTCTTATTTCACAAGTGAATAAACGAGTTCACATAACAATAAAACTATCACAACATAAAATGTACTTTGACTACAGTGACTTCACTCACGTTCAACACCTCATAGAACACTCTTGAACAAGCCAGGGTATTTTTCAAAAAAAATTATGCTGCCTTGGTAACCCATGTTGTCAAAGGGCTTGCTAAAACACAGAAGAGTTTTATAGTCTTTATGATAATCAGAGTTTACTGAGTCTCCCTCCTATAGCCCAAAATAATCATGTTAACCTGACCCCAAAACCGTAACTAGAATAAGCCTCACTCCTGAAAAGTAAAGGAGTATAAAAACAGCTTGCACTCAGGAAATCCTAAAGTGTCTATATCTGTATGAGAAGTGAAGGGAAAAAACAAAGTATCCACCCAGACTTGAGGCAGTAGGAAAGACACGGGACAGACCATGTGATCTCAGCACTACAGACATCATACAGGGTATCCACAGGGTTAGGCCCTGCCTTTTAGGACTACATGATTTAAATTACATAGATCTGTCAAAGACATGACTCAGAAATAACCAAAGATAATGCTAAAACTATTGATATGATGGGAATTTTATAGAAAATGGAAAAAGCTAGAGCATGCATCTCAGACTCAAGCTTTAAATAAAGACTAACCTTTCTACAAAGCTTCATGAAGAAGAATCATCTCACATTTCAAGCAACTGGGGTGCCCTCGGCATCCCAAACTCACTCTTTAAGAGACATTCCTGTTACAATGCGGGATAAATCAGGGACCCTCGTGGTACGCAGGCAGGCCTGGACAGGTTTGTCCAGGTACACCTACAAACTGGTGACGTCACTTGATTCTGTTCCCTGGTGCTTCTTCTAAGGGAGACACACAGGTCCTCTCATCCTTCAATTTACTTCTACTAATACTAACAATACAGTTGCCCACACCTATCCCAAAAATCTCAAGACAATTCCACAGCCTCTATCAGGCAGTATGTTCGGTTGCTATCTTCCTTCCAATACGTGATAGAACACATAGGAAGCTTAGAATTTATTAGACAAGAATTTCCCGTATAAAGAAATTCTATTTTAATTTAGGACAAGTATTTAAATATTTTTCCTAAGCTGTTTTCCTTAACCACTTCAAAGAAATTATAACTGTGGAACTATTATTAAGAGGTCATATAAACCTCAATGAAAAAGCAGCAATTGTTACAAATAAGTTTTTATATAATAGTCAAATTAAACCAATATTTAGATGCTGAGAGAATCTGTCACATAAATGACTTTGCACTCTAAGTCATAATGACAGAACAATTTTAAAGGCAAGTAACCGTCGCAACTGAAACAACTGAACAGATAACCGAAAAGGCTACCAGTGAGGGACGACCAAATGATTGAGCAGCAGGCTGCATGGGGCAACCAGGCCAGCAGGGAGGTTAGTAAGGGACAACCAAATGACTGAACAGAGGGCTGTGTGGGGTGACCAGGCAAGCAGGGGAGTTAGTGAGGAACAACCAAACGACAGAACAGCAGGCAGTGTAGGGTGACCAGGCCAGCAGGGGTTGAGGGGGGCAGTTAGGGGTGACCAGACCAGCCAGCAGGGGGTGGGGGGCAACCAGGCTGACAGAGGCGGGGCAGTGAGGGGCGACCAGGCTGGGGGGGGGGCGGTAGTTGGGGGTGACGAGGCCATCAGGGGGGCAGTTAGGAGTAATCAGGCAGGCAGGCAGGTGAGCAGTTAGGAGCCAATGATCCTAGATTGTGAGAGGGATGTCTGACTACCAGTTTAGGCCCAATCCCTGGACCGGCAGTTAGACATCCCCCAAGGGGTCCCAGATTGGAGAGGATGCAGGCTGGGCTGAGTGAGGGGACAGCCCCCAGTGCATAAATTTCATGCACCGCCTTCTAGTAAAATAATTATCAGTAGTAAGTATATTTTGGTGAGGAAGGATAAATACATTTTTCTAATGCCACAGAATTTTTTCCCAAAATACTTTCTAGAAATTTTTTCCAAAATGACTTTTAAAAACTGCCCTTAAGCCCGTTGGTGTAGCTCAGTAGTTGAGTGTCAACGCATGCACCAGGAGGTCCCATTTCAATTCTCGGTCAGTTCACATCCCTAGGTTGTGGGCTCTACCCCAAGCAAGGGGTGTGCAGGAGGCATCAGACTGATGTTGATGCCATGTTTCTATCTCTCCATCTCCCTACCTCTCTCTCTAAAATCAATTTTTAAAGAAAAACATTAAAAAATTTATTTTAAAAAATTGACCCTAAGAACTCTTTCTTTTGGAAAAAAATAAACAAATGTAAGTAACCAAAATACAGTAGCTTTTGGAATTCAGTGAATAAGACAATACGAAAATTAAGCCGCATTCTTATAAACCTTACAACTAAACACCATGTATACTTTTATAGTGTGTGTGTGGGGAGGGGAGGGGGGGGGGGGAATGGAGTAAATTTTCTATAAATTCTAAGTGTTCAGTAAGATTTAAAATACTGTTGTAAGTAATCAAAAATTTGTTAGCCTGCTTCTAAGGGAGCCAGACTTCATTAATAGTCTTAGATTGGAGTAGAGTGCCATCAAAAAAAAAGAAAATCTATCGTCAGTGACATACTGACGCACTTGGAAGGAGGAAAAGCACATCTTTCTCTGCAATGAGTGTTCCACGTCAGCTAGCGCATGGAAACATTAGTGCTGTGTTCCTGCACAGACAGCCTTTCCCTGCAGCATCTGTTGCTAATTGAAAGGGACTAGAATTACAAAATTCTAGTCAATTTCTCTCACCAGCGCTTGCTGTGTATAAAGATTTTCTATGCAGGGGCCGAGCATTAGTCTTCCACTACAGCTGATGACTAAAGAGCAAAGAGAAAGAAACACAGAAGAATGTTTTTGAATCCAACATTATATGGAACCAAACCGCAAGAAGAGGGACAGCTAAGCATATCTTTTGTTAGGTTGGTAAATTACCATTCTATAAAAACAACCATTCACCTGTAAAGGTCTATTAATGTCCTAGTTAACCTATAGTATATGTCTTCTGTTTGGGTACTTTCTTTTTTTTTATAGAAATCTTCAAGAGTAACTGTCAATCTTATACCAATTATGTCTTTTATTCCTAGCTCCTACACACACTGCCCGGGACACAGGAGCCATTAATAAATGTTTGCTGAGTAAATATATCAATCATGTGTTTGGTAGCACTGCTCATTCAAGGCTTTCAAAACACCTAAAAAGGCCTCATCACAATCATTTCTTTAGGTCCCATTGGGCACTTTTACATATGGCAGGCTAGAAAGTTTCAGAGATGATTTAAAGTGTGCTCTGCCTGCTGGATGAAACAAAAGTAGGATGAGAATGGAGCCGGGCAGTTGATGACTGCAGTAGTCCAGGCAAGACATGGCAGTGGCTTACAGTGGGTGCTGCAGGGACCCTTTTCAACGCTCCCCTCGGCATCCCTACGTTTAGTTTGTTCTGGCATGGATAGCACATGGCAGAGGAAAGAGCTAAAAAGCCCTGGGAGCAGGAAGTAGACAGGGTTGGGACGTCTCCGAAAGTTTCCCCTGCCCCTTTTCAATGTAAGGAATCCAGGCCCACAAAGACATGAAGTGTGCTATAAAAAGATGTAAGCTGGCTCCAATATCTAGCTGCTGGCCTAGTGACATATTTAGTATCCATTAGAAATTTTACTTAAATGTTGTCAAAATCAAATTAATTTATGTGCACTGTAGTTTTCTCCAAAGATATTATTTTAGATTCTAGAGGCCCAGTACATGGATTCGTGCACCAGTAGGGTCCCTTGGCCTGGCCTGCGGAGATTGGGCAGAAACCGGCAGTCCAACAAAGTCCAACCGACAGTCCCAGAGTGCAAGAGGGCACTCCACAAAGTTGCTGTCCTTTGGCAGCTCCTGCATTGAGCATCTGCCCCCTGGTGGTGAGTGCGCATCATAACTACAGGCCTGTCAGCCAGTCGGCTGGCCACTTAGGCTTTTATATAGATAAAGACATATTTTTTTAAGTTTCCACAAACAAGACTAAATGTTTCGAATGAAAGCAAAACTAAAATCCACACCAACTATGAGAATCGAATTTTATTTTAATTCCAAGTTTAGATTGTTCCTCTAATACCTATAACCTAACTCATCAAAGTTTAGAAGTTTAAAGTTTTAAAATGTATTGGTAATGTACACAGATAATAATTTAATTTAAAAAAAATGTATTGGTACAAAACCATCTAAAGAGACTGTGCCTTTGAAACAAGGTAGTCAAAGGCAAAAGAAATTTACTTGCCTAAGATCTGTGCAGATCTCAATTCTCAGAGTGAGAGACTAACTAGAACCTGGATCTTGCATTTCCTACCCTAGCATTTCAAATGGCCTTTTTCCTCCTATTTTCTAATTTTATCCTATTTCAAACAATGTTGGCTGCCCAATTAACATTTCTACATTTCATAAAGTCCTCCAACATTGCATTCAAACGAGTATTTGTCAAGGAGGGTATCTGGACTGTTTAGAAGTGGCCTGTATCACCAATTCATTAGATTATTATTCAGAGAAGGCCAATGACAGAGGCCAGCACTTTGCAGAAAGAAGTCTGCAAGGCTGGGGCTCTGCTGCCCAGGTGGCCACAAAGTGAAGGGAGGGGTGTGGGCTGGGTCCACCTTTCCTGCTTTTTGGCTCATCCCACCCTCTAGCCTTGCTTCCTGACACCACATTAATTCAATTACCTGGAACCCTGGGTCTGTTTTGTTATACGTGGGGAACTGGATGTAGGTGTACACCACCGTGAGCTCAGTCTAGGCTTGACAAAATACCAAATTCTGCATTTCTCCCACTTCCCAGCTCTACTCTTCCTGTTGTCGTGGTGATCTGGCAGCCATGTTCTGAGGTTTCCTGCAATTATCTCACAACTTGAGTCAAAACTCCTTGATTTAACTTGATTCAGCATTCCAGGCCAAGAATTACTTGTTCAAGATAGTTTATAGGTGTCATTACTATACCGTATTCTTGTGAAATAAAATGAGAAACGGGTAACTACCATATGACTTCTGGTTGACTGATTATAATTATAATTCTGAGCTCTATACAATCTTGCCTTCTCTCTGATCCTGCATTTCTAGTAGGAAAAAAAACCAACAGCATGCTCCATTTTCCATTGATCATATCAACAACAACTCCATTCTGAATAGTCATTGGGTGTCACAGTGTTGCCCAGCCAACACCATTAAAGTTGATGGATGGGGAAAAGGCTAACTGAACATTGTGAAAATGACAGACGCAGCTCCCTCTCTCTCTGTGGCTCTGAGGCTCTGTTAGGCAGGCAGACCTACAAGCACTGCTAGTAAAGGAACTTCAGCAATTTCACTTACTTTTTTTTTTTTTTTAAGTCTTAGCTTTTTAAAAGATTTATTTGAAGAAGTATTTGTGAATAATTGCTTAGGAGAAGTAAGCCCTGGCTACTTCATGGAGATTCAAAATGACAATATTTTACATGCTAGAGAAACTAGTGATTTGGTCAGAGTAGCTAGCTAACAGTTTATGAGGGCTCCAGGACACATCCTACCTAGGGATGGATCCTAAGGTCTAGAACCTCAAATGCATATTTAATCTTCTTTACTTTAGAATGGCTTTAGAACAATTAAGACTTGAGTTGCCTTGAAGCTCTTCTTGTTTATCCTAATAAGGCTCTATATTCACGGCACAAGTTTCTTCAATATACAAGAACTGCATCAGGGAATGCTTAGTGTAAAATTTTCACTGCTCTGTCACAAACTTGAAAAGTTAATGATTCTCTTTCAAAGGTACAGATTTCATTTTTTATGACAATAGCAACTGAGGGCAAAACATTAAAAGTACTTGGTAATCATTCAAGGGAAACACTAAAACATTTACTATGAACAAGAAAGCTACTGTTGAAGTTTTGTTTAAGGATGCATCAAACAGAAGAGTTACTGTTGTAAACTATAATGTGTAAGTATTAAGCACAAATATTTTACTCTTAAAATTATTTCTAAAAGCTACCTCTTCCCTTTTTCTTCTTTCTACTTTGGGAATGGGAGGTGGGGAGAGACTACACCAGGGATATACCTGTATTTCCTGGTTATATCATTAGTATTGCAAAATACACATCAATATTTGTTTGCTTTCTCTATCAACTTTGCATTCCTAAAATTAGACTCCTCATCCCAAAATTCTCAGATCTAAATGATTCTTCTTTAAGTAATTTTGTTTGCTGAGACTCTTGGCATTCAAATTTCACCCTACTCAAAAGCTTAGTGTCTTGATTTTTTCGCTCTAAATATTTTCCATAAATCCCTCATTTCTACAATGCATTTTATTTTCCCTCCCCAGCCCCTCCTCTGAGGACATGCTTACAGAGAAGAAGGGAGGGAGGGAAGGAAGGGCGGTCAGTTGCTTTCCGTAAGTGCCCTGATGGGGGATCAAACCCACAACCCAGGTATGTATCCTGACTGGGAATCAAAGCAGCAACTTTTCATTGCGTGGACAACATTCGGCCACCTGAGCCACTTCAGCCAGCCAGGCTCCACAATACATTCTTCATGTACAATTCTATGAGTAAAAATACATACTTAGAAAGTTCCCCAAGTGAAATAATTATTTTAACCCTACCAATATTAGACAAGAAATCAGTATTTGCCCTTGGGGGTAAAACTTTTGCCTTAATAAAGATGGACTTGAATTTTTACTATATTTTGTATAAGAAGGAAATTAGATGATTTGACATCTGTAATCTTTTTTATACTCAACTAATCTATTTTACTACCAGTAAAGTAAGTCCTGGAAAGTCTTAAGTAACTTGCACAAAAAGGTCATGCAATGAGTTAATGGCTGATATGGGAACAAATATCAAGGTTTAGCAATTCTCAATTCCATCTCAAATTTTTATTCTTATGATAGCCTCATGATATTTTCAACCACGCATGATCTGAGTCCTAGATCTAATTATCAAATACGTAACTATCACATAGAGCACCATGCTTAAAAAGCAACAAATTGTGTGTGAAACATGTTTATGGAGAAGGGCATGGGAGGCTACTCTCAAAAAATATATTCATGGACTATTTGATAAAGTCAGGCTAGAAGAGCAAAGGATGGTAGTAAATAAATGTCATGCTCTAAAACTGAATTTCAGAGATGGTGTTCGGCATGATTTTTCTATGTTTCACTTTTCCCTGTCAGCTGTGAGCTGTTTCCAAGTGTGAAATCGCCTACGAGAGGAAGCAAAGCTGTCATTTGACATCTGGGAGCATAGAGACTGGGATGCAGTAAAGAGCATTTTAGACTTTGTCAATTTACACTTATATTCACCTATAAATCCTCAAGTCTAAAAAGTCCTCAAGCAAGACTGCTAAAAAAGACTAAGAAAAATACTTTCTTGACATTTTAGTTTTTCTTCATACTTGAAATTTTATAACAAAAAATTATTCTATATTATGATAAATAGTTGCAATGATAAAACACACAAAATCCTTTGATTGCCTGTGTATGTGCAAATAGAAATAAAATCAGAGAAACTACAAGGAAGTCCTCTGAAGAAGAAGAATCAATTTACTCCCATTTTTATTCTATAATCTCTCACAATGGAAAATAGGGGAGCCTGTCAAAAAGTCTCTTAATACAGCATCTAAAAGTCTCCAAATATGGAAACTGGACGGTGCTATATTGGTATTGTCATGCTATATACGTAATCTATTCCTACTTTGGGGACAATTTCTTTGCTCTTTGCTCTTCCTCAACTCCTTTCTGTTTCTCTGGTATGAAAGGAACCCATTTACCATGAATGATGTTTATTTAAAGTAAAACCTTTCTAGAGAGTCATCCTAGATAATCTAAAGATACAAAGTGAACCTAAAAGGAAGGGCTTCTACTTTGAAAACAGGGCTGGGTTTGATCAGTGAATTCGTATTCTCAAGACCCTCTTGATGGGCTTGCAGCTGCAGCCATTTATTTGCTGGCTTTTTCACAGATGTAGACAGAGAATGCTCCGTGGTTTTTGTCTTTTTGTTGTTAGATTTGTTTTCTTTAAAATAAAAAGTCGCAACTTTTTAAAAATCATTCTTCATCTTGTTATAGAAGCTTGTCAACATCAGACATCCTTGGCAGTATATATGCATTGTTGAAATGACTGACTTTTTAAAATCTAAGATCACAAAGTTGGCAGAGAACTATACTTAAATAACAGAAGGTGATCATTTGCATTTCAAAATTTATCTATCTTGCTTTTCCCCTCAATTAGACCAAAACATGTTGATTCACAGGTTTCTGTGTGTGTGTTTCTTTCTTTTTTTAAACTTATTTATAGAGCAGAATAATGGCCCCCCTGCTAGTTTGGCATTTGCTCAAGTTTCTGTCCATGTAAACCGAATCTGTTACTGGAAATTTTTTCTCAAAATATAAAGGCACATCACCCACAAGATAAAAAGATACATTGCTGATACTATAAAGTACAGGGCAGGTGGGTAATGTTTTTAGGACAAATATGTGATAAGGATTCCCAGGAGGGAGGAGTGGAAGGGGTAGAGGTTGCACACTGTTTAAACAGAAGTGAATCGTTTTCACCGTAATCTTGCGGCAACTTCACTTTCTAAGCAAACATCATCAGCTTAATATGCTTTAGAGTTACTTGGACAATAATATGAAGGTCAGCGATGGGAAAAGGAAGGGCAGGGAGGTGGAGAAGAATTAGTTAAACCCTTAATGTTTCTAAGGGTAGATAGATCAAAAGAGGACTACGTTCTCTATGTCACCCTGTATTCATTGATTTGTGATTTTTGAGTGTCGAAATACTAGTATATTATCATTACTCCCACCTCTTTGAGAGAAGGAGGAAAGCCTACTTGTAGTTTTTATCAGTAGTACTGCCCTTCAATTTTGAGACGCAGTAATTTATAAATTTTTGCTCTAATTACCTTTGCATTGTAAGCAAGAGGAAGGAATACACAGACTTCATTAAGTCCTGTAACTTTCTAGATTTAAGATCACCTAACATAGAACACTAGCATTGCTTTTCAGCTAAGACCATTACAGGGGTATTGGTTTTATTTTATCCTATTGATAAAACAAACTAAAAAGCCCAAGGAATAAAGATACTTTCCACATTGTTCAATGCAAGCCATAATACTAGGATACTTTTGCAACTCACAAAGCTTAAAAGTACGATTCTTTTATGCAAATAATTAAAACAAAACCCTTCTTCAGACTATAGCTTTTTTTGAATGTTAGTGAAGGACAGACAACCTGGAAGATGAGAGCAAAAATCCATTAATGGTAGACTGCCACCTGCTGGTCAACTGTAAGAACTGTGATTTCTGAGGGGGGGGGGAAAGCTTAAAAAATAGAACTTGGATACTGATCTATTAAATTCAGTATTTCAGGACACAAAATTGAAAGTTGTATCTATTAATGGAGTGTGGTATGATTCTGTTCCACAGATATTTAAACTCTCAGGAGGTCTACATGCTATATAATATAACAGAAAACATGACTGTACTTAAAACTGAAGAAAGTTAATCTGCTAGAATGCCAAAGTACAACCCTACAGAGTTTCCAGTACGAAAGTAACAACACTAACAGGAAATAATAAGTCAGGTATAAACATTAAACAGTGCTCCATAAATCTTTGGTTTTGATCTAAGGTTTACACTGCACTTGACTTCAAGGTTTAATAGGATTCCACTTTTTAAAAATCCCTAGACTTAATTTTGATTCTAAAATCTCAAATTCATTATAACTAATAAGTGTATTTTCTTACCAAATTAGAAAAGAGGAGAGTCTGTTAAAAATAAAAAGAAGAAAGAAAAGGGAAAAAAAAGAACTAGATAACCTTAACAAAGTGATTTTTCTATGAAAACATTTTTGTTATCCCATTAACTAAATCATACTACTGTAATAAGGTTTCAAAAAACAGCATAATATTATGTATTTGAGAGAAACAAGAAAATGTAAGCATGCTCTATGGCCCCTAGGAAGACATAGAAACAAAGAGCCCTAATTTTGGAGAAGAAAGAGAGTAAGGTAAGAAGAAAATTCAAATCATTGTTTTCAGAACATAAGTTTTAGGATATTTGCTCTGCAAGTTGAAAAACTTTGAAATTCCCCATTACAGAAATCATTCGTAACAATGAAGGTTGTAACTAAAACAATATAGCTCCTTCAATCCTAATTATAATCATTTCCCATTATGCAGTGAAGCAATGTTAGCATCAATAATACACTGGTTAGCTAGTAAGTACTTAAATACTGTATTAATCAACAACTAAGCAGATCATGTCAACATAATCAGCTTGAACCTCCTTTGAAAGCCCGTGGGGTGACAAATGAAGCAGCTTTGGCTATCCAAAGAGGCTGACTGATAGGCAAAAGGTGAACAAACTTTGGACTCAGACAAAGAGAAACTAACTCAAATACAATTCATATGCTCAAGTGACCTATAGATTCAACAAAGGATCTAACATCCCTAGAAATAAATCTCTAATTAAAAGAATAAAGACAATACAGTAAGAGAAAGAGAAACCTGTTATGTCAAATATTTAACAAAATAGGCTGTGTTAAAACAAGAACATGCTTTCTAAAATTTCTCAAAATATGGAATGAGCTCTTTAAAATCTACTCTAAAAAATTTTAATTCTATATTTTATCCATATTTTTAGCCTTAGGAATTTTACCTATTTAATCAATTACCTCTCACATCTTAATAAAATCATCCATTTAAAGAGACTCAGGGTATCTAAAGTTCTTTCTAAACACTAAGGAGTTAAGACATTTCTAACAAAAAATACAAACCCCTTTAACAACAAATAAACACACGCACACACACACACACACACACACACACACCCCTATGGATTATATATGGTTTCAATTTCTTTTTTTGAAGGGTTAAGGAGAAAACCAAATCCAACATATATGTAAACTGCTAGTGACAAATACAACTTCCATAAAGAAATGAGAGCTGCGGGCTACTTTTGCAAGCAAAACATTGTAGGAGATGACTCTAACCTGGGGCACAGTACATTCTCTCTATGGCATCGCTGTCACAGGAATCTTCAACCTCACTCCACCTGCTAAAATACGTTAGCTGAATGTGTCCTAAAAACAAAACGACAGGAGAAATCAAAACATTTTTCTCTTCCATTTTCTGCAGAAGTGAACTGTAATTACTCCTTTTGTAGCTAAAAACAGTATCATTAAGAATAATGGCATCATTAAGTACTAGAAGCTATTACTGGGGGTGAATTTGCTGCACTGATAATGAAGCTCTAGATAGGAAATGAAGATACTAATTACAAGATAAAACGCCTACTCAGTTAATTGGAAGCAACAGCGAATAAAAAGAAATGCATTTGCAAAAGTTCCTGACCTCTATCATTCAATAAGATGTTGTTTGGGTTCAAATCGCGGCACACAATTCCCTCTCTGTGTAAAGCATCAAGGGCTACCACCATTTCAGCTGCCCATCTCTGAATGCAGCCCTCTGGGATGCAAAACCTGGAGTGTAGTGCTAATTTTTTATCGAGGTCCTCAAAAATCTGATGTATCTCCTTGTCTCCTTCTAGTGCTTGCCCACTGGCTCCCTTAGTCACAGAGACTCTCTGAAATAAAGTCTGTTCCTCTTCAGCCAAATCATCAGCTTGATCTGTAAACAGCAAGACTTCCTCAGTTTTCAAAGTGTCCGTGTCTGCATCGTATTCGTTAGCACCTGAGAGCGGGTCAGAAGCAGGGAATACGCTTTCCTCTGTGTTGTCTGCAGTCACTGCCGACTCGTCCCCTCCGAGTCCTTGAAAGTCAGGGTGTGGGCTATGCATCAAGGAAATGTCCGAACTACTATGATCAACAGCAGCTGCAAATAACATCCCAGGACTCCCCTGTACGTAGTGTTTCTCTGTTACACCATCAGGTGGAAGCCTAGAGGGGTCACTCAGTTCTTCCGAGCTTTCTTCTTCCTGTGCTTGGCACTGTTCGGCGCTAAGCCTGAGGCATAAAACATCGGGGGCTTCCAATAGCTTACTTTCTATTATGCCTGCATTAGTCTGTGTAAACTTAGTAGGTCCCACTGTTGCACCATCTTTTGTTGGCTCCAATTCACCAGGTAGGTTTACAAGAAGATCAGGCCTTCCTTCATCAGTACCACTGATATCATCAAAAGCAGCATCTTTAAAAGAAATAACTGGGACAGAGTCATCAGAGCCCCTGCTAATGGTGTCCTGAGCTATAACTTTGCTTTCACTAATATTAAAACTCTTGTCTCCATCCGAAAGAGTAAAAAATGGTTTCAAAGGCTCTGACTTTAGACTATACATTTTTTCTCCAAAATCAAGTCCTAGGAGTTCACTAGTGCTATCCTTACTGTCTATCCTAAAGAATTCCATGGAGCTGGTTTTAGATCTACTGAGGGCATCTGATGTCCTTGGAGAACTAACTGTTTCCAGGTCATCATTTCCAGGGGACAATTTCAGCTCATGTGCCATCAGCTGGGTGCTGGGGCTGTGGCTGTCAGCAACAAGGTGCGTGGGGAAGCCTTCAACAGCTTTGGTATCGACACCATTTCCTTCCGTCTTCACGAAAGGCTCCTCACTCAGTGACCCTGGTTCAATCTTTTCTTGCCCATACTCATTGCATAATGTTAAATAACTAGTAGTGCATTCTTCGTCTGAACTTGAGCCAGAATCTGGCCATTTTGGCGAGCTATCTTGGCCATCATCCTCTTGGTTGCTATCATCTTGAGAGCTCAGGGTAAGACTGCTTTTCAGAGGCAGAACCGGAAGCGTGGGTCCAGCATCGCTTCCTCTGGATTCAAAGCTGCTGCTGTCCTGAGGACTGGAAGTCGGCTGTTGCAGGTGAACTTTCCTAAGTGCAGGTTTTTTCACTTCCTCGATGTCAAAGCTTTCTTCAGGACTTCTGTTGAGAAATTTACTGACGTATGACCACAGTTTGCCACCTGTGAACAAGTGCAACAAAAAAACTTTAAGATCCCTAAATTAACAGATACTTATTGAAGTCACTAGAAAAGCAAAAGGTATTCGAATAATCAACTAGGAGCCAGTCAATGATACCCACCCATTAATATATCCAGTATGCTGGAAGACATGCATTTTAATAAAATGTCTTTTGTTATTGCTGACTGGTGAATACAGTGTTAGCATATCCCCTAATATCAATTATTTCTGAAATGACAACCTATTTCTTCCTTTAAAGGGAAATTAGTTATAACAAATACTAATATGAAATCTCACAGCTGACTTTCTGCTTTAAAGTTAAATATAATTTAACTTTAGAAATAGCTGATTGTGTTCTGATTTGTTTATGTAATAATTTTTTTTCAAGCATGGCCCCTTGGTCAAGTGGAAATTTATAAATAAGTGACGCTTAAAACTGTATAATTCACTGGTCAAAAAAAAAAGTCAATAATATTATTGCATTTAGAAAATGCCCAGTCCAAGATTAGAGGAGAGATTTGGTATCTGGTATATAATTATGCCATTATAAATGACATATTAATAATATTTTCCCATTTTCTCCCCTCCTTATACACATCATGTGTAGTATGAGACTAAGTAATGCAGCTGAATATTAATTGGCAGCCATTAATGAGGCAAGCTATTGTAATTCTAATTATCTATTCTGATATATATATATATTAGAAACCTATATAAAAGCCAAAAACATAAAAACCAACTTCACAAAAATCACAGAAATAAAATAATCCAATGTTTTCCTAACAATACTTGTTAGGTTGCTATTTCACCTTATTTTTCATTTGTTTTGTTTTTATCATTAAAAACTAAATCTTTTTTGCTAATTAGAATCACTGATTAAATAAACTATAAGCATCCAAAACCTACCAAAGCTCTACTGACTAGAAACAGTATTACAAGATTAAATTTGATCCCGAAATCTTAAAAACAGTAATTGCAGAAGCATACTTTGTGAAGATATAACTATGGCTTCTAAAAGTGAGAAATCGGGTTTAAAAATGAAACTCTTTATTAATATGGTGAAAGCAATTTTTTCAACACTTTTTTAATGCTGTTATTACGCATTACCATATTATCATTTACCAAGGGTAAGTAAATCTTAAGGGTAATAATCATTGACAGTCAATTACATGTGTAAAAAGTACTAGAATGAAAGCATCCAAAAAACACTTTTTCTACTTCTCATTTCATTTCATTTAGAGGAATTTGATAAATACATAAAAGGCTCATGATATGCCTCACATAGAGTAATTGCTCAATAAAGGGTATCCGTCATAGTATTAATCCTAAAATACTCATGTATCTCCTCTATCAGTGACATAGTTAATAGTCTTCTAAAAACTGTATAATTCACTATATACTACTATTTTGATAATAGTAGTACATAGTGCATTGTGAAGTTTAAACATTACCTTCTCATTTTTTCTTAGCTAACTTTCTGTTCTCACTAGATTATACTTAGTTTTTCTTATGTCCCCATATTAAAACTTAATTTTAAACATCCATATATGGCTTTGAAACTCACTCACTCATACAAGGAGCTGTGCGTTGGCTCCATCTTAGTCTTTTGACAACAGTAACGACATCCTTCTTGTCACAAATAGCTCTACTGTGGTACACTAACAATAATGCCTAAACCTGCAGCTGGGATTCCTATATGCAATATAAAAAATGTGCTATTTTCAATTCTCCTGGATGGTGACTACTGTAAGGATGGAACCACGTCTTTTTCGTTTTTGCATATGTACTTTCTATACAGTGCGCAGGACATGGCAGACACTTAGTCAATGCTTGTTAACTCAGATGGCAACTCATCAGGAGACATGCCATCACAAACCAGACAGTATCTTCAGCATGAAGCTCCAGGGATCAGCAGGAAACAGCATGTACTCAAGTTCCAGGAAAAGTTTCATTCATTCTTAGGCCAATTCCACCTGGATGAGCTGCTGAAATCTAAAATTCAAGGTGCTTAAATTCTTTATTTTTGGCCCCAAAATTCTTCCTCTTTCTGACTTCTGAGCCATTCTGTCAGAGAAGCTTTAGACCAAACTTGGATACTTTTCTTTTCCTTTTCCTCTCTACAATTTTTCAAGTCCTATAAGATCTATCCATAATGTTTTTCACAGTCTTCCTCTTCTTTTAATTCCTTTGACCACTCTTTTTCTTGGAATAAAGTTATAGCTACAACTTAATTGCTACCATAATTGCTTCTAATTTAGCACAGATCTTATTATGTCATTTTCCATTCAATGACAAATTGAATGGGATACACATGTGTCAAAAGTTTGGGAAACACTGCTCTAGACAATATAACCTAAACAAGTATTCAAATTAAATTATAAAAATTCTGCATGTTCAAAAATTCTGCATGTTCAAAAATTCTTCATCAAATCCCCTCCACCTACTGAATGATATACCAACTTTATAAAGGTATTTGAAACTCTCAGTAATACAGTATCAACCCTTAAGTTCTCACTGCAAAATTCATCTGAACCATATTGCTCTACATATAACCATGCTGGGCTTTCTTTCAAACTATACCTATCACTTAGAAGTTTCTTTCCTATTAGTTTCCCCAATATCTGCTTGTCAAAATCCCACCCATTCTTGAAGGTCCTTCAGAATTTGTTTTATTTTACCATTCTTTTTTATATCTCCTTACTGGACACAACTCCTATAATCTCTCTATCCTCTAGACCAGTGTTTTCCAAAGTGTGGTACGCGCATCCCCAGGGGTACAGCAAGAGTTTGGTGGAGGTACACGTTGCACTGGAGTTTGGTGGGGATATGCACTGCACAGTGCTTGGCTGTGCCTAATTCTACGTTCTCATGAGTACGAGGGATACTCAGCATTACAAAAATTATAGATGGGGTACACATGTGTCAAAAGTTTGGGAAACACTGCTCTAGACAATATTCTATTCCATACTAATAATACTTTAATGTTTTTATTATCTCCTTTACCAGACTCCAGGGCCTTTATAACTGCAGGGAGAGAATTCTGACTAGCATATAAAATAATAGGTGTTAGAGTGGATTATAAAAACATAGTGTCTTTTACAAATTTTTGAAACCCTCTCAAGGAAAAAGGTCCAAAAATATTTAAAATGTCATTATTTTTTATCATGTAATCTTCCTATTTTAAAACAAATATATGGTTCTAGTGTTTAAAATTTTTAAATAAATAACAAGAAAACAAAAAATTCAGAATATATAAATTATGCATAATCACTATTAACTATTAGTACATTTATTTTCAGTCATTTTATTCATGACTAGCATCATTTCATAAACAATTTCTAATTTCCATGAGAATATGAACCTGAAGGCTATATAGCATATGTGACAGGTCTCATCTATTAATGAACACTTATTTATTCCAGCTTTTGCTTTTTGAATTAAAATAATATATACTTTTATATACAAATACTTGACATCTCTGATTATTTCATCAAAACAGAATCCCGGAAATGACAGTACTAGATCAATACTTTTAATGCTTCCGATATGTGCTGTTATTTATCCTCAGGATCTGCTCCTACAAGCAATGTGCATTGGTGCCATCTTCATAGAAATTTGCTTTATTGGATATTTGCACGTTTACCAAATAGAGCATCTTATTTAATTTCCATTCTTTCATTCTTAGGTAAAATTTCTAAATGTATTTGCTGGCACTTATGGAATTTGTTCTTAACCTAAACAAGTATTCAAATTAAATTATAAAAATTCTGCATGTTCAAGCAAGATATAAACTGTTTTAGCTCTTCTTCATCCTTCAGCCCACTTATATTTAGTGCTCACTATGGAGCTATAGAAACAAACATGTTGGTTCTATCACATACTTTTTTTAAATTATGAAATCATGAAAATCACATAATTTACAAGAATACATTATTTCTACTGAAGTTTCTCACCCACAAAAACTATTTGGGCTTTATTTTCTATAGAGATAAGATCAGACCCAACAAACGTACACCAAGTCAATCTTACTGTTGTAACATTAAAAAATATTAACCTTAAAAAAATCCTATTATTGGCTAAACCACAAAATAGAAATAGAAATACCAAACATACTTACGATTTTTAACACTTTAAAAATCTAATTGACACCTTTTTAAGTCCCACTAAAGCATATAAAATAGTAGATATTAGCTATGTTAAGCTATGAAAATAGTATTTCATAAGGTTTAATTAAAACTCTCTCTTTGTATCTCATCAGATTTTAATCTATTGGGGTTGTGGGGTTTTGTGCATGTGTGGGGGTTTTTTTGTTTTTTTGTTTTTGTTTTGGGTTGTTTGTGTGTGTGTTTTTGCGAGATTGCAAAAAAAATTGTTAAATTTAAATTTGCTTGACTAAAATTACAACTTTAAATTAATATGTATGATAAAATATTGCTGGACCAATGATCAAAATCATCTTTTGACCCAACAATTCTACTGCAAGAAATTTCTCTTAAAATTAGTTCTCAAAAATATATCAGTAAAAGCACTAGAAACAATTTAAATACCAATTAACGGGGTAATTAAATAAATTATGATAAATCTATACTACCAAATATTTTGTATCTATTCAAACAAATTAGAGCAATGCTTTCAAATATTCACATAGTGTTTACTATGTACTAGGCCCTGTTCTAAGTACTTACACATATCAACTATTTAATCCTCACATCAGTCCTATGAGGTAGGTAATTATTATCACCCCTATTTTATAGATAGGGAAACATACTAGGCACAAAAAAAGTTAAGTAACTTGTCCAAAGTCATACAACTAGTAAATGGTGAACCGGCTCCAGAATCCTTGTTTTTAAGCATTACACTATACTGCAAACCTATATACACTGAAAAGGAAAGGTGTCCAAGATACATTGTTAAGATGGGGGAGGGGGAAGAGCTATAAAACAATATTTAAGATTCATTTATGTGTTGTTTTTTAAGCAGACAGGTAGGGAGTATATGTTTATATACACAGGAAATTTCCCGCTATTTCTAGAGAATGAAGCTGGGCATTAAAGTGAATAGGAAGGGAGCGTTTTAATTCTATTTTGTATACTTCTACATAGTTCAAATTAATTTCTTTACATAGTAGTTTTATAAATTTTTAAACTAGTTAATGAAAAGATAATAATTTCACTCCTTGGATCTCCAAATAACTTGGGTAGAAATTACTTTCCATCTCCCATCCATTTGATGCACATTGAAAGTCTTTTCCAAACATTTTCTTCTAACCTAGTCATTCAATTTTCCTCCAACTCAGCATTCAACAAATATACACTGAGCACCTTCCATATACTAAGCATTCTGCTAAATGCTGGAATATGTATTATGAATATGATTTAATCCATAATCTTAGGAACTTAAAAGGTTTCAACAACACTCATGGCCTTTATTGAATGCAATTGTTTTCCCTCTTTTTCTTCCTTAGAGTCAAAGTAAGAGATTCATTAACAAAAACAAGCATTTTAAACCTCTCTCCTAAAATCTCAACTGGTGTATCCAATTGCCTACTCCGTATATACCATCTAGATTTAATAAACATTTCACACTCACATGACCAAACTAAATCTCTGATTGTTCCCTCTACATCTGCCTCTCCCTCAGCTTTCCCATCTCAGTAAATGGAAACTCTATTCTTTCAGCTCTTTGAGCCAAAACCCTGGAGTCATGCAAGGTAGAATCAGGTCAGTTCTATCCTCAAAATACATTCGGAATCTAATAACTATTTATCACCACCTCCACCATTAATACTTTGTCCAAGCCTCGATCATTTTCACCTGGATTGCTGCAACAACTTCCAAACTGTTCTGCTTTTGCCTTTGTCCTTCTATCATCTACAAAGCAGCCACAGTGGTCCCCATCTTGCCACAATAAAAATCAAGTTCTTAAAGTGGCCTACAAGACCACGCAGGATCTGCCCACCTGCCTCCCCATCTTGCTAGGCTCATTTCCTGCCACTCTTCCCATTCTGCTTCCACCACACTGACACTCCTGCTTCTTGTCCACCAAGTACACACTCTTGCCTCCAAGCCTACGTACTATTCTCTCTTACCAGGATATTGTTCCCTCCTGTATCCACACTGCTCCCTCTCTCACTTCCTTCAAGTTACTGGCCAAATGTCCCTTCTTACTAAGGGGACCACTCTATATAAAATAGCAATCCCTACCTCACCCTTTTGGCATCCCTTCCTTTATTTATCTCCATCTGACATATATTTACTTAAGTATTTATTTACTGTCTGTCCGGCTTTTATAATGTAAGTTCCATGTGGGCAGTCTTTGTCTATTTTAGAACTAAGACTGTATCCCAGTAAGCATGCAATACATTTCTGACTGAATGAAAGAAAATGAGTCCAAGAGACTCATGTGAATTATGTAAGCAGAGGAAAACGAATGCCACAAATCATAAATATTCATATTATGGAAAAAAAAACTGCTCATTTACTTTTTCAGTAACAGTTTATCCAGCATATGAAAGTGACATTTGTATGCTATATGCACAACTTCCTAATTCACAGAGATAACAAAGAAAGTATCACTAATATGTAAAAGATAGCACATTGTCCATCATCTAGTTCACTTGATTGCTCAAGCCAAATCTAAGAAATTACCCCAAATTCTTCTCTCCCAAAATTTATTTCATTACAGGTACCATGGATTCAAAGTATCTCTGCTAGAAGCCTAGAAGGTCCTGCCATCATAATTTCTTGCCTGAGACTACTTTATTAGCCTTCTCATTGCTTCTTGTCTTATCTTTCTACAATCCTTTCCCCAAACAACAGCCAGAGTGATTTTTTTCTTAATGTAAATATGTTCTGATCACTGCTTCAGATGTCCAATGTACCCCAATGCACTTGAATAAAAGCCAACATCCTTACTCTGTCATAGAAGTCTCCTGGCTACTTCTCCCATAGCCCCATATTCTATTACCCTCACCCACTACACTACAAACAAATGATCTCCTTTCTTTTCCTCAAACATTTCAAGTTTGTTTTTGCCTTCAATTTATTTCACTGATGCTGAACCTGGAATGTGCTGCCCCCTTATATCCAAATGGTTACTTCTTTTGTCGTTCAGAATTCTTAAATGTCACCTGGACTTCCCTGACTACCTAATCTAAAACAGTCCCCCAGTCCTTATCTACTGGATCTCTCTCTGTTAAAGATTACTATAGAATTGCCCAGCCAGTATGGCTCAGTCATTGAGTGTTGACCTATGAACCAGGAGGTCACAGTTTGATGCCTGGTCAGGATATATGCCTCAGGTGTGGGCTCAATCCCCAGTGGTGGTTGTGCAGGAGGCAGTCGGTCAGTGATGTTTCTATACTCTCTCTCCCATTCCCTTCCTCTCTGAAATCAATAAATAAAAAGTAAAAGATTAGTATAGTCCTTATTATTATCTAATATTCTCATGCTTTTAGTTTTTCTGTTTGACTCTTCACAACAAGAATGTAAGTTTCAAAGGGGCAGGCTCTTTCCTTGTCTTGTTCACCTAGATATACTCAATAAATTTGTTGAATGTTAAATGAATCCAGAGTCCCCATTTGTACTATAATTTAGTATTTTTGCATTATAAAATCTTCTTAAAATTAAACAATAGACTCCTAAGAAACACAGTAAAAAGAGATCCCTACCCCCAATCCTATATAATAAAAGGCTAATATGAAAGATGACTGAATGGCAGAATGACCGGTCACTATGACGCACACTGACCATAAGGGGGCAGACACTCAATGCAGGAGTTGCCCCCTGATGGTCAGTGCACTCAGCTAGAACCCAGGTGCATGGCTGGTGAGTACAGCTGCAGTGGTGGGAGCCTCTCCTGCCTCCTGAGGGCTCTTGGACAGGCTGAGGGGACTTACTCCTCCTCCCCAAACAGTGCATGAATTTTGTGCACCAGGCCTTTAGTGTTTACATAATCCAAGACAAAGTCTATGGTCATGTGACTATTCAAATTCAGACATGGTCAACAACAAAGGAAAAGAGACCTGGTAAAGATAATCTAAAATAGTGGAAAATTTGAAAACTATTATGTCTATGTCTTTAAGACAGATTATAAAGACTTTCTATAGTTCTGCAATAAATTCAGTTCAAATATCAGCTCTAGAGTAGAAGGAAAGGTGAGAAAATGGCCAAAGAAAAACTGAAGTATGAGTTGAAGAAGCAAGAGAAGAATAGGAAGAGGAAGTTGTAAATAACAGGGGTAAAATAGGATTAAAAATTTGCCACAGATAATCTCCAACATGAATAATCCACCCCAGTTAATAGAACATTGACTATAATTACATTCATCCTACTGACCTTGTTCTAAATTATTATGGATTATTACTGCACAAGTTATTTTTGTTCCACACCAGAGGTGGTTGTATTCCACTATCAGATGACATGACCTCTAATTCAATAATGTCTGTAATGCACTGGTATCCTCAGATAAAAGCTGTCTATAATGTCTGAACAAAGGTGAATTAGTTATCCAATTCACACACACAATTAACTCTCTTAATACCTGAGAGACCATGGAGCCCCTTCTGAATTTCCTATTAAGTACCACATATGGAGGTCTTCCCTCCATCTGTAGTTATCTTGTGCTGTACTTCATAATAAATAATATTAATAGTTTAGTGCCATCAAAAATCTTGCATTAGTTCTCATAAGAGACCTCATTCTGCAAAGCAATGACTCATTTTCCTGCGAAAGTGCATTAAATTCAAATATTATGCCTATTAGTAAAGCACAATAGTTCCCTATTCTCAGTAATGTAAAAATAATAATAACACCTTCGTGAAATACAGAAAATTTAATATATTTACCATTTTAAAGAACACCTTTGAAAAGCAAAAGGCAATATTTATACTGTGGATTTATATTTATATGCTATATTCAGTTCTCTTTAAGAAAAAAATTTTTAATTCAGGCACTAAAAGGCAAAAACAAATCAAAACATAGTCTTTTTGCCACCTGTTCGCTCAACTCAGAGCTGAAATTTCACAGTGTTTGAAAGCAAAGTAGTGTGCTTCTCTCTGATTTGTCCCCATATGTGATGCCAATGGCTGTATGCACAAAAACCTACATTTGAATAACTAGGTCATGTCAAATGTCAAGCAAATACCGGGCCTTCTAAAAAGGGAGGTAATTAATTAATTCTTCAGGGGATGCTTTTTATTTTAGTCATCTAACATTAATGTATCCTTTCAGCAGAGAACAAGGGAACAAAATAAAACCTGTACAATTAAACCTGGCTCTCTTAGCACACATTCAGATCAAGTCTAAGAGAAAGCAAGGAGTTAAGTATATCAGCAGAACGCTCCTGTAGCTCCAGTGAAATCTGCTGCTCATCTGGGTTTTCATTTCCCCTCCCAACTCAAAGTAGGAAGGGAAGGCAGAGGAAGAAGGCAACAGTTTCTTGCGTGCGTTTCATATGTTTTATCCGTTCGTGTAATGACGGATAGATATTCCAGAAGCCAAAAAGCTAAATAGGTGACATTCTTCGCAAAAACATTTAAAGTGCAAACCAACCTTCTGCGTGCTGTAGCACAAGAAATACCGACTCCTCAGAAATGATGTACTTGTGCAGACACACCATGTTGGGCACACAGCGGGGGATGATGGTCTTTCTGTTCCTGCTGTATTCACTGCTTTTCCTTAGACCCTGACAGAGAACAAAAAGGTCACTTGTACCCTCAGTTGCCTTTGGAGCTTGCTGTGCTCTGTGTTTATCAACCAAACTAATCTATCCGAGTTACTCTGGGCTTCAGAGAAACCACTCATCTGCTGCTCTATGCCCCTCAGTCCCTGGAGGCTCTGCTGATGGCATCTGGCGAGAATCCAGAGAACAGAAGATGCCACAAAGCTGCCATTAAAATCAATTACGTGGGTCAGTGTTTTTATTAGAGATGCTCTCAAACTAAGTCATCAGGATCATACAGTTATTTCTCTATGACCTTTTCTTAAGTTTTATTTTCTTGTGTATATCTTTAAAGCAGTAGACATTGTGAATCAATTCAAATTCCCGAGACACAAAAGGTATTCCTAGATTAAACAGGCAATTTTAAAATTCTATTCCAAAAAAGCACCAAGAGTATTTTAGTTTTCTCCAAAGGAATAGGTGTGTGTAGTTTCTGGTGTCATACTTTGGTTTAAAAGTCTGGGGAAATGCCAGTTATAAAATATATTCATAAAAAGAAATTTGTTTCAGTATATGTCAATGTGATCAATCTACTGCCATGCATCAAAAAAAGAAATATAAAATTAATATGAAATTGGTTAATTCTGGATGCTGTGGAAATGCTTAAATTGGGATATTTGTAGAATGTGTATTGTCACAATCCATTTCAAATACAATTTTAAAATTTAAAAACTGAAGGGATTTTCCTTCCTTATATATTTAGTTACAAATGGAGTTATATAGAGAATTAAAACAGAAATAAAAAAGGCCAGGGATGTAGATAATACTTTCCCAAATATTTGTTACAAAGACTTTAAGGTAAAATGTCAGCACTTAATCATAATCATAGGTTAAATGGTATATGATCTCCACAAATTATACAAGAAATATTAGAGATGAATTTAAACTGTATATTATACATTTAAACAAAATGAAATGAGTCTTCAACTTATCCAAATTATTTCCTCCATACTCTAATATCTAAAATGCTTGTTAAATGTATGCAATGAAAGGACAAAAGATAAAATAAATACAGATCACTACAAATATAAATGAACATTCAAAATAGAACATTCAAACACCCAGGAAAACACTATTAATTTTTTTTCTTTCGGAGCACAGTTTGAAAATAAATTTCAAGACCATTAAACATATAAATAAAATTTTTAAATTACTAAAATATTTAAATAAGTAAACATACAAAGTCTACTTACCTTTAAAACGAATGTCTGTTCTGTCCTTGTGTCCATTACAAGTAAAACCTACATAAAAAATATGAGTGAGAATTTATTCATAATTACAATGCAACATTAACTCGTAGCTTTTTAAAACTACACTCTAAGGGTTTGAGGGAAAGTGCTAAATTGACTCCACAAAAATTGTTAATTTCTGAATAGGTTTTTTTAAAGGCACCAAATCACAGGATTAAAGTTATCTTACCTAAAAAAGGTTTTTTTATGGTTTTCTTTATTAAAAATGCCATATTTTAGAAACATTACTATGTTTCCTAGATTTATTTTAAAATACATTTCTTCAAAGTGAATGAAAAATTATTTTAGAATTTTTTCTCATGAAACATTACAATTAAGAACAATTTTTTTTACAATAATTGCCGAAATCTCGATTTTCTCTCTAAAGCCCCTTACCTGGCCACTTTCTATTATAATGTGATTGCAATAACTCAAGCTCCAGTCTGAGGCATCCTTATGGTCCCACTTCTCCATTCTGGACTCATCCTAACTCCTCTTTTTCCATCAGCAAATTCTGTTAGCTTTATCTTCAAAATGTATCTAGAACTGAACGTGCCTCACCACTTCCTGGCTATTTCCCTGGTCCAAACAAAGAGGCACTTGGATTAAAACAACTGCCTCCCAGCAGATCTCTCTGCTTCCATCTTTGCTACCCTTAGTCTGTTCTCTAAATAGCAGGCAGGATTTTCTTTTTAAAACGAAGTAGGTCATGTCACTCTTCTCATTCAGATAAAAAACCTAAGTCCAAAAGATGATCTCAAGACCCCTCATGATCTCACACACTGCCACCCAAACTCCCCACTCCCCACCCTCTTGATGGATGGAAGGAGCAAAGAGGGATACAAAATTCTCTTACCATTTTAATATTTTATAATTAAATAACCAGAAGTTGGCAAACTTTTTCTACAAAGGGACAGATAGTAAATATTTTAAGCTTTGCGGGACCATGAGGGAGGTCTCTGCTGCAGCAATTCAATCCCACCGTTGTAGCACCAAAGTAGCTACCATTTGAAATGTGTAGTGACAGTATTTACAACACAGAATCAGCAAGCTCTGTAAACAGGGATTTCCCTCCCCAACTCCAGAGCACTGGGAGTCAAGGATGAAAAAAAAATAGGTGGTCAGAAGAAAAGGTGGTGAGTTAAGATGAGATAGCAATTTGAGAAGATGGTATATTCCATTTTCAACATGATGAATTTGAAGTAATAGTGACATCATCTTTGACCTCCCTTCTGAGTGCTTGATATACTTATGTAGGTCTCCATTTAGTTTCAATTGAATATTCCCACAAATACCTCCTGAGCTCACCCCTTTTTCTCCTCAAAGCCCTGGCCCCACTAAAAACAAAACAAAACCCTGTTTCTCCTCCTACAAAACTGAATAATACCACCATCCACTGAACCCCCCAACCAAAAAGTTCCCTAAGTCACTATAAAAAATCCCCTGCCCCCTACCTTCATAACCAGTGACCAAGCCAGTCAATTCCACTTCCTATTTCCTTATCCACCCTCTACTGTCCTTCACCTACCAGGCTTTAAGTGTTTACTATGTGCTGTGCTTTAACATGTGTGATCAATGTTAATTCTTTCAACAACCCAATGTGATAATTTCACCATTTCTATTCTAACTGTGAAGGCATTACAGCTTCATCTGTAGGAGCTATAATGCTAGATTATAATGGTGTCTATCATGTGAAAATTTTAGTGAGAGATAATCCTGTAAAAGTACTAGTATAGCCAGTTGTTATTATTGTTATTGCTATCACTATTATTGCTTCTTCTCCCTTCAATGTTCCCCCATCCACTTACCAAACAGGTGTTCATCTTTCCAAATGTTTATCTCTCAATAACAGTCTTTTATTCCTTTGTTCTCACCTTCTTGTGTATATGGTACCAACTTCTATACAGCATTTCTAATCCTTCAGTTTGGTTTTATGCTTACTTATCTCTCTCCCAATTTAAGGTTTGTATCGGCATGTTGAAAGCAGAATGATCGTTTTTCCCCAGAGTCTCCAGTAAGGAACACAGCCCAACATGGCCTATGTCAGACATCTATCCCATGTGACAATAAATTCAGTTGTTTTAAAGTGCAAAGTTTGTAATACTTTGTTCTGGCAGCCACGGAGAACTGTATGGGGCAGAAATGATGCCTCCTCCAGTCCATGAGTCTCCCATAATAAATGTTCAAAGTGAATGAATTCAGGTATAAAAGTATGGAAGGTAGACAGCCATATGGGAATGGAGCTTAGAAAATAAATTGAAACCGAAGGTTTATATTTGAGCATTCTCCATAAAGACAGTAGCTAAAGGCAGGAGAACATGCCCCACTAAAATGCTTACTTTATCCTAGACACTAAACTTCGTTTTAAGGAATCAAATCATGTAATGCACTCAACAGTGAGTTATTTCAATGAGATAGATACACTTTAACCAATGTTACAGATGAGGAACCAAACATAAAGCTGTTAACTTGCTCATGCTCAAGAATTTAAGCAATGGTAAAGGTGAAATTTAAACCCTAGCAGTCGGGCCACAGGGTTCTTCCTTTTTAATTGCTAAGCTATACTAGTTGTGTCTAAATTCTGGATACTATACATAGTTGTTATATTGAGAATATATATAGGCAATAACCACCAAAATTGTAGTGAGAAAAGTACAAAGAAAACCAGAAAATGTAGAGGTTCAAAAAAAAAATAAAACCATGTCAAGGAGAGAAAATGCTGTAAATTAGTGTAAGCATCTAGAAGCCACAAAGACTGAGAAAGGAGAAGGAATTACTGCCTAGGGCAATAGAAAGCCACTGATAACTTGTTTATAGATATTGCATTATGCAGTGAATTGGTGGAGAGAGGAGCCAGACTCCTCTGAGTTAATAATGGGTGATAAGAAAATGGAGGTGACATATATAAATCTTTTAACACAAAAATATATCAAAAGGAAAAACACTAAAATGGAAGTGTTGGTAGGATCATCAGGTTGAAACTATTTTCAGAGGATAGACCTATTCTCCCCATAATCTCCCTTTGAGCTACCTTCTGCACCAATCTTCCACCGCATGGAAATACATTCAAAGAACATGAACCTTGACAGCTAAAGTAACATATCATGAGAGCAAAAAGGAGGCACAGGGTCCTGCCCTCTCTCTGCAGAACGAACTCAATGAACACCCGGTCTGTGAAGACATATAGGGTTCCTCAGATCTCATTTGTTTTTATATCAAGTTGTGACTCCGTTAAGCCACTCACCAGAATGCCAGTTCTATTTAAACAAGACACATCTCTATGAAATAAATGTTTCACTGGGTAAAAGGTATGGAAGCTGTACAAAGGAAAGAACTTCTTTCTTCTACCCGAAGCTTCCGAATTGACTAAACTGCCTCTATGCCCATAAATCAGACGTGATAGCTCTTTGCCATCTCACTTAGCCATGGAGCATAAAGTGGATCAGATAAAGAGGCCAAATGAAGACCGATAAACATGCCTGGGAAGTGCTGCTTTGTTTACATTTACTTTCTTCTCCTACCATGTTTGTCTGCAGCTAGACAACGTTCACATTGAGGCCATAAACACAAGAACATATGTGGTTTTTTTAAAATATGCCCTTTGACTGTCAGTTTCTCCCAAACAGGTGCTGGCTAAATGATTATAAATTGGCCTCTGGATACACCTCTTCAACTGAGCCGTACAGGGCTGGTGATAATATAATTAGACCTAAAAACATCAGGCCAGTGAATGCTTTCCATCTGTTTGGCAATAATGTTTAGTTAACAATAGTCTTTAAAAGAAGCACCTTCAACTTCAGTTCTTAAAGTTATTTATAGAGCCATTCTTAACACACCAGCACTCTTGCTAACAAGAGCTTTAGCCACTTGGAAATTATTAGCCATACGGCTGTATACAAAGAGAAATGACTGCATTTAACATCTGTATCTTTCCAAATGTACACGCTTCAACCTCATTTAAAGTCATTCCTTAATGAACAGTGCTGTGGTGCTGCATTAATATTATAGTTGCATGCACAAAGATCATAAGGAGCCAAACATTTTTTTAATGCCAATAGTAGGCCAATCTGTAATGAAGCTGTCAGCATAAAGGACAAAATAATAGCTTCTTTAACCCTCAAACAGAATTTGTTCATTTGAAGCGTAGAACACATCAATTTAAAAACTGCTCATGGGTTTGCTCACCTTTATAAAGACAAAAATCTAATTTGGTACTAATTTGATACAATTGTCTTTCCAATAAAAGGCTCCTAAAGCCATCTCTTATTTCATAATAAAACAAGTACTATAACTAAAACGGTCATGAAATAATTATCTTGGATAGCATACCTTATTAAGAGAATACAATTAATGTATTTCCCTTTCATTTTTCCACACTTACTTATCAGCATTATATTAGCATATGATCTAAAAGAAGAGATTACTCCATCTTTGCCTGTGGCAATATCTAGAAGGACTGCTCCTCACTGGGGGAAAAAAGCAGATAACTTATCCCATAAAGCTTAGCCTCATCTGAATGGGAAGATACATACACATGTAATACCTTAATTTAAAAAAGGAATAAAAAAGATTAGCCTCATCTGTCCTTCAATTCCACCAACACAATGAGACTTGCCCACTCTTTCTTCACAACAGTGGTAGGAAAAGCTCCAACGGATTAGAAGTGTGGGTCTCTCCATTAACTAGAATAGGGAAGGACTAATATTTAACTAGATTCCACCTTTGGAAAGACAGGAGGGACGGAGGAACATATCAAAAGCATCAAATGATGATAACTTTTTAAGCATATGAAGAATAAATTTGAAGAAGAGATACTGCCATAAAGACACTGACTGTGGTGAAGCAGTATGGAGAACTCCCTTCACCGAAGATGGTGCCACCCATTTTCAAATCTTTTTAGATATTTAAATGTTGACATTCAAAATCTGTAGGTCTCTAAAAATACCTTCAGCTGCAATGCCTTTAAAAAGAAAGATAACTGCCCTAGTTGGTTTGGCTCAGTGGATAGAGCGTCAGACTGCAGACTGAAGGGTTCTGGGTTCAATTCTGGTCAAGGGCACATGCCTGGGTTATGGGTTCAATCGGGGGGGGGGGGGACTTTGCAGGAGGCAGCCAATCAATGATTCTCTCTCATCACTGATGTTTCTATCTCTTGTCCCCTCTCCCTTTCTCTCTGAAATCAATTATTTACATATTTTTTAATAAAAGCTTTAAAAAATAAAAAGAAAGATTACCTGAGTAATTTGAGAGAATATCTATCTCTACTTTGGTGCTTGTTACTTCATAGAATTCCACAACAATTCATAAAAGTTAGAAAAATTTTAAGGAAAGTTGACAGAGTCAGCTTGGACCAACACAGCCTTCCCTTAATGGTGTCAAAGCACTATTCTTTTTTACTAGAAACAATCGAACTGGACTTCAACTGTGCAAATTATAACTCTGGGAATCCACACATCAATGAACATACCAGAAAAGAATGAGATAAACATAATAATAATAATAAAGAAGCCAAAGAAAACATATAAGTACAACTGTAATACAGTTTTTCTCAACATAGTTTCAGACTAATAAGATTATACTTACTTATACTTACTGTGCTAAAATCATTTACACTTAACCATGTTAATGTTATTAAATGTTATTAACTAAACTCATGTTGGCAGCATTACAGGAGCTGGAAATATTATTTTTCTGTAGAAATGGTTTTGAACAACAAACCTTTGGTTCCCCCCCAATACATGATGATAATCAAATGTTATTTATATTTACTAAATACCCTTCTCATTTTGAATGCTTATCATATTCAAAATGTATTTCTAAAACTGTTAATTATTAATTCCATACTTTATTCTCACAAGATAGCTCTTTTAAAAAGTTAACACCCAGAAAACAAAGTAAAGGTGACTTTTAATACCAATAATTCTCCCCACTAGGGTCTAACTATCTCTTCCTTTGGCATCAGAAGGCTAGCAATGTTCCCAGCAACTGCAAAAGCAGAAGATATTGAGCCTCCAACTTTAGTGCATCAGAAGTGGCATCATCAGCATGAACAGACTGTGTAGAGGCACTTCTCTCATGCTATGCCATGAAACCAAGCTGTTCTTGGTGGTCATATGCTCACAAAAGTTATTTCACTGATGAGAATTGAAATACAAAAAGTATAATTCAAGATGGATACCTATAAACTCTGGTCTAAAAAATATTTTCTGTAACTATTCCAGGAATCTCTTTTCAGTAGAGGAAAGTATAAAAGGTAACCTTAGAATTTAAGGGGAACAGAAAAAAATCTTTTGGAATCTTATTTGTCCTAGAACTTTCAATATGCCGCATTATCATGATATGAACAAACAAACCAAAAAGGGTAATCTTTGTGGATTGCTGGCAGTCAAAAAATTATCAACCAGCTCAGAGCAAGATGAAATATATCTCTTTGAGCAGGGGTGGGGAATGTCCAGCCCGCAAAATGATTTGGTCTGGCCCTGCCAAGGCATTAGGGGTGAGTTAATTAAATGTTTGACCGAATACAGCAGGCTAATTTTTAAGGTGATAATTTTGTATGCCCTCCGAATGATGTGATAACTATCCAAATAGCCTTTGGCAGAAAAAAAGGTTCCCCAGCCCTTGCTTAGAGACATCTTCAAAGGTAGGAAACAACAGGCCAAATTTACAGGAATGCATGGAGATAGTACTCAAGATTCACGTTTCTTTCTAGTTATTAAAATTCAAAATACCATAATTCAAAGTATACTTTAAATGTTTATCCAAACACCTTAACTCCTAAAAAGCATCCCCTATTTAAGTTTAGCTAATTATATTATCCGTCTTTACTACAGGCAAATTGGCCCAGGGACAGCAGGGAAAGAACCACACTAGGAAAAGCAAGCAGCAAAACTAAGCTGGTAAATAACTAATTTATCTATAAGAAAGCAACTCATTTTAGATTTCTTTAAATGCCCAGACATGTGCAAAGGTTCTAGTATGCTAATTTTTTAATTAAAAGATATTTCATCAGTGAAAGCTCTTTCATATGCACTACTGATTCTTCATCAAACGTTAACTTTCCAACTAAACACCAGTCTAGCCGGTGGCAGCCTGAAGGTTTACCATCTGCTGCTACCCAAAGTCACTGTGGCCACCTTCAGAACAGATGCATCAAAGCCCCAAGATAAGAGACTGAAGAAATACTGCCTAAGTCAGTGTAAGGGGGATGATGGACCCAGAGGCAGGCAACAGGCAAGCTACCAGAAAATACAGAACATCACAAACCCTTAGAATATGTACCCAAGGTCACAGGGGACTCTAATGGCTACTCAAAAAGACAAGAGAAATACTACTTGTAGTGGAATTTACTTAAGTAAATTAACTAAATGTGATGATTTTTCTCTTAAAAAAGGAGGGGATCTAGGCCCATTTAAAATCCCCTCTGATTTTATTCAAAATAAGCATACAAGTAAAATAAAATATAAAATTCAAGGTTTTTTAATCTGTCTATGGATAACAATTTATATGTTTTTATGTAGTCATAAGACACTTTGTTTTGAAAGGCTTGTTTTCTGTTACCATCACACCCACAATCCAAATGTTACCCAAGGAAAATGTACTTTGAGAAGAGGTTTGATAAAATTCACAAAATGCCAATTAAAAATTCTGATTTCTGCCTACTCAAAAAATGCCATTTATTTATGGTAATGATCACATTTACCACAACACCTCATACAGAAACAAAATACTGTGGTGTGTTTTAAAATATTTTTTAAAAAAGAGAATCTCAATCTTGCTATATTCAATTATGATAATGATACTGAATAACTGGCATATAATCATCTTAAAAGAAATTTACTAATATGAAATTTTCTTATTCTTCATTTTTGCTTTCTGCTTTTTTAATATTTTTCATTTTTCATTATTAGTTTGAGAGAGAGAGAGAGAAAGATCAATTTGTTGTTCCACTTAGTTATGCATTCTTTGGTTGACTCTTGTATGTGCCTGGCCGGGGAAGAACCCACAACCTTGGTGTGTGGGGATGATAATCTAACCAACTGAGCTACCAGGCTGGTGCTTTGCTTTCTGCTTTTCTTTAATATTTTAAATGCAGCTAAAAGAAAATAATTATAGAAAATAAAATTTTAGAAAATAATGCAAAAAGCATCTTTTTATTCTTGGTTTGAAAATGGCAACAGATGCATTTAGTTTACATAATTCTAATCTAAGGCCAGATTTTAAGTTACACAGGGAATTTGTTATTAATTAATTTAAAATTAGGGCATTATTAAGCATTCATATACAATAAGAACTGCCAGTAAATCCTATTGTCCTGTCCTCTGTTTAAATGGAATACAATCATAAACTGTTGAATGCAACCAGGGATGGTTTCTATAACATAATACAAGTGTATTGTGTGTGTGTGTACCCCATGTGAATTCAACTTATACCTTCGTATACTTAGTAAGTTCAATAATAACTATGATGATCTTTTAAAAATATTTTAATTGATTTTTTTACAGAGAGGAAGGTAGAGGAATAGAGAGTTAGAAACATTGATGAGAGAGAAACATTGATCAGCTGCCTCCTGCACACCCCTTACCAGGTATGTGGCTGCAAGCAAGATACATGCCCTTGACCAGAATTGAACCTAGGACCCTTCAGTCCGCAGAACGACACTCTATCCACAGAGCCAAACCAGTTAGGGCACTATGATGATTTTTTTTAACAATCATAGCTTTTCATTGTGATAACAGAGAGTAAATGCTACCAGAGTGTATGTTCTAAGATATGTTATAAACATATTATGAATTATACGATTAGAAAAAGAAAAGTATATTTTGGTAGTACTAAAACAAACTTGCCAATACAAATAATTTACTCAAAATTTAAAGCCTACATTGTTTCATTTCTCCAAAGTACACTGAAATATGATTGGCAAAGTTTGTTTTCTTTGACAGACTAATATCAGGATCAGAAAATAGATTTAAAAAATGTTTCTCTATTTCCCATCTAAAAGTTGGCCAAACCTTTAGAATATTAATCTTTGGGCAAATAGCTAAATGTAGGCCTTGCCCTACAGCAATACAAAATACTTGTATACTCCAGAAAAACAGTCCAAGAAGTAATTATTTCAGCCACAAACACAAATTTAAAAATTTTTATATTCCTGTTAGTCAGTGTCAATGAATGTAAGCCATCAATATCAATGATGTCTCATACTAGAATGTGAGGTTAATGATTTAATGAACAATAAAACTAACACAGAAATGTCTTTTATACACATACTCCCAACAAAGAGTTTTATTTTGTATAATCTTCAAATCCTAGGCCTATACACCTATTACTTCATAAAACCCGCTTCCAAAGGACATGGTGTGTCTTTGTAAGGAAAATGGAAATAAACATAGCAGAAGGCAGAATATAAGACAGAAACAATTGGGTTTAAAGTAAAAATGCTGAAGAGCTAGGAAAACATCCACTTAGGAGGCTGTTCTCAGATCCAAAGACTTTAAAAGTTGGCATTCTATACTTTATCATTCTCATTTTGGTTGTCTTTTCGGTTTCTGTGAAGCTACTTGCCAAGGCCACAAAGAGATTGTGCTAAAAAGAGGTTAAAACCTCTTTAGCACAGTTGGGCGTAGCCTGACACCGAAAGGTTCTCAGTTGGATTCTCAGGGCACATGCCAGAGTTGCAAGTTGGTAGGGGGCATGCAGGAAGCAGCTGATCGATGTTTCGCTCTCTCCCTCTCCCTTTCTCTCTCTCCAAAAACTCAATTTTTAAAAAATTTAATAACGACTTGAATTTAGATAAAAAATCAATTCAATTAAAAGTAGAGTCTGTTTTATTTAGCTTTAGATCTCTTTTTATTTGCATTTGCTAGAAAAACCTAATACTCTAGTGCTGATACAATCTAAGTCTATTCATATTCTGATTTAATATTTTCATTCTGCTGCTTAGATGTGTTCTATAAATATACCTGAATCGTTTATAGGTCCTGAAAACATAAATCCTTAAAAAGCAGCAAGTATGTCTACAAGTAGTTTTTATATAGTGTTCAGAAGTGGTACAGTGTACACTCAGTTAATAAATGATATCTTATAATGATAATGGACACAGAGGCTACATCTTCAAGTCCATCAATACATATCCAACTTGCCAGTGTCAAAGGTAGCCTGATTGCAATTCAGAAGAAAACGCCTCAATGGCAATTGAAGCTATTACTTTTAAATGTTTTAATGAGTTTTGTATTTTCTTAGCAGATGGAGCTGAACTTCTGGTATTGATTAAAACTGAACAGTGTTTTAAGATGACCTGGAAAATTTATTTAGTATAAAAATACAATGTGTTCATGTTCTGAAAAATTCCAAAATATTTAAAAGCATATATGTAACACAAGGCACAATGCTCATTCTCAAACTGGCAATTTCATTGACTGCAACAAAGTACTCTGCCAACAATCTATGGGTGTGCTCTGTGAAAGAAGGTGAAAGGGGAGGTGGAACATTCTGACAGTTGTCCATTGCAACCACCCTCTTGCTCTGATCCTGCTGGTGTGGTATATTTTGAGGTGCAGACTCACTGAGTATTTGAAATCTTAAAACCCATATATTGTCTCTTTTTGTTCCCTTTATAACTATTCAGCAAGCATTTATTAGATCCTTATATGGACAGAGCTGTATTCAGTTGGGCATTATCAAAGAAAATAAAAATAAATAGAAAATATAGTTCCTGCCTTTCTGGCCAAGTTAACAATATGTTTAAGGCAACTAAAATTATACAAGTGAAAATAATACACAATTGAATTCTAAACTTAATTCAAAGAAAGAAAAGATGAGTAGGTATTAGTTAAAGAGGAGGCAAGCTTTCAGCTGTCTTAAAGAACAGACTAAACATACACTGAAAAAGCTAAAGAAGTCAGAGAGCAACCTCTCTGAGTCAAGTGTCTCTCCCCAGGTCCCCTTTAGGCTAGAACACTCTTCTTTGAGCTAAATCCTACTCACCCCTCCTGTCTTTGCTTTGCTTATTCTACGAAGCCTCCAGAGAGCCCCAGCTAGGTGTCCTTCTTTATGTTCTCACAATACCCTAGTGTACACTTTTCCTTCACCCAAAGCACTTTCACGCTGTATTGTAACTGTCAGTTCATTTCTATTTCCCACTCAATTATAAACTCTAAGAGGATAGAGATTAAGTGTGTTTTATTCACTATTGTATCTCCAGTGGCTAATACCATCCCTGACACACAGAAATTCAATAAGCATTTGCTGAATAAATGAGAAAACAGACATGGAAAAGACATGCAGAGAAATGGCAAGGAGGCAGGCCAATTAAAAGAAATGGTTTCAACACTTGTATATTAAGTATCTGCTATTAGTAAATCTCTATGCTAATGCCAAGAATCCAAAACTAAATAAGATGTAGTCACTAAGCCGCTGTTTGATATGTTACTGAGACATATTTTCCAAAAACATGTATCTTAAGCACAGGATTTAGAATATCTTTTCTGTCTAACAGATGTCTGTAAATACAGTGCCAGAATAAAAAATGTTCATTTTTTAACAAGAAGAAGAAAAATGCTTGATCACTTGAGGGATATGAAGGCTTACTGTAGGAGGAATAGAAATGTCAAAAGTTACCATACAAATACAAAATACACTGCAACTGAAAAAAATTCCATACACTATACATGCATGCTATCACACATAAGATCAAGGCATTAAAAGAACACAGCAAGAGCCCTAGTCAGTTTGGCCCAGTGGATAGAGCATCAGTCTGCAGACAAAAGGGTCCCAGGTTCAATTCCAATCAAAGATCAGACACCGTACCTTGGTTGCAGGCTCCTCCCTCGCCCAGGCCCTGGTCAGGGCGTTGTGCAGGAGGCAACCAGTAGATGTATTTCTCTCACATCAATGCTTCTCTCTATCTTTCCCTCTCTCTTCAAACTCTCCCTAAAAATCAATGGAAAAATAACTTTGGGTGAGGATTAACAACAAAAAAAGAACACAGCAAAAGATATTTAAATCAGAAAACAAAGGAGGCTTCCGGAGAAGACAACAATTAAGAAATTAAGTGAGAAAGAGAAGGAAAAGTCACTCCAGGCAGAGGGGGACATCATGTGTTAAACATGACACCTTTCGTACCTGATGGGTTCAACAGGACTGTGGCCAGAGAGCATGCTGTGGTGTCTGGGAAAAGGGGAGGAAGAAACACACTGAGAATCAACGATCTCCACAGGCTTAGCTAAGAAGCTTGAACATTACCCTAAAAGCTATGTGAAGGTATTAAAAATTGTAAGCAAAGGGTTATTAGTTTTAGAAAGATCACTTTAAGTTAATTGTTATAAATTATCCTCCAGCAGTGTTGACGATGAACTGGAGAAAAATAAGACTAGAGGAAAACAATAGTACATCTTTAAAGGGGAATAAGAAAATAGTATAGCCCTAACCAGTTTGGCTCAGCGGATGGAGCATCACCCTGTAGACTGAAAGGTCCCAGGTTCGATTCCAGTCAAGCGCATGTACCTTGGTTGTAGGCACATCCACAGTAGGAGGTGTGCAGGAGGCAGCTGATTGATGTTTCTTGCTCATCAGTATTTTTAACTCTCTATCCCTCTCCCTTCCTCTCTATAAAAAAAATTCAATAAAATATATTTTTTTAGAAAAAGAAAAGTGTACACCTTTAACTTAAGAGTTTGGGATGCCTACATTTTTTTTTTATTAAATTATTATCTGTGTACATATCTTACCATTGCCCCCCCTCCACCCATACATGCCCTCCCTCCCCAGAGTTTTATGTCCATTGGTTGTATTTATATGCATGTATACAAGTCCTTCAGTTGATCTCTTATCTCCCCCAGATCTCCCTACCCTCCCGCTGTAATTTGATAGTCTGCTTGTTGCTTTACTGTCTCTATATCTATCTTTTGGTTCATCAGTTTATAATGTTCTTTATTATCCATAAATGAGTGAGGTCATGCAGTGTTTCTCTTTCATTGACTGGCTTATTTCACTCAGCATGATGTTCTCCAATTCCATCCAGGTTGCTGCAAATGATGAGAATTCCTTCTTTTTTATGGCAGCATAGTGTAGATGTACCATAGTTTTTGGATCCAAAACTATGGTACATCTACACCTAGGCCGTTTCCAAATCCTAGCTATTGTAAATTGTGCTGCTATGAACATAGGGGTGCATATATCTTTTCAGATTGGTGTTTCTAGTTTCTTGGGATATATTCCTAGGAATGGGATTACTGGGTCAAATGGGAGTTCCATTTTCAGTTTTTTGAGGAAACTCCGTACTGTTCTCCACAGTGGCTGCACCAGTCTGCATTCCCACCAGCAGTGCACAAGGGGGACACCTACATTTTAATTTGAAACCCAGTTGAAGGAAAGATGAATTCGATGTAACTAGCAATACCCAGAGGGTGGTGGGTCAACTTGAAATAATTATTCTAGCCATATATCACCTACAGGACTCTTTGTACCATTTGATTTTTGTAAAAATTAACAACTTTAAAAAGATCATCAAAGACATGTGATTAAAATTATGGATGCCATGAAGCTGATAGGACTACATAATGTGTTAAATTTAACATTCTCTTAAATACAGATCACAATCTCCCATAGAAACCCCACTGAATAATAGTAAACAGATTTTAAAAGATGTAGAGTCACTGTGAAAAGAGGGCAAAATTTTAGAAGACAAAAAACAGATGCCAAATGTCTACAGGTGAAAACAACAACAAAAAGCAAGCCAATTTTTCCTGCAGAACTCCAGAAATGAGGGGTACCAGGAATCTCCTGAAAACAGAAGGACTGGAGAAATGTCTACTCTAGGCCGCTGTACAGACAGCCAGGCAGCTGCCCTCTCCTCCCCAGCCAAAGACTAGAGAGAGGTTCATTTTCTAAATCAGAACCCCGACAGCTGAAGGTGGAACTGTTTGTACTGAAAACAGAAGCATTGTATGAAAGCCTGTAGGCCAAATTGATGAGGACATCCCCCTTCTCCCTGTGAGCTCCCAGAATGCTGCTGGTACTAGATCCCAGGAGGAGATAGTTAAGGATCTTTACAGTGCCATTGTTTTCAGCACTTAAAAAATGGTGTGCCAGCCTTATGGCATTGATGGCTTCTGATAAGAAATCCACTGTCATTCAAACTATTTTTCCTCTGTAAGTGCTTCTCTTTTGCTGCTTTCGAATTTTCTCATCTTTACTTTTTAGAAGTTGGACTATGATGTGTGCCTTGCCATGGATTTGTTTGGATTTATCCTGTTTGAGATTCACTTCTTGAATCTGTAGGATTATGTCTCGCCATATTTCTTCAAACACTTGTTAGCTCCCCCCTTTCTCCTCTTCATCTGCAACCCCAATGACATGAGTGTTAGAACTGCTGAATTTAGCTTCATAGGTTCCTGGGTCTCTGTTCATTTCCCTCCCCCCCACCCTTACCCCCCAGTCCATTTCTCTATTCAGATTGGGTAGTTTCTATTGTTCTATAATCAAATGCACTATTTTTTCTCTGTCCCATCCATTCTATTGAGCCCATTGAGAGGTTTTTTCCCCCCCTCTTATTGTATTTTTTTTGTTCTAAATCTTCATTTAGTTTTTCTTTACATCTTCTAAGACTTTCTATTTTGTGTTATGGATGTTTGCAATTGCTCTCTTAAGTATTTTCATGATGGCTGTTATAAATCCTTTGAGATAACTAACATCTCTGTCATCTCACTATTGGTATCAGCGAACTGTCTTTTCTCGATAACTTTCTATAGAAACCTGGACATTTTGAATATACATAGCTTGGTAGCTCAATTGGTTTGTGCATCACCTGATACATCAAGGTTTTGGGTTTGATTCTGGATTAGGGCATCGAATACAAGAATCAACCAATGAATGCATAAGTGGAACAACAAACTAATGTTTCTCTTTCTTTATTCCTTATCTCTCTCTCTCTCTCTCTCTCTCTCTCTCTCTCTCTCTCTCTCTCTCTCTCTCTCTCTTCTCCCTCTCTCTCTTCTCTCTCTCCCTCCCTCCCCTCCCCTTCCTATACTTCCACACTTACTCTCTAAATTTAAAAAATATTCCATTCAATGCTTTAATTCCTTCTACAATATCCCCACCAATGATCCTTCAGCCTTTACTTGAATATCTCTAATGACATGAAACAAATAGGATATGAAGGAATCTAGTCTGCCTTTGGTCAAACCAAATTTTTGAAAAGTATCTCCAATCATTGGCCAAAATTTTGCCAACTTATACTCATTTAGTTCTAGTTGACGTCTCATCCCTTACTATCTTTTCCCAGGAAAACCAGATATCCTAGGTTGTCCCAGATGTTGTTCTGGCATAATTAATATCCCTTTTCACCCCCAGATTTGAATAAAACATTATACAGTCCCTCTATATTGGAGAGCCCTCAAAAATATAAACACCGTGCATGTTTTTATCAGTTAACCATTACTCATATTTCAGCTGTTCTGTATATATGATTTGGAGGGCCTTCACCAGCCTTATCATTCTTGCTTCTGAATGCACACCAGTTTATTTAGAATCCAAGAGCCCTATGCTTAACTTTCTTGTTGCTTATATATGTTAATCCCAATTAAAGGACAAAGTCACTTATTTACCTTTGAATACTAGACCAAGATACAGCTTTGGAATTAATATACATCTGAGTAAAGACGTCTGAGTGTCTTGAACGTGATAGTAGGTAGCAGTCTCATAATATACCAGTAGGTATCAGTCTATAGATAATATAGTACTTAAAGTTATTTAAGTTTCAATTCATTAAGTATTTATTGAGTGTCCATTATGTGCCAGGCATGCTTCTAAGTGTTGAGAATATGGATATGAACAAGAAAGACAAAATCTTGTTCTCAAGAACTTAAGGTCTAGATAGTAATCTGTTTTATCTACTTTCTATATAAAAGTTTATAAACTCCTACCCTAGGGAAATTTTATTTTCCTAAGTTAATAGACAATAACACTCAAAATAACTCATAAAGAACAAATACTATAATAAAAGAGAATCAGAGAAACTGGGTCCTGTATGGGCTAGATTACCATATCCTGTGTATTTTTTTAGCTGTTTGAATTTATTCAATACTTCTCTTCCAAACTTTACGTTTGTAAAATCCAAATTTCAGGTATTCCTCAGTACAATTGATAGAAATTTATATTTTTAAAAAATTCAAATTGTTTAAAGTTTACCTATTGATGCTCTTGCAAAGTAGAGACTATGTTACACATTTTTAAAGATTACTTGCAAAACTTATTTAATTCCCAACCCTGGCCAGGTACTCAGTTGGTTAGAGAGCCGTCCTGATACACCAAGACTGCAGGTATGACTCCCAGAATCAACCAATGAATTCAACAAATAAGTGGAATAAAAAAATCAATGGCCCTGTCTCTCTGTGTTTCTCTCAGTCTATTTCTGTCTCAATCTGTCTCCCTCCCTCCCTTCCTCCTTCTCTCTCTCTTTCTCTAAAATCAATAAATAAAAATATAAAATAATATAAAGCTTATTTAATTCCAAAACATAATTCCTTATCTCTACTTAAGAAAATTAAATGTCACCTTCTAAACACCAAACATAAGTTAATAGAGTAAAAACAGTAATAAATTATGCTTCAGCAAAGACTTAGGAATTCCTCCATTGTTAAAATTTCTTAGTTGAATAAGTCAGGTGACTTACTCATTATTAAAGCAAAGCAATGAAAGGACACACTTTGTCAAAGTAAACAAGTCTAAGAGGGAACAGACATTGTACATCAAAAAAGCTTATTTTCATGCACAGAAATCCAAAAACCAGGAAACTACTCAATTCCTATTTTGTCTCTCTGTACTCTTAAACTGAATATTCTGAAAAGCCAGGGAAAACATGGTTAAGGCATCATTTCAGCCTCTAAAATCATACTGCTTAGAATTCTTTAAGATCAAAATTCAGTCATGTGAATTTGAGGAAAATGATGCTTGTAAGAATTTAATAAGACACTGAGAGCTTCATGTAATATCCAACCTAATGTTACTTTTGGAATACCTCAAACTATAAATTACCTGCATATTGTTCGGTTTTAGCATGGAATCACATGCCTACTTTAGAAGACAAAAAGTACTCAGTAAGTTTCAAATGACCACTAAGGTGCTTCATAAAAGATGGTTAATGTAAAAAAGATTTAAATTAATGTACATCTTAACATTAACTAAAGCATTTTCTTTGACTTTGAAAGGTAAAAGTAATGGTTGATCAAATATATTTAAAACACAGTTTATTAGGTATAGTTTTTAAATTACACTTTTAAATTCTCTAAGAGGCCCAGTATTAGGCATGTTTGCATATTTTAAGTGTATTAAAAAAAGCACAGCTTTTTAAATCACAAAGATCTAGGTTTGAATTTCTACACTACTCTAAATTAGCTATGTGATCTTTGGGCAAGTTACTTAACCTCTTTTAAACATCATTTTCTCACTAAGATGCAAATAACAGAGTTGTGAAAATAATTTGTTTTATATAAAATGCCTAAGATATGACACATAGTAGGTGCTCAATAAATAGTAGTAATTGGGAGATGCCATTTTTCTTTTTGACTAATTATACTGACTACACCAGTTAATGTGAATAACTACTGACTCCCAAGTTTTTGTAACTAACAAAGTGTATCTTTACTCTGTTATAACAGGTTTAAAAAACCAAACCCCTACTCCACTGAATGCCAACAAATATGCACCTTCTCCTTTTGCTCCAATATATTTTGCATGACCTTACATGAATTGCTTAGATAAAAGCTTTTTCTCTTCTGCTTTTGTTATTTTAAAGTGCAGATGCATTTGAGTCATTTTCTCCTTTTGTTTCATATCCTTAAGATCCAAAGCTTCAAAGACATAATGTCAGCATGCAGTCGATTTATGACTGAACTCTTGAAGAGGTACTGAAGAATTACCTTGTCAATCACCCCAAGGACTCTGAAGGCCTTCAGCTCCTCGGCAGGGCTCCTTAGGTTCCAAGGGGGCCTTGAACTTAGTGATCCTGGAGGCTAATGGAAGATATCAAAGATTATACATCAATCAGGGAAGTACTTGAAGAAAGACTGCCTGCTGAAGCAAATGCCAGGCCAAAGGAAACTAAATTTATCATAAATCAGAGAATGGAAAGATGAAAGAAGTTTCTGTTTGTCTGTAATGTAAAAAAAAAAAAAAAAAAAAAAAAAAAAAAATCATAAAATAAAAAATAAAGAAAACCAAAAAGAAAAAGCAAGAAAAAAGTTGCATGTAAATAAATCATGATAACATTTTTAAAAGAAAAATTAATGAGCTGATAGTTTCTAGTGCAATAATTCAGTTCAAAACTGTACAACTATACTGAAACTTTATAACAATTGGATAACTGAGCCAACAATTAACACAGCCTTATATTTATCCCAGATCGCTCAAGAGTAATTTAGAATCCTAATATATAAAAAGCCAGGGACTGTCACGACAGAAAAAACAGATGATCAAACACAGGCTGCATGGGGCGACAAAACTGGCAGGGAGGTTAGTGAGGGACAACCAAACAACTGAACAGCAGGTTGTATGGGGCAACCAGGCTGGGAGGGGGGCAGTTGGGGGCAACCAGGCCGGCAGGGGGGGGGGGGCAGTTGGGGGGGGGGGAGTTGGGGATGACCATGCTGGCAGGGGGGGCAATTGGAGACAATCAGGCAGGCAGGCAGTTAGGAACCAGTGGTCCTGGATTGTGAGAGGGATGTCCAACTGCCGGTTTAGGCCCGATCCCCAGGAATGAGCCTAAACCAGCAGTCAGGTATCCCCTGAGAGGTCCTGGATTGGACAGGGTGCAGGCTTGGCTGAGGGAACCCACCCTGCACAAATGTGATGCACCAAACCTCTAGTAGAGAACTAAAAACAATGGAAAAATAGATAAACTTGGGGAGTAAGGCACACAAATCATTCTCTTTCTTCATGAAACTATAATATAAATACATGGTATGTATTTTAAGAGCAATTGGTAGATTTCAGAAGAATTGCCAATAATAGTAAAAAACTTAAAAACTCCATCATATAAGCAAACATTATTAGAACTAAACTTGTTTAAGCAAAAAAAAAAAAAAAAAAAAAAAAAAAAAAAGATGTTTTACAGGAGAAAGAAACATTTTTTAAATATATGAAAATATATGATGTGGAAAACTTAATCTGTTAGCAACAAAAAAAAAAGTCCAAAAAGGTCAGGGAACACAGGAAAACACATATCAGTACTACATACAATAAAGAATATTCCTAACTTCCCATCCATTGATCTTAGTTTCTCTCTATCAGTGAAGTAAGACATTACACTAGATAAACTCCAAAGACACTTCCATTTTGCATTTATAACCGGAAAGAAATGCTATATCAATCCTTATATTAAAATGGTGATGCTGCAAAGAATGACGGGAGACACAAGTTTTGCTTTATTATATCCTCAGAGCAGGTCTTTTTGTTGTCAAAAATCTATTAGGCTACATGTTTCCCCCATGAGAGGAAGATAAATATCCTGGTTAATCAACTGTCATGATTAATAATTACTGAGACATCGTTCTTGGTACTTCAAGTCCTCATACTGACCAACATCGCCAGACAGGAAGCTCCATGAGAAGAGGAAATATGCCTTATTCATCTTTGGATTCACAATGCCTAGCATGTTAGTTGAAAGGAGAGAGGAAGAACAGAATAGAGAGGAAGAGGAAGAGAGGAGCAAAACAAAAGAGAGGAGATTGCATAGATAAATTAGGTGTCATTTACAAATGGAAAACTTACTTGTGAAATTTTCTAAAAGCAATTATAATTGCTCTCCATTTTGTTTTGTTTTGAATATATTTTTATTTATTTCAGAGAGGACAGGAGAGGGAGAGAGAAATAGAAACATCAATGATGAGAGATAATCTCTGATCGGCTGCCTCCTGCATACGCCACCCGGGATCAAGCCTGAAACTCGAGCATGTGCCCTGACCTGGGAATCAAACCCTGACCTCCTGGTTCATAGATCAATGTTCAATTAATGAGCCACGCTGGCTAGGCTGCTCTCCTTTTTGTTTGTTTTTAGTTCAGCAAGCAAATACTAATTTCAATATGTCTGAAGAAGTAATGCTAGATTTAAAAAGAAGATATGGCTGAAACCGGTTTAGCTCAATGGATAGTGTCGGCCTGTGGACTGAAAGGTCCCATGTTTGATTCCGGTCAAGGGCATGTACTTTGGTTGCGGGCACATCCCCAGTGGGGGGTGAGCAAGAGACAGCTGATAGATGATTCTCTCTCATTGATGTTTCTAACTTTCTATCCCTCTCTCTTCCTCTCTGTAAAAAATCAATAAAATATATTTTAAAAATAAAATAAAAATTATAAAAAGAAGATATGCACCAAGAGGTCACTGGTTAGCTTCCTGGTCAGGGCACCTGCCTAGGTTACAGGCTCTATCCCCAGTAGAAGGTGTGCAGGAGGCAGCTGATTGATGTTTCTCTCTCATCAATGTTTCCATCTATCTATCCCTCTCTAAAAGCAATAAAAATACATTTAAAATTTTTAAACAGACCACTTTTTTAAAACACCCAACTTGAGAATGTTGATGATAATACAATTGGGCTGGAAAATTATTTAAAATTGATTTAATTTATACTTCTAAGATACGCTTCAAAATATACTTATTTAATATTTCATAAGGTACTGAATTAAAGGACATAAAAAATAAATAAAAACATAGTCTGACAATTAAAAATTCATTTCCCCCTCCATTATCAAGAAAGAATAAGGCACTGGCTGGGTAGTTCAGTTGTTTAGAACATCTTCCAAGTACAACAAAAGGTTGCCAGTTCGATTCCTGGTCAGGACACATACCTAAGGTTGCAGGTTCAATCCTCGGTAGGGGTGCATGAGGGAGGCAACCAATTGATGTTTCTCTCTCACATGGATAATGTTTCTCTCTTCCTTTCCAAACCTCCCCCACCCCCTGACTCTGAAATCAATAAACATATCCTTTGGTAAGGGAGAGAGAGAGGGAGGGAAAATAAGGAATGCTTGTGGTTTTGGTGAAAGAAATGTTGAGGAAAATGTATAGGGGGAAAAATAATCATATACAATAAAAGGCTAAATCCTAGCCAGTTTGGCTCAGTGGAAAAAGCGTTGGTCTGTGGACTGAAGGGTCCCAGGTTCGATTCCGATCAAAGACAAATGCCTGGGTTGTGGGCTCGATCCCCAGTGGGGTGCAGAGGGAGGGATGGTGTACAGGAGGCAGCCGATCCATGATGCATGATGCTCTCTCATTTTTTATGTTTCTATCATCTCTCTCTCCTTCTCTCTTTCTCTCTGAAATCAATTTTTAAAAGGCTAAAATGCAAATAGGCCAAACAGCGGTATAACCAAACAACTGGCCACTATGACATGCGCTGAACACCAGGGGGCAGGAATGGTGAAGGTGTAATGGCAGAAGACCAAAGATAAAGTGATCATTAAAGTTCTCTTTCTACTTTAACCATCTATAAAACTTTAAGATCAAAGAAATGAACAAAGAAAGATCATGAAATAAAATCATCAATAAAAAATCCTATATTTCTTATATGCAGTGTTTAAATTGGGTAGAATCCCTATGGATCTATTCCTTTTCTCAGATAGCAAAATGAAACGTAAATCCACAGAATTTTAAGAACAGAAAGAGACAGAGATCAAGTCTAATATTCTCTCTTTTTTTAAAAATATATGAAGCAGCAAGGTGAAGCAATTTGTCCAAAATGACAAAACTAGGTAACAGATAAAAGGGGATTATTAAAACTTATTTATAAAACAATGCATGACATTGGGGAAACTTCAGCCACTGCTAAGGGGGTGGGGAGAGATCAATGTATTTTAGGCAGCATGGCTGATTTCCTTAATAAATAAAAGTAGAATTTCAATTATATGTATTAGTTACTGTAGCCGAAGATGCCTAGAGAAGCAAGTAGTAATTGTATTCATCTATACCAAAACTAAATACAGGAGGCGGGCAGAGAAAGGCAAGAATACTAATGACCCAACAATCTTCAAAACCAAATATAGCAGGTGCTCAAGCCCTTGGCAGACATTGCTGTTAATTCCACACTCTGTCTCACAACACATACAGTGCTCCTGGGCAGCCACCACCGTGGATTAGAGTTAGCACACTAGCAAAACCTATGTTCTGTTCCTGCTCTACATTCTCTAAATGGCTGGGTGAAGCTTACCTTTCTTTTTGTCTCATGGGTTTTTTAAATTGCTGTTTATCCTGCCTATCGTCTTTTTCAGCTGATATGATTCCCTGTTCTCAATGTGATCTGTATATATTCTTACCAATTTGCTAGTATGATACGTCTCAAATTTTAACCTGTATGCACATTGCCTGAGGACCTTGTTAAAATGGAGATCCTGATTTACTCAGGCTGGGGGGACCCTAAGATTCTGCATTTCCAACAAGGTCCCAGGTGATGTGACGCTATAGGTCCAGCACCACATTGGAAGTAGGACTAGCTACTCCTCCTTAAATAATCTGAGAATGAATCACCATTACTTGGGAGAAAATAAATAACCAAGGGCAAAAGGAAAACACTTACCCAGCACCCACACTCCGAACCCTAATAGCTAACTACATAGTTTCTGAAATTGGCTTCACCGGTAGATTTTTGGCTTTGCCAACACCTGCATTAGGAACCTATTAACCTTCAATAACCAGCCTCCTAAGACTCTCTTAAATCACATTTCAAGCATGATGTTATTTACTTTGTTTTAAAATTTATCTTTATTGTTGAAGGTATTACAGATGTCGTACTCACCCACCCCCAGCCCTACTGCATTATTTTCTGTGTCTATGGTTATGCACATATGCATGTAGGTTCGTTAGTTAATCTCTAACTACCTATCCAACCCCCTTCACTCTGAAATTGGTCAGTCTGTTACATGCTTCCATGTCTCTGAGTCTATTTTATTCTCAGTTTATTTTGTTCATTAGATTCCACATATATATAAGTGAGATCATGTGATACTTGTCTTTCTCTGAATGGCTTATTTCACTTAGCATAATACTCTCCAGGTCCCTCCATGCTGTCTCAAAGGGTAAGATCTCCTTTTTATGGCTGTATAGTATTCCATTGTGTAAATAAATATATCTCAGCTTTTAATTGCAGTCCTATTCCTGATCTGGAATATCCCTGAATGCCAGCTCTGCTTTATCATGTTTAAGGGTGATACAAACTCATTTTAAAATACTTTTTTCTAAAGAATTGAAAAATACCAATAACACCAGCAAACAAAATGCACAACAGAAAACTATTTTTAATATTATTACAGCAATTATATTCAAAATCTACATTATAGTCAGGAAAGGTATACTTTCTACATATTTTCACTCACACCCTGTAAATGCATGACCAAAAAAATGGATTTACACTCTAGAAACTACACAGTCTTTGATGTCCTAAATTTAAACTATTTACTTTCTTTTTCTAAATTTCATTGATCTTGAGTTTAAAATTCCTAGAGCTAAATATAGAAAGAAAAAAAAAGCTATATCCAATCTTTTCCAGGGAAATCCCCTTTTAATATTAATTCTTAAATCATTCAAGGTTATCTACAATTTAATTTTTTAAAGTTAAAAAAAAACAAAAAACTGTCTCCTTCAGTTGGTATTTCACCTTTACTTCAAACAAAGATCATTTCCTTTTATTTTGAAACCCGTACTTTTCTTGGGGCCTTTTAGTAATGAAGAAGGAGAAAAGGAGAGTGCTTTTGCTCCTTTCTATCCTTTTTTGAAAAGAATGTTATCAACAATGCCTGGGAAATTCAGAGCTTCTGTATTTACCACCAAAGAGTCTCATAAATAAATTCAATAAAGCAAAAAGCTTAAACCACCACAGAAAACTCAGGTGGAATGAGTCATGACCTAGATCACAGGGGAAAACCGTAATCAACAAAACATTTAAAACTGGAAAGGATTCTTTTATTTTCTTAATCAACCAGGCTGGAAAGAAGTGTTTACACATGGTTTCAAAAGAGAATATCTGCTTTGCACAGAACTTAAGAGTTAAAAGGGCCTTGGAAATCATTTATACTAGTCCTCTCATTGTGCTCATTGAAATTGACGCCCAAAGAAAGTTAATGGAGACAAATAATGAATTCACCAAGATAATAAAAAAAAAACATCTAGAAGACATTTAAGTTCAATTTTAGATAAGAAAACAATCAAGCATGTCCCTGACCTAAATAAGGGCCAGGTTTGATAGAATAAAATACAAAATGAAAATAAAAAGCAATTGCTTACTATAAAAAGAAAACATCTTGCTCTAGCAAGAAAAACAAAACTCTCCTCCAGTCTTCTTGCCTAAACGCTAAAAAAAAAAAAAAAATCCTAGTATAACCCTGGCTAGCTTGGCTCAATGATAAAACATCAGCCTCCGGACTGAAGGGTCCCAGGTTCAATTCCGGTCCAGGGCACATGCCTGGGTTGCAGGCTCGATCCCCAGTAGGAGGTGTGCAGGAGGCAGCCAATCAATGATTCTCTCTCATCTGTGATGTTTCCATCTCTCTCTCCTTCTCCCTTCCACTCTGAAATCAATAAATATATATTTTTTTTAAATCCTACTATATCAAATATAGTACCCCTCTCTACCCTTTTTGATGCAAACTCCCATTATTCTACAGGGCTCTAACCATTCTCAATTTTATTTCCTGAATTAGGTGCATATTTGGGGTCCTCAATTATGCTACAGGGTTTATAAGAGAAGAGACTGTCATCATCTTTTCTATAACTCCAGAATATATCTAGTTTGTTTTGTATACACAGAGTCTTAACAGATGCCTAGGGAATTAATATATAGCAATATAATCAACTTTTCTATATTATACCTCTTTAGTTTTATTTTCATTAAAAGCTATGCTTGCCCTAGCTGGTTTGGCTCAGTGGACAGAGCATCGGCCTGTGGACTGAAGGGTCCCAGGTTTGATTTCAGCCAAGGGCACATGCCTGGGTTATGGACTTGATCTCACTAGGGGGCGGGCAGGAGGCAGTCATCAAAGATTCATTGATGTTTCTATCCTTCTTTCCCTCTCCCTTCCTCTCTGAAATATATATATATTTTTTATTATTATTTATTTTTAAAGCTATGCTTGAAGGGACATACTGACTGATATACTTCATGGTTCCTTTCTCCAAGTCAAAAGCTATACCATTAGCTTTATGTTTACCTTCTTAATAAATTACTGCTCACAAAAGTGATTATGAGCAACTATAACAGGGGATGCACAAATAGGGAGTTTGAATAAGTATAGTTAGATTATTCAAAATTACTGTTAATGGAAAGAACTGATAATTTTGACTCCCCGAAACTTTTAGAATATTTATATACAAGGTGATTTAATAAAATAAGTAAGTTGATACGAACCTATCCTATTTAATACTTTTATCAATGTCCCCAAAAACAAAATTAAGGATGTACATTTATTAGGATTGCACACCTGGAACGTTGCCAACCCCATTGACAGTAAGAATTGAATTTAAAGTAATCTTTAAATAAATATATCATTTTATAAAGATACAATTCAACAGTGAAGAGTTATAAAGCAGTATAAGGAGAGATGAAAAATAAGGCTAAGACTCATTAATCTAGTTATAAGTTTGGCTTATAGGCTAGTCTCTTGGACACTTGATTTGTGTGAGTGTGAGTGTGTGTGTGTGTGTGTGTGTGTGTGTGTGTGTGTGTTTGTGTGTTTTTTTGAGTGATTTTCTCAAACTCCTTTAATCCTAACAAGAATTCAGCAAGGAATTACTCTGATCCTCATTATTCATATGTAGCAACTGAAGCTATGAGGTAGTTAAATAGCTTGTCCAATCTTCACGGCTTCAAATGGAGAGCTGAGGTCTGAACAAGCCAGCCTGCCTCTTAGATCAATTGAGAAAATAAATACTTTCTCCCATCTCAGAAGATGATCCTTAAATTGCTTTTTTTTTTTTAAGTTGGTGTAATATAAAGAAAGAAATAACAATTTTCTCCCAAAATGTGCCAAAACAGATAGATAGGATATAAAAACAATAATATTAAACCACAATGTTTTTAACATTTCAACCATTTACCTGCTCTTGAGACAAGACAAAGGGTAGGCCTAAATAATCTAAACATCACTGTTAGAATTATATCTTTACAATTCTAGGTGACCAATAGCAGCTATCTATATGACTTATGCTTAAATGGTTAGCTTTAGCATATATCAATAAAAAGTTTATAGGAATTGTAGGAGAATCATAATATAACTTTAAAAAATTAAAATAAGCCAAAACTGGTTTGGCTCAATGGATAGAGCGTCGGCTTGGGGACTAAAGGGACCCAGGTTCGATTCCGGTCAAGGGCATGTACCTTGGTTGCAGGCATATCCCCAGTAGGGGGTGTGCAAGAGGCAGCTGATCAATGACTCTCTCTCATCAATGTTTCTAGTTCTCTATCTCTCTCCCTTCCTCTCTGTACAAAATCAATAAAATATGTTTTAAAAAAAATTCAAATAAAATTCAGTATAAATTAGATTATTAGGAGTAGAGTAAGAAAAAAGGACCAAGAAAGAAGGAGAAAGCAAGTCCCATTTTATTTTATTTTTGGTGGTTGTTTTAATGCTTTTCTTTCACCAATAACTTAAAATTATTGATAAAATTCCAGAGACCAAAATTCTCAAACACTCTAAATAGAAATAAAGTGAGAGACAAGACAGCAAAAATGGCTAAAAGAAATGCAAATGAAACATAAGACATACCTGAGATACTTCATCAAATTGAGGTTTTCTATGAAAGCTAGAGAGACTCTCTGCTCGCATGAGATACTCTGCTGTTCTTCTCTTCACAGCTTCTCGCCGGGTAGGGCTTGACTCTCCTACAAAGAGAAAACAAAACTCAGGTCAGGGGAAAAATAAATAAGCTCTTCTTTATCCAATCTGAAGATTAACTTCCAGTTATCCAATGCACCACTTATTCACATTTCTAACTGAAAAGAAGAGAGATTCAAAACTGGAATGGACATCAAAGTTATTAATATCAGCAAGGTCTAAATGTTTTTTATTTTTTAATTACAATTGGCATTCAATATTATTTTACATTCATTTCAGGTCTCTAGCATAGTGGTTAAACATATATAAAGTTAGGAAGTGATCCTCTAATAAGTCTAGTAACCACATGACACCATATATATTTATTACATTATTGGCTATATTCTCTATGCTATACTTTATATTCCTGAGCAAGGTCTAAATATTACCTACATGAATTTTATTTACCCAAATTCTGAAATTCTCCTATTGAAATATGTATATAGAGAGTTCAACGTATTTTATAATAGTAGATATGAGAAATGTAGTATAAAAATAGCTCTGCAGATAAAAGACTACCCTTATTTAGACAGTTGTCTAACTCAACAAATAGTACTAAGGGCCATAGCCTATCTAATAAAAGAGTAATATTCAAATTGACCATCACTCCAACACACAAGATGGCTGCCCCCATGTGATCAAAGACGGCTGCCCCATGTGGACATAAGATGGCTGCCACAGATGGCCAGCAGGGGAGGGCAGTTGGGAGGGACCAGGCCTGCAAGGGAAGGCAGTTGGGGGCAATTAAGCCTGCAGGGGAGGGCAGTTAGGGGTGACCAGGCCAGCAGAGGGAAGTTGAAGGCAACTGGGCCTGCAGGGAAGGGCATTTAGGGGGAACCCAGATCTGCAGGAGAGAGCAGTTGGGGGGACCAGGCCTGCAGGAGAAGGTAGTTAGTGGTGACCAAGTCTGCAGGGGAGGGCAGTTAGGGGCAAACAGGCTGTCAGGGGAGCAGTTAGGCATCAATCAGGTTGGCAGAGGAGTGGTTAGGGGGTGATCAAGCTGGCAGGCAGCAGTTAGGGGCAATCAGGAAGGCAGGCAGATGAGCAGTTGGGAGCCAGCAATCCTGGATTGTGAAAGGGATGTCTGACTGCCCGTTTAAGCCCAATCCTGGATGGGTCCCAGATTGGAGAGGGTACAGGCTGGGCTGAGGGACACACACACACACACACACACACACACACACACACACACACCCTGTGCACGAATTTAGTGCACTGGGCCTCTAGTATGTTTAACAAGAGCTATGACATGGATATGACATGCTGTAAAAGTACCACCAAACTGAAGAATACAATTATTTAGGGTAACTCTGAATTCACTCTAATTGATTTTTATAAGCTTCATGGCTTTTTCATTAACAACACATTGTCACTCACCTTACAAATGAAAACAAGAATACGATTTAAATCCCTGTAATATATAATTATCTGAAAGTGTCAGGTCATTTATTTACCCTGACTGGCTCTCTGTTCCCCTAAACAAAAGGTTTTCAAAGTGGCCTCCAAGAAGTTAAGACCTCAAAAGAGAGGTGGTCCAGCCCATGGAGCACCCAGCTAGCTCTCCCTTTTCCAGAGCAGGATGGTCCTGTGCTTTTGTTCATTTTATGTGATACCTGACTGTGAACATTTCAAGGCTGAAAGTTAAAAACTTTAAGAACCACTGTACTATTTATGATCTCTAAGGTTCCTTTCCTAAATAATATTTCATACTTTTCATGACTCATTTTTATCAAAGCACTTAACACGTAGCACTGTTTTTATAACTGACCATATACATCATCTGAATGAAGTCAGTAAAAAAGCAAGTTGTCATATAGTGGGAAGTGTCCTGGATTGCATTCCAGAAACCCTGGTTATCTGAATTTTGGCTCTGCCTCTCACCAGTCATGTGACCAATGACAAGGCATCTCAGTCTCTGAACGTCTTCTCGTTCCCTAAAATGGAAATATAGGTCTCAAACAGTTATGAAGATGAAAGGAAGACAACACACCTAAATGCATTACAACAGTGACAAAACTATAGGAAGTACTACATTTTAAAGGTTTACCTTTCTCATTTTTCTCTCAGAATTAAATCCTTCAAAATAATGTTAACTGCTTTGCTGAATTAAAGTGAACTGAATTAGTAAAGTAAGGCAAACATTTTCCCAAAAAAGATCACTAGTGGCAAAAACTCTTCTTATTTTTGCCTGGAACAGTATCTCCTGTTACTTTCTCCTCCCCTTGACACTGCTCCACCTCTCCTCTCCCCACCTCCCACTAGCAACACTTACCTACCAACAACTGCTCTGAATGAAAGCTGCTATCTTGGTTCAGATTTCAGTCCCTCTAGTCAGTACTAGTTAGCCAAGGGTTGAAAGCTGAGCCAATCACAGAACCCCACCCTCTTGGCCACAGCTGGAGGAGAGAGGAACTGGCCCAACACAAACTGGGCCAATCAGGCCTTCTCTGTTATTGACACTGGAAATAAGAGAGGGGACTGCCAGCAGCCATAGTTTCTGCCAATGCACAAAGCCAATCTGAAAGGAACTGGACAGAAAGAAGCAGATAGGAGAGAAAGAAAGAAAAATCCGAGCGTGACTGGGGTCCCTGATTTCAGCTGAATCCACATTCCCGCCATTTTTTGCATAAGGTAGTACAAATGTAGTCGATTTTTATCACATGCAAACCAAAGAACCCTGAATGAACATAGAACTCCAATAAGGTTACTGTAATTTTGCTAAATAACTTGTCTTTCACAGCTTTTACATTACTATTCCATCTCTTCTCTCCTTCATGAAAAATTTACAAATGTAACTGGTCTTGGTGAGGGGAAAAATTCTCTTTTGCTTTTTAACTGCGGAGCAATCTATTAACAATCTATTTTAAACCTTTGGTGTCTCTGCTGCTTTCTAGGCACACTTCAGCTCCTGAAGCCTCAGTTAAAATAATCAGTATACTCCTTGCCTCTGTCCTAAAAATGTACTTAATTTCTAAACCCAAGGTTTGTATTTTTCTCCGTTGAAAATGGACATAATCTATGAAAATCACCTAAGTGTAATGTATTTTGAGGATAAAGTGTGCCACATAAATAAGAAACATTCCATATTTCTACACACTACCAGCCCTTGATTTTGAGTTTGCTGTTTATGGATTCTGTTATTCGCATTTTTTAAAAAATATATTTTATTGATTTTGTACAGAGAGGAAGGGAGAGAGATAGAGAGTTAGAAACATCGATGAGAGAGAGTCATCGATCAGCTGCCTCTTGCACACCCTCCACTGGGGATATGCCCGCAACCAAGGTACATGCCCTTGACCAGAATCGAACCCAGGACCTTTCAGTCTCCAAGCCGACGCTCTATCCATTGAGCCAAACCGGTCTCGGCTGTTATTCGCATTTTCATTGGCTCTTCTCATTTCAGCTTATATCTTTTAAACCCTAATTTAAATCCCCATTTTAGAATTTTTTATTCCTCAATTCTAATAGAAAATGTGCCAATTTAGTGTTTTCATTCAGAAGTAAATAAGCTTTAATAAAACTTCAAATTTTGCTTTATTCAAAGATATCAACTTGTCTCCCAAAATAATTTGAGTGAAAAATGCCAAGAAAATGGACCACCTAATTAAACCCAGAGTTAACGCCAAATTATGTGATCAAACCACTGTTTTTTAAACTTGTGGTATCTCTGCTGCTTTCTAGGCAGTCTCCATAGGAACAGAGTCAAGAACAGGAAGCCAGCAGTTGAAATGGACTCCTGCTGAGGATAGTGATTCCGCTTCCATGGAAACAACAATGAAGTGATGGAAAAACTGGAAGGCTTTTAAAACATAACCTTAAACATACATACTATAACACTTCCCTATCAGCATCTTAAAAGTAGGTCATAACCAAAAGCCCTGGTGGAGTAGCTCAGTTGATGAGAGTATTGTCCCCATCCCTAAGGCTACAGGTTCGATCCCCCGGTCAAGGCACATACAGGATTCAACCGATGAATGCCTAAGTACGTGGAACGAGAAATCTGTTTCTCCTTTCTCCCTTTCTCTACAATCAATAGTAAAAATTTAGAAAAGAAAAAGCAGGTCACAACCACTGCTGCCGCAGCAAGGATGACAACTACTTCTTACAGATTTCTGCTGCTGGATACCTACTGAAGCTCGTGTGTACAAACCAGAAATAAAAGACCAAGATTTCTGGACAATTCTAACTGATAGCATTATAGATAGATGTAACTTTAAACAGATTTTAATTGATTAAAAATGTTAATCGACTCTAACCTTAATTTCTTATTTTCGTTTTAAAAATCATACAGCTGATAAGGATTATTCTTCAGGAAAAACTAGGTTATCTGGAATTCAAATTTTAATTTCATACTAGGTCATGTGACTGTTGTTGTTTTTGTTTTTCAGTAATATATCCATAAATGCTTTTTGTTGTTGTTGTTAATCCTCACCCCAGGATATTTTTCCATTGATTTTTAGAGAGAGTGGAAGGGAGGAGGAGAGACAAAGAGAAAGAAATATCAATTTGAGAGAGACACATTGATTGGTTGCCTCCCACACTGGGGATCAAGCCTGCAATCAAGGTACTTGTTCTTGACTGGAACTGAACTTGGGACCCTCCGGTTAGTGCAGGCCAACACTCTATCCACTGAGCCAACCTGGCTGGGGCAATAAATGCTCTTAAAAATGGATATATATTTTACATTCTACCTAAAGATAAACCACTACCTTCAATAAGTTTCTCTGCATTTCTGTTATTCAGATACAGCAAAAATTTCCACTGGGTTTCGGCATTCAAAAGAGAATCTGCTCCATTACATACTAACTTTTCTGTCAACAGGTTCTGGTGCAGCACAACATATGTCACCTGTAAACTGGGTCAGCCTGTATTTCTTTACTCTATACCTTACCAATTTCTGATCGGAAGAGAGGACTGATAGAGGGTGCTGAGTGTGCTGTGTGAAAGGAAGAGAATGTAGCCAAAACTAAACTGAGGATAACTACCACAGTTGACGCTGAAATTTTTAGAAACACTGGGTTGCCTGTCCTGCATTTCTCAGAGTGCCAACTCTCACATTACTAAGCGAAGTTTTACAGAAGACAAAGTCTATAGATAACAGAACCATGAAATGCTAACTTACCAAGAAGCCACCAAGATTTGGCACTCCTTCACTATGTCAATTTTCCTTTTATCACTAAAGAAACTAAGGTTCGGGGATACAAAATGCCTTTCTCAGTAAAGAATCTAAACTTAAACCAATTCTTATGACACCACACTTCAGGTAACTGAATTTAAATGACATTATTCTTCTGTTATTGAGCAGAACAACAACAAAACATAGAGCACAGGACAAGTACAGATGAGTATGGAAACAAAAATGAAGGGAAAATAAACAGGAGCCTATCAGACACAACAGAGCAGAGCAGAAGAATCAGAGAGGAGAGACTGAGGATGACAGATAAGCATACAGGAAAATGAGAGCTGCAAAGACATATGAATTTCACACTTGTAAAAGAGAATGGGCCTTTGAGAGAAAACTAGTCTCTCAAACATCCTTACCCAAGGATTTCCTTGTAAAACAAAGGTCTTTGCCCTAGCCAGTTTTGCCCAATGGATAGAGCATCGGCCTGTGAACTGAAGGGTCTCAGGTTCAATTCCCGTCAGGGGCATGTACCTAGGTTGCAGGCTCCATCTCCACTTGTCAGGGAAAGTGCAGGAGACAATCAATCGATGTCTCTCTCACATATATGTTTCTTTCGCTGTCTCTAAAAATCAACTGAAAAATATCCTCCGGTGAGGATTAACAAAATAAATAAATAAAACGAAGGCCTTTGATCATTTACAAAGAGGTATTCTTACCCTTAGAACTAATGAAAATCAGTTGCACAAACCAGAATAAAAAGTAGTTTTTCCAATTCTGTTTGAATACAGCTGATGCCTCATCACTGGTTCAACAAAGTAAAATCAACGCTGGAGGAACTGACCACCTTAGACCTCTTCAGTGACAGTATATCTACATCTGTATTTCATGGGAAATTTTAAGGGATCTTAAAAGTATTTTTGACTGTACTTGATTTTAATCTCCACATCAGACTCTACTCAGTCACATCTTATGTTCTTAAGTTCTACCCCACAAACACTCTCTAATAGGCCCTGGGCCACTGTACTCCTGGTCAAGCACCCGTAGTTCCATTCAGATTTATCACATTAGAAAGAACATCCAAGCCGAAACCGGTTTGGCTCAGTGGTAGAGCATCGGTCTGCGGTCTGAAAGGTCCCGGGTTCGATTCCTGTCAAGGGCATGTACATTGGTTGCGGGCACATCCCCGGTGGGGGGTGTGCAAGAGGCAGCTGGTCGATGTTTCTCTCTCATCAACGTTTCTAGCTCTCTATTCCTCTCCCTTCCTCTCTGTAAAAAAGCAATAAAATATATTTTTAAAATAAATAAATAAATAAATAAATAAATAGAAAGAACATCCAAATCAATCTGAGTCCGCTAGAGTGTGTGTTTGTCGGCACTTCCCCTTCGTATTTTTTTTTTTTTTTTTTTTACAATTTTAGTCACATGAAAAAATATGCGTATTTGAGATGGCCTTGGTGGTTATATTTTTTAAGTGCTGACTTATTGTATTACTGGTATTTTGTTCTTTTCAGGTATAGCCTACCTTTCTGGCTCGTGCTAAGTGTTCTAACAACAAAAGGAAACCTTGAGAAAACAGTGACTTATTGTCCTACACGTCTACCACCACTCTGGAGCCACGAGCCTCTCTGTGTAAGCACAAGCACGGTCAGCCAGGGAATCTGCTCCATTTGCATTTAACCAAACCCCCATAAATTTCCACAAAACCAAGTTATGTGACCCCCACAAGTCGAAACAATCACCAAAGAATAGTACAAGCCAAAGTCATAGTAAAATACATACCCACACATTACCTCAATTATGACTGTTTTCAATGCTGTTTAGCAGTTTTTCTACCACCAATAATGCTAAATGAAAACTGACACATCCCTTTGGTCATAGAGTAATAAAGGCCCACAGAGACAGCCTTCTCTTACATGCAACAATTTCTTTCTGTTCCCTAACCTCTTTTCCTTTGTTTCACAATTTTAAAGGGGAGTACCCAAAAAATTAATCATTCAGTCTCTTCAAAACAACACTGTGAGTAAATAAGTAAATAAATAGATAAGCCCCTAAGAATCTTTTATGTTCTAATCCTTTAGGCTTCTAAAAGATAAAAATACTTTTTTAATATATTTTTTGTTGTTGATTTCAGAGAGGAAGGGAGAGGGAGAGATAGATAGAAACATCAATGATGAGAGAGAATCATGGATCAGCTGCCTCCTGCATTCCTCCCACCAGGGAACTAGCTGCAATCTGGGCACGTGCTCTTGACTAGAATCGAACTTGAGACCCCTCAGTCCTCAGGCTGATGTTCTATCCACTGAGCCAAACCAGCTAGAACAAGATAAAAAAATTCTTAAGGCTCTGGCCAGGTAGCTCCGTTGGTTAGAGGGTCAGCCTGATACACCATGGTTGTGGGTTCAATCTCCAGTCAGGGCACATACAATAAGCAACAAATAGATGCCTAAAAGGTGAACAAGAAGTCAAAATTTCTCTCTATAAATAAATAAATAAATAAATAAATAAATAAATAAATAAATAAATAAATATTTTCAAAAGCTAGAGATATAATGAAGGAAAAGGAATAAAGAATTAAAAACAGAGAACTTTATGATATAAAATAAAAAGTTAGCACCTCCACAAACAAGAATCTTTTTATCTGCCACACTGGTAAATATAGAAAGACCCCAACCCCCACAAAAAGTTGTGCTCATTCTTTCACTAGCTATAAGAGAGACATCTTTTTTAAAAATAAAATTTTTAAATTACTTTTTAGAGAGAGAAGAAGGGAGAGAGAAACATCTATGAGAAACATCAATCAACTGCCTCCTACACACCCTCTCCTACTGGAGATCAAGCCCGCAATCCCGGCATGTGCCTTGACCAGAAATACAGATGGTAACCTCTTGGTGTATGGGACACATTCAACCACTGAGCCACATCAGCTGGACAAGAGAGCCGTCTTAAGAGATGCAGTAAATCTCTGGAAGACTCTAAAGTCCAGCAACTGTTTTTCTTGATGTTGCGTACCAAATCATATATTTTTCTTTTTTTGAGGATATAGTGATTAACCGAATTACTGCTTATAAGCAGTTAATTCTTCTCAATACTAAAAGTTTCATATATTCTTTTAATGCAGCTCTACCTTAAACATTAAATTGACTTAGTGAATACCAGAATTAGAAGACTCCATCCATCCCATCTTCCTTTGTGTCTACATTTAAACAATTCAAAGAATGTGTCAAGCAATACTCCCAGAGGAGTCCATTTCTGGATAACAAAGGAAATCCTCCCCAGCAGTTGGCTTTCTTTATGGAAGCCAGCAAAGCCGAGTTTTCATACCACTTATTCCTACCCCTTTTCAGAGAGATGCCGCAGTTACTGAGCATAATGTTCCAGACATATAGTCATCTCAATGTTTATTAATTTCAATGCTGTCATAGAACATTACATATAGAAGAGCCTCAAAAAAATTTTATGGAAAACTAAATGATTTTGCACCAATATTACATGGTCAGACAATAATACCTTCATACCTAGAGATGCTCCAATTACCTATTTCTCTAACTTATGTAATAGTTACATAAAATTCATGTCAGAAAATGTAATTATTGTCTTTATCATTTGTGTAATCGGTCAAATGCATAAAAAAGAGAGCGGAACAGAACATACAAGTGGCATAGTTAAACAAAAAAGAGAATCCATTTTTATTTCATTTTTTTTTTTAAATGTCAGAACAATATAAATGAGGAAAATAAGCACAGATATTTTAAGTAATTAAAAAGTATTGTGTAAAATAGAGTGAAGTCTATGAACTCTTTATTATTTGATAATTACAATCTTGGGAAATGTGTTTCTTAATCATTTGCAAAAATACAGTATACCTATACAATGATCTGATTATTTTTCAAATAAAACATATTTTGAGACCACTAATGGCAACACAGTAAGTTTCTGAGGAAAAGCAGATGTCGTCAAAACTTCCTAAAAGAGAATAGATACGCTGAACTTCTGTGTATTTTATATACGAGACTCAATGTTTAATTTTTAAGATTTAATTTAAGGTACCTTATAGAGAACCATGTGACTCAAGTAATTCAAGCCCTGGCGGGTGTCGCTCAGTTGGCTGGAGTGTCATCCCATGCATGGAAAGGTCGCTGGATGAATCTCAGGGTACATACCTACCTAGGCTTCTGGTTTGATCCCCTCGTGTGCCTACCAGAAGCAACTGATCCATATATCTCTCACTGATGTTTCTCTGCGTGTGTGTCCCTCTCTCAAATTAATTTTTAAAATAACAATAATAATGATTAACTTTCACAAAGTGTCTAATAACTTGCTAGCACTAAAAGAGCAGTAGCCTTCTGCGTAGGGAGTTTTAGTTACCTTTGGTTTATTCTAAAATGCTCAGAGATAACATTCCTTCTGATCAGAATCAAGGTTTTTTTCAGTAATCATAGATATTAAACCAACCCTCTCATTTTAATGTTTCGAAACTGTGTTGCTAAACATAGAAAAATGTGGTGATACTGATGACAGAGCCCATCTAATAAAACACTCTTCGAGAATCCTCATCCATCTCTCTGCCTTTGCGATAGAGCAGCTGTGCCTCACACAGATTCACATGAATGAAAATATTTAGATGAGAAACCACCCACTTAGTTTATTTTCCATATGACTTTCCTGTAATTATTTTGTAAACTGTTCACACAACAATACATAAAAACATCTGCAAAAACAGGTAATTAATGTGTCAGGCCAAACTAATGCATTTTTTATGGTGTCCATGCTTCGTCAACTGTAATTATAACTCTTTTTAAGCAAATGATGATGTGTTTGTTGCAATGTGCAAGTGGTTATTTTAGATGCTCTGTTTACTGTTCATACAATCTGAATTAAAAAACTCCACAGCTACTTTACCCCACACAGCAATGCTTTACCTAGCTTTTTGCAAAAGCAAAAAAGTGGCTGTCTCTTCCAAGATATATTTTGTAGTAAACATTTTTTGGCATTTAACATGAAATTCTCAACCTAAAAGTTGACACCAAAATAGTCAACAATTCAAGAAACATATGCCAGCAAGTGATTCAGCCAGACTTTCTTCCTTCAGTTGTAACCCTGCAAGAAATACAGCACATAAGCCAATCAACTGCAGTAGGCTAAACCTCCTGGATATCAGAAGTTTAGAAGGTTCAAAGGTTCATTACTATTGTTCATGTATAATATCCATTCCATCTAAACCCACCAAACACATATATCTTTGACATGAGACCAATGAATGAAGAACCACATCCTGTCCAAAATAGTTTCATAATTCAATTTATCCTGCTTGAGTTCTAACTACATATAATATCATTATAATTATGACTTATTATTATACTAGAGGCCCGATGCACAAAATTCGTGCAAGGGGCTTGGCCCTCACAGCCCCAGCTGCCTTGGTCGGCCCTCGTAGCCCCGGCTTTGTCCGGAAGGTCGTCTGGACAATCGTCTGCTGTTTGGTCTAATTAACACATTAGCTCTTTATTATATAGAATAGTAAAATTGCATATTAATAATTGTCCTCAAATGGACATGTCTAAAGGCTGGACTTGAGTTTCTTATTTCCAAAGTATTTTTTCTAAAGATTATAATAATAAGCATTTTAACTTAAAACATTTATTTCAGAGTAAAACAAGTTGATCCTTTGGGTTTCTTACTATTTGACTAATTCATTCAAAGGAATAAGCCAAAACTGCTTTTTTGCTTTTTTAAATATATTTCTATTGACTTCAGAGAGGAAGGGGGTAGGGGGCAGAAACATCAATGATGAGAGAGAATCATTGATCGGCTTCCTCCTGCATACCCCCTACTGGGGATTGAGCCTGCAACCCGGCATGCGCCCTTGGCCAGAATTAAACCCGGGATCCTTCAGTCCACAGGCCGATGCTCTATCCACTGAGCCAAATCGTCTAGGGCCCAAAACTGCTTTTAAAAGTACTTTGGTATATGTGACTATGAGTGTACAGGAACTAACCATATTCATAGTGCCTGGACATGTTCTAGAACCAACCCTACAATTCTCAGCTAGTCTTAGTGGGAAGAGGAAGAATAGTAAAGACCCAGTAAGAGACCCAGAATGATGTAGTGCCTGAGCATATTAGGTCAAAGTTTTTGAAATATGTCTAGACATCCCTGAGTGTCTAGCACACATATTTAACTAGGGATGGCGTAAACTATAAAAACATAGCTTGGTATTGCTTATTACAGCATTTACCAAGATGAAAATTGTAGAAGACTGTTTGTATCTCTTAGCTGAGACGTAATATCAGAAACAGTTTACTGGCCAAAAACATCAACAAAACTGTCAAAAAAAAATTACATAACACCTACGAATTTTTTCATTTTGAGAGACATACTGTATGCAAGAGGTAGAAAGGGTAAGGAAGCCCTAGTTGGTCTGGCTCAGTGGATAGAGCATCAGCCTGAGGACTGGAGGGTCCTGGGTTCAATTCCGCTCAAGGGCACATGCCTGGGTTACGGCCCGATCCCCAGTAAGGTGTGCGCAGGTGACAGCCAATCAATGATTCTCTCTCATCATTGATGTTTCTCTCTCCCTCTTCCTTCCTCTCTGAAATCAATTAAAAAAAAAAAAAAAAAAAAATATATATATATATATATATATATATATATATATATATATATATATATATATATATATATATATATATATATATATTTTCCCCCAAAGGGTAGGGGAAAGAAGGGATCTCATTTTAAAGGGTCATCACTCAATTTTATTTTATATTTTTACAAAAGAAATATTTTATATTTCTTTTCACAGCACGTTGTATATCTAAACAATAAAAACTTGCTGAATGGTCAACTGGATGGATAGATGGTTTAATGAGCAAACAAACAAGTTGGTAGAAAGAAAAAGAATGATTATTCAAAATAAAGTTTAAAATATTAGATTCTAGAAGACTTGTTGCTTCTCCATTTTAAAATGAACACTAATCTAATTAGGGGATAAATGTGTGAGAAGCAGCTTGGCATAATGGAAAGAAGACAAGATTTGAACTCAGAAAGACTTAAGACTTAAATCCTGGCTGAAACTCTTACTGGCTTGTGTCATTGAGCAAATTGCTTACTTTGCTTAAGTCTTGGTTTTCTCCACCTGTACAATGAGGATTATAATAGCTACCTTATAAACAGAGTAAACCAGCAACTTTCACACCTAGAACAAACAAAACCAGATCTCAAATCAACTCTGCAGTTCACAATGTAGCCCACAGATGGATGTTACTAACAATGCTCACCATCTGGTAGCTTCCTGTTTAAATAATTATTCTTGCTAACTAGGTGCCAAGCTTTCAAAATCGTTATGTTAAATGCTTGAACCCTCTAAATTTTGGTGTCCTAAGACAAAGTCCAGTATGATCAGCCAGAGTTCAGCTTACAGGCTTGTTCTGAGAATTAAAAATAACATTAGGAAAACCCCCTTGTACAGGAACAGGCATGTAATAAATGATAAATTATTGTGAAACATTTCATTAATAGCTTTATGGCATCCTTTTGCCACTCTACATTATCACAATTATTCCAGTAACTCCACACTGAGAATATAGAACAATCACACCAGCCACTTACTGAAATATACAAACAAGGTAGAAATTAAAAGACATGTACTGAAACATGCTCTTCAAAGATTCAAGTTGATTTTTTTAATCTGGACTTCTGGATTTTCTCTCTTAAATTCATAAAGACCTGGGGACTTAACACCTTAATTTTAAGAGCCATTTCTAGACTGTCTGAATAAGAAAAGTGTCAGATTCAAAAGGAGAATTCAAAGTTAACACTATTTGTACTGTTTGTATGGCCAAACAGACTGTTGCTATTGTATTTTACATCTAGTCTCAAATAAGCAAACATGAGTTAAGTATAATCTTGCCCTCTTTATCAGATCTACAACAACCCAGATAAACTCCTTTAGGATGAATAGTTTAGTTAGGATGAGTAATTTATATTTAGAGTAACAACATTTGCCACCTCATAAGAACACTGTATAAAAAGTACTCCTATTTAGCTCTTGAAGATTTCTTTCTCTGGATTATCAGATACCCATTATTATAAAGCATGGCAATCTAAACCAAGGTCACAGATAACAAACTTACAGCAAGAGTTAAATTAAAATGGCTCATAAGGCTCTGGACTGGTTTGGCTCAGTGGGTGGAGTGTCATCCTGCATACTGAAAGGACCCAGGTTCAATTCTGGTCAAGTGCATATACCTTGGTTGCAGGCACATCCCCAGTAGAGGGTGTGCAAGAGGCAGCTGGTTGATGTTTCTCTCTCATCGATGTTTCTCTCTATCCCATTCCCTTCTCTGTAAAAAATCAATAAGATATTTTTTTTAAATGGCTCATAGGTATTACTGGTTACCGTGATGTTTCGATAACAGTTCTGCCACATTAAAGCAAACTTTCCCCAAGGAAACATCTCTTCTGCTCATAAATGTCAAGTCAGCTCCATTTCCCCCAACTCAAAGAATAATATCTATTATACTCAACATCACACTCAGTGGTGATAAGTTGAAAGCTTTTTCTCTAAAATCAAGAACAAGACAAGTACGGTATGCCCACTTTTGCCATTTTATTCAACATAGCACTGGGAAGTCCTAGCCAGAGCAATTAGGCAAGAAAAAGAAATAAAAGGCAGCCAAGTCAAAAGGAAGAAATAAAACTGTCTCTATTTGCAGATGACATATTACATATTGAAAATGCTAGACTCTACCAAAAAAACTGTAAGAACTAATAAATAAATTCAGTATAGTTTTGGGATACAAAATCAATATACAAAAATCAATTTTGTTTCTATACACTAACAAAAAAACTATCAGAAAGAGAAAGTTTAAAAATAATCCCATTTACAATTACACCCAGAAGAATAAAATATCTAGGAATAAATTTAACCAAAGAGGTGAAAGATCAGTACACTGAAAACTACAAATCATGAACAGAACACACTGAGACAAAAATAAATGGAAAGATATTCCATGCTCATGAATTAGAATCATTAATATTGTTTAATATGTGCATACTACCCAAAGCAACATACCTATCAAAATTCCAATGGCATTTTTTCATTAAAATAGAAAAAAAATCCTAAAATGTGTATGGAACAAGAGATCCCAAAACAATCTTGAGAAAGAACAACAAAGCTGGAGGTATCATATTGCCTGATTTCAAACTCTGTTACAAAGCTATAGCAATGAAAAGTATAATAGTGACATAAAACCAGACACAAAGGTCAATGGAACAAAACAGAAAGCTCAGAAATAAACCCATGTACCCATGGTTAATTAATTTATAACAAGAAGCCAAGAATATACACTAGAGAAAGGATAGCCTCTTTATTAAATAGGGCTGGGGAAAATGAACACCCACATGCAAAAGGATGACACTAGATCCATACCTTACACCATACACAAAAATCAACTCAAAATGGGTTAAAGATTTGGACATAAGACCTGAGAAGAAAACACAGGGGAGTAAGCTCCTTGGCCTCAGCCTTGGCAATGATGTTTTTCATTTGACACCTAAAGCCAAAGCAACAAAAGCAAAAGTAAGTAAGACTATATCAAACTAAAAAGCTCTACACAGTAAAGAACACCAGCAAACCAAAAGGCAACCTACCAAATGGGAGACAACATTTGCAAGTCAAATATCTGGTAAGAGGTTAATGTCCAAAATATATAAAGAACACACAACTTAATTGCACAATAACAAACAATCCGATTTTAAAAAAGGGCAGAGTAACAGAAAAGACATTTTCCCAAAGAAGTCAAAGATGAAAAAGTACTTAACATCACTAATCATCAGGGAAATCCAAATCAAAACCACAATGAGATACTGCATCACCCCTGTTAGAATGGCTATCATAAAAAAGACAATAGGTAGCAAGTATTTGAGAGCATGTGGAGAAAAGGGGACTCTTGTACACTGTTGGTGGGATTGTTAATTGGTGCAGCCACTATGAAAAACAGTATGGCAGACCCTCAGAAAACTAAAATAGAACTACCACATAGTACAATCCAGCAATTGCACTTCTAAGTTTATAACCAAAGAAATCAAATCATTATCTTGAAGAGGTATTTTCACTCCCATGTTTACTGAAGCAATTTTTACAACAGCCAAGGAAACAACCTACATATCCACCAACAGATGAATGCATGAAGAAAACGTATGTATACATACATACACACAATGGAATATTATTCGACCATAAATATGAAGGAAATTCTGCCATTTGCAACAGCATAAGTAGAACTTAGGGGCATTATGCTAAGTGAAATATGAAGTAAGTCAGATAGAGAAAGATAAATGCTATCTGGCCTCACTTTTATGTGGAATCTAAAAAGAACTAAATTTATAGAAACAGAACATATAGGTGGTTGTCAGAGGCAGGGGGTGGAGGATATGTGAAATGGGTAAAAGTTACAAACTCTGATTTATGAGATGTAATGTACAACATGGTGACTATAGTTAATAATACTGTATTGTTTAGCGAAGTTGCTAAGAAAGTACATCTTAAAAGTTCTCACCACAAGAAAAAATGTATAACTATGTGAGGTGATGAGTGTTAACTTAGTTGGCAAAGTTTGCACAATATATACTTATATCAAATCTTATACTGTATATCTTTAATTAGATATTACATGTCAATTATGTCAATTAAACTGAGGGGAAAGTTTTTTTTAAATAATGTCCATGTGTCTGTTAAGAGGAGACTGATACTTTTAAATATAATCCCCTGGCCTAGTGGCTCAGCTGGTTGAAGCATCGTCCCATATACCAAAAGGTTGCTAGTTAGATTCCTGATCAGAACACATACCAAGTTGAGGATTTGATCCCCAGTCACAGCACGTATGTGAGGCAACCAATCAATGTTTCTCTCACTAATTTAATATTTCTCTTTCTTCCTTCCTCTCTCTCTAAAATAAATAAACACTTATCCTCAGATGAGGATTAAAAAATATTTTTTTAAAATAAATATAATCCATGAACCAGAAGCACTGCTCTGACATTACTTTTGACACAAAATTAAATGTATAACCATGAGGACTAAAACACAGGTTATTTTACACATTGGTTAAAAATTAGAATTCTGTGATTATAGTTCCACAGTCTGTATGAACAAAAATTGATCACATTATGAATAAACTAAAAGTCTATAAGAGATTAATTTATTATAACTTTATGGATTTGATGGCACATTAACAACAAAAAGACAATCCAGGGCAGTAATGGCTATTGTGGTTTCAGAAGGGCATACGTTAAATAGAAAAAATGTATAAATAATAACATTCCTTAAGATAGAAGTCTTTCTCTCTCATCGATGTTTCTGACTCTCTGTCTCTCTCCCTTCCTCTCTATATAAAATCAATAAAATATATTTAAAAAAAAAAAAAAGATAGAAGTCTAGTTCTAGTGGAAAATAATTCACCACCATAATTACAAAGTAACTAATTAAATGATATATTTTTTATCTCCTGATATGCATTTATAATTCTTATTTTGAAGCAAAGATTTTTATTTTTCTGGTGCCATCAAGTGGTAACATTATGAAGTGTTCTAGAGTTAAATGCAAATAACTTTGACAAAAGAATCACAATGATGTCGTATATCTATGTCAATTAAACAGTAATGATGTTTTAGCACAAAAATTATCTAAAAAGAAAAGGGAAAAATATCAGAGCCGATTGTTTGCAACTCATCTCTATATTAAACCCCCAACCCAAAATAACAGTTAAGAAAAAGAAAAATGAGAAGATCTTTAAGACCAGAATTCTCTATTAGCAAAAAAAAACAAAAAAAACACTCCAATAGATTCTGAAACTATTAGAAAACCAAGTTTGTATTAAAATGATATATATTATCAGTCAAACCAAGAGAAATGTTCCTTCCTGAAACTCCATTTATATGACTATAAAATAATTATTTTTAAGGCAAAACCCCACAAGGACAGAGACTGAGAGAAAAGATAGCAGCACAATTTTAAAAGCCAACAAGGAGATGGATGAGTGGTTACAGACTTGGGGAAACTCCAGAAAACTGCCCAACTGACATGGCACTAAATCTCTCCCAAAGTTCAGGAGCTGGTGGCTCTAGGTAGCTGTGGACACGAGAGTGAAGGATTAAAAACAAGAAACTTAGTCAAAATCATTAAAAAGCAGTTAGGATGCCACTACACACACTTCTTCTTCCACTCGATGCAGCCAAGCATTCATCTTTACACCACATTAAAAGAATGAAGGCTATACTGTAGGAAGAGTACAGCAGAATGCTCTGAACCAAAGGACACAGGCACAGAGAGGGCAGGAAAAGTGTTAACAATACAGGAGATGGTAGTAATCTGAATGGTATTAACAAGTCAAAGATCACACACAAAAAAAGTATGAAAATGATAATTTTCTAGAAATAAAACCACTGGAAAAAGGTCTCATCAACCTTAGATTATTGTGTCCAGGAAGTCATGTAACTAACTGCAGCATGCTTCACTCTGGTTTTATAAGGAAACGGCAAATAATCAAACAAAAACTGATGCTTTAAAAGAAAAAAGAAAAAAAGTAAATTCTACTTTCTACTTATAGACATTCAGCAACATTCAACTCTTCATGCCCTATATGATTCTCATGCATTAGCTGAGAATTTACTGCAACTAACGAGGAACAAAATAGTAGGCAAATCCAAGGACCTTTTACACTCTTGGTTTAAAAGCCCTTTTCATCTCCTCTCTTCAGGCCATTGAGAGTAGGTACGCTAAAGAGTCTCTGTGAACACTCCTGAGAGAGGTGAAGGCTAGTGACCATTGGCCATGTCAGAGAAAACACACATTATTCATTTTAGAGATTTAGAGACTTGTTTTTTTAATCCTGTTTTGTTGCTTAGTTTATCAAAGTAGAGAGTTAAGTGTATCTGATACTGTCATGTAACCAGAAGGACATATCTATATTTAGGCCTTTTAATCATTATTTCTCATTTTCAGTCTTTTTTTTTTTTTAGAGAATTATATATAAGACAAATAGTTATATGTATACATGTTTTTTCCAAATATCAACAAAAGAAACATTAATATACGCAAAACTGTACCTTGTACACCTTCTAGAAGTAAATCAACTCCCTTCCTATAAAAATCAGAAGCAGCTTCATAGTCATCTTCTTCTTCCTTCTTTAAAGCCAGCTTTATGAATTCTCCTGCTTTCTCCAAATAATTTCTCTTGCCAAGCTTGGATTTTAAACTGCCAGGAAAGATGCTACGATTTTCCCGTTCTTCTGTCTTGTTCTGCTCACTGTCATAAGCAGCAGCCCCTAGTGCTGAAGGATCCGAAGAAAGATTGAGACCAAAAGTTCTAGTGGGAGAATTTTGATTGGAAGCCATTCCATCATCTAACTCAGCAAGGGAATCCACATCAACAGTAAGAGATATCAGGTCACTGTCACTGGAGAAGCCTGGAAATACAATCATAATAGTAAACATATTAACTTGAGAATCAATCAAAACAATACAAATCATGCTAATAATTTTTTCATCTATCAAAGTCAATTAGGAAGGCTGTAATCTACTGATGAAATCAGTGTCTAGCAATTTGTTTTAGCATAGTTCGTTCATTTTTTTCCCAATATTTGTATTTTTTATTTTTTTTAGTCCTCACCCAAGGATATGTTTATTGATTTTTAGAGGAAGAAAGAAAGATGTGACAGAAACATCAATAGGTTGCCTCCCCTCTGCACCTGGACCGGGATTGAACCCACAACCTAGGTATGTGCCCTGACTGGGAATAGAACCTGCAACCTTTTGGTGTAGAGGATTATGCCCCAACCAACTGAGCCACCCTGCCAGGGCAGTTCATTCATTTTTGCACTATCATCAACAACTCTGGAAGAACGTATCCTTGCCTTAATTATCAAACTAAAACTGAAGATGTTTTTATCTAGCCTTGTCAAAAAGAGCCTTTACCACAAGATCTTACAAACCATTTTTAGCAAGCTCATGCTTGCACACACAGCTGATATGAACAATAATATTATGATGAAGGGAAAAGAGTAAGAGCTTTAGAGTAAGTACAAAAGAAGTTTAGAAACCCAGCTCTTAAAACTTATTGTGTGACTAACAGCAAATTACTTAACAGTTTTACTTATTATGCAGGGCATTACATGAGATCAGAGTTAATACATAAGAAGCATAATAGACTATCATTAAATTATATAACTTTAGCAATTATATAGTAATTATTTAACTATTTAGACAACATATTCCCAGAAGTGTGTTTTTTGGTCACCATCCATATCTAAAAACACATTTCTGGGAATATATTGTCTAAATAGTTAAATAATTATTATATAATTGCTAGAGTTATACAATAACTGGAGGTGTACAGGAAGCAGCCAATCAATGATTCTCTCTCTCACTCTTCCTTCCTCTCTGAAATCAATAAAAATATATTTTAAAATATATACTAAAATTTTTTTTAAATAAAAGAAAGAACTAAATTTTTAGAAATCTTTGTTTCAGACCCTTCCACAGCTTTTGGAGTTTTAGTCTATATTTGTATCTTAGTTTTCTAACAGAAAATGAAAAATAGGTGCTGCAAAAATTTTTAGTAATGAAAATTACTTCTCCCACTTCATATAACTGACATCATGGTAAATGAGCATGATCTACAACAACAGCTACTAAAATTTTTGTCTTAAAACCTCCCTTTACATTCTCAAAAATGATTGATAACCTCAAAGAGATTCTGTATGTACTTATTTGTAAATATTTACCAATCTTAATATTTTTTAAAAAACAGACATAATCTTTTTAATTAGACATTAAAGCCCATTACAAGTTAACATAATTTTAATTTTTAAATTTTTATTTTCCAAAAGAAATAATATTTAGTCAGAGAAGTGGCACTGTTTTAATTTCTGCAAATCTCATTAACAAAATATGGCTAGATCCTCATATTTGTTCTCTACATTCAATCTGTTGTCAGATGTTGTTTGGGTTGAAAGATTTGAATAAAATGTCACATAGATATATAATTGAAAATGGGGCAAATATTTTAGTAGCCTTTTTAAATAATTGTGGAGACTGTCTTATAATACTATAAAACTTGACAAATGGTTGTTTCTTAAAGCTTAGTTGCCATGTAGAACATAAAATAAATTTCTATCAATTAAAATCAATTTCTGTTTGTGTTTGTGTATTTTGTTAATTTTTATTGTTGAAAGTATTACATATGTCCCTCTTTTTCCCCCCACTGACCCCTTCTAGCCCACCCTTGCCCCATCAGATCGATGTTCACAACCTATTGTCTATGTCCATGGGTTATGCATTAAATTTGTTTTTGTTACACACAAATCCATCTTACATACTGAGTGGATCTTTTTATCCATCATGAGTTTGTAACATTACACATTGGTCATTTTGAAAATATTGATTTCCATAGCTACTTAGATAAAGCAGTGACAAATTTCATATTATAATATCACCACCAAAACCGAATTTGTTATTTATCACCACCAATTTCACCAGAAAATTCTTTAAATATTGGAAAACTGTTAAGCTCAAAGTGGAAGATACAAGTTTTCCAAAATTCTAATTGTTGGCTGCAAACCTGAATTTTATCAGGGGCAACACATGCTGTCAGCTGTTTTCTCCTTCAAGTATTAATTCACTTTGTTTACTTTCAAAAAAAATATGTGCCACATTCCCAAGTTGAATAATGACAGTTTGTCTGTTAATCAACCTTTCAAGTAAATATGGTGTTCCAAGAAAAGAAAAGCAACTAGTTTATGGCTCAAGGGACTGTATAAGAATGTTTCCTTAAGACAACTATGGTAGTTCAGTATGCAGAAGTGCTTTGTGTATACTTCCATTTCATCAAATATACAGTTGACCCTTGAACAATGTTGGTACCCCCAACCTCATCCTCATACAGTTGAAAATGCACATATAACTATTGACTCCAAAAAAACCTTTACTACAGTCCCTCAGTATCCATGAGGGATTGGTTCCAGGATCCCCTGCAAATACTACCAAAATCCACGGATGCTCAAGTCTCATATAGAACGGCTCAGAATAATGCATACAGTCAGCTCTTTGCATCCTCCAATCAAAAATACTGTTTTCAATATGCAGTTGGTATGGGAGATGGCCCTAGCCGATTTGGCTGAGTGACAGAGCGTCAGCTTGCAGACTGAAAGGTCCCGGGTTCAATTACAGTCAAGGGCACATGCCTGGGTTGTGGACTTGAACCACTGGACTTGATCCACAATAGGGAGTGTGCAGGAGGCAGCCAATCGGTGATTTTCTCTCATCATTGATGTTTCTATCTCTCTCTCCCTAACCCTTCCTCTCTAAAGTTAATAAAAGTATGTTTTAAAAAAACACATATGGGAGATGAAGAAAAACTGTATATTTACTTTTAAAAAATCTGCATAGAAGTGGACCTGTGCAATGCAAACCCATGTTGTTCAAGGGTCAACTAGGAATACAAATATTTAATCATTATGTTGCACAACTAAAATTAATTAATGTTATATCAATTATGCCTCAATAAAATAGATTAGATAGATAGATAAATAGATAGATAGATAGATACAGGAAGATAGACAGAATTAATTTTGTTCCTTAAAAATAATAGATTTCATTATATGCATAATCTGGAATGAGATTCATTAGACCTAGTAGAAATCTCTTCATTTCTATGACATTTCAACTGTACACAGTACTTCAAAATCAAAATCTTTTCCAGCAATCTATAAAATTATCTACTGTTCTAAGAAATATAAACTTTATGAGACTTTTAAAATAATTTTTTAATATTTTATGCATTTCAATGAAAATTTATTTCCTTCAATGGTGTCATTGTAGTCCGCTGAAATTAATAAACAAATACAAAGTCTAAAACTTTTTCTGGTTTATGCAGCTAATCACAAAGAAAGGAAATGCTGTCAGAGATCTTTTGTCAGCTCTCCCGTGCGTTGTCACTATAACCTTCACATCATCGATCACATTGTACTGTCTCATGCTTTGCCTGATTTTCCTTTCTACAAGAACAATGACACCAAAGGGCAAGAGGGTAAAGTTATGTATACTCAGTTTCTTTTGACCACAAAAATCTAGTATCATAGTCATATTTCCTCTTACCTTTCCAACCTTATTTTATTAGCAAAGGAAACCATGGTTAAATAAAATTACATCAGAAAAGTAAGACCATCAAAGTACCGAGGAAGAAAGATAACAAAATAAAGTAAGAAATAAGTATTCTATACATATTATTTCAATTTCTACCTAATTCTAAATGAATCTTTCAAAGTAAGCAAGCAAATAAAAAACAAGCAGATTAGGAAGAGGAATTTTTTTAGCCTAACTGGGAGAAGCAAAGGAAAATAAAAAGACTTCTTCTAGTTTAACCTTTTGGCAAGGCATATCAGATGCAAAAAAATGCTTATGACTTTGACCAAGCAATTCAGCAGTTTTTACCAAAACAATCAGAGATATGAAAAAAAAAAAAAAAAAAAGATCTCTATATAAGAGTATTTACCACAAAAATTAGTGAAAATTTTGCAATAACAAATTTCTATCAATAGAAGAGTATGGTTTGTCTCTATAATAAAGTATTATACAGCTATTAAAAAGTATATATAGCCCTAAGTGGTTTGGCTCAGTGGATAGAGCATCGGCATGTGGACTGAGGGGGTTCCAGGTTCAATTCCGGTCAGGGGCACGAACCTTGGTTGTGGGCACATTCCCAGTACAGGGTATGCAGGGAGCAACTGATCGATGTTTCTCTCTCATCGATGTTTCTAACTCTCTATCCCTCTCCCTTCCTCTCTGTAAAAAATCAATAAAATATATATATTTTTTAAAGTATGTATAGAAGAATGTTTAATGCTAAAGTATTCATGCTCTATTATGCAAAAATGACAAACTGAAAATGGGATGTGTGTGTGTGTGTGTGTGTGTGTGTGTGTCATTTTATAATTTAAAAACACAAATACAACGTGGCTGATGTGGCTCAGTGGTTGAGCATCAACCCAGGAACTGAGACCACTGGTTCAATTCCCGGTCAGGGCACATGCTGGGTTGCAGACTGGATTCCCGGTAGGGGGCGGGTCAGGAGCAGCTGATCGATAAAGTTTCTCTCTCTCCGGGATGATTATATCTATCTCTCTCCCTTCCTTTCTAAAAATCAATTTTTAAGAACACAGGGGGGTTGGGGGGAAGCTAGAAAGGTACAATAAACACTAAAAGTAATTTTTTTCAGTATGGTGGGATTACAGGCAATGCTAATCATATATCTTTTATGTGTATGAGAAGCCCTCCAGGCTCTGTACATGGAGAATATCAAAGGAGATGCAGTAAGGGCTAAAATTGCGAACTGAGTATAAATCTATGTTATACAGCCATCATTTATGAAGTACTGGCCTGTATGAAATATCCAGCAGCCAGTACCCAGGAATTCCTAACTTAAGAGAGAGAAGGTAGAAATGATATAAAGACAGATCTGTTTAAAGCAAACTAACCCCAAACTATCCTCCTCCTTTAATTCTCTCTTAGGATGCACCCTACCACACCTAAAAAGCTGAAGCCTATCATATGTCCTTCCCCATGCATTGTATCAAATCATTTTTTCTAATATTCTGATATTTTTCTATATTTAAGCAATTTCTAAATTCCCTTCTTCTCAATTAAGTATTTCCCAAACAGCTCAACAACACCCCCTTTCACCACCACAGCAATGAACGTGTGTGGGCATGTTCAGTACCTAGCTTATTCCTCCAATATCCTTAAGATATCCACTTCGTACAGTGCCTGCTCAAGTCCTGGAAATCAGTCCTGTCATTCAACCTACTTTATATAAATCTAAATATCACAGGAAGTGGAGACTAGCTCTCTATAATCCAGAAGGAAAGTTAGCGAGTAAGATATAGGGAACAGAAACAAGAAGCTTTCAGTTAAGGTGAGCAGGAAGAAAACTGTGGATGAGACAGAGCAACAATTGACAATACAGAGACTATTTGTCAAAGTCAGTCCATCATAAGAGTAAAAGGTGCAACCTTCACCCAATGCCATCAAGTCAAAAACCTAAGCCTTTTCTGGAAGGGATGAGAGCAGGGGGGTGGGATGGGGAGTCAAAGGTTCTATGAAAGCATTCTGCCTCCAGATTCATTTCACAGACATTCAAGTCTCAGGGCCATTAGAGGGCCCCAGGTGACTGGTTAAAAAGCAGCTACAGACATAAGGGTTTTATTTAAGATCCTAGTCTACCTACCTACCCTCACTTTTCTGCGCTTTGAACTGCTCAGATAGGCAGTATAGTCTAGGACACCATCTCTGAAAGACAAGCACCAGGGGAAAAGGTTGAGTTGCCACAGAATAAATCTTTATACTATAAACTAACAGAAATCTGTATTTGAAGACCATCTGCAAAAAGATATCAGTTTTCTTTAGAACAACAGGTGGTCCCTCATGGTGGACTATATATAAAAATACATGGCCTCATTATTGTTAGTTGATAGCTTTCGCTGAGCCCTGAGGTTCACATATTGCAAGAGTCAAGGAAAGGCAATTTCTGCTTTTCTTTGTAGCAATGACTCATGCTTTATACACAAAGCAAGTGATCTAGCCAGCAGAACAAAGGTCACCCTGAGACAGAAGAAATATATATCTGTCTCCATTAAGAAATAAGACCTTATAAATATGACTTAAGTGAAAACCTAAATCTAAAACTAATTAAGATTCTGATGCCAGTTAAGATTCCTGTACTTGATTACCAACTCCTCATTTAGTAATAGCTATTGTTACTAAACTAACCATTCTTTTGATGATTCACATTTATAACATCCTTGGAACATGTCTATGCTTCACCCTTGAAATTTTTGAAGAGAGCATCAGAATAGCTTCTGTATATTTGGTGGAAAACAGAATGAACTCAGAAAACAACACATTCATCACAGTTATAACCCTAAGACTGTTATCTTATCACAAACAACAAAGGTCTGTGAGTTGGTTTCCCTTTTTACCTAATGAACTTTTCATGCTGCTCCTCTCCAGAATCTTCTCTGCAAATCACACCTGTTTGTTACCAGCACACAAGCAGCTCACACTGAGCTTTCTATACCAAATAAGCATTCCCACAGCCTTCCTCTCCATAAAATTAAATCTCTTCATTTCATAAAATACTGCTATTAAAATTAAATCTCCATAAAATTAAATCTCTTCATCTCAATCATTTTGTGATTGCTGTTAAATACTTGGAAGGCCCTGACTGCCAGAGGCACATGGCTCACCTTCTCTGAAATTCTAATTTTAATTGTAAACTAAGATATTCATCTATATGTTCCTTAATGTTCCTTCGACTCTAAAACCCATTCCCACAACATATCATAACTTTATTTGCTTCACCCAACCTCTAAAGTTCTAAGTTCAGCATTACCCTTGATAGCCCCAGGGATTTAAGAGTCAATATTTATAATTTGTATTATTTGTTTTACATATACACATACACACAATGACACATTCTCCTTTGTGGTTATCTTGAGAATAATGGCCTGTTCTTTTCTTCCTATTTACTTTAAAGTCCCCTGATAAAGAAATTTCAGCTAATAAAGAACAGTTAATAAAAGTTAAGAAGGTAAGCCCGTAAAAGAAAAAGGAACTTCAAACTGAATAAGCATACTCTAATATAATAGAGGACCCAGACTGTCTAGAAAAAAGATTTGGAGTTCTCATGGTGCCACCTAGTGGACATTTGCTATAAATTTTACGCAAATTTAAATTACTTTTAATTAGACTTTCTATATTTTGTCAATTTACACTACTTGTAGTATATAGACTTTAAGTTTGTCTTAAGAATATATTTAGGTTATTAAGTAGCCAATAAACTGAACAATATTACTTTTAAAAATGATTCTCCCTCAAAGCATCAACTTTAAATCAACTAAGCGAAAATAACACAAAGTAAAAAAAAAAAAGGTATTTTAAAACAGAATTTTTTTCAAGCTTACATAACTACATGCCTTTCCAATTATCTCCCTAACATAATACAATGTTTATTACATTTAATGACAAATATAATCTACATTATTCTATTCAACACATATTAATTATAATTTTCATGTTTATCTACATAGTGCAAAAACATTATTAGCCTACCATCAAGTAAACACACAAATCTTGAACTAAGAGTTCCTTTACAAGTTCTCTTACATAGACCAGCAAGAGATGCCGTTATCTTTGAAATGCACATCTCATTTACTCTAAAATAGCTAATTCAAGACAGCCTAATAAATCATTCTAGAATCTACAATTTTTAGAATAAGCACTTAGAAGCTTCTAACTCAAAATTTTTAAGCAAAAAAAAAATAAAAAAATACAGATTTAACTATTCCAGGAGACATTTAAAAATATTCACGTTTAAGATCTGCTACATATAAGATGTTGATCTCTCAATTTGTATTTGTGGTTATGATCACCTAATTATTTTCTCTTATTTGCTACATACACCTGGAAAATGTCCCTCCCAAAACAGCAAAGGAAGTAAAGTAATGTATTAGGAAGAGGAAATGACACAGGTTACCAGATGAGACTATGCCAACATCAAAGGCTCCAATATCAAGGCCAGCATGGCAGTAAAGCAAACTACATCCTTCAAACAGGCCAACAGATGAGAGAAACATGTCAAGAAGCTCAATTCCCATGCATCGTTTTGGTCAGGTTTCCACAAATGTCAGGAACTTCATAGCTAAGTTTAATACAGCAAATGATGGAAGTTTAAAAAGGAAATAAGATGTTAATCAATTAAGCCTTTCATCTTTGAAAAAATATATAGTTTAATTTCCCTGAACAAAGGAAGATCAAGAGTAACCAGCATTTCATCTTAAAAACATAAAACGATATTAACTTTTTATCTAAAAACCTACTGAAGAACTTTATAATTTTCAATTTCATATTAGATAAAATGTACTTACCAGTTAATTAACAAATTATTGGTTTCACAAAACCTTAAAGGGGTTTCCTCTATCCCACTGTACTATAAAATAATAATTTTTTAAGCCACTACTAGTAATCCAGCTTTTTGTTTTCCTTGGAAAACTTTCTTTCAAGGTAACTTAAAACTTGTTGATTGCATTTTTATGGTACTAATAAAAATAATGATCACTTAGCCTCCACATCTGTTCTCTGAGAGGTGATATACTTGCCATGTCATTCTAACTCCACCTGAAGGACCTTGAAACAGCAGATTATATATTAAGATGTGCCCTTCTGCCTCATTCCACCAGCAAACTAAATCAGAAGTATAAAAAATGAATCACCTTCAAAACACCATTTAAAATACTGCACTCAGAGGAGTTGTTATTGACTGAATCACCTCCTCACATTTTGGCTCTAAAAGCACTTGCCAACCACAATCCCTCTACAACCCTCCATTTCCCTGCAGACCTGCGGGGCTTGGCGGGCTGCCCGCTTCCCTGCCCTTGTACTGGAGGCCCTCTCCCTTGCCTGTCTCTAGGGTGTGCAGACCTTTTGGTATAAAAGTAAATCTTACACTTGCCCAGTATGCCAGACAATTTCATGATATTTAAAAATCATTTCCCATACCTTAGCTGGTTTGGTTCAGTGGATAGAGTCAGCCTGAGAACTGAAGGGTCCCGGGTTCAATTTCACTCAAGGGCACATGCCTCGATTGTGGGTTCAATCCCCAGGAAAGGGTGTGAAGGAGGCAAATGATCAATGATTCTTTCTCATCTTTGATGTTTCTCTCTCTCTCACCCTCTCCCTTCTTCTCTGAAATACATATATAGCGACAGGGGAGGTGGGGCGAGGCGAAAAATAAATAAAACACACACACACACACACACACACACACACACACACACATTAAAAGTTATTTCTCCTCTGTCCCTGGCCAGGTAGCTCAGTTGGTTAGAACGTTGTCCCAATATACCAAGGTTGTGAGTGCAATCCCAGACAGGGCACATATAAGAATCAACCAATGAATGCATAAAGAAGTACACAACAAATTGATGTTTTTCTTTCTCTATCCCTCTCTCTTCTCTTCCTGTTTCCCTAAAAAAATAAATTTAAAACATTTTTAAGTCATTTCCCCTCTCAAATAGTAATAAATTTGCAAGTTGTCTGACACTCCCATCTGTATTTATCAACCAAGTGTCTTTCAGCAGGATTAATCAATCAGACATAGAGGTGTTTAAAGGGAAGGTAAAAAACATAAGTATCAACAACATTTCCAGTTCTGTGTTTTTCATTCTTAATGGATCAGAGTATTTTAGAATGGTAATACAGTTGGAAAACTAAACTATGCCCTGAAAGGATAAAAATTTCTCTCAGGTATCATAAGTCTTTTCCTGAGTTTTTAACAAAAAAATGTTGCCCCTAATTTTTCTCTTAAAGCATATTCCTAAAAGATAAAGCCTTCCAAAGGAAAGCCATCTGTTTGAAATTTCACAGGCAAACTCTTAACTGCTTTAGGTAGGGTAGCCCATACTTCCCAGTTTGTCTGAGGAAGCCTTGGTTTATGCCTATTATTTTATTGTAATTCTCAAATATCTACCAGACTGGACAATAAATTACTAACTCACCTTAGCTTTAGATGTCTCTTTTAACATGGATACAGCCACCTTTCTACCCAGAAAAGTCATTCCTAATAATGCACTTTCCTTTCCCTCCTAGACCATGGCAAGGGACAAAAGACCTCTGTATTGCTCCCATCCCTGATTATTTTACACTAAAATGGGCTCCTGAAACACCCTTCTCACCGTGGCGGACTCCCACCTAGCAACAAGGTCTTATTATGGGTGTCAAAAAAATATAACCAGCCCTATCCGGTTTGGCTCAGTGGACAGAGAGTCAGCCTGCAGACTCAAGGGTCCCAGGTTCAATTCCAATCAGGGGCATGTACCTTGGTTGCGGGCACATCTCCAGTGGGGGGTGTGCAGGAGGCAGCTGGTTGATGTTTCTCTCTCATCAATGTTTCTGACTCTATATCCCTCTCCCTTCCTCCTTGTAAAAAAATCAATCAATCAATATATATATATATATATATATATATATATGTGTGTGTGTGTGTGTGTGTGTGTGTGTGTGTGTGTGTATGTATATGTATATGTATATGTATATATATATATATTTTTTTTTTTTTTTTTAAGGAGAAACGAAACTTTTCTGCAATTTCCAAGAGCTATTCTCCTCATTGAATACAAATATTTGTCCTACTTGTCCTCTACTGGACATCATCAAATCAGCACATTTTACAGACAGAAAACACTCTTCCTCTTTCTCAGGAGGAGAGTAACTCTGAGGCAATAGCCAGATCAGGTTATCCCATAAGTCACCTCCCAAGGAATCCAGTTCTAGAAAGAAAATCACATTCAGAACTCAAGCGGACACTACATTTTCCAAGGCCTAACCAGGATCTCAGATAAAAATAGGTCATGGAGAACAGATATATCTTTCCAAAAAAAACATGACAGACTGTAAAATAATATTACTGTCAACAATATTTTTCTTTGACTTTGGCTGATTCATGATGGAGTCAAAGATATTGAGGAGGACTCGATGGATACTTTGCTTTTAAGTCAACAGGAGCCACCATGAAAAACAATAAAAGTTAATTACTTCTCAATACAGTAAAACCAAATCTAATTACATATTTTTAAACGCTCTCCCCATCCCTATTTCCTAAATCTCTTTTTTTTAATTCCAAAGTTTTCCCTGGAAAAAGAAAAAAAAAACTAGCTAAGGAAATCCAAAAATCCAAAAAGTGTTTAAAATCTTCATTAAAAAATCAAGGATGGCTTAACAGAAAAATAAAATAAGAGATTATGCATTCTTTAATTAAAATTATTATAAGTACAAAAATTGATTTTCTTTACTCATATTATTATAAAACATATCAAAAACACTAAACTGCCTTAAATTATTTTTCTGGGTACATGACTAAACTTTTAAAGCCAGTCTTAAAAAATTAATTGTCTAAAGATCATATGCTGAATAAATTTAACCAAGGCATTCTTACTATAGAAAATACAAATTCTGAACACTCATACCACATTTCATCAAATTGAAGATGTCATTGATTGTAGGAGGAATCATCAGTTTATACAATATATTACTAAGAAATAAAAAAGCTGTCAATTAAATGCAAGATATCATCATCCCAGTATCATGCACCCAATAACAATGATATAAATGTGAAAAAAAGTAAAAAGAATCTTAGAATTAATTATGTATTGCCAAATTCCTATATCCATTTTTTTTGGCAACGTAAATATGATTTAATCTTCTACACTAAAAACCACTGAAATGAAAAAAAAAAAAAATCTCTTACCTTCCGTACTATACTCAAGAAAACTATCCGTGAGTGAATCCGAATAAGCTTCAACAGGACCAATCAATTCAGAACCATCATTAATTATTCCACCCTAAAAATAACAGAGTAATTGTGTGTCAT